>NC_045426.1:280508134-281127688 GCF_902635505.1 Sarcophilus harrisii | reverse complement strand
AGTCATTCCCCAACTGATAAATGGTCAAAGCATATAAACAGAAAATTTTCAGATGACAAAATTAAAGCCATTTATAGTTATATGAAAAAATGCTCTAAATCACTATTGATTAGAGAAATGCAAATTAAAACTTTACCCCCTCATGCTGCTCACATTGGCTAAGATGACAGAAAAAGATAATGATAAATTTTGGAAGAGATGTAGGAAAACTGAAATACTAATCCATTGTTGGTGGAATTTTGTAATGATCTAACCATTATGGAGAGCAATCTGGAACTAAGTAAATTTTTGACATTTTTTTCCAATCTTTCATTTTTTTTGGTTTTGCTTGACTGATTCTTCCTGTCTCAATGAATCAGTCATTTCTATTTGTTCAGTTCTGATTTTTAGTGAGTTATTTCTTCATTAGCTTTTTTTTTACTTCTTTTTGTATATGTCCAATTGAGTTTTTAAATGAGTTGTTTTGCTCTATGGAATTTTTTTCCATTTCACAAATTTTTTTTTTTGTGTGTGTGTGTGTGTGTGTGAGTTATTTTCTTTTTCCAATTCACAAAATCTGTTTCCCTGCACTTCTTGGGAGTTTTTTACCTTTTCCAATTCACATTGCAGGAAGTTGTTTTCTTTTTCCACTTTATCAAATTTTTCTTTTAGTGAGTTATATGTCTTTTCTGTACTCTCTTGCATAACTTCTCTTTCCTTTCCCCATTTTTCTTCTAATTCTCTTTTAAGGTTTTCAATAATCTCTTCTAGGAGAGCCTTTTGTATTGGGGACCAACAATTTTCTGGAGACTGTCTGCTATTAGTCTCTTCAGGGTTGAAAAATCTGCTCTCTTTCTGTATAGAAACTATCAATTGTCCTTTTGATTTTTTTACTCATTTTGTTAAAGCCTGTAGGGTCTGCCTTCAGAGCCAGGAGATTACCAGCTTCCTCTGCAGAGCAGTGAAAGGTGTATGGAGGGGTAGCTGTCCTGCCCGCTGGCTGCAAAAAGCAGCGAGGTACTGGAGTACTCTGGGAAAGAGTTCCCCACCCAGAAGTAACTCAGGCCTGCAGGGCAGAGCTGGGAAAGTGCCCTGCAAAGAACTTTCACTATGTGAGATAATGACTGCCCTGGGGATAGACTCTGAGCAGTGAGAGTTTCACTACCCCAAGCCAAATCCCACCCTGGGGCTGTGGGTATTAGCAGTTGAGCAGTGAATGGATTTGCAGGGACAGGAAGTGTCTCTGCTCAGGAAGCACAGTCCTGCTGGGGAAGTTCTATTGCCCCAGGCCCAGTCCTCCGCTGTGCTGATTAGAGGCTGCCCAGGCTGTGCCCCACTGCCGTTAGGGTTTGTAACTGCCCCAGCAAAAGCCCTGAACTGCAGGATGTGGCTGCAAGGCTGCGTTTCAGTCTGCCTGAGTCACTTCTGGGTTTGAGTAGTTACAGCCAGATCTTGTTAGGTTCTGGGGTTTTTTAGAGTACCCTCTGTTCCAGGCTTTAATTTCTCTGCCAGTTTACTGCTTTGTAATCAAGGCAGAGCAGTTAGCCTATAGCAGAGTGGTCTCCAAAACTTCTCTTGCCACAGAGATCACCCCCGCCCCTGGTCTGCTTAGGATGCTAGTCTCTCACTGCCTGTGCTAGTCTGCTCCTGGCCCCTCAGGACAAACCTTTCCTGGCGATCTTCCAGATTAACTTCAGCTGGTAAGTTGTAGTGCTTCTGATCTTCATGAATTTAAGCAGTGGAGAGCTATTTCTGAGGCTGAATTAAATAGTTGGTTATGAGGGGAATGAGAGGAGCTTAGAAAGTCGTTTTTGCCTTCTCGGCCATTTTGACTCCGCCTTCAGCTTGCTTCTTCTCAGTGGCTCAGTGATATGAAACAATTCCAATACACTTTGGACAGAAAATGCCATTTGCATCCAGAAAAAGATCTAAGTAGACTGAATGTAAATCAATACATGCTATGTTCACTTCTTTTTTTCTGATTTTTTTTTTTATCTTTCATAGTTTTTTCCCTTTTGCTCTGGTTTTTCTCTCCCAACATGATTCATAAACAATGTATATTAAAAATAATAAACTTACTACAATAAAAAAGAAATAAAGAAGAAAATATATCTGCTAAATAGCTGTCTACAAACCAGTCTAGATGGTGGAATACTAGATGATGAACTCTTTGTCTAGATAAACTCTTAAAACAGAACAGTAAAATGACTCAGTTCTTGGCTAACTCATCCTATTCTCATGGTCATGGTGATAGAATAATGAGGTAGTATACTAAAAATTTTTCAACTTTTTAGATAATGTGTAATCTTTGTATAATTACTGTGAGTTGATATACTATCAGAGGAGCTATATACATAAATATTTTCACTGTAAGCCAATTGAAATAAAGCAAAGAAATTGCAGCTTAACTTTCTTATAAGTTCTCAGGGAGACAAGTAAAGGATTTTCTTGATTGCTTTCATTATATGATTAAGAGCAACAAAAACCATTTTGTGCTATATTTCCTAATTTTTGCTTTACTAGATTTATGATACATAAAAGTAAAGGATTACTATAATCACAGTAACATAGATATGGGGCTAGAAAGCATTCTGAGGATTTTCTAATCCAATCTCCACATTTTACAGGTCAATAAACTAAGGTTGGTAGAAGCTGTCACTTTCCAAAAGTTATATTTCTAATAAGGAGAAAAATCAGAGATCCTTGAGTACATGACTAGTTTGGGGTAGTCCTTTGTTTCAAAGGATGAAAAAGTACAGAAACACTGTAAAAGATGTTATAAAAGAGAAAAAATGATAAAGTCTGGAGGGGCTATGAAAAAGGGTATTTTAATGGAAAGCTTCTTAAATTTTTTTCCAATTGTGACTCCTTTTGCCACAACCCCTTTTTACACAACTCTATCTTGAATCAGAGCTGAGGTGCTTCTGGTTCCATTCATGCATGCAAAGTGTACATGTGTGTTCAGAAGCAAGGCTACAATGAGGTTGCATAATGCAACATGGGCAAGTGCTGCCAGAAACACCTCAGATTCATTACACATTTGATTTTGAATTAATTTTTGTCATTACATTTAGAGACCTTATACTTTTGCCAAAATGTTTGCAATAATCACCTTCAGTTATGCAACTCCATATGGGTTCACAACACACTGTTTAAGGAGCTTTATTTTAATGCAGGTCAATAGAACCATAAATAGTCTAGTCACTAATATTGGAAAGTAATTTGGAACTATGTTCAAAAGGCTATTAAATTGTGTATGTCCTTTGATCCACAAATACAACTACAAGGATTACACTCCAAATAGATCAAAGAAAGAAGAAAAGGACTCAGATTACAAAGATATTTATAGCAGCTCTGTTTACAAGCAAATAACTGCGACCTGGGTTTGGGATCTCATCAGTTGAAGAATGGCTAAGCTAGTTATAGTATATCAATAAGATAAAATACTATCATATGTAAGAAATGATGAAGAGCATGTCTGAAGCCAGAAAAATCCAAGAACACTTTTTTTTTGCATCTATTTATTTTTTAATAATTATAGCTTTTTATTGACAGAACCCATGTCTGGGTAATTTTTTACAACATTATCCTTTGCACTCACTTCTGTTCCGACTTTTCCCCTCCCTCTCTTCATCTCCTCCTCCAGATGGCAAGCAAGCCTTTACATGTTAAATATGTCACAGTATGTCCTAGATATGCTATATGTGTGCAGAACCAAACAGTTCTCTTGTTGCACAGGAAGAATTGGATTCAGAAGGTAAAAATAAACCAAGAAGAAAAACAAAAATGCAAACAGTTTACATTCATTTACCAGTGTTCTTTCTTTGGGTATAGCTGCTTCTGTCCATTACTGATCAATTGGAACTGAGGTAGATCTTCTCTTTGTCGAAGATATCCACTTCCATCAGAAAATATCCTCATACAGTATCGTTGTTGAAGTATATAATGATCTCCTGGTTCTGCTCATTTCACTCAGCATTAGTTCATGTAAGGCTCTCCAAGCCTCTCTGTATTCATCCTGCTGGTCATTTTCCAAGAAGACTTTTATGAATTGGGGCAGAGTGAAGTGAACAGGATCACAACAATTTTACAATGGTATCAATTTTGAAAAGATAATCAACTTTACAAAGTTTATAAAATCTTATCATCACAGTCACTAAACAAGACTCCAGAGGCCTTACAATCAAATAGATATATCCTGAAGAGATGATGACCTCAGAGTGCTCAAAAAAAAAATTCCACACGAATTATGTCCAAAAATATTATGTTTAAATTTTTCTTACTTTCTCAGTGGGATGAAAGGGAGAGAAAGAAAGCAGATCTTAATTTGAAAAAAAAAAACTATTTAAGAAGAAACTATTAAAAACTTCAGGAAAGTTTCAAAGTTAGATCAATATATATATGTTTATAATTGGCAAATTCAATATGAAGGTGGGAGGATGAAGAAAAATATTTCAATATATGGTCTGGGATTTTTAAAAAAACGCCAAAATCTGGTAAGTTACTCAAAATCCATATGATTATTAATAAACATTTTTAGTAAGGGAATATGAAGGCACCTGATATTGTAAACACTGCATAACATCACAACATTTTAAATTGAAAATATTATAATGTGTAGAAAATAACTGGTTATAAATATGGAAGTCATTTCAGAATTAGTTGCCTCCTACCTTCTCTAGTTTCCTTCAGGACTCATCTAACATCCTACCATCATCAAGAAAACTTTTCCTGTCCTTCTTAATCTTAATTCCTTCTGAGATCATCCCAAATTTATCCCTGTATATATCATATTTGTGTACACTTATTTACTTCTTGTCTGTCTTATTCTGAACTTCTTGAGATTTTTGTTTTTGCCTCTCTTTGTATTCTCAACACTTCACACTATATAAATTCCAGCTCTTATTATTAAGAAGAATTATAGCTTCAATCACCTGTTGTTGTGGTGAAGATGCATCATTAAATTTCTTCAACTGTTTACTGATAGATTACCTAGTTAGTATGATTTTTAATGTTTCCTTCAGGACTCCACTCTGGTGTTACCTCTATATGCAGCCTTCCTCGTTTCTACTTATTAGTATTCTCTTCTAATCAGATCATTTTATATTCACTGATCTGTGTTAATGTTTTTGCTCCATTAAATTTTAAGTTCCTTGAGGTCAGGATAATTAAAAATTGTATTTAAATCCCAAGTGCCTATTCCAATTCCAATCTCATAGCAAACACTTGATAAATTTTTTCTTTATTTTTTTTTTACTATTCAGTTCTTTTACATATTGCTTTCTGGAGGGAAAAATAACAGAATAGGAAGGATTCTTGAGTAGCATCTGTGAGAATTCTTCAAGTATTATAAGCATTTTTAATGCTTTAATGTAAGGTTAGATTACTTTTACCCAGCAACTTAATTGTTTCCTGATGTTCAATTGTTGATAATGTCTATTATTTATGGCTATATATCATGTCCATGAATATATAGTAATGTAATTGACAAATACTTACTAAGATTATTTAGCCAAGAAATATAAAGATTATGAGATATAATAATGACTGTAAATTATGTAAATAATAACTAAAATGTTAACAATATTTATCTTTCTATGAGGACAGAAGAAAAGGATGTAAAGAGGTTTCAATAATAGTGTACAGATTTTAATTATATATAAGGGAAAAAGTCTCTAGTAATGAAAACATATGTAATTCCAGGTTTTACCAACCCCTTCTCAAAGAAAAAATTATTAGTTCCCATTATGATATAGATTGAGAACCTTAAAATATATAAAGTTTAAGTGATATGACAAAGTCTAAAGCTCAAGGTACTAATAAGAGAAGAAATTCAGTTATCGTGGTCACTCACATGCATAATTTTCTTTCATCTTGATGACACAGTTATTGTATGAAATGTTCCTATGATGTGTAAGAATGGCCCAGGTTCTGATCCACTGAATACAACTTTCTGTTTTGGTTCAAAGAGAATATAAATCTAAAATTTCACCTAAGGGGATGTAACAATGGTTTAGTAATTTAAGTTTGTTCTATGAATGGGGGCCATTAAAAAAATCATCTTTTATGTTCAAGTCCATGATACAAAGGATTCTATAGGGAATTGTATTAAATGATAGAATGTTTCCTTAAAGATTTCCTAGACTGAAAATACTATATTAAAAATCTAATGATTCCTTCAGGCTTTCTGGGCCCTGATACTATCACTCACTTTGATATCTTCAATCCTGGAGGTCAATATTGAAAATAACTTCTTTTGGAGCTAGGTATCCAAAGTACTTCCAGGCAGATCCAGCTCATTGAAGGATAAATGGTGATGATGAGAACAAAACAAAAATCAGGAATGAGAAGGGGCATAGACTGCAACCTATAGATATTTCTGGGATTCTAGTTTGCATAAAATCTATCATGCTATATATCAAGGAATGATTTAGTTTGTTTATAGGAGAACTTACAAAATATTATAGGAGGCAAAGTGGTAAAATAGAAAGAACATTACTCTGAAGTCAAAGGATTTGGAATTAGATCTCATCTCTGGTCATTACTACTTAAGTGTCATTGAAAAAGTCACTCTCTTTCCATGTATTATTTCAGTTCTCTCATGTATAAATGAAGCAGTTTGACTAGATGTCCTTTATTGTTTTAGTCCTGTGATTTCATAGAAAAGATTGGATTAAATATGTAGAAGAAAACAAACAAATGAAAGAATCAGAAATAAGAGAATGTCTTGAGAATTTGAATTTTGATTAAGCCATTCCTTTTGTTACTACAATGTATATTTTTTAACTAGCAAGAATGGCAACATAACATTTCATGCTTTAGTAAATTTTTAAATTCTTTAGTAAAACAGCTAGTAAGTCACAAAAGGCAATTCTAAAATCCTTAGTAATACCCACAAATATACAAACTTCATTTTTTGAGGCAATCAGCATTAAGTGACTTGCCCATGGTCACATAGCTGGTAAGGGTTTGGGGCTGGATATGAACTCAAGTCTTCCACTGGGCACCAGTTTTGTCTACTGAGATGCCCCAATTACATTTTAATATATATCATTGAAAGGCATATAGTCTTGTCTATGACCACAAAAATAATTACTTACAAGGTTATGAAAATTCACTTCTGAGAGAAAAAAATTTAAGCATGTACATTGTCTCACAAGTCTCAGAAGTAGATAATCTGGTGGGTGAAAAAGAAAAACCATTAGATATTCTCTATTCTTGTCTATATTTATTAATTCCATTCCATTCTCATGTCTCAAAGACCCATCATTAATTCAGTGGAAAAATCATTCAATTAACAAGCATTTGCTATGTACATTATTATACAGATACTCAGAAAGTTGCCTGAGGCACATAAAGGTTGTTACTTGCCCAGTGTCAGACACACAACTCATAAATGACCAGACTACATTAGAACCCAGGATTTCCAGACCTTTAATCCCTTTCATTAGGCCTATATTCACATCCCTAGTGACCTTCAGTCCTTTCTCATTCCTTAGTGACATTTCTTAATCTTATTATTTTATCTGGAGTGAATTATTGTTCTACTTTTGCCCACTTCTGGCAAACTCTGGAGATAAGTGAATAAGCACTGCTATTTTCTGTTAACATCATCTAAAACAATCATGGTATATTTGCTCACCTAAATAACCCTGTGTCTTCCTAGTCCATGTTCAAGTAGTATTTAATTCCTTTCTTCTTGTGTTCATCTTACTGGCTTCCTTTGTAGCATGTTCAATGGCTTCTCCTTGTTGATTTGATTCTTTCCAGTTAAATAAGTAAATATTTCAGAGTCCAGCTTTTTTTTCCAAGTTTTACAGAACAAACTTTAACTAGTAATAGGAAAATCACCACAAGCATACAAGTTCAGGATTTTCGTATACGTGAGGATTTATTTTTTTTCTGCAGAGTTCTTCACAGAACTGGTTTGTATCTCTAATGGCAAAAAATAAACCAAAAAATGCCATATGACAAATCAGGTTAAATCAAAGTGACATGCTCTATGCTCTGGGCTAAGATGGGCCTATATGTCTTTTGCTTATCATTTGGCTATAAGTATTGTTCAACAGTCTGAAAAGATCAGACTCCAGTGATGTGAAACAGCAAGACATACCAGGTGTCTACAATGAACCATAACGATAACATTTTGTTCCTATTGATAGGATTTCCCTCCAGTTTAATTGATCTCTTTCAAACTTGTAAGGTAGCTAAACAAAACTGAATTCCAAATTTGTGATTGTATGATATTGTAATTTAGGACCAATGTCCAAGGTGCTAATATCAAGGAGAATTTGGGACACAGTGGAGCTGAAAGTTCTCTGAGTAGCAGCTTAGAGTCTTCACTGATCATAGGGAAAAGGAGAGAGAGGAAAAGACTTACACACAATACTTATTAATGGGCATTGTTTTAAGGCCAATTGAAGCCTCAAAAGATCTGTATGCAAGGGTTGGATGATATAGTCCTCCCCAAAATCAATCAAATAGGTTAGTGATATTTTGTCTTTTGTATTGTATATTTTGTCAAAATAACAACTGGTAGCATACGTTTTCTGCTACCTCCTTTTCCAGACTTTGATTTTCTTAGCCAGTGAAAATGGGTAATTTAAGAGAGGCAATTTTAAAATTTTGAGTAATATCTGCAAACATAGGAATTGACATTTTAATGTGGAGTGAACATAATCTAGTATGACCCAGTCTCTAATATGTATGATAAGGTTTAATTGACCCAGAAAAGCAGGTGTAACATCTCAACCAGTCTTAATCAAGAAGTTGTGAGGCTGAAAAAATATAAAGAGCATAAACAACTTTGCAGATTTTAAAGTGTTGTAATAATGCTATTTACCATTATTAGCCTTTGATCACCAAGCCTCCAATTCAGTGATACCATATTTCTCAAGACTTCTAATGAACCCTTGTTGAGATGAAACAGTTTTTACAAAGCAATATGGAAGAGTGCTGGTAAATGCATGCCCCAATCAATAAATATACACACACAGTTTTTTAAGTTTAATATGAATTGCCAACACATTTAAGTCTAGACATTCAATAAAATAATAAATTAAACTTTGATTTGTATCAATATCTGAGGTACAATGGACTAGCCTCTTCGTCATGATGTCTACCAGTAGCAAGATAACACTGTGGTTTTAGGTCAGGTGTAGATTTATAATGAATTCTAAAATTACCAAGTGATGGAATTATTAAGCACTTACTATATGTTAAGCACTGATAACACAAAAAAAGGCAAAAATATTGTTCTTGTGCTCAAGCTCAAATTCTTTTTTAAAATTATTTTTAAATATTTCATTAAATATTCTTCAATTATATGTAAAATAATTAACACTCTTATTTTTTAAAAATTGGATTTCAAATTCTCTCCTTATGGGTAGTTAGATGGAACACTGGGTAAAGCAAAACCTTGAAGCCAGGAGGACCTGACTTAATACATGCTCAGATACTTGACATCTACTAGCTGTGTGACTCTGGGCAAGTTACTTAACCCCGATTACCGGGCAAATCCCTCCCTTTCTCCAGCTCCACCCTTCTCCTTAGGGGGGACAGTATCAAGTCATGCAAAATATATTGTCATATTAGCCATCTTGCAAAATAAAGCAATAAAAAGTTGTTATGAATATTTTTGTAAAAAATACATCTTTTTCTCTTTTCTTTGATCTCTTTGTGATATACACCTAGTAGTGGTATTGCTGGATCAAGTGATTTGCAGAATTTGGTAGCCACTTGGGTATAGTTTCAATTTATTCTTCTGGTTAGACTAGTTCACAAATCCACCAACAATGAATTAATGATGGAGCACTGTTGGAATCTTTACAAAGTGATAAGCCATTAGAGTTGATAGAGACAATAATTATCTAATTTGGCATGGTTCAATGATTGATTTGATATTGGAAGGAGATGTTTTGGGCTGGAACTTGAAACAAGGTATTAAGTACAACTGATAGACAATAATGCTTGTGTTCACCCCTTTAGAGAGTTCTTTTAAGCAAGAAGTATTTAAGTACTCATTGGAATTCAAACATTTGAGAGATTTCAGGGTTTAGAAAGAGATATCTGAATTCACACCTCCCTTGAAATTCTTAGGGCCAGAGAGCACTGTGGGAGATAACACAGAATCCCATTCTCTCCAGAAGAAGGAGTTAACCTTTGGGAGATCATATATATAAAGGAAGCTCTTAAAGCTTGAGAGTTACTTGGGAACATTCCCAGGGGTCGGAGAGGAGCACTCTGGGAGGAAGCCCACAAGCCCTATCTTCGAGGTAAGAGAGATTCATTGTATCTTCCACCTTGGTGCTGGCTGGAGTAAGAAGGACAAACCTTTGGATTTGGAGACTGTGAAGATCGCGTATTTTTAAATCAGCAGGAGTCCGGAGTTCAGGTTAGGGGAAAATCGTCAGTCTTTATTCTCAGTGAAGAAGGATCGGAGGTGGAAGAGAATTGGTGATAGCAATGTGTGCTGCTGAGTCAAGAAGCTAGCTAGATCACCAGCCACACGACCAGCAGCCAGGAGAATGGAACCCAGGCCCCATCTCTCCCAGCTTCTCTTCCTGTTCCTCTCTCTGCCTCCACCCACCAAAATCGTCATTTCCTGTACAACACATTAGGACTTGCACAGAGAGTGGGCAGGGACCATTCTTTATCCAATCATGTATATTAATAGAGTCCAATTACTATTTAGCCTCATGTACTTGGGACCTCAGTGCATCAACTCAAACTTCAGCCCATTACAGGAGACATTCGGGTGGAGCTCTTAGAACCGAGCTGAGATAGACCTCTGAGCTAACCAGGCTATATATATATATATTTTTAAATTTAATAGCCTTTTATTTACAGGATATATACATGGGTAACTTTACAGCATTAACAATTACCAAACCTCTTGTTCCAATTTTTCACCTCTTACCCCCCCCCCACCCCCTCCCCTAGATGGCAGGATGACCAGTAGATGTTAAATACATTAAAATATAAATTAGATACACAATAAGTATACATGACCAAAACGTTATTTTGCTGTAGAAAAAGAATCAGACTCTGAAATATTGTACAATTAGCTTGTGAAGGAAATCAAAAATGCAGGTGTGCATAAATATAGGGATTGGGAATTCAATGTAATGGTTTTTAGTCATCTCCCAGAGTTCTTTTTCTGGGCATAGCTAGTTCAGTTCATTACTGCTCCATTAGAAATGATTTGGTTGATCTCGTTGCTGAGTATGGCCTGATCCATCAGAACTGGTCATCATATAGTATTGTTGTTGAAGTATATAATGATCTCCTGGTCCTGCTCATTTCACTCAGCATCAGTTCATGTAATTCTCTCCAGGCCTTTCTGCTAACCAGGCTATATTGAAGGACACAATAAAAGATCTGAACTTTTATCAGCTGGCTGCGATTTTGGAGTAATTATTTACTTCAACTGAGACTAAGGCTGCCTCCAGAAAACCTCTCTGAGAAACCTGCTTTCTCCCAGAGAGAACCATCTTATATTATTATTTTAAAGAACAAAAACACCAACAGAGCTCAAATTCTAAAGAGAAAAGCATTCAAAAAAACCACACAATACATGAATTACACAGTGTAAATGAAAGATTATCTCAGGTGGAAAGCACTAGTTTTGAGATTAGTAAAAGTAGAAAACCAGAAAAGATCCCCTACAGAAATCAGAGTTCAAGTTGTCTCCAAGTAATGGCAGGTCTCATTTGTGGTTATTGGAAGAAGCAACCACCTCTTCAAAGTAGAAGTGATGCTTTCTTAGTGTAGAGAAGCTGGTTTCCACTTTAAGATACAAACACAGATAAACCAAAATATTGGGCTCAGTACATATAAAGGAATTTTTAGGGATGAAAAAAGGAAAAAAAACAGTAGCAAAAACATTCTTTTCCCCCACCAGTCCTTATTCCAACCTTACCCATAGGGTCCAGGAAGAATCCACATATGCACTTACTGATATACTCTTTTGTATGGAGCACATACAGAAACATTTCTATGACCAACATCTGTGAGACATTTCACAGATTTGATATTAATATATTTTATTATTATTATTATGATTATTTTTTTAATAGCCTTTTATTTACAGGATATATGCATGGGTAACTTTACAGCATTAACAATTGCCAAAACTCTTGTTCCAATTTTTCACCATATTTTTTTTTATAATAATTTTTTATTGACAGAACCCATGCCAGGGTAGTTTTTTACAAGATTATTTCTTGCACTCACTTCTGTTCTGATTTTTCCCCTCTCTCCCTCCACCCCCTCCCCTAGAAGGCAAGCAGTTCTATATATGTTGAATATGTCCTAGATACAATATATGTGTGCAGGACCAAACAGTTCTCTTGTTGCACAGGGAGAATTGGATTCAGAAGGTAAAAATAACCTGGGAAGAAAAACAAAAATGCAAACAGTTTACATTCATTTCCCAGTGTTCTTTCTTTGAGTGTAGCTGCTTCTGTCCATCATTGATCAATTGAAATTGAATTAAGTCTCTTTGTCAAAGAAATCCACTTCCATCAGAATACATCTTCCTAAAGTATTGTTGTTGAAGTATATAATGATCTCCTGGTTCTGCTCATTTCACTTAGCATCAGTTCTTGTAAGTCTCTCCAAGCCTCTCTGTATTCATCCTGCTGATCATTTCTTACAGAACAATAATTTCCATAACATTCTTACCACAATTTACCCCATTCTCAATTGATGGGCATCCATTCATTTTCAGGTTTTAGCCACTCAAACAGGGGCTCCACAAACTTTTGGCCCAAACCGGTCCTTTTCCCTTCTTTAGTATCTCCTTGCGTATAAGCCCAGTAATAGCACTGGGATCAAATTGCACAATTTTTCTTTTTTGGGCAAATTCCAGTTCTCTCAGAATGGTTGGATTCGTTCACAATTCCACCAACAATGCATCAGTATCCCAGTTTTTCCTCATCCCCTCCAACATTCAGTATTTCTTCCTGTCATCTCAGCCAATCTGACAGGTGTGTAGTGGTATCTCAGTTGTCTTAATTTGCATTTCTCTGATCAATAGTGATTTGGAACACTCTTTCATATGAGTGGTAATAGTTTCAATTTCATCATCTGAAAATTGTCTGTTCATATCCTGACCATTTATCAACTGGAGAATGGCGGTTTCTTATAAATTAGGTCAGTTCTCTATATATTTTGAAATGAGGCCTTTATCAAAACCTTAAAATGTGAGAATGTTTTCCCCAGTTTGTTGCTTCCCTTCTAATCTTATTTGCATTGTTTTGTTTGGACAAAGCTTTTAATTGATATAATCAAATTTTCTATTTTGTGACAATAATGGTCTCTAGGTCATTTTGGTCACAAATTTCTTCCCTCCCCACAGGTCTAGAATAAACTTCAATGTTCCCTCTAATTTATTTATAATCTCATTCTTTATGCCTAAATCGGACCCATTTTTGATCTTGGTATCGGTGTTATTGGTTCCATGACTAATTTCTGCCATACTAATTTCCGTTATCCCAGCAGTTTTGTCAAATAATAATTCTTTCCCAAAAGTTGGAAGTTTGGGTTTGTAAACACTAGATTGCTATAGTTGACTATTCTGTCTTATAACCTAACCTTTCCACTGATCAATAATCTATTTCTTAGCCAATCCAAATGGTTTTGGTGACTGCTTTTATAAAATGTTTTAGATCGGAAAGCTAGACCTTCTTTGATTTTTCATTAATACCCTTGGATTCTCTATCTTTTATTTTCCATGAATTTTGTTGTTATTTTTTCTAGATCATTAAAATATTTTCTTGGAAGTCTGTTTATAGCACTAAATAAATAGTTGTTTGGGGAATATTGTCATCTTTATTTTTCTCTCATATCCAAGACCATAATATTTTCCAATTATTTAAGTCTGAATTTATTTGTGTGGAAAGTTTTTTTGTAATTTTGCTCATATAATTCCTGACTTTCCTTTGATAGATAGATTCCCAAATATTTTATGCTGTCAACAGTTATTTTGAATGGAATTTCTCTTTGTATCTCCTACTGTTGGATTTTGTTGGTGTTAAAAATGCTGAGGATTTATGGGGATTTTTTATACCCTGCAACTTTGCTAAAGTTATTAATTATTTCTAATAGTTTTTTAGTAGAATCTCTGGGTTCTCTAAGTATGCCATCATATCATCTGCAAAGAGTGATAGGTTGATTTCCTCATTACCTACTCTAATTCCTTTAATTTCTTTCTCGACTCTTATTGCTGAGGCTAGCATTTCTAATACAATATTAAATAATAATGGCGATTTTGGGCAACATTACTTCACTTCAGATCTTACTGGGAAAGGTTCCAATTTTTCCCCATTGCATATGATGTTTACTGACGGTTTTAAATATATGCTCCTGACTATTTTAGAAAAAGTCCATTTATTCCTATACTCTCAAGTGTTTTTATTAGGAATGGATGTTGGATTTTATCAAATGCTTTTTTCTGCATCTTTGAATGATCATATGGTTTTTGTTAGTTTGGTTATGGATATAGTCAATTATGCTAATAGTTTTCCTAATATTGAACCAGCCCTGCATTCCTGGTATAAATCCTACTTGGTTATAGTATATTATCCTGGGGATGATTTTCTGTAATATTGTTACTAATATTTTATTTAAGATTTTAGCATCAATATTCATTAGGGAGATTGGTCTATAATTTTCTTTCTCTGTTTTCAACCTACCTGGTTTAGGTATCATACCATATCTGTGTATAAAAGGGTTTGGTAGGACTCCTTCAATCCCCTATTTTTTCAAATGTTTATATAGCATTGGAGTTAATTTTCTTTAAATGTTTGGTAGGGTTCACATTAAATCCATCTGGTCCTGGGGATTTTTTCTTGGGGAGTTGGTTAATGTTTTTCTATTTCTTTTTTCTAAGATGGGACTATTTGGATATTTACTTTTTCCCCTGTTAATCTGGGCAAATATATTTTGAAGGTTTCTTCATTTTCATTTAAGTTGTCAATTTATTCATAAAAGTTGGGCAAAAGTAATTCCTAATTATTGCTCTAATTTCCTCTTCATTGTGGTAGTTCTCCTTTTCATTTTTAAGACTAACAATTTGATTTTCCTCTTTCCTTTTTTAATCAGATTTACTAATGGTTTATCTTTTTTGTTGGTTTTCATAGAACCAACTCTTAGTTTTAATAATTATTTCAATTTTTTACTTTCAATTTTTTTGATTCTCCTTTTATTTTTAAATTTCAAGTTTAGTGTTTGACTGGGGTTTTAATTTGTTCCTTTTCTAACATTTTTATTTCAACCCCAATTCTTGATTTCTTTCTCTATTTTTGAAGTAGGCCTCTAGGATATGAAATATCCCTTTTATTTTTCCATCCCACATTTTGGTATGATGTTCATTGTCGTTTTCTTGGGTCAAGTTATTAATTATGTCTATGTTTGCTGTTTCAAACGTTCTTTGTATGGATTATTTGGTTTCCAGTTATTTTGGTCTACTTTCCCTGGCTTTTGTTGAATGTAACTTTTTTGCATTGTGGTCTGAAAGGATGCATTTACTTTTTCCTTATGCATTTGTTGGGTTTTATGTCCTAAATATAGTCAATTTTTGTATGGTTCCATGGACTGCTGGAAAAAGAAATTACTTCTTTCTGTCTCCATTTCGTTTTCTCCAGAGATCTATCATATCTAACTTTTCTAGTATTCTATTTACCTCTTTGACTTCTTTCTTATTTATTTTGTGGTTTGATTTATCTAATTCTGAAAGTGCAAGGTTGAGATCTCCCACTGTTATAGTTTTGTTGTCTATTTCTTCTTGCAGCTCTCTTAATTTCTCTTTTAAGAATTTAGATGCTACACCACTTGGTGCATATTTATTTAATATTGATAATGCTTCATTATCTATGCTACCCTTTAGCAAGATATAGTGCCCTTCCTTATCTCTTTTAATTACATCAATTTTTGCTTTTGCTTGATCTGAGATCAAGATGGCTACCCCTGCTTTTTTGACTTCAACTGAAGCATAGTAGATTTTGCTCCAACCTTTTACCTTTACTCTGTATGTATCTCCCTGCTTCAGCTGTGTTTCTTGTAAACAACATATTGTAGGATTTTGGCTTTTAATCCATTCTGCTAACTGCTTCCTCTTTATGGGGGAGTTTATCCTATTCACATTTATGGTTAAAATTACCTATTCTGTATTACTTGACATCTTGTTAACCCCAATTTATGCTTTTCTCCCTTCTTTCCTACTTCCCCCCCTTCCCAGTATTAAACTTGTGAGCACCACTTGCTTCTCAGAGCCCTCACTTTTTAGTATCCCTCCCCCCCGCCTTAGCGTTCCTCCCCCCATCTTATTCCTTTCCCTCACAGTTTCCGTATTCCCTTCTGCTTAGCTTATTCCTTCCCTTTTCACTTTTCCCTTCTCACTTTTCAATGAAGTAGGAGAAATTTCACCATAAATTGAATAAAAATTTTTTCTCTTAAAGCCAATTCTGATGGCAATAAGATACCCACTATATTCATCCCCCTCCATTCTTTCTCTCAGATATAATAGGTTTCCTTTGCCTCTTTGTGAGATGTAGTACCCCCACTTTACCCTTTTTCTGGTACAATGTCCTTTCCACCTCTAGTTTCTAGAACAAGGTATACGTGTATTCTTTATACATCTTTACAGCAGAAATATAATTCCCAAGATTTCTTTTTATCTTTTTAGGTTTCTCTTGAGTTCTATATTTGTAGATCAAACTTTTTGTTAAGTTCTGGTTTTTTCATCAAAAATAGGTGAAATTCTCTTATTTTGTTGAATGACCATCTTCTTCCCTAGAAAAAGATGCTCATTCTGGCTGGGTAAGTTATTTTTGGTTGCATAACGAGTTCCTTAGCCTTTTGGAATATCATATTCCAGGCCCTTCGATCTTTTAATTTGGATGCTGCTAGATCCTGGGTGATCCTTATTGTGGCTTCTCTATATTTGAATTGGGTATTTCTAGCTGCTTGGAGTATTTTTTTCCTTTGTTTGAGGGTTCTGGCATTTGGCCACTATATTTCTTGGTGTTTTGATTTTAGGATCCCTTTCAGTAGGTGATCGATGAATTCTTTCAATGTCTATTTTGCCCTCTGCTTCTATGACTTCGGGGCAGTTCTCTTTGAAAATTTCTTGGAAAATAGTGTCCAGGCTCTTTTTTTCATCATATTTTTCTGGGAGTCCAATAATTCTCAGATTGTCTCTCCTAGACCATTTTCTAGGTCTGTTGTTTTCCCAAGAAGGTATTTCATATTTTTCTCCATTGTTTGATCTTTTTGGTTTTGCTTGACTGATTCTTGTTGTCTCCTTGAGTCATTCAATTCCAATTGTTCGATTCTGATTTTCAATGAAGTATTTTCTTCATTTACTTTTTCTATATCTTTTTCTAATTGTCCAATTGAATTTTTTTGTTCTATGGAATGTTTTTCCATTTCACCAATTTTATTTTTTAGAGAGCTATTTTCTGTTTCCGGTTCACTAATCCTATTTTTCAAGGATTTGATTTCTTTATCTACTCTGTCTTTAAGTGAGGGGGATGATTTCTCCAGACTCTATTGCCAAGCCACCCTTTCCTTTTCTCATTTTTCTTCTAGCTCTCTTGTGAGAGCCTTTTTAATTTCTTCTATGATATTCATCTGTGATGAGGAACAGATGATCTCCTCCTTTGGAGATTCACCTGGAACAGTGTGTTTTTAGTCTCCTCAGGGTTTAGAGTCTGCTCTCTATCCGTATAGAAGCTGTCAATCATTAAGGTCCTTTTCAATTTTTTGCTCATTTTGTCAGAGAAGAATCAGAGACAAACTAGCAAAGAAAAAAAGAAAAAAAAAACCCAAAATGGAATCTGCTTTTTTGGGGAGAGGGGCTGGGTGGTGTTACTGAGCTTCTTCTACAGACTGTGGGAGCATCAGTGAGGCACTTGCAGGACTGTGCTGCACCTCTGAGACTCTGAGAGGTTGCTCAGACACCGTGGGGGAGAGGTGGCCAGGTCTGGAGAGACTCCAGCTGTTTGGGGTTGTTTTCTTCACTCCTGGTGTTTTTAGCTTCTCCGCTGGGCTACTGACTTGCTGCCAGGGCAAAGTATCCAATCCTGTAGGAAGCTCTCCCCAAAGAGATTGCTGAGATCACACCCCACCCCCCTCTGGTCTGCTCGGCTGTGAGCTGCCTGTAGTGCTTTTGCTGCCCCTGCCCTCAGCCTATGCCCGATCTAAAACCGTTCCCCCCTCGAGCAAAAACAGACCTTTCCTGGCAAATCTCAAGGGTATCTTCTCTTGGTAACTATTTGTGGGGTTTTTTTTCAGTCAAGCATTAATTCAGAGGCTTGTCATGAAGTGAATTCTGAGAGAAAATGTGGAGCTTACACAGCTGTGTGCCTTCTTGCCACCATCTTGGCCGGAAATCTGAAATTCATTTATTGAAGAGACTTATGTTACTTGAGTTTTTCAAAATTCCTAGATTTTTTTGGTCTTCTGGAATACACAGAAATTGAGCCATAGAAATTGGGCAGGGAAATATTGGAGAGACAGTTTAGGTCTGAATTCTGCCTTTGACACTTACTAGATGTGTGGTGAAAGACAATTTTTTAAACTCTCTGAACTTCAGCTTCCTCATTTATAAATGCACAAAATAGTATCTACCTCATTAGGTTGCTGCTGGGATCAAATGAGATAATATGTGTAAATTTGTAAACCTTAAAGGGATATCAAAATGTGAGTTCTTTTCATTATGCAAATTGCAGCAGCTGATGCTGAGGGTGAGTCAACAGGACAGGTACACATAAAAATGTCATGTCAGGGAAACAAGAGTGATGAAGGAAGAATGAGAAGAATCATTGTACTGGAAATGTTTGACATTTTAAAGTCCATGTTCCTTCCCTAAGAGAAAGAGAACCATCCTTGTAGTCAAGGAGTATCTGGTAAAGAGCTGGTAAAGAACTTTATTTCTCTACTACCAGTATGACCATGACAAACTCACTGGACCTCTCACTGCTTCAGGTAACTTTCTAAGACTATAAGCTACAGACCAGTTGAGGATGTGAATTGGTGGAATGTCTCCCCACAAGGAATTTCTTAGCATCAATCACATCATAGATCTAAATTTAAGAAAAACCCCTCTGTAAGAAATCTATATCATTCTTATAATAGAATTAATTCAAGTTTGGAGTACTGAAGGGTGAGGAGAACAACAAAGGGTGGAACACTTTCGTTCATCTAAGTGAAGAAAAAATTCCATTTGAAATAAAAGCACTAGATAAACAAACTAGAACATACATTAATATTTAATGAAATGTTCCTAAGAAAAGTTACTTTGAACACAAGAAGTTTATATTTTTCAATGAGCAAAAGACATATAATTTCCAGGAGTTAAGGAATGCTTTTCTTTTCTTTTCAGGTACAATCACAAAAAGATGGACAAAATTAGATTGTAAACAAACTGTGATCTATGTCCCGTTTTTCTCATTACCTACAAATCTTTAAAAGACTCATTTTTATTTGAAAAATTGAAATTTAAAAAAACACAGTTAAGAAGAACTTTAGTTTTCAAACTTCATTTCAGGATTTTTTTTTCAGCTAAATTGAAATGGAATACAAAATTATGTTCATGTTCACATAGATCTAGGTTCTACTCATCTTTTTTTATGGGTGAATTTTGAGTGAAAGTCTTACTTTTATGTTTCCTGATGATGTGAACTAGGTGACCCTGGGTTCTAAAACGTGATGACAGTTGATTATGAGCTCTACCATGTGCTATCAAATGGGAAAAAACTTCAAGTACAGAACAAACATATAATTTTAGATAGATACATGATCATATTGATTTCACAGTAAGGACATTTTTTGGTTTCTCTCCAGAGATTTCATTACATTTTACTATAGGCAACATTTTCCTATTTTATACCTCGACAAGTGGCAGCTGGATGATACTAACTACTTAAAGTCTAGGCCCTACAGAATCTATTAAACACATATAATTAAAAGTCTAATAACATATTCCAGATCTGTTTAAGCAATAGCCAGTACAGTATGCTGGACCTGGAATCAGGAAGACTTGAGTTCCAACCTCAGATACTAGTTATATGATGCTGGACAAATCACTTAACTTATCTACTTCAGTTTCCTGAACTGAATAAGAATAGTATATATTGGAATCTTATTATTATTTCAAAGAAGAGAAAAACACCAAGTATATATCTCCAAGACTTATTGTGAGGTTATGATGAAATAATTACATAGTCCTTTGCAAATATTAAAGCACTATATAAGTATAGTTGTTATTTTGATTATTATTATTCCTATTCTTATAACCTCTTTTAAGGAGTTCAGTTATATATCTGGGGTTTGAGACTTTAATATTCCTTATCTTTAAATACTGCTTAGCTGATTTTAAGATCATACAGAAGTCAGACAGTATTACTTTGGGTTTGAAGCAACAAAGCACCTTTGAGGCTGTTCAACAGACTGTCTTCCTACCCTCACTCTAGTTACCACTCCTTGAAAATAGCAAACTTTAGCCACTACAAAAGTCAATTATGCCTCATGAAGTCTCTGGACAAAATATGATGTTCACTCTTTAGCTATGAATTCTTAATGGCTGCTGAGAATTACATGCTGCTCAAATACCAAATTCTACATACCAACTTTGGCCTCCTAGAAAATAAAAATATCAGAGGACTAAAGAGTGACACTTCACACAGAAATATCATTATTCCATGGGTAAAAAGAACCAACTTTAAAATGATCAACTCTATAACAACTGAGGTTTTAGGAAAATGCCTGCAATTCCCACAATATAGTTTATTTGTTTGTAGTACTCTGTGTAGCTGTATCTCTATATCCAGTCTCAGCACTGTCAAACCCATCTCAGAACATTATCTTAATACAATGTGACTCTTGATGTATTAACACAGGCTCCACAAATAGAATAGGGCAATTGTCACCCATGTTACCTAATGAAAGATCACTCTCTCTATCCCCAGGTTATATTCCTTGAATTTCCTATCAGTGATCTTCCAGTTTGAATGCCTCTCTCAGAATAAAATCCCAATGCCCTGAGAGAAAAAGAAAGAAACAAGGAGGGAAAAACAAAAAAGGTAATAGATCATGCTAATTATAGTGCCCATTCCTCAATTTTCAGCTAGCTACTTTTTCCTAACCATAAGAAATTTGAAATTTACAAAATAAAAACAGTGACTACTGTTCACCTCCCATTAAAATGCATTTCCAGCACACAACCTCCTGAGGTCCTGTATAAGTATCTCACCCATCAAAAGAAATGCATTTTCAAATAAGTAAGTGTTATGGGCCAGAACTCTGAAACAAGAATTCTTACAAGGTATTATGTCAGTGGAATTGATGAGACAATGGTTATCTAATTTAGCATGGTGATTAATAGTTCTCTAAGTTCAGTATGATTGATTTAATCTTACAACAGATAAAGGTTTTCTAGTGATATAATGATTGGTTTATACTCATTGTAGAGCATACAAGCTGGGACTCAGAGCCAGAGACAGACTCAGAAGGGCTCGGGGAGAGAGATTCATTCTATCTTCATGAGCCTTGTGGTGGCTGGCCTGGCCTCCTGCACTTCTCCACTGAAACCAAGACTTTCCTCCGGAAGGCCTCTAAGAAATCTAGGTCGGGCCCCAGGCAAGGAAACTAGATTATGAAGGAAAAATAAAGGATTTGGACTTTAACCCTTGGTTACTCTTGTGGTGATTACTGAACTGAAACAAAGGCTACTCCAAAGACCTCCAGAAAACCAACCAAGAACATTACAAGTAAGATGTAGATCTAAGAATAAAAATCAGGGCCAGTCTTTCAGATCTATGCAGCAATGCATAAGGTTGAACAAATCCTAAACAATATTAAAAAGTAATTAAAAAGATTTGATCTGAAATTGTTACCATGGGAAATATTCTTTTAATAATTTGCATTTCTTTTCCAGTCTTTGATTATGTTATCTTTGATTACAAACTCAAGCCTCATTCTTCCTACTTTCCTCTGGCAGTTTTCTTTGAAACCAGAATATTCCTACTGAACTTTTTCAAATTAAGGAAGTGAAAGGGGGGAAATGCTACCCTTCTTTTTTTATGACTGAAGTGAAGAACAATTCCCCTAAAAACAATTTGGATCATTAAGTTGCAAAAAGAGTAAGATTTCTAAAATTGACACACAGTTCTAAATGATTTGGCTGTAGTGGATGATAGGGTCATCCACAAGAATAGAAGAATCCAATGCATAATTAAAATTTGACCTATCAAGACATATTGTGAAAGAAATTTAAAACTGGTGTGAAGCATACAGAAGTTGTTCTCTGATTGAGAAGGACTGGATTAGAAATGGGACCCAAAAATTGAATCATAGTTATACTTGGATAATTAGCTATTTGGTACTTTATCCCTCAGGATACATTTAAGCCAAAATACATTGCCTTCTACATAATTATGCAGCTATATGATTTTTTTTCACATTTACAGTTTCAGCATCTGTTCTACATACACTGTATAAAATGTCTCTTTTTGTTCTTTATGTATTTCTAGGGTTAACTCCATAATAAAACCAAATTAAGTGATTAATTCAAAGACCCCAAATTGTAAAATTCTATTATGTCCAACTATACTTTTCACAATAGTTTATTTTACAAAAGTTTAAAAAATCAGATCCAAAAAGATAAACATAATGATTATGACATGAATGTAAAACTTATTGATAATATATCAATGTGGGATTTCCATAAATGGAATCAAGATGATATATCAGAGAAAACACTCAGCTGAGTGCTTCCCTCCAAACCACTATAAAATAACACTTCAAATCAAATTCTGGAGTGGCAGAGTCAAGAAAAGGTTAGAATGATACAATTTTCTAGCCCAAAATGACGTAAGACATAGAAAAGGAGATGTGTGACATGGGGTGAAGGCTGCCCTAGAGCTCATGGTGATGAAATACCAATATTGAGATCAGGTGATAGTGACAAAAGCAGGGGCAGCCAAAGCTGTAATTAGGGGGGAAATTTGTATCTCTAAAGAGGTACAGCAGATCAATGAATTGAGCATGCAATTAAACACCAAAATGGGAATTCTGAAAATCAAAAAAAAAAGATGTTTGTAAAAGTAAAAGTTTAAAAAAAAAAACTACCAAATAAAACTAAGAATTGGTTTTATGAAAAAAGAAATAGAGTATTGTTTAATTTGAATTTTAAAAAAAGAAAATTAAATTACCAGTATCAAAAATAAAACATTAATGCACCATCAATGAAGAAGATCACTTTAAGGAAAACTTCATTTATTCCATACTCTCTAGTATTTTTAATAGGAATGGGTATTGGATCAAATGCTTTTTCGGCATCTATTGAAATAATCATGATTTTTGTTAGTTTGGTTATTGATATAGTCAATTATGCTAATAGTTTTCCTAATATTTAACCAGGGCTGCATTCCTGGTATAAATCCTACTTGGTCATCCTGGAGATGACTTGCTGTAATCTCTTTACTAATATTTTATTTAAGATTTTTGCATCAATATTCATATCTAATTTTGTTTCTAATTTTCATTCCATTTTGACCCTCCCTGGTTTAGGTATCAGCATCATAGCTGTGTCATGAAAGAAATGTGGAAGGACTCCTTCTTTCCCTATTTCCCCAAATAGTCTGCATAGTACTGGAGTTAATTGTTTTTCAAATATGTGATAGAACTCACATGTAAATCCTTCTGGCCTTGGAGATTTTTTTCTTAGGGAGTTGATTAATTGCTTAGTCATTTCTTTTTCTAAAATGGAAGCTATTTAAGTAATTTATTCCCTCCTCTGTTAATCTGGGCAATCTATGTTTTTGTGAGTAGCCCTCCTTTCTACTTAAATTATCAGATTTATTGGCATGCAATTTGGGCAAAATAGTTCTTAATTATTGCTTTAATTTCCTCTTCATTGGTGGAATGATAACCCTTTTCATTTTTAATACTAACAATTTCATTTTCTTCTTTCCTTTTTCTAATCAAATTAACTAAAGTTTATCTATTTTGTTGCTTTTTTCATAAAATCAACCATTAGTTTTGTTTATTAATTCAATAAT
This sequence comes from Sarcophilus harrisii, assembly GCF_902635505.1. Classification (NCBI taxonomy): domain Eukaryota; kingdom Metazoa; phylum Chordata; class Mammalia; order Dasyuromorphia; family Dasyuridae; genus Sarcophilus; species Sarcophilus harrisii. Next base: position 281,103,644 of record NC_045426.1, on the reverse strand, counting down.
TTTCTTACTTTTAATTTTATTAATCTCCCCTTTTAGTGTCAGAATTTCAGATTTGGTATTTAATTGGGTGTTTAAAATTTGTTCTTTTTCTAGTTTTTTTTTTTTTTTTTAAGTTGCATGCCCAATTTGTTGATCTTCTCTTTCTGGATTTTATATAAGTAAGCATCTAAAGATATAAAAATTTCCCTAATAACTGCTTTGGCTATAATCCCATAAATTTTGGTATATTGTCTAACATTTTCTTGTATGAAATTATCAATTGTGTCTGTGATTTGTTGTTTCACCCACTCATTCTTTAGGATTAGTTTGTTTTATTTCCAATTAATTTTTGGTCTATTTTCCCCCTAAAAATACTTCATTGTCAATGGTATCCTTTGGCAAAATATAGTTTCCTTCCATATCTCTTTTAATTAGATTTATTTTTGTTTTTGCTTAATCTGAGATGTAGATTGCTACCCTTGCTTTTTCACTTTAGCCAAAACACTTTAGAGTCTGCTCTAGCCTTTTACCTTTACTCTGTATATATCACCCTGCTTTAAATGTGTTTCTTGTAAACAAAAATTGTAGGATTTTGGCTTTTAATCCAGTCTGCTATCCACTTCTATTTTATGGGAGAGTTCATTCTGTTCACATTTACAATTAAAATTACAAATTCTGTATTTCCCATCACCTTTTTCCCTCATTATACTTTTCTCATTCCTTTTCTCTTTTCCCTTCTCCCCTGTGTTTTGCTTTTTACCCTCACCTCCCTGAAACAGTTCTCTATTTTTACATCCCTTCTCCCTTTCTTAGCCCTTTTCCATCCTACTTCTGTTCTCCCTTCTTTTTTCATTTTCATTTTCATTCAAGCCTCCTCTTTTTCATTTCCCTTTCCTCTACTTCTTCTCTTAGGGGGAGACAAGTTTCTTTTGAGATAAATAAGCCTGATATTCTCTCTTTCAACCAATTCAATGAGAGTAAAGTTCACATGATGCTCAGCCCCTTGCCTTCTTTCCCACAATTGTAATAGGGGTTTTTGTCTCTTCATGAGAAGTAATTTACCCTTTTTTACCTCCCCTTTCCTTTTCTTCCAGTGCAATCCCCTTTCCTCCTCTAGTATCTTTTTTACATCATCACAATAAAATCAAATTATACCAGCACCCTCTAAGTTAACACATATCAGAGATAAAGTTCTCAAGAATTAAATATATGATATTCTCATATATGGATGTGAAGTTTTTAATTTTTAAATGACATCTATTTTTTTCTTTCCTTTTTACCTTTTTAGGTTTCTCTTGTGATTGTAGTTTTGGAGTTTTGTAACAATATTCCTTGGAGTTTTCCTTGTGGGATCTCTTTACAAAGGTGGTTGCTGGATTCTTTCCATCAGTATTTTCTCCTCTGTTTCTATATTTGGGCAATTTCCCTTAATGATCACTTGTAGAATGCTATCTAGGCTCTTTTTTTGGTTATGGCCTTCAGGTAGACCAATAATTTTTAAATTTTCTCTTCTGGATCTATTTTCCAGATCAGATATTTTTTCAAAGAGGTATTTTACATTATCTCCCAATTTTTCATTCTTTTTAGTTTGTTTGACTTAAAGTCTCATAAAGTCATTAGCTTCCATTTGCTCTGTTCTAGTTTTTAATGTGTGATTTTCTTCAGGTTTGTATTTCCTTTTCCATTTCAATAATTCTACTGTTTAAGTGTAGAGGACCACAGATATTGGGAAACTGTGAGAAAAGTATACATGAAGCAAAGATACTTACAGCATGGTGATAACTCAGTGTGGTTAATGAGATGATGGTTCTCTAGTTCATATATATTTAGTACTTAGTATGGTAATGTAATGGTTCTCTAGTTCACACTACATAGTGTGCTAAATGATGTAACCATACTAAGGTATTTAAGGGCTGAGAGAACCATAAATGAGACATTTCATCTTTAACCATCCTCTTGGGGGTTCTCCTGCCTCCTACACTCCTCCTTTAAGATCAAGGCTGGTCCTGAGATCCACCAGAGAGCTAGTTTAAAGAGTTGTTTTCTTCAAACATTTTTTTTTACTTTCTTCTTCTAAGCTGTTGACTCTCTCATGTATATCTCTCATTTCTTTTCTTTCTTTCTTTATTTTTATTATTATAACTTTTTATTGACAGAACCCATGCCTAGGTAATTTTTTTTACAGCATTATCCCTTGAACTCACTTCTGTTCAGACTTTTCCCCTCCTTCCTTTCACCCCCTCCCCCAGATGGCAAGCAGTCTTATACAAGTTAAATATGTCACAGTATATCCTAGATATAATATATGTGTGCAGAACCGAACAGTTCTCTTCTTGCACAGAAAGAATTGGATTCATAAGGTAAAAATAACCTGGGAAGAAAAACAAAAATGCATACAATTTGCATTCATTTCCCAGTGTTCTTTTTTTGGGTGTAGCTGTTTCTGTCCATCCTTGATCAACTGAAACTGAGTTAGATCTCTTTGTCAAAGAAACCTACTTCCATCAGAATACATCCTCATACAGTATCGTTGTTGAGGTATATAATGATTTCCTGGTTCTGCTCATTTCACTCAGCATCAGTTCATGTAAGTCTCTCCAATGCTCTCTGTATTCATCTGGCTGGTCATTTCTTACAGGACAATAATATTCCATAACATTCATATACCACAATTTACTCAATCATTCTCCAATTGAAGGGCATCCATTCATTTTCCAGCTTCTAGCCACTACAAAGAAGGCTGCCACAAACATTTTGGCACATACAGGTCCCTTTCCTTTCTTTAGTATCTTTTTGGGGTATAAGCCCAGTAGAAACACTGCGGGATCAAAGGGTATGCACAGTTTGATAACTTTTTGAGCATAGTTCCAAATTGCTCTCCAGAATGGCTGGATGTGTTCACAATTCCACCAACTATGTATCTGTGTTCCTGTTTTCCCACATCCCCTCCAACATTCCGCATTATCTTTCCCTGTCATTCTAGAGAATCTGACAGGTGTGTAGTGGTATCTCAGAGTTGTCTTAATTTGCATTTCTCCGATTAATAATGACTTGGAGCATATTTTCATATGGTTAGAAATAGTTTCAATTTCTTCGTTTGAGAATTGTCTGTTCATATCCTTTGACCATTTATCAATTGGAGAATGGCTTGATTTACAAATTAGAGTCAATTCTCTATATATTTTGGAAATGAGACCTTTATCAGAACCTTTGACTATAAAAATGTTTTCCCAGTTTATTGTTTCCCTTCTAATCTTGTCTGCATTAGTTTTGTTTGTAGAAAAACTTTTCAATTTGATATAATCAAAATTTTCTATTTTGTAATCAATAGTGATCTTTAATTTTTCTTTGGTCATAAATACCTTCCTCTTCCACAGGTCTAAGAGGTAAACTATCTTATGGTCTTCCAATTTATTTATATTTTCATTCTTTATGCCTAGGTCATGAACCCATTTTGACCTTATCTTAGTGTATGGTATTAAGTGTGGGTCAATGCCTAGTCTCTGCCATACTAATTTCGAATTTTCCCAGCAATTTTTATCAAATAATGCGTTCTTATCCCAAAAACTGGGGTCTTTGGGTTTGTCAAACACTAGATTAATAAAGTTATTGGCTGTTTTGTCCTTTGAACCTAACCTATTGCACTGATCGACTAGTCTATTTCTTAGCCAATACCACATGGTTTTGGTAACTACTGTTTTATAATATAATTTTAGATCTGGTATAGCTAGGCCATCTTCATTTGATTTTGTTTTCATTAATTCCCTTGAAATTCTTGACTTTTTGTTTTTCCATATGAATTTTGTTGTTATTTTTTCTAGGTCAGTAAAATTGGTTTGGGGGAGTTTGCTTGGTATAGTGCTAAATAAATAGATTAGTTTAGGTAGTACTATCATCTTTATTATATTTGCTTGCCCAATCCAAGAGCATTTAATATTTTTCCAGCTGGTTAAATCAGACGTAATTTGTGTGGAAAGTGTTTTGTAGTTTTGCTCATAAATTTCTGATTTTCTCTTGGCAAATAGATTCCTAAATATTTTATACACTCAGTAGTTACTTTAAATGGAATTTCTCTTTGTAACTCTAACTGTTGGGTTTTGTTAGTGACATATAAGAATGCTGATGACTTATGAGGGTTTATTTTATATGCTGCAACTTTGCTAAAGGTGTAGATTGTTTCTAATAACTTTTTAGTAGACTCTCTGGGGTTCTCTAAGTATATCATCATATCATCAGCAAAGAGTGATAATTTGGTTTCCTCATTGCCTATTTTTATTCCTTTAATCTCTTTCTCAACTCTTATTGCCAAAGCGAGCATTTCTAATACAATATTAAATAGTAAAGGTGATAGTGGGCAACCTTGTTTCATATGATGCTTACTGATGGTTTTAAATAGATGCTACTGATTGTTTTAAGGAAAAGACCATTTATTCCTATACTTTCAAGGGTTTTTAATAGGAATGGATGTTGGATTTTATCAAATGCTTTTTCTGCATCTATTGAAATGATCATATGGTTTTTATTAATTTGGTTATTAATATGGCCAATTATACTGATAGTTTTCCTAATATTGAACCAGCCCTGCATTCCTGGTTTGATCATGGAGTAGTATCCTGAGGATGATTTTCTGTAGTCTTTTTGCTAATATCTTATTTAAGATTTTAACATCAATATTCATTAGGAAGATTGGTCTATAATTTTCTTTCTCTGTTTTCAACCTACCTGGTTTAGGTATCAGTACCATGTCTGTGTCATAAAAGGAATTTGGTAGGACTTCTTCATTCCCTATTTTTTCAAATAGTTTATAAAGCATTGGGGCTAATTTTTCATTGAATGTTTGGTAGCATTCACATGTAAATCCATCTGTTCCTGGGGATTTTTTTTTTAGGGAGTTGATTAATAGCTTGTTTGATTTCTATTTCTATTTTTTTTTCTGAAATGGGATTATTTAAGCAATTTACTTCCTCCTCTGTTAATCTGGGAAGCCTATTTTTTGGAGGTAGTCATCCATTTTGCTTAGGTTATCAAATTTATTAGCATAAAGTTGGGCAAAGTAACCCCTTAGTATTTCTTTGATTTCCTCTTCATTGGTGGAAACTTCTTTTAAGACAACTAATTTGATTTTCCTCTCTCCTTTTTCTAATCAGATTTGCCAAAGGTTTATCAATTTTATTGGTTTTTTTCATAAAACCAACTCTTAGTTTTATTTATTAGTTCAATAGGTTTTTTTTTTACTTTCAGTATTATTAATTTCTTCTTTTAATTTTAGAATTTCAAGTTTAGTAATTGATTGGGGGTTTTTAATTTGGTCTTTTTCTAGCTTTTTAAGTTGTAAGTCCAATTCATTGATCTTTTCTTTCTGTATTTTATTCAAATAAGCCTCTAAGGATAGAAAATTTCCCCATATTACTGCTTTGGCTGCATCCCACAAATTTTGGTATGATGTCTCATCGTTGTCATTATCTTGAGTGAAATTATTGAGTCTATAATTTGCTGTTTCACCCAATCATTCTTTAAGATGAGATTATTTAGTTTCCAATTGCTCTTTGGTCTATTTACATCTAACTTTTTGTTGAATATTGTTTTTATTGCATCATGATCTGAAAAGAAAGCATTTCAAATTAAGACAACTCTGAGATACCACTACACACCTGTCAGGCTGGCTAGAATGACAGGGAAAGATAATGCAGAATGTTCGAGGGGATGTGGGAAAACAGGGACACTAATACATTGTTGGTGGAACTGAATATATCCAACCATTCTGGAGAGCAATTTGGAACTATGCTCAAAAAGTTATCAAACTGTGCATACCCTTTGATCCAGCAGTGTTACTACTGGACTTATATCCCAAAGAGATCATAAAGAAGGATCAGGGACCTGCATGTGCACAAATGTTTGTGGCAGCCCTCTGTGTAGTGGCAAGAAACTGGAAACTGAGTGGCTGCCCATCAATTGGAGAATGGCTGAATAAATTGTGGTATATGATTATTATGGAATATTATTGTTCTGTAAGAAATGACCAACAGGATGATTTCAGAAAGTCCTGGAGAGACTTACATGAACTGATGCTGAGCGAAATGAGCAGGGCCAAGAGATGATTATATACTTCAGCAACAATACTATATGGTGATCAATTCTGATGGACCTGGCCATCCTCAGCTATCATCAACCAAATCAGTTCCAATGGAGCAGTAATGAACTGAACCAGTTATGCCCAGCGAAAGAATTCTGAGAGATGACTAAAAACCATTACAGTGAATTCCCAATCCCTATATTTTTGCCCACCTGCATTTTTGATTTCCTTCACAGGCTCATTGTACAATATTTCAGAATCTGATTCTTTTTGTACAGCAAAATAACGGTTTGGTCATGTATACTTATTGTGTATCTAATTTATATTTTAATATATTTAATATCTACTAGTCATCCTGTCATCTGGGGGAGGGGGTGGGGGGAAGGAGGGGAAAAATTGGAACAAGAGGTGTGGCAATTGTCAATGCTGTAAAGTTACCCATACATATAACCTATAAATAAAAGGCTATTAAATAAAAAAAAGAAAAGAAAAGAAAGCATTTACTATTTCTGTTTTTCTTCATTTAATTTTGAGGTCTTTATGTCCTAATATATGGTCAGATTTTGTGTAGGTTCCATGAACTGCTGAGAAGAAAGTATACTCCTTTCTGTCACCATTCAGTTTTCTCCAGAGATCTATCATACCTAATTTTTCTAGTATTCTATTTACCTCTTTAATTTCTTTCTTGTTTCGTGATTTAATTTATCCAAATCTGAGAGTGCAAGATTGAGATTTCCTGCTCTTATAGTTTTGCTATCTATTTCTTCGAGCAACTCTCCTAACTTCTCCTTTAGGAAGTTAGATGCTATACTACTTGATGCATATATGTTTAATATTGATATTGCTTTATTGTCTATAATACCCTTTAGCAAGATATAGTTTCCTTCCTTATCTCTTTTAATTAGATCAATTTTTGATTTTGCTTGATCTGAGATAAGGATGGCTACCTCTGCTTTTTTGACTTCACCTGAAGCACAGTAGATTCTGCTCCAGCCTTTTACCTTTACTCTGTATGTATTTCCCTGCTTTAAATGTGTTTCCTGTAAACAGCATATTGTAGGGTTCTAACTTTTGATCCTGTCTGCTATCTGCCTCCTCTTTATGGGAGAGTTCATCTCATTCACATTTATGGTTAAAATTACTAATTCTGCATTTCCTGCCATCTTAATATCCTCAAATTATGCTTTTCTTTTCTCTTGCCCTCCTTCCCCCCTTCCCAGTATTAAACTTATTGGTCCCACTTGCATCACATGGCTTTCCCTCTTTAGAATCCTTCCCTCTCCCTTTGAATCTCTTCTCCTTTTTGTACCCTTCCCTTATTACTCTTTTTCCTTTTCCCTTCTCCTCTCCCACTTTTTAATGAGGTGAGAGAAAATTCTCTGTAAAACAAATAAGTCAATTGTTTCCTCTTTGAGCCAACTCTGATGAGAATAGGATTCACACAATGTTCCTCCCCCTCTCTAAGTTCCCTCATATATGATAGGTTTCCTTTGCCTCATCGTCACATGTAGTTTCCCTCTTTTTATCTCCCCTTTTCCCTTTTTCTGACACTATCCCCTTTCCATTTCTACTTGCCTTTTTATGTTATATCAGTAAAATCAAATTATACATGTGGTTTTTATTATATCCACAACAGAAATACAGTTTTCAAGAGTTCCTTTTACCTTTTTCTCCTTCTCTTGAGTCCTGTTGTTGGAGATCAAATTTTTTTGTTTAAGCTGGCTTTTTCCTTAGAAATAAATGGAATTCCTTTGTTTCATTAAATATCCATCTTCTTCCACGGGAAAAAAAAATGCTCACCTTAGCTGAGTAGTTCATTCTTGGCTGAATTCAAAGTTCTTTTGCCTTTCAGAACATCAGATTCCAGGCCCTTAGATCCTTTAATATTGAGGCAGCCAGATCTTGTGTGACCCTTATTGTGGCACCTCGGTATTTGAATTGTTTTTTCCTTGCTGCTTGTAATATTTTTTCTTTAGTCTGAAAATTCTGAAATTTGGCCACGATATTCCTTGGAGTCTTTATTTTAGGGTCTTTTTCAGAAGGTGTTCGATGAATTCTTTCAATGCCTATTATACCTTCTGGTTCTATTACTTCTGGGCAATTCTCTGATGATTTCCTGTAAAATAGTATATAGACTCTTTTTTCCATCATAATTTTTGGGTAGTCCGATGATCCTCATGTTATCTCTCCTAGATCTATTTTCCAGGTCTGTTGTTTTTCCAAGTAAATATTTGACATTTTTTTCTAATCTTTCATATTTTTTTGGTTTTGCTTGACTGCTTCTTGATGTCTCAATGATTTAGTCATTTCAATTTGTTCATTTCTGATTTTTAGTGAGTTTTTTCTTCATTAGCTTCTTTTACTTTTTTTATTTATATGTCCAATTGAATTTTTAAATGAGTTGTGTTGCTCTATGGAATTTTTTTTCCATTTCACTAATTTTTTTTTTTACTGAGTTATTTTCTTTTTCCAATTCACAAATTCTGTTTCCCTGCACTTCTTGGGAGTTTTTTCTACCTTTTCCAATTCACATTTCTGGAAGTTGTTGTTCTCTTGCATAGCTTCTCTTTTCTTTCCCCATTTTTCTTCTAGTTCTCTTTTAAGGTTTTTAATAGTCTTTTCTAGGAGAGCCTTTTGTTTTGGGGACCAACAATTTTCTGGAGACTGTCTGTTATTAGTCTCTTCAGAGTTGAAAATCTGCTCTCTTTCTGTATAGAAACTATCAATTGTCCTTTTGATTTTTTTACTCATTTTGTTAAAGCCTGTAGGGTCTGCCTTCAGAGCCAGGAGATTACCAGCTTCCTCTGCTGAGCAGTGATAGGTGTATGGACAGGTAGCTGTCCTGCCAGCAGGCTACAAAAAGCAGTGAGGTACTGGAGTGCTCTAGGAAAGAGTTCCCCACCCAGAAGTAACTCAAGCCTGCAGGGCAGAGCTGGGAAAGTGCCCTGCAAAGAACTTTCACTATGTGGGATAATGACTGCCCTCGGGCTAGACACTGAGCAGTGAGAGTTTCACTACCCCAACCCAAAGCTTGCCCTGGGGCTGTGGGTATTAGCAGCTGAGCAGTGAATGGCCCTGCAGGGACCAGATGTGTCTCTGTCCCAGGAAGCACAGTCTGCAGGGGAAGTTCTATTGCCCCAGGATGAGTCCCACAATGTGCAGATTATAGGCTGCCCACCCGGTGCCCCTCTGCCCTGCAGATTTATAACTACCCCCACAAAAGCCTCGAACTGCAGGATGTGGCTGTGAGGCTGTGTTATCCTTCTTCCTGAGTCACTCCCGGGTTTGAGTGGTTAAAGCCAGATCTTGTTAGGTTCTGGGGTTTTTTAGAGTATCCTCTGTTTTAGGCTTTAATTTCTCTGCCAGTTTACTGCTTTGTATTCAAGGCAGAGCAGTTAGCCTATAGCAGAGTCGTCTCTATAACTTCTCTAGTCACAGAGATCACCCCAACCCCTGGTCTGCTCAGGACGCTACTCTCTCACTGGCTGGGCTAGCCTGTTCCTGGCCCCTTAGGATAAACCTTTCCTGGTGATCTTCCTAATCATCTTCTGCTGGTAAGTTGTGTGCTTCTAATCTTCATGAATTTAAGCAGTGAAGAGCTATTTTTGAGGCTGAATTTAATAGTTGGTTGTGAGGGGAATGAGAGGAGCTTAGAAAGTTGCGTGTGCCTTCTCGGCAATCTTGGCTCTCACTTCTTTTCTTATGTTTTCTTATACCGCTGTTATTTGCCTTGTAAAGTCTTTTATGAGCACTTCCAAGAAGCCTCTTTTGGCTTGAGATGAATTCATATCACTTTTTGAGATTTCTTCTGTGGACATTCTGTCCTCATTTGAGTTTATGTTTGCTCTGTCACCAAAGTAACTTTCTATAGACATTTTCTTTCCTTTTCTTTTAATATTTCTTTTTTTTTTCACTTTTATGGTTGGGGGTAAACAGAGTGCTATCCCAAGCTTCCTGTGTAGCTTTGACCCATGCCTTTGAGCACAGGAACCCCTTGTGTTTGTAGGGGTAGCTTTTTCTGCTCTTTTCAGGAAACAGCCTGGTTTCCCTGAGTTTTCCTTCTAAGGTGGCACTGGAAGCTGTCCCACTAATTTCTCCTCTGTGGATCCAGGAGAGTATCTTGTTTGCTGATTTGCTGGCATTATGACTCTCTCATCAGTTTTCCCAGAGAATGTTTGAACAGAGTGGAACACCAATTTCACCCTGTGAGATTGACAGTTTTTGAAGCTTTTCCACTCCATCTTCATCTGGATAGTAGTTTCATCCCATCATATTTTATTCAGAGGTTAAGTTTCATGTGGTTTTCAAGGAAACTGGGAAAGATTGAACAACTTCCTGACTTTACTCCAGTATCTTGGATCCACTCCTGGAAGTCTCCTTTTAATGCTTCTCTTGAATTCTATATTTGAAGATCAAATTTTCTGTTTAGCTCTGATCTTTTCATCAAAAATAAATGAAAGTCGCCTGTTACATTTAATGTCCATCTTTTCCCCTGGAAAATAATGCTTAATTTTGTTGGATAATTGACTCTTAGCTGTAATCCAAGTGTTTTTGTCCTTTGGAATACCATATCCCAGTCCCTTTAATTCTTTAAAGTGGAAGCTGCTAGTTCCTGGGTAATTCTGATTGTGGGTCCTCAATATTTGAATTGTTTCTTTCTTATTGCTTGCAGTATTTTCTCCTTGATCTGATAATTCTAAAATTTCACTACAATATTTCTTGGAGTTTTCATTTTAGGGTCCCTTTCAGAAGGTGATTGGTGAATTCTTTCAACAGCTATTTTACCCTCTGATTCTGTGACATGTGGGCAGTTTTCCTAGATGATTTTCTGAAAAATGTTGTGTAGGATTTTTTTCATCATGGTTTTCAGGAAGTCCAATAATTCTTAGATTATATCTCCTAATCTATTTTCCAGGTCAGTTGTTTTTGTAACAAGGTGTTTTACATTTTTTTTTTTTATTTTTTGGAATGATCATTGGTGTCTTATTGAGCCATTCACTTTCATTTGTTCAATTCTAATTTTTGTTTATTTATTTTCTTTTGTTAACTTTTTAATCTCCTTTTGCATTTTGCCAATTGAACTTTTAAATGAGTTGTTTTGTTCATTTTTTTCCATTTCACAAATTCTGTTTTTCATCAAGTTGGTTTCTTTTTTCATTTCATCAAATCTATTTTGAAAGGAGTTATATGCTTTTTATATTTCATTAGTTTTATGCTATTAAAGTAATTTTAAAAAATATTTTAAAGTAGTTAAATGCTTTTCCATTTCTCTATTTCTATTTTAAAGGAGTTTTCTTTAGATAATTTCTGTGTTTCCTTTCCCAAATTTTATTGCAAAGTTCTCATTTCCTCCCCCATTTTTCTTCTTTTTAATGATCCTTTTTGAATTCTTTCAAGAGAACTTTGTGAGATGGAAACCAACTCATATCACCTTTTGGAGCTTCATCTGGAGATGGATTTGAGGTCTGTTATACTCTGCATAAAAACGATCTATGATCAGAGTTCTTTTTGCTTTTTTTGCTCATTTTTAAATGTCAAAGTCTGGTCTTAGAGCAAAAGAGATATTGTAGCTTTTTCTACAAGAGACAACAGCTTCAAGTGACTATAGAGTCACTGACCATAGGGTCAGTGCATCTGCCTTCTTTCCTGTGAGGGGTAGGCATGGCTAAGTTCCACATTATTTTAGGGTTCAGGGTCTCATTGTTTGAGTATTGTAGTTTCATTGACTATCTCATAACTAGTCTGATGATCTACTGGCTTCTGAACCAACACAGACTAACCAACACTGCTTGACTAAGAATGTCCCAGTAGATTCCTAAGTACAAGTATGCTGCTATCCTGCCTTGGGACCCTGGTTTTTGCTGCCTCCCTCGGGCCTGATTGAAACAGACCTTTTCTGAAGTTCTTCTAAACTATCTTCTTCTGGCAATTTGTTACATTCGAATATTTGTGTGTTTTGTCACTCTAAAACTTTTTAAGAGACTTGATCTTATATTGATCTGAGGGAAGCTAGGCAGAGCTCAAAGAACAGTTTGCTTTATCATCTTGGCTTTGCCCTTCTGCTAAAATTTTTTTACATGTTATTTGGAAATAGTTGATTAAGTAAATAACAAATAAATAAATAATAAAAAATAAATAATTTTAAAAAAAGCTATGTTTGGAATAAGGAAAGAGTTAACTAAATGATATATTGAGATGGAGATTATGCATAATAGAAATAATTTGATGTATACTTTCCCATCTTTAAAATAATGAAGTTGGAATAGATATCTACATTTCCTTCCATTTCTATTATTTTGTTTAATTTATGACATACAATATTTGGTAAAAATGAAAGAATACATTTGATGTGAAAATATTAAGATCCAAATATGTGAAACAGATTTTCTTTTTCCCATAAAGTCTTTCATTCAGCATGAAAAACAGAATATATCAAAAATATAAAACATAAAATATGAATTTTAATTGAGTTAATATAACCACATTTATTGTACTCTTGCTCAACACAAGTTCTATGACACACCTGTAAAACTGCTTAAGCCACACTTAGAATCCTTTATGTATTGTATTTATTTAATACTGTATAACCCTCATTTATTTGGTTCATTCTCTTTATTAATCACATACTAATATTCTTTTAAAAATAATTATAATAATGACAGGTAGAATTTTATAGTATCTCTAGTTTTAAAGGGTACTTTACATAAGTTATGGCATTTAACCCTCACAAAAACCCTAGGAGGTATATATTCAATCAGTTATCATTTATTAAGTGCTTACTATGTGCTTTCTTTGTCCTTTAGTTGAGCTCATGATTTTTAGCCTTTTCTCTGAGTTAGTTTAAAGTTATAGTTAAAAGAAAAGTTCTTATCTTTTATATTATAAATTTAGTATACTTCCAGGACATCTGTTATCATTAAACCCCACAAGTTAGCTCATACCATCCCCCAAAAATATATTATCTGTCCTTATCTGTTCTTATGCAATTAAGAGAATTTTCAATCTCTTTCAAAGAGACAGCAAATCTATAATTTTTCCTGGTAACAAAGATTACAAAATGTAGATGGATATCATAAAACAATTATCTTTCCTTAATTGTCAAAGAGGGATATGATTAGCCCCACTTGCATGTAAGCCAGCTCTCTTTTTTTATTGTATTTTTAAAGCTATCTTTCTCAATACTGCTAATTGTATAGTTCCGTGCCTACCAAGACATCTTCTCTGATATATATTACTAAAAAGGGTCATCTAGTTTTGCAAGCAAGTTATCATTAATTTTATGTTTCAACATTCTTATCCCTATCCTGAAGCTTACCACTGCTCTTTGGGTTGTTCATAATTTTAATTCTGAGATCAGTGTATTCCTGACTTATAATCACATAACACTTCTGGGAAAATATTGATATTTTTAAATGGACTTTTAAAGAGGCATATCGTTTAGCATCATTAAAGACACTATACAATTTCCCAAATCAAATTCAGCTCAATATCTTCTACCTACTCAGTTTTATTTTCACCTCATTAACCATTTTTGGCATTAGTCCAAGATAGGAACTATTAATGGATTTATTTGACAGATTCCTTGCTCAAGTGCAGATCAAAATCTGAGCTATAACTATATATGTCTATAAATATATAGTTCAAATTTTATATATAATATATGCATATACATATGTATTTTTCTATCCACTCAGTTTTCCTAGTATAGATGAAAAGATGCATGATTTTCCTATTGTTGTAAATTACCCCAAGAATTCTTTTTTAACTTTTTTTTGGATTCAATGTAATCTGTATAATGCTATTTGTGAACTGGGGATTTGAAGAACCTTGTTATTAAGAAAACTTCTTCTCTTTGGATATTATATAGAATTTCTTTCAAAACCACTTTTGGTGAGCAATAATAATAGTAAGATTAATACTGTACAAATTTCAAAACCCCAAACATGATATAAATATTTACTATTGTTATTAATCATATAGCAACTATTTTTATAAAGCTTTAAAGATTTTAGAGTAGTTTTCTGATGATAATACCACAATGTAGGTATCATATTGCTTTAAATCTACCTGTATGAATGAGGCAAATCATTGGAGAAACTAATAGACATATCTTGTTAAGGAGTTCATTTTATTTATATTGTTACAATGCAAAGACAAGGAATGCTTTGTCTGAATATAGATTTTAAGGGCACAACATAACAGGATCTTATGTGATCTACCTGTCTCATGACATTAAACTTCATAAATGTAGGACCTGAAAAATATGGTATTATAAAGAAAATAAGAAATGCTAAAAGAAAAAAAAAGTCTATGAAAACCTATTTTTTCCTCTTCATATTTTCAGTGAAGTCTTTGAAACAGACAAATTTGGTAAAGATAGAGAGGAAGCAGATGTATGAGTTAATCACTGCTAATGTGACCTAGATCAACTTAAAACAAAAGCTTTTTATGAGCTTTAATTTATTCATCGGAGTATGGATCTGAGGACAGACCATTTTGTTTCTCTTCCAAAGAGCAGCCTCTAATTGCAATCTTTGCATTTATGGCTCATCACCAGGAAGATAATGATCAGGTGCTGAATTTTTCAGCCATGTCAACTTGTAAAAGAGAAAAAAAAATTCTGATAGTCCCTTCTGGTATTTTGGGGATGCTGAAAAAATGACTAAAAAGGAAAACAGAATACCTAAAAATAGGTTTAAGATTGCTTAAAAATGAAGCCACTAATTCTTACTGTTTCAATTTCCTAAAGAAATCTAACTGATGCTAACACACACACACACACACACGCACACACACACACAAATACACACAAAACCCCCAAAGAGGTTGAAAGAACCCAGAAACCATCTTGGACACAAAATACTCTTTCCTTGACAAAACAGTAGCTAGCTAGTGTTAACACTGGATTGATCATAAAGTTGCTTGTATAGTACTACTTAAAATAAGATAACAGATTATTAGCAGTATTGACTTAGTATACATACACACATTCATACATACATACATAAAAATATGTATATACATACATACATGCATACATAAAAATATGTATATACATGCATACATACATACATAAAAATATGTATATACATGCATACATACATACATACATACAAATATGTATATACATGCATACATACATGCAAATATATATATATATATATATATATATATATGAAGAATATAGTCCTGTCAAGGCTTAGTATGAGATACAGATAAGACAAAGTATTCTTAGAAACTTATTATTCATTCCACAGGAACCAGGTCAACAATTTGAATACATCCCTAAAGTTATTATTCTATCTTCCTTGACTTACTCTGTTCCATAGGATTGGAGGGCCTAAAGACAGAATGGATCCATCAATAACCTGTCTGATTCTTATTTAACCTTGACCCATCAACAATCCTTTGCATCTGCTATATTTGTTGCCCTACTGGTCCTTGGACTAAGCTAGCCCACTGTAGAGCTGGCTAGAACTGGCTGAAACCCATCATGCTGTTTGCAGATAGTCCCTTACCAATTTACAATAAACAAGAATACCTTGCTTCTATATTCTAGCATTTTCTTAGAAAGGTCTGCTCCTTCTCCACTCCTATACTTCCCAATTTCTTTAAAATCCATAAATATCTCAGACATTGCCTGGAGATCTGGGCTTCTTTGTACTTTGTGTACAGGGGTCTCAGCATGCCTACATTTTAATTTCTCTTGTAATAAACTAAATTGTTTCTCAAACTGGCTAAAGTCTAATTTGGTCTTTCAAACTTAAGTATACAACAATCAGACAAAAATGATTAATTTTCTGAAATTTATATAATAATGTATTTTACTGACATTTGTGTTATACTACCTCTCTAAACAATGTACTATATGAAAGAGCTAGAGCTTTTAAGAAAAAAATGAAGTCTAATTCATATAAGGAATTCAGGGCTGGTTAAATATTAGGAAAACTATAAGAAAAATTAATCATATCAATAACAGAATTAATGAAATTATATGATTATCTCAATAGATAAAGAAAAAAGCTTTTGAAAAATACAACACTCATTTTTATTAAAAATGAAGGCATAAATAAAGCTGTGTTTGAAATGATAAATATGTAATGGAACTAAGTTAGAAGCCTTTCCAATAAGATCAGGAGTAAAGCAGTGATGCCACCATCACTATTATAATGCAAAGGAATTAGATTAGGCAATGAGGAAATATAATGATCATTCTTTGCAGACAATATGACATATATATATATATATATATATATATATATATATATATATATATAAAGAGAGAGAGAGAGAGAGAGAGAGAGAGAGAGAGAGAATCATTGAAAGGAAGGTTCTCAAGGAAAAACTATTTAAAACTTAAAAAAAATTGGTGAAATAATTAATTTCAGGAAAGTTGCAGGATATAAAAGAAACCAACATTAACCATCAGTATTTTTATATATTACCAACAAAGCCCCACAAAAAATCCCATTTAAAATAACTGCAAACAATATAAAATACTTGGGAATCTAACTACCAAGACAAATCCAGGAACTATATGAACACAGTTACAGAACATTTTTTCATATAAAGTCAGATGTAAAAAATTGTAGAAATATTAATTGCTTATAGGTAAACTGAGCCAATTATTTTATAAAAGGAAAATTCTACATAATTGAATTTTCTGTTCCATACCAGTCCATTTGGGAAAAATTACTTTATGAAGCTAAAGGAAAAAAAAAACATAACACAATTCACCTGGAAAAAAAAAATTCCAAACTATCAAGACAATTGATGAAAAGGAAAATGAAGTTAAGTGGTTTAGCAGAACCAGATCTCAAACTTAATTACAAAGCAGTAATCATCAAAAAATTCTGTTATTGGTTAAGAAATAAAATGGATCAGAGGACTAGATTAGATACACAATACATATTAGTAAATGACCATAGTATTCTAATGTTTGACAAACCTCAAAATCCTTGAGATTTGGGGATAAGAAATCATATTTGATATACATTGCTGGAAAAACTGGAAAACACTTTGGCTGAAACTAGATATAGATTGATATTTCATACTTGATTGATATTTTCATACATGATTTATAAATCATTATGGGATCCAAAATATGTAATTTAAATTGCATAAAGTTAAAAGTCATTTGCATAAACAAAGCAAATAAAACCAACATCAGAAGGAAAGCAGGAAACCAGGAGTGAATTTTTATAAGTTTCTCTGACTCATTTCTGAAATATAATAGAGCCAGTGCTCTATTGAGCTATATTTGAGTCAAATATAAAAGAATAGAAATCATTGCCCAATTGATATGTGATCAAAAACATATGAACAAGTATTTTTCAGAAAAAGAAATCAGAGTTATTTATAGCTATATGAAAAGTCCTCTAAATAACTATTAGAGAAATGCAAATTAAAACAATTCTGGGGTAACATGTCATACCTATCAGATTAGGTGATCAGATTAGGTGATACAATAGAAAAAGAAAATGGCAAAAGTTGAAGGAAATGTGAAAAAATAAACATTCAAAGGATATGAACAGATAATTTTCAGATGATGAAATTGAAACTATTTGCACTCATATGAAAGAGTGTTCCAAATCACTATTGATCAGAGAAATACAAATTAAGACAACTCTGAGACACCACTACATACCTGTCAGATTGGCTAAGATGACAGGAAAAAATAATGACGAATGTTAGAGGGGATGAGGGAAAACTGGGACACTGATGCATTGTTAGTGGAGTTGTGAATGAATTCAACCATTCTGGAGAGCAATCTGGAATTATGCCCAAAAAGTTATCAAACTGTTCCTTTGATCCAACAGTGCTACTACTGGAATTATATCCCAAATAAATACTAAAGAAGGGAAAGGGTCCTGTATGTGCCAAAAATGTTTGTGGCAGCCCTGTTTGTAGTGGCTAGAAACTGGAAAATGAATGGATGTCCATCAATTGGAGAATGTTTGGGTAAATTTTGGTATATGAATGTTATGGAATATTATTATTCTGTAAGAAATGACCAGCAGGATGAATACAGAGAGGCTTGGAGAGACTTACATGAACTGACGCTAAGTGAAATGAGCAGAACCAGGAGATCATTATATATTTCAACAACGATACTGTATGAGGATGTATTCTGATGGAAGTGGATTTCTTCAACAAAGAGAAGATCTAATTCAGTTCCAGTTGATCAATGATGTACAGAGGCAGCTACATCCAAAGAAAGAACACTGGGAAACAAGTGTAAACTGTTTAGAATTTTTGTTTTTCTTCCCAGGTTATTTTTACCTTCTGAATCCAATTCTTCCTGTGCAACAAGAGAACTGTTCGGTTCTGCACACATATATTGTATCTAGGACATACTATAACATATTTAACATGTATAAGACTGCCTGCCATTTGGGGGAGAGGGTGGAGGAAGGGAAGGGAAAAGTCAGAACAGAAGTGAGTGCAAGTGATAATATTGTAAAAAATTACCCAGGCATATATTTTGTCAATAAAATGTTATTAAAAAAGAAAAGAAAAAATAGAAATTAATGTATTGTTGGCGGGATTATGAACTGATCAAACCACTCTGGAAAGCAATTTGCAACTATACCTAAAAGACAATGAAACTGTGTACACCCTTTGAGTCAGAAATGTCATTATTAGGCCTGCCCCTTAAAGAGATAAAAGAAAAATGAAAAGGATCTATATGTACATAAAGATTTCTAGCTGTTCTATAGACCTCATTTTTTTTTGCCAGTAATTTTACACTCTGAGGGTTGATTTTTGTTTAGTTTTTCCTTCTTCAAGCATTAGATATTACAGGGATGAGAACAAGGCCAAATCTTGGCAAAAGTGTTAAATAGGTAATGATTTATTTTAATTGTTTTCCTGGGTTTTTCTCCTTTTTTAAAAATTTCTTCTTCTCTGTGCAGTTCATTCCATCCTCTCTGTCTTTATTACAGTTATATCATTTGTCTAAACCTATCTTTTGTGACTTAATATCTCCAAGTGATCATCAGGTTGTTGGATTCATGGCCCAGTCTGTGAAATCTTGTTGGGTACATATCCAAGCCACTCAGACTTTGATGCTACCTTATTACTCTCCCAATAAGAAGTCCTGGCTCCATATTTTGGCTCTGGCATTTACTTATTGTGCAATTAGGAGCTAATCACTTTTTTCTTCTCCACTATAAAATGAAGATAATACTTGGATTACTTACCTCTTAATGTTGTGAGAAATAAATTTTTAGATATTAGAATACCATATAAATATATGGCATTGCTTTCCATGGAATTACATTTTATATCAACTAAGTAATCCAACAAA
This sequence comes from Sarcophilus harrisii, assembly GCF_902635505.1. Taxonomy (NCBI): domain Eukaryota; kingdom Metazoa; phylum Chordata; class Mammalia; order Dasyuromorphia; family Dasyuridae; genus Sarcophilus; species Sarcophilus harrisii. Next base: position 281,084,283 of record NC_045426.1, on the reverse strand, counting down.
TGAATCAATACTGAATATTGGGGGAGCTAGTCAGGTGATACAGTGGATAGATTGCTACACCAGGAATCAGGAAAGTCTAAGTTCAAATACAGCCTCAAATATTTATTAGTTTTGTGATACTGGACAGATTATGTAATCTCTGTGGAACTCCATTTCCTGAATATCAGAAAATCTTGAATGAGAGCATTCACTTTATCAGGACTAATTGGTTACCTTTCTGCAACATATAGTCTTGGACAATTATAGATGTTAATTGCCCAAGTTTACAGGATTCCTGTATGTGTCAAAATTTGAACCCAAGTCGTTACACCTTAAAGATTAACTCTCTATCCACTATTTCATATTGATTCTCTTGTATTCTCCAGAATCTACAGGATGATTCATGTTTAGTAGGCATGTAACAATTCAGGAGGAAATGGAGGATTTGGTTCTAGCTAAGCTTTCAAAATTAACTTTAACAAATTGTGTATACACACTCTTAGCTATATAATCCAAAGGCCCCAAGGGTGTTTTCCAAAGACTAAGCAGCCCTCTGTGGTCAGAATTATGTTCCCTTTACTGATGGGGATAAAAACCTCTAAGTATTTGGAATGTACAAAGAATACTAGCAAGGGTGACCATTATTCTTATAAAAGCTTCTGAGAGATGCTTGAAGCAGCTCTTGACAGATAGTGAGTGTAGTTAGGTAAATCCCCATTCTGAGTATCTATATAAGCAGCTCCTAGTATGGTTATATTCTTTATTTGAGATTTTTTTGCAACAAGATTTGTTGATTCTTTAACAAGAATGTACCTTTCTAAGCAACTGGAGGGGAAAAATTATATTTCCAGAGGAGAAAATGTACAATCCTTTGAAAAATTTAGCAAAGGATTTAGTAAATCATTAATACAATAGCAACCTCTTTTATGACCTTTTTCAATTAATTTGGGTTACTACATTTAGATGAAGAATAAGAAAACTAATCTCCAATCCCTTTATACAATGCTAAGTTTAGTTTTCTAAATGGTTTTATTTATCATAACTACACAATTGTGCAAATTGATCCCTCATCCATACTCCTCCAACCTTCTAAATTATGAACTTCATATGTGTAAGGGCAATGTCAATTTATTTTTATTAGTCCAACATTTAGAAATCAATTAACAAATCAAACCTTTATTGATTGCTAACAGTGAATCAGGCACTTGGTAAGCCCTAGGGATAAAAAAACCAAAAAAATAAAATAAAATAGTCACAACTGTAATGGGTCAGAACTCTGGAGAAATATACTTGAGGCAAGGAGTTTTACAACAAGATGTTAATTCAGAATTGTTCATTTTATTTCTAGTGAATCTCTTTGTCTCTCTTTTTTGGTCACAAACTCTTCCCCTTTCATCTAATAATTTGCTCATGATATGACTATGTCTAAATTATATACACTATGTATGTGCAAAGTACATGATATGCACTTTGAACTATTGGTCTGTTCTATTTTCTGTGAAAATATTTGCCAATTTTCCAAATAGGTTTTGGTAAATACTGAACTCTTGTCCCATGATCTGGAATTTTGGGGTTTAATCAAATTCTAGTTTACTGTGCTAATTTCTTTCTGTATATTTAATATCTAATCTGTTCCAATGATCAACCTATTTCTTAGCCAGTACATAATTGTTTTGGTTGAGTATATCTTTATAGAATAATTTGAGACCTGGTACTGCTAAATCATCTTTATTCTCATTTTTTTCATTGCTTCTCTTGATATTCTTGATCATTTTTTTCCTCAATGAATTTTGTTATTTTTTAGTAGTCAAATCATTATGGAACTGAATAAGAAAATTAATTCAGGTAGTATTGTCATTTTAACTATGTTGTTTCAACCCAGCAATGAACAAGTAATATTTTCTCTATTATTTAGAGTTCTTTGCTATCTCTACTAAGTAGATACTTTGTATCTAAGTGTTCTGTATAGTTTTGTATAGTTCAAATGTGTTCATTTAGTTTTTACATGTGTGTTGACAGCTAGACTCCAGAATATTTATATTAAGACAAGCAGTTCTTAATAGAAGAAATGCAAAAGCCAGCAGCATATAAATAATTTATTCACAGCAATAAGAGAAATTCGAACTGATACAATTCTGAAGTTGTAGAAGGTACAACCTTGTAGAAGGTATGAGTACCTTCTACCCATTATAATAGAAAAAAATGACAAAAAAAGGAAAATGGCAATTCTTGGAGTAATGAACAATTACATATTTGACTATTCTTGAAAAAAAATTGAAACTCAATCCCCTCTATGACACCAATTTCTGCCTAATGACCTAATTTCTGCCATACTAATTCCTAATTATCCCAACAATTTTTATCAAATTGTAGGTTGTTATTCCAGAAGCTGGTTCTTTGAGTCTATCAAACATCAGATTATTATAATCATTGCTTATTTTGTTTTGGGAACCTAACCAATTCCGTTGATTAACTACTCCATTAACCAGTATTAAATTGTTTTGATGACTGTTGCTTTATAATATAGTTTTAGTCTGGTAAAGCTAGGCTACCTTCATTTCCATTTTTCATTAATTCCCTTGAAATTCTTGACCTTTTTTTTCTTCCAGATGAAATTTGTTATTATTTTTTCTAGCTCTGTAAAATAATTTCTTGAGAGTTTGAATAGTCTGCACCTAAATAAGTAAATTAATTTATGTAGAACTGTCATTTTTAAATATTAGTTCAGCCCACCCATGAGCACTTGATATTCTTCCAATTAATTAGATCTGATTTTATTTATGCAGAAAGTGTTTTGTAATTGTAATGGGCTGAGGTTTGAGCTGATGCACTGAGGTCCCAAGTACATGAGGCTAGATAGTAATTGGGCTATACTCTATTAATATACATGATTGGATTAAGAATGGTCCCTGCCCACTCTCCTTGCAAGTCCTGATGTGTTGTATAGGAAATGACGATTTTGGTGGGTGGAGGCAGAGAGGGAAGAAGACAAGCTGGGGGAGATTGGGCTGGGTTCGAGACTCCGAGCTGCTGGTTGTGTGGCTGCTGGTCGAGCTAGCTTCTTGACTCAGCTGCACACATTGCTATCGCCGATTCTCTCCCACCTCCGATCCTTCTTCACTGAGAATAAAGACTGACGATTTTCCCCTAACCTGAATTCCTGTCTCGTGCTGATCTTAAAATACACGATCATAACATGTAATTATTTTCATATAGTTCCTGATTTTGTCTAGGCAGGTATACTAAAATATTTTATATTATCTACAGTAATTTTAAATGGAATTTCTCTTTATATCTCTTGCTGCTGGACTTTGTTGATAACATATAAAAATGCTAATGATTTCTGTGGATTTATTTAGTATCCTACAACTTTGTTTCTAGTAGTTTTTTTAGTTGATTCTCTAGGGCTCTTTAGGTATATCATCATATCATGTGTAAAGAGTGATAATTGTTTCTTTTTGTTTGCTTGTTGTATTTTCTTCTAGAGCTGATAATTCTGAAATTTAGCTAAGGTATTGCTTGGATTCATTTTTGGATCTCTTTTAGCAAATTATTGGTGGATTATTCAATGTATATTTTACCTTCTGTTTCTAGGACATCAGGGCAGTTTTCCTTGAAGATTTTCTGAAAGATGTTGTTTAGACGCTTTTTTTCATCATTGTTTTCAGAGTCCAATAATTCTATTTTTTTTTCTCTCCTCGATATATTTTCCAGGTAAGTTGTCTAACATTTTCTTTTTTCATTTTTTTTATTTTGTAAGACTGATTTTTAATGTTTCATTGAGTCATTTGTCTTCATTTGTTTAATTATAAGTTTTAGTGAATTATTTTCTTCAGTTAGCTTTTTTATCTCTTTTTGCATTTGAGCAATTGAACTTTTAAATGAGTTGTCTTGTTCATTGGATTTTTTTCCATTTCAGAAATTCTGTTTTTCACTGAGTTAATTATGTTTTCTGTTTCAGCAAATCTATTCTTTAAGGACTGATTTTCTTCAAATAATTTCTTTGTTTACTTTTCCAAAGCTCTTATTTTCTTTCCCCATTTTTCTAACTCTCTTTTAAAATCCTTTTTGAATTCTTCCAAGAGAGCCTTGTGAGATAGAGTACAATTCATATCACTCTTTGAGGCCTCATCTGGAGATATCTGCCATATATATATATATATATATATATGTCAGAAATATATAGTCATATACATGTCATATATAGTCAGTGCTCTTTTTGCTTTTTTGCTCAATTTTAAAGGCTGAGGGCTGCTCTTAGGGCAAAGGGGAGATGTCCCAAACTTCCTCTACAGATGACAGCAGCCAAGAGCTGGGGCTACTGACTTGCTTCCTATTTTGGGTGGACATGTCCAACTCCCAAGTTATGCTGGAGTTCTGGGGCTCATTAGTTGCTGTCTGTAATTGCACTGGAGATCTCACAACTAATTTGCTTATACACAGGCTTTTGAACCAGGACAGGGTAACAAACATTTCTGTATTTTGGCTACAAGCCTCCAGAAATATTCCCCTGGGTTGTGGAGGCCATGTGACACTTGGGTTCTGAGGTGCCCCTGTGCTCAGCTGCCTTTCCTGTGCCTGATTCAAACAGATCTCTTCTGAAGTTCTTGCAAAATATGTTCTACTGGAAATTTATTACACTCCAAATATTTGTGGGTTCTGTCACTCCAAAGTCCTTTCAGAAGCTTGATTGGCTATCTTCCACGTATCTTAAATTAGAAGCTCTTAAAATTCCTTTTGTCTTGGACTCCTTTGTCAGTCTAGTGAATTTCTTCCTTCTTACATCTGCTTTTCAGAATAAATTTCTTTTTTCCCTGTGAAATATTTTTAATTTATTTTGCTGAGCAACATTCTCTTTCCTTTATAGTAATATTGTGTGTGTAAAAAGAGGATAAAACAGTATCATTGATTTACTCATTTTCAAACTATTTCCAAAACGATGGACTATGCTAATGTTTATTTTTTTCTTTTTTTGTTTATTATAGCTTTTACAAGATATATGGCTATATATATTATAGTCTTTACAAGATATATGCATAGATGATTTTTCAGCATTGACAGTTCCAAATCCTTTTGATCCAGCTTTTTCCCTCCTTTCTTTTTTAATAACTTTTTATTTACAAATTATATGTATGGGTAATTTTTCAGCATTGACAATTGCAAAACCTTTTGTTCCAATTTTTCCCCTCCTTCCTCCCACCCTCTCCCCCAGATGGCAAGTTGACCAATACATGTTAAATATGTTAAAGTATAAGTTAAAATACAATATATGTATACATGTCCAGTTATTTTGATGTACAAAAAGAGTGGGAGTTTGAAATGGTGTACGATTAGCCTGTGAAGGAAATCAAAATGCAGGCGGACAAAAATAGAGAGATTGGAATTCTATGTAGTGGTTCATAGTCATCCCCCAGAGTTATTTCCCTGGGTATAGCTGGCTCAGTTCATTATTGCTCTATTGGAATTGATTTGGTTCATCTCATTGCTGGAGATGGCCATTTCCATCAGAATTGATCATCATATAGTATTGTTGTTGAAATATATATTTCTGGTCCTGCTCATTTCATCCTATCCTTATGACAGCTTGAAATCCTTCTATTTCATTGAATAACAAATTTTCCCCTTGAAATATTATACTTGATTTCATTTGTTAAGTGATCCTTTATTGTAGTCTCTGCATTTTTGCCTTCCAGGATATCATGTTCCATAACCTCCAATCCTTCAGTGTTGTAGCTGCTAAGTTTTGAGTAATCCTTATTGTGACTTCCTGATATTTGAATTTTTTTCTTTCTGGTTACTCTTTTTCCTTGACCTGATAGTTCCAAAATTTGGCTGTAATATTCTTTTGTATTTTGAGATCTCCTTTCTGAGGTGATCAGTGCTTATTTTGCCCTCTGGTTCTAAAACATAAGGGTATTTTTCCTTCTTGGATGATGCTGTCCAGGAAATCCTTTTGATCATGGCTTTTAGGTAGTTCTATGATTCTAATATTGTATCTTCTGGATTTTTTTCCAGACCAATTTTTTTCATATGAAGTTTTTTTTTATATATTTTTTCATAGTTTTGCATTTGTTTGATTGATTCTTGATGTCTCAAAGAATCAGCTTTCAATTGCTAAACAAATCTGTAAGAGCTCTTAGAACCAAGCAGAGAGATAGGCCTCTCAACTAACTGGGTTATATTGAAGACACAATAAAAGATCTGAACTTTTATCAGCTGGCTGCAATTTTGGATGATTATTTACTTTCAACTAAAACTAAGGCTGCCTCCAGAAAACCTCCCGAAGAAACCTCTCTCCCAGAGAGAACCATTATATTTTAAAGAAGAAAAAACACCAACATTTTGGCGCCCTGAACGTGGGGCTGACAGGTCCCTCAGTGGATTTCAGTGGAAAAGCTCCTATCCTGATCTCAGTGAAAAAGCCTCCGATTCTGATTTCAGTGGAAAAGCCTGTGATCCTGACCCAGTGAAAAAGACTCCTCAACCCAGAAATTAGGGTGAGTACAACAAAGAAATTTTGTTAAAAGAGTTAAAGTAGGATTTCAGCTAAGATGGGACAGATGTTTAGAAAACAGCCTGTTTCTGTTCAGGGAAAATGTTTAGAGAGCATTGTAAAGGTTATGGAAAGTCAAGGTTTGATTATAATTTTGCAGCAGATCACTGAACTTTTACAAACTGTTAAGAACATATATCCTTGTTTCTCTCTGGAAAAAGAATTAGATCTAGATGAATGGAAATTAGTAGGAGAGGATCTTTGTCAATTCTATAATAAAAATGAACTTAACTCAATTTCCAAAGACATACTTAATACATATAATTTAATACAACTGGCTTTAGGAAATTTTATAAGTATTAAAATAAGGAAAAAGAAGAAACAGCAGCAGGGAGAGGTGCCAACTAAACTAGGTGATAAGCAGGTAGAATCAGATAAGAATGGAGTTAAGTACAATTCTGAGAGTGATACTTCACAGCAGGAGGAATTAGATCATTCCTCATCTCATGAGGGCTTTTAAAATGCTGTTTTCCTTTATTAGTTTTTATACTTTCTTTACCATTTGGCCAATTGTACTCTTTAATGAGTTAGTTTCTTCAGTGGATTTCTGTATATCCTTTTCTATTTAGTCAATTCTACTTTTTAACTAATTTTCCAAGTTGTTGACTCTTTTTTCATAATTCTCTTACATCACTGTTATTTTTTATAATCTTTTTTTTCTATTTCTCTTATATGATTTTAAAGTTTCTTTTGAACTCTTCCATGGATTGTTTCTGGGTTTGAAACCACTTCTCATTTGACTTTGGGGTTTTGATCAAAGACAATTTAACATTGTAGTCCTCTTATAAGTTTGTGTTTTGATTTTCCCTATCATTGTGTTTTTCTGGAGCAACACTGAAGGATAGGGTAGTCTGGGCACTCAAGGATGCCTGTTTGGACTGAGCTATGCCACAACATCTGGTAATTCCTAGAGCTGGAATACGCAAGCTTCCCTGATTTTGGCAGGGCACAAAGGGGATCCTTTTGTTGGTGTCCACCTGTTCCATCACCCTGGGGAGCAGCATCTCCAGCTGAAGGGCTGAGGTGGGACTGATTGCAGGCTCATTGGGGAGCTTCCTGTCTTGAACTGCAGCCCTTCTCACCTGAATGAGAGAGACCCCTCTTTCCAATTCTCTAAGTTTCCTGAACTAACCATTATCTTTTTTGGTTCCACTGTTCCAGAACCTGTCTTTGAGTGCTACTTTATAGTTGCCTATATTGGGAGGGTTATAGTGATTCAATGCTCACTCTGCCATCTTGGCTCTCAGAAGTGAATTGTTTCTTCCTCTGTGTCTTTCCTTTCCACTTTTTCCTGCTTTAGGGAAATTTGGAATTCTGGCTTTTCAGAGATTGCATTTTTATACAATTCAGTTATAAAGCATCAAAGTTTAAAAAGTTGTTTATATTTCAGGAAAATTTCAGATCATTTGAAGTAAGGTACAGTTTTTCCAAAGCAGTACAATTCTTAAGAAAGTCAAATATTTTAGTATGTATAACAAAGTATAAACATAATAGCATCTTTAGAGCAGTAGTTCTCATTTTCTGAATTATGAACTTCTAGGGAGAGCCCAGGGGCAGGAGCCTAGAAAAGGGTGCTTCAGAGTTAATGATAAGGACTCTATTAAACTACAGGGTCACCAAATGATGTCATTTATTTTTAGCTACAGCAAAAATAGTATTTTCCTCAAAATGTACTTATATGCAATAAAATTAATAAAATACAAATTAATTTGAAATTATTGAATTTATAGAAATCATTTGGTATTATGAATTTGCTCAATGAACAGATGTTAACAACAAAAATACTGTTATATGAGGAATCTTGAAATTTTTTGATATTAAAAAAATACTCTCATACTTCAAAGGCAAGTTATATCAGAGTGACTAGAGAGTTGCCCTCAAAGCTAGGAATACCTGGATTCAAATCCCAACTGCCTGTGTGACCTTGATCAAGTTGCTTACCATCTATGCTCTATGTAGCATTTTCAGATCATAATTTGTAACAATGCCATTACTTTGAATTTGTTGGAGGCATTTTCCTATGTTGGGGGCTGCCCATGTCACAGAAATCACTAGACTAGTTCTTAAATTTTGTTTCATACTTGAAGAAGGGATTTTTAAAAAAAAAGTTTCTATCAGCTGTATGACCATAAAGATGCTCTCTACTGTGGTAAATTGGACACAAAATCTTATAAGTTTCTTTGTCATGAGGAAGCAAGGTAATTGAATAAGGAAGGTGATATAAGTTGTAAATAGGCACACAGGTAGGCACAGTAGAGCAAGAAAGACATAATATGGAAGGGAACAAGCATTTATTAAGTGATTACTATGTTCTGATCATTTAGAAAATATCTCATTTGATCCCTACAACAACCCAAGGATTACATGCTATGATCATCATCATCATCATCATCATCAGCATCATCATTATACCCACTTTATAGTTGAGGAAACAGAAATTATTTGCCCAAAGTCACATTTTTATTAAGTGTATGAGGCTGGATTTTTAATTCAGGCAAAGTGCTCTGTCAATTGTGCCATCTAGCTAGGTATAATTTGATTCATGCACAATATGCATAGATTAGAAAATCATGTATTTGAAGGTATTAGAAAAAGTACTAGAAAGCTAAAGTTTCAACATGGTTATGGATTTAGAAAAGAGACAATCTCTTTTTATTTTTAAATAGCTTGTAGTTACTTAGCTGTGTATGTTTTCCCCTCTTCCCCAAAGAATTTTAGCTTCTGGAGCACCAGAACTGCTTATTTCTGCTTTTTCATATCTTAAGCACTCAACACAGTACCTCATATATGTCAAGATGCTTAATAAATATTTGTTGAATGAATGAATGAACATGAACTGTGCTATAAATTTTTTTGCTGTTCTCCCTTAACTTTTTAGTACATTTGAAAAGATTTTTCAATCACTCACTCTAACCCTAAACCCTAGAGACATTTTCTATTAAGTCAGTCTTAAAGCTTAAAGATTTCAGTTATGCGCACTTAAGCTCTTCTGATGATAAGCTTAAAATTAAACTGTCTAATTTCCTCAGACTTTGAGATTTAAAAGAAATTGAATAACTGAATGAGGATGATAGTTTTAATGAGGTGCTAGCAAAGTTTTAAAAAAATATATTCAGAAATTAACAGCTATAAACAATATTTTAAGTAGATGTATATAGACACATGTTTTTGTATTGAATTTTGTAATGTACAATTTCTTTCAACAAACAAATATTTTATTAATTTATCTCAATGGCCAAAATGTTTACTTCTAAATTCAAGTATTTATTTCAGTGACAACTATTTCCAAAAGGATGCAGCAATTTGAAAATAGAAGCTGAAAAAAAACAACATTTCCATTAATTACCAGGAAGCCCAGTCTTTTAGAATGAATCCAACAATGAATGAATACCCCCTGGTGGAACCATTCTCACAAAATATTCTGACTCTTTAAAGAGATGCAAGGATTTTCAGTACCTCAAGAAAGGCTTTAGAATATCTAGCTTATGGTTTGTTTGTTTGTTTTTTTTTCTTTCTCAGCAGAAGTGTAAAAATGACTCCCTTCAATTAATAAATTTAGTTTCCATCAGTATTCCTAGATAATGTCCTCCCCCACCCCCAAGGAATAATTATCAGCTAAGTTACAGGGTAAATGAGTAAAAATATTTTAGACTTTTAAGACACTATGAAATTGTTTTCCCTAGATATTGAGAATAAAGCTTGGTCTGCCTCCATAGTTTGACAACGCATTTCTAAAAATTATTGGGAAAAAATTTCTCCTAATAATTTAGTTTCTTCTTTCTGCTGATAATTGTATAAGAATGATGAATTGCAATGATTTGTGGAAGAGAATTCAGATTTAGAATCTAAAATAGATTCTAACTGACTCTCAGAATTGATTATAAAATTTTCAGTGGGAGCATTTACTCTTCAGAAATCTGCAAGCTATAAATATCTATTATTTTATAATTGTGTAGACGTAAGATAGTATTAATAACTTAAATTAAACTTAAAATCAAATTAAACTGCTAACACCTTTTTCCCTTGACTTCATGTAAGATGGTTGTCAAATGTTTCCTAGTAAACTACTAGATAAGGATAAAAAATTATGATCTAAATAGTTCTCAGAATTATTATCAGTACTCATTTATTTTATTCCCCTTTCCTCTTCTCTCCACTTTTTTCTCTCAATTGAACCCAAGACTTTCAGAGGCATAAGGAAGAAGCAGCTATGTTTTCTCTGTATAATTGGAAGTAATAATTCATTATTTTTCTTTATTGTCATTCACGTCTTGTATGTGTCATTCTCTGATTCCTCATTACAGTGTGGAGTTGACCATGCATTTTTAAGATTATGACAATAGAATGTTGGTTTAGGCAGGGTACATGAGAAAGGCTTCAAATGGATTCCTATTAATGGATTGTGCTTCTTTCTTCTGAAGACAAGCCTAGCTAAATGTCACTGGAAGCTTATTTTTGTGATTTTTTTCCCCCTTCCTACCAGTGTAACTCATGTCACTATCTGTTGTACTAAGGCATAATTCAGTGGAAGGCTACTCACCACAGATTCTGGGTGTATTTGAAGTATTTTTTAGTTATCCCAATCCACAATAGTTTCTGACAAGATAACTTACTATTTTTCAGTGCCTTGATCTATGAAGTAATGAAATTCAAACATAGATATATTAACCAACAGATCTGCGAATCAATATAATCCCACAAAGTTTGTATGCCTAAACCAAACTTCCGTTCTGTAGGGAACAATTATAAAATACAATAATGGAAAATTATCTTGAAATCACATAGAGTTTTTGTTGTTGTTGTTGTTGTTGTTGTTGTTGTTCAATATCTATCAGTTAATTATCACAAGTTTCCAGTTGGGTCTCCTAAGGAAATATTCCTTTCTATCACAATCAAAATCCACTTAGTATTCTATAATTACTGATTTCCCTTAAGTATGTCTGAAATTGGGATTTTACATTCCAATATTTGAATTAATGGTTGCAGTATTCCCCTGAAACATTCAACTAACAATTCAAAGCAATGATCAGTAATTTTTGGAGCTTATACTTAGTAGATATTTAAATACCCAAAAGGGCAGGTCCTACTTATTTTCATGATCTGACAATCATCTAGAATCCAAAGAAACAAAGACCACTACAATGCTGCAATAATATCATCCTGTAAGCCAGGCTAAAGAGACTCATTTACCATATGCTTGAAGGTAGATATGAGTTCTACCTACTAATGATTATTATCCTCATATACAACCAGCCACCTTAGTTTTCTAAAGGTACTGTTTCCAATCCGCTTAATAATAGTGTGTTTAGCAAAATAATCTTACGCTAGCTCTTTTTGTGGTGGCAAAGAATTAAAAATTGAGTGGATGCTCATGAATTGGGGAAGATCTGAATAAGATGTTGCATTTGAATATAATGGTTTACTATTGTTCTATAAGTAAATAAATTATTTCAAAAAAGTCTGGAAAGATTTACATGAACTGATGCTGAATGAAGTGAGCAGAACCAGTAGATACTGAAACAGCAAGATCATGTGGTAATCAAATACGACAGACTTAAATCTTTTTAGCTACACACTATTCCAAGGCAATTCCAATAGATTTGGGATGGAAAATTCTATCCACATGCAGAAAGCATACTATTTTCACCTATTTTTTTCTTTCCCATGGTTTTTTCCTTCTGTCTTGATTTTTTTCTTTCACAACATGACTAATATGGAAGCATGTTTAAAATGATTGTGTGTGTGTGTGTATGTGTATGTATATATATATATATATATATATATATATATATATATAACCTATATTTGATTGCTAGCTATTGGGGAGAGGGGAGAGAAGGGAGGAAAAAAAATTCTTAAAAAACTGAATGTTGAAAATTATCTTTATTTGTAATTAGAAAAAGTAAAATACTATTAAGTGAAAAGAAGCCTTATGCTAAAACCAGCAATGTAGTTATCTCACAGAATCACAGGGCCCTCTGAATTTTCCATTTTCAGTTTTAAGGATCCTATTGCTTTCTATTTAATCATTCTCCTATATGTGAGCTTTATTTGCTTTGCCTTTGGTCAGAGTTAAAGATGAGATTGTTTTGTCAACCTGTCTGGTAGAAGCTCCTAAAACAGAAAAGTACTGATTTGAGGCAAGAGGTTTTTGAAGAATATTCTACTATTAATGAAATGCAGCACTTTATAGTGGTTAGAGAGAGCCAGTCTCAAAACCAACTTCAGGATTTGGTTTCAAGCTCTTTCTCTAATACATATTGCCCATGCAATATTGATAATTTCCTTTTTTCATTATTAAATTTTATTTTAAGGGTAATTTCTTAACATTTGAATGCTCTCTAAGAATATATATTTCAAAGAAGATACCAACCTGCATTAGTAAAAGGAGTTTCTGTTCTTGGAACTCCTTATCCCAATGGTATCATAAGTCAAAATTCCTGCCTATATCCTTAAACCTAGCCTTTCTATAATCTATGAACCATTGGTAGATTGACATGACAGCTATGGCAAATAAAAAACCCAAGAGACATAGTTTCTGGGTAGTTAATAATCAATTTATTACTTGGGCTAGCTTGCAGTTAATAATAATAATATGAATCAACCATTTCTCTTGGAAAATCAAAAACAAAATCTGGAAAAGCTTTAACAAAATCATGGAAAGCCTTAATTTGATTTTAGGAAAGGGCATATTCCAGACAAGTAAAATTCAACCCTTATTGGGGGACATTTAATGAGGAGATGGGCTAGAAGTCTTTAACTCTTCCTGGTGAGAATGTGGCTTAATCATTTAGAGTCAGCCAACTCCAGCAATTTGGACAGGAAAATGCATCTTCAACAAGACCACTTTAGTTGGTTTTTGATCTTCTTCAGTTTGGTCACCCTAAATTCCACTAGAGGGGTCCAAGGACAAAAACTGTTCTCCTTGGGTAAAGAATTTACCTAAACTAGATTCTGTTTACACTCCAAACAAGCAAGTTTTTCTAGTTGGATGGAATCCGGCCCCAAGATTGAGGAGTATGTTCTGTAAGGATGTGGACAATCTCATCAGTCAACCATGTCCTTCAGAGATTGATTTTTTATAGGAGTTGGGCCTTAAATGAGGAAATAAAAAGAGAAAAAATGGATACTAATTTAATAATTGATTATTAATATGATGATAACAACTTCTTACAGCTATAGGAGGCAAAGCTTGGATTACAGAAATTTGTTTCAGACAGACTACAAATGTCCATAGTCAGGCGAAAGTATCTGAGATCCTACTTCAACTGAAAAAAAATGTTAATGTGATAGGGCTTTGAATTATTTTCACTGATATAAACTGCAACTGAGCAGAAACTCCTTCTATAAATGTAATTTGGTATCTGCTTTGCAACATATAGTCTTAGAAAGTTTTTTAGAACAAAGAGAGGTTAGGTAACTTGACTGAAATACATAGTCAATATATACAGAGATTATTTGAATCCAGAATCTTCTGACTTTTAAGATATACTATCCACTACATCACCTTCCATGAGGTGGGGAGGGAGAATAGAGAAAAAGATGGAAGTAGATTTAAATTTAAAATATTAGCCAATAAACATCTAGAACTATTGCTAAATATAAGTATTATTTTTTCTTTCAGTTCTATTTTAGTTACATGGTATAGGAATGCTGAATGTTCAGCTAATCCCTTTTTGCCCCATATATTGGCATTCATATTTAAAGTACATTTATGCTTCAGTAGCCAAAATACTTATTTTAAAAAGCTGCATTAATTTTTTTTTGAAAAATGGGTTTACTTTAAATTTCCATTTTTAAATACAATTTGCTTTTAATTGAGTTTTCATAATTAGATATTGTGTTTTAAGGGTTTTGTTTTATTCTATGTCGAACCTATTTGAAAATGTATAATTTAATCTATTTGTCTTCCTACCTCTGTTCACACTATGAAAACAATTAATGTATGACAGGAAGAATTTTCTTTGGTGTACACAAAATCTCTTCATAAAACTGCTTTTAAGATAAGTTTCCTTCATCTATTAGAACAGAATTTAAAATGAAATGTCTTACAGATAAACAAATATGATGATCTTTGCAAGCAGAGGTCAAAATTGGTTTGCTAAGTAAAGAAAGTCCAAAGTGCCCATCATTGTTATTTATTTTTTATTTCAGCTGCTTCTCTGAGTAAAGTATAGATGTCAGTGTAGTTGAGTACAAAAAAATATTGGTGTTGGAGTCGGAGAGATTCAAATATCTGTATCTGATACTAGCTGTGTGACCCTGGGCATTTTTATGAACCTTATTTTCTTCATTTATAAAAGGGATATGATGAAGCTGCTTAGATGATGCAGTGCTTACAGCACCAGCCTTGGTGTCAAGAGAACTAGAGTTCAGTTCTGGCCTCAGACACTTAAAGCTTCCTAATAGTGTGACCTGTGCAAGTTACTTAATCCCAATTATCTTGCAAAAACATAGGGGAAAAATAAAAGGGAGATGATGACATCTGTAATATCTATTTCTCTGGGTTGTTATAAAGATAGAGAAAGAAAATAGATGTAAAGTGCTTTGAAAATTTTAAATCATCATATACCTCTTATTATCTGCAGAGATTTCTGAAATTGTTTTAAGTGTGGAGATAGATTTTTCTTTTTCTATTAAGACTACTCACATTAAATAGGCTCCCTAGAAATGTGCTATCTGAGGTACACATATAATTTTAATAGCTAAGGGTCTATTCTCCCTTTAGCAGTGATATACAACTCCTAATGCTACTAATTGGAATTACATATTTTGGGTCACAGTCCTGTCCTCTATAACTGTGAAACAATTCCCAATGATTATTAATAAAAAGGTTATATAGTATTATGTTCTCTGTCTCCCATAGCAATTGCAAGTAGCATGTCTCATAGAGGCACATATAGTGCAAAAGCAGTATGAAGAATCAAATAACTTCCAAAGAATTCCCAAGGAGCAATAGTTCCAAATATAGCAATGAAGTTTGATGTATATTCTTAATAAATTCAATTCATTTAAATTCCACAATCATGAATTAAAGGCCAATTATATATCTGACATTCTGCTCTTTAGGTGAAAATATATATATAACAAAAATGAAAAATGGCTTTGTTTTCAGGGAGCTTTACCTGAAAGTACCTGAAAACTGGAAAGTGATTCTTCTTTTATTAAATGGTGGATGATAGATTTGAAGGGCATCTAATCCATTCTGTTATTTTATAAATGAAGAAAAAGAGGCCCAATTGATTTGCCCAGTGTCAGAACTAGTAATTGATGCTGCTGGGATTTGAATCTCAATCTTTTGATTCCAAAAATATTAATTTTTGCAATGTTCCATAGACTTTTGTTCATTTTATTTAGGGGAATGCACATAAAACCCTTTGCACATATTGTTTCAGAATCGTTTTCCCCACTTAATGTAGTTAAAAATTGATATGTGACAACAAGATGTTTGGAATTTCATAAAGATAAATGTTATTACTGAGATTTTGCAGACATTATGACTGTCCTACATGTGTGTGCTACAAGAGTGCAAAAAAAAAGATGGAGTTTGGATGACTACTAACTTGGAAATATTAAGGATTTTCCTCAGTCTCTTTTGTCAAGTGAACTCCAAATCTTTCCCCCTCATCTATTCTCCCTACCCCACATCCCCTACACACAAACACAAAATCAGACCTATTTTATCTGTACTCTCAAATTCTAGCATCTGCCATGGCATAATATGTGTGGAGTTAGGTATGCCAGTCCTTAATCAAGTTGCTTGCTAAGACACATAAAATGGAGTAAAAAGGCATTAATGAACATACTGAATCATCCTTAAGACTTTCTTGGATCCTGAGTGGAACCATGGAAACTTGAGAAATTGTTAAGAATTAAGAGTCAATAAACAATTAGTTTGGCTTTTTAAAAAAAGATCCTGCAAAAGATTAGCAAAAGTCACCAAATTATGGAACCACTGGTGACCTTTATGTTCTAATACAAATTTTTTGAAAGTAGGGAATACAGGATAAGCTCCTTTAGGATTAAGTCTAGTTGGTCTTTTTGTATCTCCACCACCTAGCATAGTGTCTGGTCCAGAGTAAACACTTAATAACTATTTGATGTATTATATTATGTTGTTTTCTGTGTCAGATTCTTGGAATCCATCAACATTGAGTCTACAAAAACTTTGTCTACGTATCCATACAAACATATACATATACATACATACACATATATTTCTATCTTCCTATTTATGACTCAGACTGAAGTAGAACAAGAAGAATCTTTATCAGAGGAGATTGTCAGCTTCAGGGAAACTAGGTAACCTAGCATCCTTGAAGCAGTGAATTACTCTGATGAGTTACAGGAGGTAGTATATACTAGCTAGTCAATCCATCATTACCTCTTTAACCACTTTCTCCCTTCAGACTTTGGCAAAGAAATCCCATAATCTAGATATAAAGAATGTTGAGATGGCATTCTCTTTCCCACTCTTCTCAACCACTAATCTTGCTTCTAGCTGGGATCAGAGATACCATTTGGGGAAGCAACTCCTGTAGAAAGGGGGCAAAATACTACCATCAGCTACTAAACAACTTCCATGCACTGGGCATACAAAGCAGCCTAGCTGATGTATCGAGTCAACTTGAGGGAGAAACAGGAAGCATAATCTTCCAAGCAAGTTATCATCAATGATATCTTGATGAAAATCCTCCCTCAGACTCTGTTGGATAAAGCCCAGGATCCAGAGCTTTCAGCCCAGTATCATCAGCTATAAGCCTCATGGGAGTGCAGGTGCTATGAACATTAGCACTGAAGCCCCAGACAATAATATTCTTGCCAACCAAAATTGTTGGCCTTGTTATATGATTCAACATCATAAATTCATATGATTTATGTAGTAGAATATAGAATATAGTAGAATAGAAATGACATTAAAGAAAAGGTATTAACTTCGTTTTGTCATTATACTTTAAGGACTTTCAATCTAATTTGAAATTATAAGCTTCTATAAGTGAGTTCTCTCTTAGTTGTAAGAGAGCTCTTTGAGACTGTATGAATATCTTACTCTTCTACTTATAATAGTGTTTAATACAGTATTTTACACATAATAAGTACTTAAGAAATGCTTCATTCATCCTTTAATTCAATTATTAATACCAACTTTTCTCTCTTCTTTCTCCCTTCCCTTTTTGGTAGCAACAGACTCATCAGCAAGTTATATTGGAAAATATTGAGAAAAGGTAACCCAGTATGAGACTTGCTCAGGGTTTCCAGGAAATTAAAAAAGTACATGTCAAGGAGGCAGCTAGATGGTTTGGTGGATAGAGTACAAGCCCTGAAGTCAAGAAGACCTGAGTTCAAATCTGGTCTCAGACACTTAAAACTTTCTAGTTGTGTGACCCTGGGCACAGTTACTTAACCCCAATTACATCATCAAAAATAAATAGATAGATAGATAGATAAAAAGTATATGTCAACAAAACAAAGTACCTTTGTAATATAAATTATTGTTATAAGTAATATCCCTTCCTTCATTTAATAAGCATTTATAAATGGCCTGTTATATGCCAGACATCATATGCTAGGTATCAGGAACTTAAAGAGAAAAGTGAAGCAGTCCCTGCTCTCAATGAGATCACTTTTTATTGAAGGTAGTATCTACACATACACATAAATACAAAACATTTTCCAATGTAATTTTTAGGGGAAGAGTACAAGTTTAATACGAAGAGCAGTCCATTAGTAAAAAACCAGGAATCTCAAAAAACACAATAGAATGATAGGGAAGTGTGGGACAGGTACATTGAAGTAATAAGACTCATATAGATCGAGATGAGAGAGCAGGGTTGGTGGTTAGGGAAGGAAGTTTGTTTTTCTAACTGGAACTTTAGAGTATTAAACTTTTCTGCCCTTTATAGTAACAAAAAGTAATGTTTATTTGATTATCCATCCTTGAAGAAGTGGTTTAGAGGAAAAACAAAACTACTAATTTAATTATAAAGTCAGAGATGGTCAGGGAAAGGGAAATTCAATTCATCTATAAATGACTGGAATATTTTAAAGCAGTGTGGCTACTTTCAGACCATTTTTGACATTATCCCTTTTCCATTTCTACTTCACCTTTTTTATGTTAATCAGTAAAATCAGAATATATATATATATATATATATATATATATATATAGTCTTTTTGTATATCCAAAACAGAAATACAATTCTCAAGAGTTCCTTTTACCTTTTCTGCTTCTCTTGAGTCCTATGGTTGGAGATCAAATTTTTTGTTTAGTTCTGGTTTTTTCCTTAGAAACAAATGGAATTCATCTGTTTCATTAAATGTCCATCTTCTTCCCTGGAAGGAAATGCTCAGCTTAGCTGCATAGTTTATTCTTGGCTGCATTACAAGTTCTTTTGCCTTTTGGAATATCAGATTCCAGGCCCTTCGATCCTTTAATGTGGAGGCAGTCAGATCTTGGGTTATCCTTATTGTGGAACCTCAGTATTTGAATTGTTTTTTTCTGGCTGCTTGCAATATTTTTTCCTTAATCTGATAGTTCTGAAATTTGGCCACAATATTCCTTGGTGTTTTTATTTTAGGGGCTTTTTTAGAAGGTGTTCGATGAATTCTTTCAATGCCTATTTTACCTTCTGATTCTATTACCTCTGGACAGTTCTCTTTGTTGATATCCTATAGAATAGTATCTAGGCTCTTTTTTTCATCATAATTTTCGCAAAGTCCAATAATCCTCAGATTATCTCTTCTAGATCCATTTTCCAGGTCTGTTGTTTTTCCAAGTAGAAATTTCATGGTTTTTTCTAATTTATCATTTTTTTTTTTTGGTTTTGCTTGACTGATTCTTGCTGTCTCAATGAATCATTAGTTTCTATTTGTTCAGTTCTGATTTTTAATGAATTATTTTCTTCATTACCTTTTTTTACTTCTTTTTGTATATGTCCAATTGAGTTTTTAAATGAGTTGTTTTGTTCTATGGAATTTTTTTCCATTTCACTAATTTTTTTTAGTGAATTATTTTCTTTTTCCAATTCACAAATCCTACTTTCTTGTGAATTCTTTGTCTTTTCCAGTTCATATATCCTACTTTCTGGTGAATTCTTTATCTTTTCCAATTCACAATTTTTACTTTCCTGAACTTTTTTATTTTTTCCAATTCACAAATTCTGTTTCCTTGCACTTCCTGGGAATTTTTTACCTTTTCCAATTCATATTTCAGCAAGTTGTTACTTTCTTGCAAAATTTCTCTTTCCTTTCCCCATTTTTCTTCTAACTCTCTTTTGAGACTTTTAATGGTCTCTTCTAGGAGAGCCTTATGTAAAAGGAGACAGGTAACATTCCCCCTTGGGATATAGTTTGGAGACTGTTTGCTATTAGTCTCCTCGAGATTGCAAACTTGCTCTTTTTCTGTATAGAAGCTATCATTCATCCTTTTAATTTTTTTGCTTATTTTTTAAAGCCTTTAGGGTCTGCCTTCTGGGCAAGGGGGTTACCAGCTTCCTCTGCAAAGCAGGGAAAGATGTAAACAGGCTTCAGGCAGGGAGGTATCAGAGTGCTCTGGGCAAAAGTTCCTCCCCCCCCCCCGCCCCCAACCAGAAGTGATTTAGTACGGCTGAGCTATGGAAGTGCCCAGTGGAGAACCCTGCTGTGTGGTTTAGCAACTGCCCTAAGTCTAGAGACTAAGCAGTGTCACTACCCAAGGCCAAAGCCTCCTATAGGGCTGTGGGTATTAGTGGCTGACCAGCGAAAAGCCCTGTTCAGACCAGAAGTGTCTCTGCCCGGAAGCAAATTACACTGCGAAAGTTCTCTTGCCCCAGACCAAGCTCCCCACTGTGCAGATTAGAGGCTCCCCTGGCCTGTGTCCCCCTGCCTTGCAGGTCCACAACTGCCCTAAGGAAAAACCCTGTACTGCAGGTTAGGGCTGCAGATTGTGCTGCGATCTGTGCTGTCACTTCCGGCTTTGGGTGTTTACACACTTCTGCCTGGTCTGCACTATATGTTTGCCTCTAGTTCTCTCCCTGCTTATGCTGATCTTCTCCCCAGCCCCTTAGGACAAACCTTTTCTGATGAAATTCCAGATTTGCTTTGGCTGGTGAGTTGTTGTATTTCTAGTCATTGTGGGTTTTATCACTTGAGTGCTATTTTGGAGGCTGAATTTAATGTTGGTCGTGAGGGTAGAAGAGGTGCTTAGAAAGTCATGTGTGCCTTCTCTACCATCTTGGCTCCCAAACCATATTTGAAAGGATCATTCATATTATATTCAGTGACTGAGAACATAGACAAACCTTCTGCATGTTTTCATTGAGGCAGCTTATAAGTATGCCCATGCAATAGAAATTGGAATCACTGGAAAAAGTATGAAATAATAGAAGCTATGTTTTTATCTCTACCTCAGATGTTTACTTCCTCTGTGATCTTGGGCAAGTCTTAATATCCTTGAGCTTCCTTTTCCACATTTGTAAAATGAGCTTTTGATCTATGGTTTCATTAAACTTTGAGTAATGTGCCCCCAAATGGATCACAATTCAAGGATAAAGTAGGCAAAAGTATAGTTTGAACTCCCAGTTACATGGAATTCTTATTCAAGAAAATAATATTGCATAGAGAAGGATCACAAATTAAAGTGAAAAACAAGTGTAGAAAATTTTGCCTATCCCTCTGCTGTTGTGACATTTTAAGATGACAGAGAGCACTTGTTACAAAGCAGTATGAGAGACTTTGGGAAATAGAAATGGTGAAATAAATAAAATGGCAGGATAGATAATTCACTTTTGTCTAGTGGTAGCTATGTACTATGTGCGCGCTCTCTCTCTCTCTCTCTCGCTCTCTCTCTCTCTTTCTCTTTTTGTCTCTGCCTCTCTGTCCTGTCTGAATTGTGTCTGATTCAAAGAGAACATTCATGCAATAGTAACAGGCATACTCCATACCATCCTCATGTTTTAAATTTACTCTTCTCTGTTCATTTACATATAGAAGAGATGGATATTCAATAATAGTCCTGTTTATATATTAATCTTTCCCTCAAGAAAGTTCTATGTTCTATGTCCTATTAGAGTTAATAAATGTACACATGTAGGTAAATCCAAACAATATTACAATGTAGTTCCTGGGAAAAAGCATAAGTTTAATATTTTAATTAATTAACAAATTTAATATTTAATAAGCAGTTGTTCATTAAGAAAACAGAGAACCCAAAAGAATAGTGGAGTGAATAGAGTGGTAGGCCTCTGGTCAGAAAGGTTTGAGTTCAATTCCAGACCAAGATACTTATTGTGTGACCCAAAAAGAGTCACTTAATCTCTATCTTCCTCAGTCTTCACTTCTGTAAAGTGGGAATAATAATAGCACCTACCTCCAAATGTTGTTTTAAGAATAAAAACAATATTTGTAAGGTGTCTTGTAAAGCTTAAAGTACCATATGTGTACACCCAAAACATATACATATATATGCTATTATTGTCATGATTATTGGTATTTACATGAATAACATAATAATAATATTACATAGATACATATTCATATAAAATACATCCCCATACATAAAAAATATTTTGCTATATATTCAAAGATGATAGCTTTTTAATTTCTCTTCTTAAAATAATTTGGGTAGTTTGGTCATGTATTTCATGCTTTCCCTCATGGAAAGGATACTTGTATGTCATTTATTGGAGCTTTAAGCCATCAAAACACAGTGTTATCAATAGATAAATCCTTGTGTTTAAAAAACTAAGTTCACAGGGGAAAATAGGAATAGAAGAATACCAACTACCAGTAATCTGACAATCTTTAATATCACTTCTCTAAAGGAACTTTCCCTTTACATTATATATAAAAATTGAGAATTTGATGAATCATATGACTTGGTATATGTTATTGGCTAAAGACTATGGAGTAATGATCCAAATAATTTCCTATTTGCCTCTATGATATCTTTAGAATAGATCCAATGGGATATAGAGGAAACATTTTAGGAAGAAATAACTAAGAACAGTAAACTACTTTTTTGTGACTGTAGATATGGAAATGACCAAAAATGAACTTTACCCTGATTAAAATATTCTTATTTTTCTTATTATTTTAGTGGTCACATTCTTTAAAATACTGGAAATGTCACACATAACTAAAGCTTATCTTGATATTTATTATACATTGCCAAAAAAAATTGTATGCCTTAGGGCTATAATTAAATGATTTTGTCAAATGAGCTGTTGCCATATTAAAGATGGGGTTTGAAAATTTATTTAATGTGATAGTAGTGGAACACTTCTATGGTACAAAAATTAGAGTGTTCACAAAGTTCATATACTTGATGGCTATCTTTAGCATATGAAAATGACTTTACTACACTTTCAAAATGCCTAACCATGAAGTAGAGATTTGGCTTTTGAAATTTTTTATTCTTTTTGTTTCAACAGATAAAAAATGAATTTCCTAATAAAATAGTAAAATCACATTCATTTCCTCAATGAGAATTTGGAAGGAGCTGAGATTTGAGTTTTGTTATCAGTACACATTGTAACAAGTGATCTTTCCTGGTACATTACACACAGCACCTGTTTTCTCTCTGAATCTATAGATAAATTTCAAAAATCAGTCATCCAGCAGAAATTCCACATAGCCAACCAAATATTCTCTGGCTCCATTCATAGTAACTTTTGCCAATCATCCCTTGTATTCATCACTCTTGCTGTTTTTAAGAATCAAGATTATCTTTGGCATAGCCCTCTTCAAGTAGAAAAGTGAAAAAAAAATTCCCTAGCATCATTAAAATTCAACATTAATGCAACTATAGAAGCTCTTATATTTTACATATAAAACAGATTATTTCACTATTATGATAGAGTATCGATCTTAAAATCTTATTAGTTATGTAACCATAGGTGAGTTTAAGCCACAATTTTGCTCATATGTAAAACAAAGGGATGGACTCCATGACCTCTAAGGTCCTAAAATAGCCCTGTATACAAACCCAATCAGTTTGAACATTTCTTTCCTGATCCAGCTCCCCTGAATGTAAATCCATTGAATAATGTAACTATAGATAATATTTACAGATAAGGAAACTGAGGCAAAATGAGTTATGTGACTTGTGTCTGACGCCAGATGAGTCTTCCTGTGTACATGGCCCCTCTTTAAATGCCCTTTAATATCACATATCTTTGTAAAAACTCAGTTCAATAATTTAACCTTCCTGGCTATGAATTGAGGAAGAGCCAGCCCAGGGAACACTTGAGTTTAAGTGCCAGGTATTTAGTACAGCCTTACAAAATAAAAAAATGATTATTTTTATTCTTTTTTTTTTTTTTAATTTAATAGCCTTTTATTTACAGGATACATACATGGAATTTACAGCATTAAAATTGCAAACCTCTTTTCCAATTTTTCACCTTACCCCCTCCCAGATGGCAGGATGACAGTAGATGTTAAATATATTAAAATATAAATTAAACAATAATACCTGACCAAAAGTTATTTTGTGTAGAAAAGAATCAGACTTAAATATTGTACAATTAGCTTGTGAAAAATCAAAATGGGTGTGCATAAATATAGGATTTTAATGTTGGTTTTTATACTCCCAGAGTTCTTTTTCTGGGCATGCGGTTAGTTATTCTCTTTGAAATATTTGGTTGATCTCGTTGTGAGGAGGGCCTGATCCATCAGAACTGGTCATTAATAGTATTGCTGTTGAAGTATAAATGATCTCCTTCCTCTCATTTCCTCAGCATCAGTTCGAAGTCTCTCCAGGCCTTTCTGAAATTATCCTGTTGGTCATTTCAAGAACAAATTTCCATAAATTTTCAATACCACAATTTATTCAACCATTCTCCAACTGATGGACTCCATTCAGTTTCCAGTTTTTTAGCCACTACAAAAAGGGCTGCCACAAAATTCGTGCAATACAGGTCCTTTCCCTTCTTTATAATCTCTTTGGGATATAATCCCAGTAGTAAACCTGTTGGATCAAAGGGTATGCAATTTGATAACTTTTTAATAGTTCCAAACTACTTCCCAAAATGGTGGATTCTTTCCAACCCAAACAATGCATCAATGTCCAGTTTTCCCGCATCCCCTCCAAAATCATCATTATTTTTCCCGTCATCTTAGCCAATCGGAGGTGTGTTGTGGTATCTTGAGTTGTCTTTTTGCATTTCTCTGATTAATAATGACTTGGCATCTTTTCATAGACTAAAAATTTCAATTTCTTCACTGGAAATTGTCTGTTCATATCCGCCATTTTTCAATTGGAAGTTGTTTTTTATAAATTAGGTTAATTTCTATATTTTTGGAAATGAGGCCTTTATCAGGAACCTTTATTAAAAATATTTTAGTTTATTCTTCCTTTAATCTTTTCCTTAGTTTTGTTTGGCAAAACTTTTATTTGTAAATCAAATTTTCTATTTTGTGATCAGTAATGATCTCTGGCTGTTTTGGTCATAAAACCTTCCCAGGTCTGAGGGTAAACTATCCATGTTCCTCTAATTTATTAAAATTTCATTTTATCCTAGGCAAACCCATTTTGACCTTATCTTTGGGTGAGGCGTTGTATGGATCAATGCCTGTTTCTGCCATATTAGTTTCCCAATTTTCCCAGCAATTTTTATCAAACAGTAAGTTCTTATCCAAAAGCTGATCTTTTGGGTTTGTCAAAGACTGGTTTATATTTTTGACTGTTTTATCCCTTGAACCAATTATTCCAGTGATCAACTAATTCATTTGAATACCAAATAGTTTTAGTAACTGCTCTCTATAATAAATTTTTAGATTAAGCTAAGCCACCATCATTTGATTTTTTTTTTATTAATTCCCTTAAATTCTTGACCTTTTTTTTCCATATGAACTTTGTTATTTTTCTAGGTTTAAAATAGTTTTTGTAGTCTGATTGGTATGCCCTTTAAATAGTTATTTTAGGTAATTTGTCATCTTTATTATTTTGCTTGCCCATCCAAGGATTTAATATTTTTCCAATTGGTTGATCAACTTAATTTGTGTGAAAAATTTGATTCCAAAAGTTTGATTTTCCCTGGCAGATAGATTCCTAAATTTTTTATATTATCAGTAGTTACTTTAAAATGGAATTTCCTTTGTAACTCTGACTGTTGGATTTTTGTGTATTAAGAATGCTGTGTTTGGGTTTTTTTATAAAAACCTTTGCAAAGTTGTGGTTTTTTTTTTTAGAGCTGTTTTTTCATCATGTTCCGAAAGGGTTTTGTTTTCTGTTTCTTTTTTTTTTTTTTTTTAAAGGGCGTTTTTCAAAATTTAGTACTGATATGGGGTTTTTTTTCCCCGAGTTAAAAGGGGGGAGTTGTTTTTTATGATGTTTATGATGGAAAGATGCGTGATTTTTGGAAAGTCCTTTTTTTAATTTTTGGTGGGTGATTTTTTCTCACATTGAGCTTGTTTTTAAATTTGGAACTAATTTATTGTGTTTTCTAAATTAAAGTGTTCCCTTTTTTGATTGTTTTTTGAGATGATTTTTAGTTTTTTGAATATTTTTTGTTTTGCATCAATTTCTTAAGATTTTATTTTTTCTGTTTTTTCCCTTTTTGGTTCTTACCATGTTTTGTGTTGAAGGGAATTTGGTGGATTTTCCCTTTTTTCCAAATAATTTTAAGTTGGCCCTTGTTTTTAAATGTTTTTCCATGGGCCATTGGGTCCTGGGGATTTTTTTTTAGGGAGTTTTTAATTGTGTTTTGTTTTTTTTGGGGCTTCCAATTTACCCTTTTGTCTAAGTTTTTTTAGGTGCATCCTTTCCTTGGGACAAATTTATTGGATAAAGGGCAAAATTTTTTTTTTAATTTTCTTTTGGTGGGTTTTTTTTTCTTTTGCATTAATTTCTTTTTTCCTTTTTTTAATAGATTTCAAAGGTTTTTTTTTTTTTTTTATAGAAACCAACTTTTGTTTTATTAATTATTCTAGTTTTTTTTAAATTTTTTTAATTTTCCAATTTTAAATTTTTTTTTTTTTGTTTTAATTTGGCTTTTTTTTTTTTTGGCCCCCTTTTTTTTGTTTTTCAAGGCCCTTAGGATTTTCTCATGTTTCTCCCCCTTTTGGTAGTTTCCTTTGCATTTTTATTAAATTAAATTTTTGCACTTTTTTGAATGGGTTTTAGTTTCTTTTTTTTTTCTTTTGTGAGTTTTTTCATTTAAAAAGAAAGCATTTACTTTTGCCTGTTGGTTTTTTGCCAAAGGGTTATTTTTAAAGGTTCCAAATTTGAAAAAGGAATTTTTTTTTTAATTTTTTCCAAAGATCCAACTACCTTTTGCAATTTCTTTTTTTTTTTTTTTTTTGTTTTGGGGATTTTATTTTTGGGGGGATCTCCTACTTTTGGTTTTTGCTTTTTTTTTGCTCTTTTAATCCTTTGGAAGTTGGTGTCCACTGAAAGTTTTATTGTTTGTTATTGTTTTTTTTGAGGGATTTTTTTTTTAAAAATTTTTTTTGTTTAAAGGATGGTTTTTTGACTTTTCTAGTGGTTTTGTTTTCTTTTTATTTCCCCTGTTTTTAAATGGCTGTAAAAATTTTAGGTTTTATTTGGTTATTGTCCCTTTTATGGGGAGTTTATATTTTTGGTTATTATAAATTGTATTTTGCCATTAATAATGTTGGTTTTTTTTTGTTTAATTTTCCCCTTTTAAATTTTTGTTTTAAAAATTTATTTTTTAATTTCCCTTCCCTTTGGTTTTTCTTTTTTTTTTTTTTTTCCTTTTTCCTTTCCCCTTTTTTAATAGGGGGAAAATTTTTTAAAAAAAGTAATTATTTTTTTTTGAGCTTTTGTGAGATTAAACCCTGTTTTCCCCTTTTCAGATGTGAGTTTTTGCCTTTTGTATGGTTACCTTTCCCACCTTTTTGATATTTTTCTATTTTTTTTTTTTTCATCAAAATATAATGTTTTTTTTTTGTATTTAAAAAAAAATTTTCAAAGTTTTTTATTTTTGATTTTGAGTTTTTTTGGAGACTTTTTGTTTGTTTTGGTTTTTTTTTAAAAAAATGGAATTTTTGTTATTAATTTCCATTTCCCTGGAAAAATGCCCTTAGTTAGTTTTTTTATTTTCCTTTTGTGTTTGGAATATTTTTAGGTTTTTTTTTAATGGAGGGGTTTGGGATTTGGTGGACCTTTTTAAAAATGGGTTTTTTCTTTGTTTTTTTCAATTGGGTGTTTGGAATTTGGCCCAATTTTTGGGGTTTTTTTTTTTGGGGGTTTTTTGAATTTTTGATGTTTTTTGGCCTTTTTATTTTTAATTTGGGGTTCCTTTTGATATTTTTGTAAAATATATTTGTTTTTTTTTCCCATAGTTTTAGAAACCAAATTTGTTATTTCCTGATTTTTTTTTAAGTTGTGTTTTTTGGGAGATTTTGGTTTTTTGTTTGTTTTTTTTTTTGTTGAATTTTTGCTGTTTCTAATTTTGTTTCAATTTTTTGTTTATTTTAAAAATTTTTTCTTAAGTTTTTTCTTTTTCTGTATTGTCAATTGAGTTTTTTGAAAATTTTTTTTTTTTGTTTTTTTCCTTTCCATTTTTTTGTAAATTTTTTTTTTTTTAATTCAAATCTTCTTTTTGATGTTTTTGTTTTTTCAATTCAAAATTCTTTCAGTAATTTTTTTTTTTTTTTTGGGTTTTTTCTTTGTAAGGTTCTTTCCTTTCCCATTTATTTCTAACTCTTTTGAGACTTTTAATGGTCTTTCTAGGAAGCATTAAAGGGG
Organism: Sarcophilus harrisii; assembly: GCF_902635505.1. Taxonomy (NCBI): domain Eukaryota; kingdom Metazoa; phylum Chordata; class Mammalia; order Dasyuromorphia; family Dasyuridae; genus Sarcophilus; species Sarcophilus harrisii. The sequence continues at coordinate 281,056,060 of NC_045426.1, read as the reverse complement.
AAGTCTATGATTTTTTTGTTGTTTGAGGGTTCCTTCAGTACCTCCTTTTTCGCATAGAAGCTGTAGATCGTTCTTTTCATCTTTTTATTCATGTTTTAAAGTTTAGGGTGGTCCCTAGGCAAGGGGGTTGGCTTTTCAGAGCAGGAAAGAATTAAAATTTCCCCGCCCGGAGGTTGGAGTCCTGAGTAGAGTTTTCCTTCCCCAACAGGAAATGGATTCAGCACTGGCCCAGTATAAACTGTTTAGTAGGGCTGAGGATTAAGGATTGCCCCGGCAGAGACAAAGGGGAAAGTGTACGCCCCAGGCCGGGCCCTTGTGGGACTGTGGTATTAGCAGCTGACCACAGACCACAGACCCAGACCAGACCACAGACGAGACCGCAGACCGCCACAAACTCTGCCCAGCGTCTCCCTGATGCAAATGGCCCCTGGAAAAGCTCTATTGCCAGGCTCCCCACTGGCAGATTAGGCTAACCCCGGTCCTCCTGCCGTGCAGGATCACAACTCCTCAAGGAAAAGCCGTACTGGGGGGGGTGGGTGCTTGTGCTGAGATCGGCCTTCACCCTCGGTTTAAACCCCTGGAACCTAATTCTCTCCCAGTCTGCCCAATCTCCCCCCCCGGAACCCCTTTTTTGGGAGACTGCAGATTTTTCTTCGGCCGGGGAGTTGTTCTATTCTTTTTAAATTTGGCATCAAGACTATTTTTGAGGTCAATAATATTGATAAAGAGGGTAAAGAAGAGTTAGAAAGTCTGCTTTCCCCATCTTGGTTGCCCCCGATTATTTTTATTCTATGGTGACAAAGGGAAGTTTAAAACCTTAACTACCTCTTCCTAAAAATTCCTTTGCATACCATTGGTTCATCATCACAGAGATGAAGAAGCAGAGCTTTTTAATAGTTAAGCTTCAAATGTCCTCCCAATGCTTATCATAGTACTTAAAATATGGCTTTAATAAAAGTATGATTGTTAAATAGAGCTATTGTGAGATTGGATCAACAGTTCTCAAATATTTTAATTCTCTTAACTCCTTTATACTCATAAAATTTATCAAGGACCCTAAGAAGTTCTGTTTATGTACATTATGTCTGCCGTTTTATATATATATATATATATATATATATACCATACTAGAAATTAAAACTGATAAACTATAATATGTTCATTTGTTATTTTATTTTATTTTTTATTATAGCTTTTTTATTTACAAGTTATATGATGGTAAACAGCATTAATTCCAAACCTTTTTTTCAATTTTTCCCTCCTTCCCCTTTTAGATGGTAATTAAGTATTATTTATATTAAAGTATAATTAAATAAAAATATTTAATGTCCAAAATTTATTTTGTTTAAAAAAGAATCAGACTTGAAATATTTAAATTAGTATGAAAATTTTTTTAAATTTTATTTTATTATTTTTTTTTTTTTAAAACTTTTTTTGCAACCTATCAGGTAATTTTTTACAACTTATCCCTTAAACTTGGTCCCATTTTTCCCCTCCCTCCCTCCCTCCCTCCACCCCCCCCCTCCTCCAGATGGCAAGGTCCATAATGTTTAATATGTCACAATATTCCTAGATACAATATATTGTGAGAACCAAACAGTTCTTGTTGCTCAGGAGAATTGGTTTCAGGTAAATAACCCTGAGGAAAACAAAATGCAAGAGTTTAATTCATTTCCTAGTGTTTTTCTTTGGGGGTATTGCTTCTGTCCATCCCTTGATCAATTGAAACTGAGTTAGATGTTCTCTTTTTGGAAGAAACCACTCCATCAGAATACACTTCAACCAGTGTCTTTGTTAGGTATATAATGTTCTCCTGGTTCTGCTCATTTCACCAAATCAGTTCTTAAAATCCACAATCCTCCTCTCTATTCATCCTGCTGGTAATTTCTTACAGAACAATAATATTCCATAACATTGGTATATGTGGTATATGAATACCACAATTTACTCAACCATTCTCCAATTGATGGGCATCCATTCATTTTCCAGCTTCTAGCCACTACAAACAGGACTGCCACAAACATTTTGGCACATACAGGTCCCTTTCCCTTCTTTATTATCTCTTTGGGGTATAAGCCCAGTAGAAACACTGCTGGATCAAAGGGTATGCACAGTTTGATAACTTTTGGGGCATAATTCCAAATTGCTCTCCAGAATGGCTGGATGTGTCTGTGAAGGAAATTTTAAAGAAAATGCTGGCAGGCAAAAATATAAGGATTGGTGTTGGAATCTTTACTAAAGTGTTAAGACATTTCTTTACAAAGTGTTAAAGACAATGGAGTTAATTTAATCTTAGAGTTATTTTGGACCAGAACTTGAAACAAGATACTAAGTGGAACTGATTGAACAATGCTTGTGTTCACACCTTTAGAGAGCTACTAACCGGGCTAATTTGTAAGGAGATGATATATCTGATTTTATAAATGTATATCCTGTGATGGAAAAGATTGACTCTTCAGGTCAAAAAGAAAGACAATACACTCCTTTCAATTTGGAAAAACTTAAAGATTTGAAAAAGGGTTGCACTCTTTATGGGGCTACATCATCTTATGTGAAGATGTTGCTAGATAATTTGTCTTATGAAATCTTAACCCCAAATGACTGGAAATCCATAGCGAAAATATGCTTAGAACCGGGACAAAATTTGTTATGGCTTTCAGAGTATCATGAATTATGTAGGCTTCAAGCTCAACGCAATAGGCAAACAGGAACTACTGGACAAATTACTTTTGACCAACTAGCTGGTGAAGGTCAGTATGCAGAGAATTCAGAACAGATTTATTATCCTATAACAGTGTATAAGCAGATTTCTAAGGCTGCAATAAAAGCTTGGAATTCTCTCCCTGGACAAAAAGATGGAAATAAAGCTTTCACAAAAATAGAGCAAGGTCCCAATGAACCTTTTCCAGATTTTGTGGGATGTTTTCAAACAGCTGTAATCAGAACCATTGGAGATAATGCTGCTACAGAAATAATGGTGAGACATCTGGCTAAGGAAAATGCCAATGAGATTTGCAAAAGAATTATATGGGGACTAGACAAAGATGCTCCTTTAGAATAGATCATAAGACGCTGTGCCACAGTGGGCACAAATGCTTATTATACCCAAACTATGATGAATATGGAAAGACAGGGTCCTTCTTGGCAACGGAATTCTAGAGAAACTCGTAGATGTTTTCAGTGTAGAAAAGTTGGACATTTGAGAGCTCAATGTAGATATGGAGATAGAATGAGAAGACAGGGTGAGAGAAAACCCAAAACCCCATGTCCAAAATGCAATCAAGGCTTTCACTGGGCCTCTGAATGTAGATTGACCCAGAGAAGTAAGAGGCAGGGCTCAGCTCCTAAGTATCAATCAAAGGACAGGTGGGGCATGATAGCAGCTGAGGTTACACCCAGAGAAATTCAAGACTCTGATGTCATCAACCAACAGAAAAGCAATCAGGATTACACATGGAGAGAATACAGATTTTTTAACCAAATGGAGCAGTATTCACTGCAAACAGCTCCAATATAATTACCAGATGATAAAGAGAAAGACCTCAAAACAAAGGACACAAATTTGACACTGAAGGAGCATGACTGATAATGAGACTGTTAAAATAACTTTAAAATCTTCATAAATCATTGTATTTCTAACACAAGAGACTGTTTCAAGTTCTTCAAAACTAAGAAGATTCAAGAAACATCTGATACTGAAAGAGCAATGGCTGATAATGAGACTGTTAAAATAACTTTAAAATCTATTATTGGATTCTTGGCACATTAATGGACAATGGATTTCTTTGGGACTATTTCTAGGACTTATGGACAATTGTAGAAATTTTCATGTTGATTCATGTTATTTGTTACATTGCTACTAGACTGTGTTATATTGATGGACAATGGGTTCCTTTTGGACTATTTTTAGAACTTATGGACATGTATAATGTTGTATATGAAAAATTGTTTACCTCAAAGCTTACAGGAATCATTGGATTCCTGGCACATGAACTAATGGACAATGTTTAAATGTGTAAATTCTCATGTTAAGTCATGTTGTTTGTTACATTACTACTAGCCTGTGTTAGTTGATGACTATCTCTCTGCCTGGCTCCAAGAGATCTTGCAGCTTGTCCTTGGCTTCTGCCTCTGCTTTCTTCAGCCTCCAGTCAGCTCCGACTCGTGGCTTCTCAACCTCCAGTCTGTGGCGAGTAGTCTTTTCTTCCAGAGTGTTCTGTCTCAGAGCCCTGTTGATGTTCCGGAGAAAATTTTCTTTCGCTCCAGGAGCTTCCTCCATATATATCATCTCCCAAAGGTTAACTCCTCCTTCTCGAGGCAGGGATTATGGATTATCTCCCAGAGTACTCTCTGGTCCTGAGACCAGATATTAAAGAGATTTGTAAAGTATAAAATATCACAATTTTTCTCATTAAATTTTTGTCTCAGAAAATATAGTTATTTTTTCACAAAACAGGTTAAGCCTATATAAGCTTATTATCATTTTAAAATAAAGTAACATATCAAACTGTGTATACCCTTTGACCCAGCAGTATTACTACTGGGCTTATGTCCAGTACTTACTACTTACTACTGGGCTTATGAATTCAGCTCTCATACTAGCCCTGAACTCTCCCAAAGGAGTGAACTCCATTGAGTACTTAGATACTTATGAGCTCTTTAAAAGTGTGAACACAAGCATTGTTCAATCAGTTCCACTTAGTATCTTATTTCAAATTCTGGCCCAAAATAACTATAAGATTAAATTAACTCCAATGTCTTTAACACTTTGTAAAGAAATGTCTTAACACTTTAGTAAAGATTCCAACAGATTGGGAATTCAATGTAATGGTTCTTATTCATCTCCCAGAGTTCTTTCCCTGTGTTTATCTGGTTCAGTTCATTACTGCTCCCTTGGAAATGATTTGGTTCATCTCATTGCTGAGGATAGCCAAGTCCATCAGAATTGATTATCATATAGTATTGTTGTTGAAGTATATAATGATCTCCTGGTCCTGCTCATTTCACTCAGCATCAGTTCATGTAAGTCTCTCCAGGCCTTTCTGAAATCATCCTGTTGGTCATTTCTTACCAAACAACAATATTCCATAATATTCATATACCACAATTTATTCAGCCATTCTCCAACTGATGGGCATTCACTCAGTTTCCAGTTTCTAGCCAGTATAAAGAGGGCTGCCACAAACATTTGTGCACATACAAGTCCCTTTCGCTTTTTTAAGATTTCTTTGGGACATAAACCCAGTAGTACTGCTGGGTCAAAGGGTATGCACAGTTTGATATGTTACTTTATTTTAAAATGATAAGAAGCCTATATAGGCTTAACCTGTTTTGTGAAAAAATAACTATATTTTCGGAGACAAAAATTTAATGAGAAAAATTGTGATATTTTATACTTTACAAATCTCTTTAATATCTGGAATAATAGAAGACAGCTATATTATCATATTTACTTCTGTTGTAATGTGTTGTTTTGAATAAAATAGATGTTGAAAGCCTGGTCTCAGATGAAATAGTTGGAAAAAGAAGTATTTTAATAGTCTTTTGAAATAATTATGGTTATTCTTCTTTGGTACTACATCAAAAACAAGTAGTGGACACCTCTCAGATTGGCTAAGATGACCAGAAAAGATAATGTGAAAGTTGAAGGGGATGTGGGGAAAACTGGAACACTAAGACATTATTGGTGGAACTTTAAACAAATCCAGCCATTCTGGAAAACAATTTGAAACTGCTCAAAAAGTTATCAAACTGTGCAAACCCTTTAAACCAGCATAGTTTCTACTGGGTTTATATCCCAAAGAGATCTTAAAAGAGGGAAAGGGACCCACATGTGCAAAAATGTTTGTGACAGTACTCTTTGTAGTGGCAAGAAACGGGAAACTGAGTGGATACTCATTACCTGGAGAATGGCTGAATAAGTTTTGGTATGTGAATGCTATGGAATATTATTTTTCTAAAAGAAATGTTCAGGAGGATGATTTTAGAGAGACCTGGAGAAACTTACATAGACTGATGCTAAGTGAAATGAGCAGAACCAGGAGATCATTGTACATGGCTCCATCGATATCATAGGATGATCAATTCTGATGGATGTGACTCTTTCCAACTATGAGATGATTGAGGCTAATTCCAATGATACTGTGATAAAGAGAGCCATCTACACCCAGAGAGAGGACTGTGGGAACTGAGTATGGATCACAACACAACATTCTCATTCTTTTTGTTGTTGTTCACTTGCAACACAACATTCTCATTCTTTTTATTGTTGTTCACTTGAATTTTGTTTTCTTATTTACTTTCCTTTTTGATCTGATTTCTCTTGTGCATCAAGAGAATTGTATAAATATGTTTATACATATTGGATTTAACATATATAACATATATTGGACTGCTTGCCATCTAGGGCAGGGGTGGGGGAAAGGAGGGGAAAATCTGAATCACAAGGCATAACGGTCAAATTACCTATAAATATGTTTTGAAAATAAAAAGCTTTAAAAATTAAAAAAAAATCAAGAATTTCCTTAAAGATTAGTTGCCTCATAGAGCATTGACCCTGAAGTAGGAAGACATGAGTTCAAATCTGGCCTCAGACACTTAACCCTGGGCTGTGTAACACTGGGCAAATTACTTAACCCCAACTGCCTCAGGAAAAAAAAAAACGATTAGTTACCTTGTGGAATCTTAAATTATATCAATGAACTTTTCATACTCTATTCATTAAAATCCATTATTCTATCTTGTACTTTCAGTGACTTTTTTAGCAATGAGTAATTTTGTAACATTCATTGCTCATTTGAAAAATATTGGTTCACTGAGATGCAAATCTTTCAAATGTAGACCCATTATACAATAAAAAACGTTTGTTAACATTACCACTGATCTCCTTAGGAAAGTCATTAAATAGCAGAAAGCTGTTATGTTGCAGTGATAGACAAATTTTTTTCTAAATTCTGCTTCATGTTTGAAAGCTTAAATTTTATCATTGGCAACAAATACTGGCAGATTTTTTTTTTTTCTTGAAGTAACACTCACTTCATTTGTATTTGAGAAAATGCTTGCCAAATAACCAAGTCTGATCAACCCATGTCTTTCAATAATTCTTTCAAGTAAAAAATGATGTTCCATGAAAAAAATCAGCAAAAGATCACACTTCATTCAACTGCACAAAGAATTTACCTTAGGACAACATCATTTTGAGATGTAAGAGAATTATTTTCTGTGTGTATCCCATTTCATTATGGAGAATATTTAAAAGATGTTTATTAGAGATTTGAGATTCAATAAAAATACATTGTTTATCAAAAACATTAAGATAGCTGAAAGGAGGCACACATCTGCATAAGCTCCACATTTTCTCTCAGAATTCATTTCATGACAAGCCTTGGAATTAATGTTTGACTGAAAAAAACCCCCACAAATAATTACCAAGAGAAGAAATCCTTGAAATTGGCTAGGAAACATCTGTTTTTGCTTGAGGGTGGGGATGGTTTTAGATCGGCACAGGCTGAGGGAAGGCAGCAGTAGAGCACAGCAGGCAGCTTACAGATGAGCAGAATGGAGGGGGGTGGGGTGTGATCTCAGCCATCTCTGCCGGGAGAACTTTATTACACTATTGGATACTTTGCCCTGGCAGCAAGCCTACAACAAGTAGAGAAGCTAAAAACACAGGGGGTGAAAAATACAACCCCAAATAGGTAGGGTCTCTCATGACCTGGCCACCCCCCTTCCCCCCACAGTGTCTCAGCATGCTCTCAGAGTCTCAGAGCACAGTTGCAGCACAGTCATTGCTGTACTGCTAGTGCCTTGTTGCTACCCCCTGAAGTCTGTAGAGGAAACTCAGTAACACCACCCAGACAGCACCCCCCCTAAAAAAAAACAAACATAGTCCATTTTTTTTTGTTTGTTTTTTTGCTAGTTTGTCTTTGATTCTTCCCTGACAAAATGAGCAAAAAATTTAAATGGACCTTAACCACTAATGGCTTCTATGTAGATAGAGAGCAGACTTTAAACCCTGAGGAGACTAAAAACAGACTGTCTCCAGATGAATCCCCAAAGGAGGATATCATCTGGTCCTCAGCACAGATGAATCTCATAGAAGAAATCTAAAAGGCTCTCACAAGAGAGTTAGAAAAAAAATGGGAAAAAGAAAGGGAAGCTTGGCAAGAGAGTCTGGAGAAATCATCCCCCTCATTTAAAGACAGAGTGGATAAAGAAATCAAATCCTTGAAAAATAGAATTAGTGAACTGGAAAAAGAAAATAGCTCTCTAAAAAATAAAATTGGCAAAATGGAAAAAAATTACATAGAATAAAACAACATACTTAAAAACAATTGGACAATTAGAAAAAAGACATTTGAAAGTGAGTGAAGAAAATATTTCATTGAAAATCAGAATCAAACAAATGGAATTGAATGACTCGAGGAGACAACAAGAATCAGTCAAGCAAAACCAAAAAAATAAAACAATGGAAAAAAATTTCAAATACCTTCTTGGGAAAACAACAGACCTGGAAAATAGATCTAGGGGAGACAATCTGAGAAATATTGCACTCCCTGAAAAATATGATGAAAAAAAGAGCCTGGACACTATTTTCCAGGAAATTATCAAAGAGAACTGCCAAGAAGTCATAGAAATAGATGATAAAATAAGACATGAAAGAATTCATTGATCACCTACTGAAAAGGACCCTAAAATCAAAACTCCAAAAAATATAGTAGCCAAATGCCAGAACTATCAGACAAAGGAAAAAAATACTGCAAGAGGCTAGAAAAAACTAATTCAAATATAGAGGAGCCACAATAAGGATTACTCAGGAACTAGCAATGTCCACATTAAAGGATCGAAGGTCCTGGAATATGATATTCTGAAAGGCTAAGGAATTCGGTATGCAACCAAAAATAACATACCCAGCCAAGATGAGCATCTTTTTCCAGGGAAGAAGATGGGCATTCAAGAAAATAAACAAATTTCACCTATTTTTAATGAAAAACCAGAACTTAACAAAAGAGAAACCTAAAAAGGTAAAAAGAAATTTTGGGAACTATATTTCTGCTATAAAGATGGATAAAGAATACATGTATACCTTGTTCTAAAAACTAGAGATGGAAAGGAAATTGTACACTGTAAAGGGTAAAGTGGGGGTACTACATCTCATGAAGAGGCAAAGGAAACCTATTATATATGAGAGAAAGAATGGAGGGGGGTGAATATAGTGTGTATCTTACTGCCATGAGAATTGGCTTACAGAGAAAAATTTTAGAAATATTTGATTTATTGTGAAACCTCACACCTCATTGAAAACTGGGAAGGGAAAAGTTAAAAGGAAAGGAATAAGCTAAGAGGAAGTGAATATAGAAAAGGAGTAAGATGGGGGAGGAACTCTAAGGTAGAGGAGGGATATTAAAAAGGGAGGACTGTGAGAAGCAAGTGGTGCTCACAAGTTTAATATTGAGGAGAGGGGGAAGGGGGAAGGAAGGGAGACAAACATAAATAGGGGTTAACAAGATGGCAAGTAATAGAGAATTGGCAATTTTAACCATAAATGTGAATGGGGTAAACTCCCCCATAAAGAGGAAGCAGTTAGCAGAATGGATTAAAAACCAGAAGTGTATATGTTGTTTACAGGAAACTCACCTGAAGCAGCGAGATGCATACAGAGTAAAGGTAAAAGGTTGGAGCAGAATCTACTATGCTTCAAGTGAAGTAAAAAGAGCAGGGGTAGCCATCCTGATCTCAGATCAAGCAAAAGCAAAAATTGATCTAATTAAAAGAGTTAAGGAAGGGCACTCTATCTTGCTAAAGGGTAGCATAGATAATGAAGCAATATCAATATTAAATATATATGCGGGGGTGGCGGGGGGAGAGGGACAGAGCCAAGATGGTGGAGAAGGCACACACAACTTTCTAAGCTCCTCTCATTCCCTCATAACCAACTATTTAATTCAACCTCAAAAATAGCTCTTCACTGCTTAAATTCATGAAGATCAGAAGCACTACAACTTACCAGCTGAATTCACTCTGGAAGATCACCAGGAAAGGTTTGTCCTAAGGGGCCAGGAACAGACTAGCGCAGGCAGGAAGGGACTAGCGTCCTGAGCAGACCAGGGGCGGGGGTGATCTCTGTGGCAAGAGAAGTTATACAGATGACTCTGGTATAGGCTAACTGCTTGGCCTTGATTATAAAGAAGTAAACTGGCAGAGAAATCAAAGCCTAAAACAGAGGGTACTCTAAAAAACGCCAGAACCTAACAAGATCTGTCTGTAACCACTTAAACCCGGAAGTGACTCAGGCAGACTAAAACGCAGCACTGCAGCTACATCCTGCAGTTCGGGGCATTTGCGGGAGCAGTTACAAACTCGCCCGACAGGGGGGCACAGCCTGGGCAGCCTCTCTAACCAGCACAGTGGGGGGCTGGGCCTGGGGCAATAGAACTTCCCAAGCAGGACTGTGCTTCCCAGGGCAGAGACACTTCCAGTCCCTGCAAATCCATTCACTGCTCAACTGCTAATACCCACAGCCCCAGGGTATGATTTGGCTTGGGGTAGTGAAACTTTTACTGCTCAGCATCTAGCCCCAGGGCAGTCGTTATCTCACACATCAGGGGTTCTTTGCAGGGCACTTTCCCAGCTCTGCCCTGCAGGCCTGAGTTACTTCTGGGTGGGGAACTCTTTCCCAGAGTACTCCAGTACCTCGCTGCTTTTTGCAGCCAGCGGGCAGGACAGCTACCCCTCCATACACCTTTCACTGCTCTGCAGAGGAAGGTGGTAATCTCCTGGCTCTGAAGGCAGACCCTACAGGCTTTACCAAAATGAGTAAAAAAAAATCAAAAGGACGATTGATAGTTTCTACTCAGAAAAATAACAGCTTTTCAGACCGGAAGAGACTAATAGCAGACAGTCTCCAGACAATTGTTGGTCCCAATACAAAAGGCTCTCCTAGAAGAAACAATTAAAAACCTTAAAAGAGAATTAGAAGAAAAATGGGGAAAGAGAAGCTATGCAAGAGAGTACAGAAAAGACATATAACTCACTAAAAGAAAAATTTGATAAAGTGAAAAAAGAAAACAACTTCCTGAAATGTGAATTGGAAAAGGTAAAAAAAACTCCCAAGAAGTGCAGGGAAACAGAATTTGTGAATTGGAAAAAGAAAATAACTCACTAAAAAAAATAGTGAAATGGAAAAAAATTCCATAGAGCAAAACAACTCATTTAAAAACTCAATTGGACATATACAAAAAGAAGTTTAAAAAGCTAATGAAGAAAATAACAGTAAAAATCAGAACTGAACAAATAGAAATGACTGATTCATTGAGACAGGAAGAATCAGTCAAACAAAAACAAAAAAAATTAAAGATTGGAAAAAAATGTCAAATATTTACCTGGAAAAACAACAGACCTGGAATATAGATCTAGGAGAGATAACCTGAGGATCATCGGACTACCCAAAAATTATGATGAAAAAAAGAGCCTAGATACTATTTTACAGGAAATCATCAGAGAATTGCTCAGAAGTAATAGAACCAGAAGGCAAAATAGGCATTGAAAGAATTCATCGAACATCTTCTGAAAAAGGCCCTAAAATAAAGACTCCAAGGAATATTGTGGCCAAATTTCAGAATTTTCAGACTAAAGAAAAAATATTACAAGCAGCAAGGAAAAAACAATTCAAATACCGAGGTGCCACAATAAGGGTCACACAAGATCTGGCTGCCTCAACATTAAAGGATCTAAGGGCCTAAAATCTGATGTTCTGAAAGGCAAAAGAACTTTGAATGCAGCCAAGAATAAACTACTCAGCTAAGCTGAGCATTTTTTTCCCATGGAAGAAGACGGACATTTAATGAAACAAAGGAATTCCATTTATTTCTAAGGAAAAAAACAGACTTAAACAAAAAGTTTGATCTCCAACAACAGGACTCAAGAGGTGTATAATTTGATTTTACTGATATAACATAAAAAAGGGAAATAGAAATGGAAAGGGGATAGTGTCAAAAAAAGGGAAAAGGGGAAATAAAAAGAGGGAAACTACATGCGATGATGTAGCAAAGAAAACCTATCATATTTGAGGGAACTTAGAGAGGGGGAGGAACATCTTGTGAATCCTATTCTCATCAGAGGTGGCTCAAAGAGCCAATTGACATATTTGTTTTACAGAGAATCTTCTCTCACCTCATTACAAAGTGGGTGAGGAGAAGGGAAAAGGAAAAAGAGTAATAAGGGAAGAGTACAAGAAAGGGGAAGAGATTCAAAGGGAGGAGGGAAGGATCCTAAAGAGGGAGAGCTGTGTGATGCAAGTGGGACAAATAAGTTTAATACTGGGAAGTGGGGAAGGAGGGCAAGAAAAAGAAAAGTATAATCTGAGGATATTAAGATGTCAGGAAATACAGAATTAGTCATTTTAACCATAAATGTGAATGGGATGAACTCTCCCATAAAGAGGAGGCAGATAGCAGACTGGATCAAAAGCCAGAACCCTTCAGTATGTTGTTTACAGGAAACACATTTAAAACAGGGAGATACATACAGAGTAAAGGTAAAAGGCTGGAGCAGAATCTATTATGCTTCAGATGAAGTCAAAAAAGCAGGAGTAGCCATCCTTATCTCAGATCAAGCAAAAGCAAAAATTGATCTAATTAAAAGAAAAAAGGAAGGAAACTATATCTTGCTAAAGGGTACTATAGACAATAAAGCAATATCAATATTAAACATATATGCACCAAGTGGTATAGCATCTAACTTCCTAAAGGAGAAGTTAGGAGAGTTGCTCAAAGAAATAGACAGCAAAACTATAAGAGCGGGAGATCTTAATCTTGCACTCCCAGATTTGGATAAATTACTTCATGAAACAAATAAGAAAGTAATCAAAGAGGTAAATAGAATACTAGAAAAATTAGGTATGATAGATCTCTGGAGAAAACTGAATGGTGACAGAAAGGAGTATACTTTCTTCTCAGCAGTTCATGGAACCTACACAAAAATTGACCACATATTAGGACACAAAAACCTCAAAATTAAATGCAAAAAAATAGAAGTAGTAAATGCTTTCTTTTCTTTTTATTTAATATCCTTTTATTTACAAGTTATATGTATGGGTAACTTTACAGCACTGAAAATTGCCAAACACCTTGTTCCAATTTTTCCCCTCCTTCCCCCCACCCCCTCCCCCAGATGGAAGGATGACCAGTAGATGTTAAATATATTAAAATATAAATTAGATACACAATAAATATACATTACCAAACCGTTATTTTGCTGTACAAAAAGAATCAGACCCTGAAATATTGTACAATTAGCCTCTGAAGGAAATCAAAAATGTAGGTGGGCAAAAATATAGGGATTGGGAATTCAATGTAATGTTTTTTAGGCATCTTCCAGAATTCTTTTGCTAGGAATAGCTGGTTCAGTTCATTACTGGTCCATGGGAACTGATTTGGTTGATCTCATTGCTGAGGATGGCCAGGTCCATCAGAATTGGACATCATATAGTATTGTTCTTGAAGTATATAATGATCTCTTGGCCCTACTTGTTACACTCAGCATGAGTTCATGTAAGTCTCTCCAGGACTTTCTGAAATTATCCTGTTGATCATTTCTTACAGAACAATAATATTCCATAATAATCATATACCACAATTTATTCAGCCATTCTCCAATTGATCGGCAGCCACTCAGTTTCTAGTTTCTGGCCACTACAAAGAGGGCTGCCACAAACATTTCTGCCCATACAGGTCCCTTTCCCTTCTTTATGATCTTTTTGAGATATAAGCCCAGTAGTAACACTGCTGGATCAAAGGGTATGCAAAGTTTGATAAGTTTTTGAGCATAGTTCTAAATCACTCTCCAGAATGGCTGGATGTATTCACAATTCCAGCAACAATGTATTAGTGTACTTGTTTTCCCACATCCCCTCCAACATTCTGCATTACCTTTCCCTGTCATTCTAGCCAGTCTGGCAGGCATGTAGTGGTATCTCATAGTTGTCTTAATTTGCATTTCTCTGATTAATAATGACTTGGAGCATCTTTTCATATGGCTAGAAATAGTTTCAATTTCTTCATCTGAGAATTGTCTGTTCATATCCTTTGACCATTTATCAACAGGAGAATGGCTTAATTTCTTATAAATTAGGTTCAATTCTCTATTTATTTTGGAAATGAGGCCTTTATCTGAACTTTTGACTGTAAAAATATTTTCCAAGTTTATTGCTTCCCTTCTAATCTTGTATGCATTAATTTTGTTTGTACAAAAACTTTTCAGTTTGATATAATCAAAATTTTCTATTTTGTGATCAGTAATGATCTCTAGTTCTTCTTTGGTCATAAATTCCTTCCTCTTCCACAGGTCTGAGAGATAAACCATCCTGTGTTCCTCTAATTTATTTATAATCTCATTATCTGTCTTTAGCTCATGAATCCATTTTGACCTTATCTTGGTGTACAGTGTTAAATGTGGGTTGATGCCTAATTTCTGCCATACTAGTTTCTAATTTTCCCAGAAATTTTTGTTAAACAGTAAGTTCTTATCCCAAAAGCTGGGGTCTCTGGGTTTGTCAAACACTAGATTGCTATGGTTATTGACTGTTTTGTCTTTTGAACCTAATCTATTCCACTGATCAACTAATCTATTCCTTAGCCAATACCAAATGGTTTTGGTAACTGCTGCTCTATAGGAGGTTATTTCTTGCCAATAAATTAAAATTCCTCACTTGTCCAACTAAGCAATTGGATGATCATTTTTCACTAACATGAACTTTACAGTCAGTCACTAAAGAAAGAATTTAGGAAGTAATGTGTATAAAGCTAGTTTCATCATCCCATGAGGGAATAAGATCACACAGGTTTTCATTATTACAACTATTTAATATTTAGCTCCCCAAAGATACATTATACAAGGTTATAATCAGATTAGCATCATCACAAATTCTCTCTTGGAATTAAGTTCCCTAAATGAATCCTCAAACCTAATTATCCTTTACAGAGGGATGTTGTTATATCCATTGCACTGGGGAATTGTCCCTGAAAAGGGTGCAATAATTCTTTACTCTTCAGCAGCGATGTCTCTGCCACAGGGAAATACAGACAGATGAAGCAGCAAACAATGAATGTCTCTACATATCTCAGGACATATGTCCACACCTGAGGAATCAAAAGCCTTTCCCAAGCTGTTTGTGTCTGATTAGATAGAGGAAATGTCAAATGAAAACTATCAAGCTTCAAGTGAAGACATATAAATGATTACATTCCTTGGGAGATGCAAGCACAGAACTGCAAAGCAGAGGAGTAAATATTTGAATTCAGGCAATGGAAATATGTGTACATAAAGTAGTCACAAGAGAAATGTAGGCATTAGCTATAGAATTAGGAAGTAAGTTGTAAATATGAAGAGAAAATATGTGAAGTACCTTATAGACTCATAGTTTACAACTTATTTATTTGAAATCTTTTTGGTTTTGACTGTTGATTAAGACAGAGACAGAGAGATGTAATATTCTCTCTAAAATGTAATCTTCTCTGTTGAGGTTTTCTTGGGGTTTCTGGAAGGAGCCTTTGTTTCAGTTCAGTAATCATAAGACTACAGCCAGGGGTTAAAGTCCAAATCCTTTATTATCTCTTTCCAAGTCTTGTCTCCTTTCCTGTGGCCTAGTTAGCTTTCTTACAGTCCAGATCCTTTATTCTCTCTTTCCTGGGGCTGGGCAGCTTTCTGGAGAGCCTTTCAGTCTGGCTTTAGTTCCAAGAGCTTGAGCTCCCGCCTGCCTTCTCTGACTTTTGAATCCCCTGTACTCCCAAGGGTTTGTACTTCAGCCTCCAGCCACAACAAAAATGGAAGATGGAATGAATCTGTCTCAGCCTCTGAGAGCTTCTAGTATGCTTGTCCTTCCTGGCCCTGAATGCTTCTTGTTTATATGCTGTACACTGAGTACAAACCAATCATTATATTACTAGGAAACCATTATTTGTTGTAGGATTAAATCAAAGCTAAACTAGATTTAACTATTGTCTCCTCAATTCCACTTAGTACCTTGTTTCAAATTCTGGCCCATAACATCTCCTTGTAAGATTAAATCAATCATACTGAACCATGCTAAATTAGATAACTATTATCTCTGTCAATTTCACTGACTTAGTACCTTGTAAGAATCCTTTGTTTCAAGTTCAGAGTTCTGGCCCATAACAGAGAAACATACAAAGACAAAGGAGACACAAAGACAGGCAAGAAAAAAGAGAGGAGAAAGGTGGAGGGAAGGAGGAACATAGAGGGAAGGAGATAGAGACAGAGAGAGACTCATAATTTAAAATTTTGGAGTTATAATTAGGAAAAATGAATATTTTAATGCCTTTTTAACTTTATCATCACTTTATACATTTTCTCTTTTCCTAGTCACATGAAATTCAACCAAGTTACTTTGGTGTTTCTTAAACTTGGTTTTTTTGTTCTTCCTTTATAGTCTTTTCATTTACTAACAGATCATTTCCTAGGGTCTTGAGGTTCTTGGGTTTTTGTTTTTTGGTTTTTTTTTAGGAGGCAGGAGGGTAACTCAGGACATTTTTCTATATGTTGGCCCTATAAAATTTTTTTTAATTGTTTCCAATTATCCTTATACCTTTAATTTTGACAATTGAAACCCTAAATTTGAGGATAATTAAGCTGTTAATTCATGCTTAAAGATAGTTCCTTTTGCACATATGCTTATATATACTACCACCTAAAAGTTGATGAGCTATGTTTAAAATTTATTTTAAAAATTGTATTGATAAATTCATAACCAATCCTCTTTTTCTGTTCTTATATATGGAAATATTCGTGTTTCTTGTTAATTGTTCATTGCATAATATATGTATGTGTATGTGCATATATAGTATGTGAACAAATATAAACATAGATTTTAATGTCCTATGTGACTAAAAGTCATAGACTGCTAGAGTATTGGAATAATTTAAATTAAATTAAAGATTACACAAAGGGGGTATGGTGGGTATGAATAAGCTATAAAACACACTAAATAAGGAATTATGCAGAAGAAATAGTGCAAAGAATAATCAGAAAAGAAATATGTGTTTGGAAAAGAAAATAGGTCGAATGCAGGGTATAAGTGATGGATAGTAAATATTTTTCATTAACCATGCCTATAGGGTTATCAAAATGTGCATGCCCTTCAATCCAGAAGCATCTCTAATGGGTCTGTATCTCAAAGAGATCATAAAAATGGGGGAAAGATCCACATGTGCAAAAAAGTTGAAGTAGCCCTTGGCAAGAAAGTGGAAACTGAGGGTATGCCCATTAGTTGGGGAATGGCTGAATAAGTTATGGTATATGATTGTCATGGAATATTTTTATTCTAAAAGAAACAATCAGCAGGAATGATTTCAAAATGGTCTGGAGAGACTTACATGAATTGATGCTAAGTGAAGTGAGTAAGACCAAGAGAACAGTGTATACAACAACAACAAAATTATGAATTCTGATGAATGTGACTCTTTTCAACAAAGAGGTGATTAAGGCCAATTCCAATAGAAATGTGATGGAGCATCCAGAAAGGATTGTGGGGTGAATGTGGTTCACAATATAGTATTTTCAATTTTTTTGTTGTTTGCTTGCTTTTTGTTTTTTTCTTATTTTATTTCTTTTTGATCTGATTTTTTTTTTTTTGTGCAGCATGAAAACTGTGGAAATATGTAAAGAAGAATTGCACATGTTTAACATATTGAATTACTTGCTATCTAGGAGAGAGAGTAGGGAGAGAGAAAAAATTTGAAACACAAAGTTTTGCAAGGCTGAATGTTGAAAACTATGTGCATATATTTTAAAAATAAAAAGATATTAATTTTAAAAAATTAATTAAATTAAAATAGATAAAAATAAATACAATAACAAAAAATTATATTAACTTAAAAAAAAGAAAAACAACAGACCTGGAGAATAGATCAAGAAGCGAAAACATGAATAATGGGAGTACTTAGAAGTTATGATCAGAAAAAGAATCTTGATATAATAATACAATAAATAGCTAAATAGTCCTGAAATTTTACAAGAGGGGAAAGAAAAAAAAAGAAAAAAAATTCACTGAGCAACACCTGAAAGAGATGCTATAAACAAAATTTATATCATAGTCAAAATCCAAAATTCACAGATCAAGGAGAAAATATTATGAGCAACAAGAAAAAAAAATAATTCAAATAAAACATAACCACTATTAGAATCAGACAAGAGCTATCACAGCTACATTAAAAAACTGTATTTTTTTTTTTTTTTTTTTTTTTTTTTGCTGAGACAATTGGTGCCCATGGTCACATAGTTAGGATGTGTTAAGTGTCTGAGGCCAGATTTGAACTCAGGTCCTCCTGACTTCAGGGACTGGGATCTTGAACACTATTTATCAAAGAGCAAGAGAACCAAGGTTGTGTTGGAAAATATCAAAACAGCAAAGTTGAGCATGATCCTGATTAGAAAAACATTGGATATTCAATGAATTGACAGACTTTGAGAATTTTGTTGAAAAAAAAAAACTGAATTTAATAGAAAATTTGACATATGAGATCGAAGGGAAATAAAAAGTAAATATCAAAAACAAATTTCAAGGGATTCAAAAAAGACAAACTGTTTACGTATTATATCTGGAAATGTAAATGTCATTAGTAATTGGGTAGTTTACAAAAAAAGACTGGGGGTAGAGCTGAATATAATGTGGTTCTAAAAAGCAAAATCATGTAAAATAACATAAAAACAGTAATTAGGTTATACAAATGATGTACAAGAATAAGAAATGACAAAAAGTAAATAAGGGAGGGGAATGGTAGTTTTAGAATCCTATTCACACTGGGAATTGTTTATAGAGGAAACAATACATACATACATACACAAAAACACGCATATATACATACATATATATGCATATATGTATATATTAAAATCTTTTAAATTTATTTAAAAATAAGAGAGGGAAAGACTAGAATAAGATTTGGTATAGAGGGGTATATAGATTAACAGATATAGTATAAAGAGAGAGTATAAGAAAAAGATCCTGGGAAGGGGCTAGGTTAAATAACAGCAAGGCAAGGTAGAAGTAAAGCAGAGGCATCAGCAGGAATAGAAAAAGAGATATATACAAACATAATAATAATGATCAGGAGTAGAATTTATTAGAAAAAAGCAACAGTAGTATTCATTGATCTCAGACAAAGTTAAATCCAAAATAGATTTAAGCAAAAGAGAAAAAATAGGGAAATGACATCATAGGTCAGCTATGTTAATATTGTCACTAACTATTTAAAATAACTTGGTAGTATAAAAATTAGAATATTGCTGTGATATAGGAAATGGTGACTTGGTAAATTTAGAAAAAAAACAGACTTGGATTTATGAAGGATGATGCTATTCATTTGCAGAGAAACAGAGGTACAACTAGTAATGTATTCAAAAAGTCTAAAGACATGTGCAATGTGTAACATCTGTGGGTTTTCCATGAAAGGGTGGGTTGGAGATGTACTTAATTTTGTCACATTCTCTCTTGTTCCCTCTCTTCCCCCCCCCCCTTTCTGTCTCTGTCTCTCTCTCTCTCTCTCTCTCTGTGTCTATGTGTCTCTCTTCCTCTGTGTGTATCTCAGTTCTATAGCTAGAGATATAAATACATTATGGCAGTAGAATACAGTAAATAAAGTGTTGGCTTCAGAGTAAGGAACACTTGAATTTAAAACCTCTAAGACATATTGACTATAAAACCTGGTCAAGTTGCATAATCTCTCAGTACCATAGTCAATACTTTGTAAACTCAAAAAATCCTGACCTGCATTGGTAAAAGTTCCACATTGAAAATTCCCTATACCTGTGATTCTCAACATTTTTTTTAGCATCAGGAGTCTTTTGTATAGTTAAATTGTATTGAGAAATTCCAAAAAAGCTTTTAAACATTAATATTATGAAAATAATTTTAATCTTATGGATCCTCTTGAAAGACCCTCTTTGAATATCTCAACTATATTTTAAGAACTGATGACCTATAACAATATCACAGATCCAGTATTCTATTCCTATTCATATATATAATATGGATATATAATAAATAGATCAATACAGATATTTGGATATTCAAATAAATAAAAGTTTTCTAAAAATATTTTAATTGGAAGAAAACTTTATATTGAATCTGAAAAGGAAATGGCAAAATTTGGATCAGAAAATTTCGAGTCTTTAACCAAGAAGGTTTCCCTCCTGCTTCTTTGTAAATGAACAGTTCATAATTAAAATACTAGGAAGAACTGATCTGTTAGATTGCTACAAATATCAAATGTTGAAGATTCCTTAGTCTATTGGTGGTTATACAAGGGAAAACAGATCAAAGGATTTATACTAAAGAGATGAATTTGGTTCATCAATACTTTTACTTTCCTTTGTGTTGTAGAATTCCAAATAAATTGCCAAGTAGTGGCAACTTTCTGAGCCAAAATTAGATCGTTTAGATCAATGAGGCATGAGTTTCATTTAGGAGATCAAAATAAATCTTTAGAGGTATTTTTTGTTACAATACTTTTGAATCCATCATTGCTGTAGTTAGGAGTATGCACTGATATGGCTCATTGAAGATGGACATATTATGGCCTCATTTTTCACATCTGACTCTATTGAATAGAGCATGAAGGATAAAGAATATTGTTCCTTCACTACAGTAGATCTACTGAACTTATTATGGACTAGTATCATATTTAACTAAATTCATATAGTTCATATATATCTTTTAAATATGCTTACTAAATATTGTGACCATAAAAGTATTTCAAATGCTGAAACAAATGAACTTTATTTCAAGTTATTTCAAAATTTATATTATAAGATAACTAAAATAACTTGTACCTTCTAGTTATCTTAATGAACACTAAAACATAATTTTTAGATCTTGTTTGCTGTTTTTATAAAAATGTAGGTAATGTTTTTCTGATTCTGATTATTCATTAATGATTTCCTTAGTATTTTCATATCTTTTTGTTATTACAAATAATGTGGTTAGAAATTAGAACTGCCAAAGAGTGGAATAAGCTATCTTTATGGATGGTGGATTCCTCATTCTTGGAGGTTTTCAAATACAGGTGCTTACTTCTCATGCCAATAAGAATTTATAAATTATCTTTTAAGTTCCAGGCACCATACTAAGAATTGGGGATAAAATTAGGGAAAGCAAAGATAGTTCCTTCTTTGAAGAAGTTCACAATTTTTGTATCATTAAATAGTATTTTATTTTTCTCCTGGTTACATGTCAAAAAAATTTTTTTAGCATTCATTTTTATAAAATTGTAAGTTCCAAAGTTTTCTGCTTCCCTCCCTTCTTCCAAAGATGCAGACAGTTTGGCATAATTTATACATGTGTTATCGTGTAAAACATATGATATATATATATATATATATATTTTTAATCTGCAACCAGAGTCCATCACTTATTTATCTTCCTATGGATAGCAGTTTTCTTTGTGAGTCCTTTATACTTGTCTCAGACCATTGTGTTGCTGAAAAGAGCTGAGTCATAGTTAATCATCACACAGTGTTGCTGTGTACCATGTTTTCCTGGTTATAATCATTTCAATTTGCATCAGTTTGTAAAAGTCTTTTCATGTTTTTTTTTTCCCCTGAAATCTGCCTGTTCACCCTTTTTATTACACAACAGTATTCCTTAATATTCATATACTACAATTTTGTTTAGCTATTCTCCAACTGATAGGCATTCTCTCAATTTGGAATTCTTTGCTGCCATGAAAAGAACTGTTATGAATATTTTTGCACATGTAAATCCTTTTCTCTTTATGATCTTTTTAGGATATAGACCTAATAGTGGTATTCCTGGTTCAAATTGCATAATGGGATTACTTTTGGGGCATAGTTCTAAATTGCTCTCTAGTTTCTGGGGATGGAATTAAAATGGTGGGATGAAGCCAGGAAGCTTCTTGAGCTCTCCCAGTTTCCCTGAAAAACAACATGAAACCAAGCTTCTGAATAGAATCTAATGGAATGAAATCATTCTCCAGTTCAACATAGATTGGAAGGACTCCTAGACAGATCAATCTCACTGGGGTGAAAAAGATATTCCACCCAGCTCAAAGGGAGTCAGGGAAAGCCAGTGAGAGCGTCTTAAAGATAACAAAGCAACACCTAATACCTTAGGGCCTAGCTCAGAGAAAACCAGAGAGGCAACCCCCAGTACCAGTTCAGAAGGCAGATTCTGGGAAACTGGGAAAGAGCAGGTAAAATTACCTTCTGATGAGAGCAAAACAACAAAGACAAAAGACCCCTGTGCTTAAAGTTAAGGCTCATAGCTGAATAAGAGGCTTGAGATGGTGCCCCCTTTACCCTAGTAGCAGAGTTCAACCATAAACATAAAAACCACAAAAAAGAAAATACAAAATGAAACGAAAAGAAAATGTGCAAAAACCAGAAAAGAACTTTCACCATAGAAAGGTATTAATTATGGTGCCAGGGAAGACTAAAACACAAACTCAGACAAGGACAGAATGTCCACAGTAGAAATATCAAAAAATCCAATCTTGAATTGGATTCAGGCTCAAAGAGGTTTCTTGAAAATGCTCATAAATCATGGTAAAAGGTAAATAAGAAGAAAAATGACAGGTATGCAATAGAGAGTCAGCAATTTGGAAAGGGAAGGAAAATCCTTAAAAAACATAATTGATCAAATGCAAAAAACAAAACAAAACAAAACAAAAAAACCTCCACTGAAGAAAACACCTTCAAAAGAAGAATTAATGAAATGGAAAAAAGAGATACAACAACATTGCTTCATTGTTAATCTTAATGGGAAGGTTTTTAATCTAATCCCGTTACAGATAGTACTTTAGATACTGCATGTCATTTTAAGGAATGCTCCCTTTATTCCTGTGCTTTCTAGTGTTTTCAATAAGAATGGGTGCTGTATTTTGTCAAAAACTTTTTTAGGATCTATTGAGATAGTCATATGATTACTGTTGGTTTTTGTTGTGATGAGGGAGCCACCTTCCAGTGGCTGCTGGAGGTCTAATTCAGACTTGTAGAATGGATCTCTTCATGTGAGAGGATGATGCTGATGATAGAAGGAAACTGAGAGGCAGTTGAGTTGCCTGACCTCTTTCCTCTTCCCTCCACGTCCAATTTATTTCATTCCCATTCCACAAGCAACACCTGTATCAGTAAAGGCTGCATTGCAATTCCTTCAAATGTTATGGTCCATGGCTCTGGAGGCTTTTGGAGAATTGACCTGCCCCTTCACCTAGGCATAGTTCTTAACAATTACCCCTTTTTTGTTTTATAAATATTTCCCTCCATAGCATGGTCAGTATTGGTGAAAATGTAGCAATAGAAATTATGTTAAGACATCTTGCTAAGGAAAATGCTAATGAGGTTTTTAGAAAAATTATACTAGGACTACACAAGGATGCTCCTTTAGATGAGATCATAAGACGGTGTACCACAGTGGGCACAAATATATTTTATGCCCAGACTATGATGCAGATTTCTCAAGATCTGAACATGGGAAGACAGGGTCCCTTTTGGCAAGGGACTTCCAGAGAGACTCGTCAATGTTTTCAATGTGGCAAAGAAGGGCATTTGAAGGCTCAATGTTGGCATAAAGATGAATTAACAGAGTGGGAGAGTGGGAGAACAAGACCCAAAACCCCACGTCCAAATTGCAACAAAGGCTTCCATTGATCCTTACAATGTAGATTGACTCAGGGAAACAGGAAGTGGGACTTGGCTCCAGAATCTCCGGCAAAAATCACTTGGGGCATGATGGCAGTCGACTTTTTACCCAGAGAGTCTTTAGAAGTTCAGTACTCCATCATGATCAGCCAAGAAGCAACCTGATGGGAGAAAGGGATTACAACTGGGGAGAATAGAGTTGTATGCAGCATGGACTACTGAGATATCCCTTGGAGAGGTGAAATCTGTCCCTGACCAGCCTCCAGGCACAGTAAGCTTGATCATTTTACCTCCTGAGAGTACTTACAAAACAGTGTCTATCCATACACTGATTTGGGAAACTGGGCAATATGTAGCTAATATCCCAGTCACTAATACAGGTAGATAATGTGTAACTTATCACCCAAGAGAAGTAGTAGCATCAGGTTTACTGATACAGACTTCTAATAGGCAATTTGGTTATATTTGCCCATATGTTGACTCCGAACAACAGAATCCAGGAATATTCTGGATTGAAGCAGTTATAGCTGACCATCCAATGCTTGCTATCTGTGTAAAGGGCCTACCATTGAAAAAGTTGATAAACACAGGTGCAGATCATATAGTCATTAGAGTTGCTAGCTGGCCCAGTCATTGGCCAAAGATTAAGGCACACACCTATTTGTCTGCCATAGGAGGATCAATAGCAGCTGAAATTAGTGCTACCACTTTGAGATGGATATGTGAAGGTGAAACAGGAGATTTTACTCCATTTGTATTAGAAAAAATCCCCATCAATCTATGGGGAAGAAGCAGTTTACAACTGGTAGGATTACAATTGAGTACTTTGGCTTTTTAGGCAGGGCTGTTGTTGAAGGCCTGCCAACTCTCTCATCTGTTCCCATTCAATGGAAAACAGATACACCAGTGTGGGTAGAACAGTGGTTTTTACAAAATGAAAAAAATCAGACCTTATTAGATATAGTACAGGCGCAACTTGGCCAAGGATACTTACAACCTTCTCTAAATCCTTGGAATTCCCCTATATTTGTTGTAAAAAAGAAATCTGGAAAATGGAGGATGTTGACTGATTTAATAAAATTAAATGAACAGATGGAAACTATGGGAATTCTTCAGCCTGGACTTCCAAGTTCTACTCAATTGCCTAGACTTCAGGGGTCCTCAAACTTTTTTAAATAGGGGGCCAGTTCACTGTCCCTCAGACTGTTGGAGGGCCGGAATATAGTAAAAACAAAAACTTTGTTTTGTGGACCTTTAAATAAAGAAACTTCATAGCCCTGGGTGAGGGGGTTAAATGTCCTCAGCTGTCGCATTTGGCCCACGGGCCATAGTTTGAAGACCTCTGGCCTAGAGAATGGCCTCTTTGGGTTATAGACATTAAGGATTGTTTCTATTCTATCCCTGTAGAGAAGGAGGATATGAAAAGATTTGCCTTCTCTGTACCTAGTGTTAATTTAGCTGAGCTCCATAAAAGATATGAATGGACAATTTTGCCACAGGGAATGAAAAATAACCCCACATGTGTCAGATGTATGTGGCTACTGGTCTTACTCTAGTAAGAAAAGCAATTCCAAAAGTTACGTTGTTATATTACATGGATGACATCTTGGGGTGTGCAGCTGAGGAGTAAATGTTAAAAGCATATCTACAGAAGACCATAGAAACATTAAGGAACTACAAATTGCATAATAGCTCCAGAAAAAATTCAAAGGCATGCTTCCTTCATATCCTTAGGATATGAAGTGTATCCTAAGGTACTTATAGTACAAAAATTTTCTTTAAGAACAGAGAAGTTGAACACCTTAAATGACTTTCAGAAATCGATAGGAAATATCCAACTACCTATCAATTACCATCATTATATAACATTTTAAGACGATACACTACTTTAAACTCACCATGTCAGCTTACAAAAAAAGCTCAAGAAGCTTTGAGAGAGGTTGAACTGACTTTATCCAATGTGGTTGAAAGAGTTTCTCATAAATCCTTGGAAAATCTGTTTTTGCTACAAAAGAGGCATCCATCAAGGATCCTCTTAGCACAACCAGAAGAAATCCTTACTCCTTACCCAGTGTTTGTGGTTAGAATTTTATTAAAGGCCATTAAGAGAGTAGTACAATTATCTGAGATAAGACCTGACAAGATATACACCTTTTATACCAATGCACAAATTAATGTATGCTGTGAAACCATATGAGAAGGGAAAATTTTATTGGCCACAACTCCAAATTTTACACATGGGTCTCCATTAAAGATAATCCAGCTATTAAATAATTGGCAGAGAATTTTTGAAGAAAATGTTTTGAAGATCCCTCTTATAGGACCAACTATCTTTCAGATGCATCCAAACATAACATTTGTCCTGTATACTCTCATGACTTAACTCTAAAGAGAGTAGTCAGAATTTGTTTTCAGTCCACTCAGCAGAATGAATTTTATATAATCATGCTAGCTCTTACTTATTATCCATGAGATGTAAATATCTGGTTTGACCTATTCATTAGGTGTGGTATAAAGAATTGCCACAGCCCAAATAAATTTTTTAGCTTCTAATATATATCTGCTCTTTAAGGAACTTCAAGAGCAAGTGAGAAAGCGTTCAGGTAAGATTTATATCTTGCATCTCCACTCTCAAAGTGGACTTGCAGGCCTTAATTTTTATGGAAATTCAAAGGCAGATCACCTTCTAACCATGTTAGTCAATATTCCTTTCTTTCAGGCAGCCCAACAATCTCATTCTAAATATCATCAGGGTGCTTGAGCTTTATATTTGCAATTTGGGATAACAAAAGAGGAAGCTAGGAGCATAATAACAGTCTGTACAGGTTGCCTTCCTTTCCACACTCCTGTGCTCTCTCTGGGGAAAAACCCTTGTGATTTAAGATCCAATGAAATTTGGCAAATGAATGTTACCCATTATAAATCTTTTGGTCGTCTATCTTTTACCCATGTTGTAGTAGACACCTTTACAGGATTTACTTTTGCAATACCAGCAATAAAAGAGATAGCCCAAGTGGTCACTGAATTCCTTATACAAGCTTTTGCAATTATTGGTGTGCCACAAGCAATAAAAACAGATAATAGACCTGCATATACTTCTAAATATTTTGCACAGTATCAGATTTTACACACCATTGGCATACCTTTTAATCCTCAGGGACAGGCAATCATAGAGAGGAGAAACAGAGACATCAAGATGCTCCTCCAAAAACAAAAGAAAAAGGGAGCCACAGGTAACCCTAGAGAACTTTCAAATTTAGCTCTTTACACTATTAATTTTTTGATTTTTGATAAATATGCATTGGCTTTGGCAGACAGGTTTTATAACCCACCTGAAGGGTAGTGTCCAGTGCGAGCAGCTCCACTATCTCTAGATAATCGCCAGGGAATGTGGAGAGAACCAGAAAGTGGTGAATGGAAGGGACCATTCAGGTTAACTGCTTGGGGGAAAGGGTTTGCTTGTATCTCTTCAAAAAGAGAAGGAATCAAATGGATGCCAATGAGTTGTATTCACCTTTGTCCATGGGAGAGACATGGAGCAGACCCTTGACACAAACGAAAAGACCTAAGAAACATCTGGTGGTTTCATTGCTGACTGTGCCCATCACTGAACAAGCATGGCAATTATGGCAATTGACTCATAAACATCAAGAATTGTTGATAAGACTGTTGCAGGACTTCAAAATCCCCAGGAATCATTGGATTCCCTAAGACATGATGAGACTGTTGTAGGATTTCGACACCTACAGCAATCATTGAATTCCCTGAGACATGATGAGACTGTTTCAGGACTTCAAAATCTGCAGGAATCATTGGATTCCCTAACATGTGAAGTAACAGACAATAATAGATTGCTTTTGGATTATCTCTTGGCTGCTGAAGGAGGTGTATGTGTGATTATTATTTATATTCCCTTTTTCTAGGACTTATAAACATGCATATTCATAATGTGCATTATATCACTTTGTGGATTCATGTTGTTTGTTTTATCACTATTAGCTTGAATTATATTACTATGTGCTTGTGTAAAATCTCCCATGCTGATGGATTTTTGTATACCTGTTTCAATTTCATCCTAGAGAAAACATGCTAACAATATCTGGCTTGGCTCCCCATTTTCCTTTGGTGTCTTCATCTCCCATCCTGAAAAATCAGGGAGAGCATGACCATCCATGGTCTAAAACAAAAGAAAGCAGATGTAGAGGGCCAGAACTCTGAAAAGGTGTACTTGAATCTAGGTCCACATGGTGCTTATAGTCAAGCACCTACTCAATTTGAGATAATGCAAAGGACAAAACAGCCAATAACTTTAATTATCTAGTGTTTGACAAACCCAAAGACCCCAGTTTTGGGGCATTATTTGACAAAAATTGCTGGGAAAATTGGAAATTAGTATGGCAGAAACTAGGCATTGACCCACACTTAACACCGTACACCAAGATAAGGTCAAAATGGGTTCATGATCTAGGCATAAAGAATGAGATTATAAATAAATTGGGAGAGCATAGGATAGTTTACCTCTCAGACCTGTGGAAGAGGAAGGAATTTATGACCAAAGAAGAACTAGAGATCACTATTGACTACAAAATAGAAAATTTTGATTATATCAAATTGAAAAGTTTTGTACAAACAAAACTAATGCAGGCAAGATTAGAAGGGAAACAATAAACTGGGAAACCATTTTTACAGTCAAAGGTTCTGATAAAGGCCTCATTTCCAAAATATATAGAGAACTGACTCTAATTTATAAGAAACCAAGCCATTCTCTAACTGATAAATGGTCAAAGGATATGAACAGACAATTTTCAGATGATGAAATTGAAACTATTACCACTCATATGAAAGATTGTTCCAAATCACTATTGATCAGAGAAATGCAAATTAAGACAACTCTGAGATACCACTACACACCTGTCAGATTGGCTAGAATGACAGGGAAAGATAACACAGAATGTTGGAAGGGATGTGGGAAAACAGGGACACTGACACATTGTTGGTGGGATTGTGAACACTTCCAACCATTCTGGAGAGCAATTTGGAACTATGCTCTTTTTGAGCAAACTGTGCATACCCTTTGATCCAGCAGTGTTTCTATTGGGCTTATACCCCAAAGAGATGCTAAAGAAGGGAAAGGGACCTGTATGTGCCAAAATGTTTGTGGCAGCCCTGTTTGTAGTGGCTAGAAACTGGAAAATAAATGGATGCCCATCAATTGGAGAATGGTTGAGTAAATTCTGGTATATGAATGTTATGGAATATTATTATTCTGTAAGAAACGACCAGCAGGATGAATACAGAGAGGATTGGAGAGACTTACATGAACTGATGCTGAGTGAAATGAGCAGAACCAGGAGATCATTATATATCTCAACAAAGATATCGTATGAGGATGTATTCTGATGGAAGTGGATTTCTTCAACAAAGAGAAGATCTAACTTAGTTTCAGTTGATCAAGGATGGACAGAAGCAGCTACACCTAAAGAAAGAACACTAGGAAATGAATGTAAACTGCTTGCATTTTTGTTCTTCTTCCCAGGTTATTTATACCTTCTAAATCCAATTCTCCCTAAGTAACAAGAGAACTGTTTGGTTCTGCACACATATATTGTATCCAAGATCTACTGTAATCTATTTAACATGTATAGGACTACTTGCCATCTGGGGGAGGAGGGGGAGGAAGGAAGGGGAAAAATCGGAACAGAAGTGAGTGCAAGGGATAATGTAAAAAATTACCCTGGCATGGGTTCTGTCAACAAAAAGTCATTTAAAAAAAAAAACTTAAAAAAAATGTGAGATAATGGTTCTCTATGGTGATGTAATGGTTGTGCATGTTCAGTGTGCTGTAGTGATGTAATTGTACTGAGATATTTAAGGGAGTTTCAGACACAGAAGGCTCTCTCAATTACAGACACAGAGAAGACTTCAGGCTCCAAATTTCAGATGCCAGACTCTATCTTTGACCAGCTACATGGTAGCTCTCCTGCCTTCTTCACTTCTCCAATGAGACTAAGCACTCAGGCTAATCCCAAAATTCTCCAGAGAGCTAGCCCAGACATTACAGGTTTTGTTATGGATATAGTCAATTATAGTGATAGTTTTTGTTATGTCAAACCACCCCCATATTCCTAGTATAAAATCCCAACTGGTCATAGTATATAATCCTTGTGAAATATTCCTGTATTCACCTTCCTAGTATTTTGTTCAAGATTTTTGCATCAATATTCATTAGGGAAATTTGTTCTGGCTCTTCCTCATTTAGGTATTACCACCATTTTAGTATCATAAAAAGAACTTAGTAGGATTCTTTGGAATTTATTCTTTAAATGTTTGGTAGAATTCATTTTTGAACCCTTCTGGCTCTGGAGATTTTTTCCCTTGGGAGTTTATTAATGGCTTGTTTAATTTCTTTTGAGCTAGTTTGTGTTTCTATTTTCTAATCTAGGTAATTTATATTTTTGTAAATGTTTCACTAAAATTGTCAGATTTATTGTCATATATTTGAGCAACATATTTCCTGAATCCTTTAATTTCTTCATTGGTTGTAATTTCACTTTTTTTTTTCAATTTTAATACTTGACATTTGGTTATTTTCTTTTAAATTAAATTAATCTATGGATTTTCTTTATATTTTATTGTTTTTCCCATAAAATAATCTCCCAAATTTATTATCTTAATAGTTTTCTTTTTTTTTTAAATGTTCAATCATTAAAATTTTCAGGATTTCCAATTGGGTACTTAATTGAGGATTTTTAATTACTTCTATTAAAGATATTTTTAGTTGGATGTTCATTGATCTGTTAAATTTGTTGATGTAAAAATTTAGAGGAAGAGATTTTGTCCTAAGTCCTACATTGCTGCATCCCATAAATTTTTGTATGTTTTGTTGTCATTCTCTTTGACAAAGTTATTGTTTCTATGATTTGTTCTTTCACCCACTAATTCTTTAGGATTATTTAGTTTCCAATAAATTTTCAATTTATCTTTCAATGTTCTTTATTGAATGCTATTTTTATTACATCATGATACAAAAAGAATGTATTTAATATTTCTGCTTTATTATATTTGATATTGAGATTTTATGGTCTATATTTATGTAGATGCCATGGACATCTGAAAAAAAATGGCATATTTCTGTTTCAATTCACACCTCCCCCATGATGTATTCTAATGTTGTATTTGCATCCTTAATTTCTTTGCTTATTTTTTATTGGATTTATCAAGTTTGAAGAAGAAATGATTGAAGTCTCCCCTAGTAATATTTCACTTAACTTCTCCTTTAAGAATTTGGATGCCTGAAATTAAGACAACTCTAAGATACCACTACACACCTGTCAGATTGGCTAAGATGACAGGGAAAAAAAATGATGATTGTTGGAGGGGATGCGGGAAAACTGGGACATTGATGCATTGTTGGTGGAGTTGTGAACGAATCCAACCATTTTGGAGAGTAGTTTGGAACTATGCTCAAAAAGTTATCAAACTGTGCATACCCTTTGATCCAGCAGTGTTACTACTGGGATTATATCCCAAAGAGATTATAAAGAAGAGAAAGGGACCTGTATGTGCACGAATGTTTGTGGCAGCCCTTTTTGTAGTGGCTAAAAACTGGAAACTGAATGGATGTCCATCAGCTAGAGAATGGCTGAATAAATTGTGGTATATGAATATTATGGAATATTACTGTTCTGTAAGAAATGACCAACAGGATGATTTCAGAAAGGCCTGGAGAGACTTACACGAACTGATGCTGAGTGAAATGAGCAGGACCAGGAGATCATTATATACTTCAACAACAATACTATATGATGACCAGTTCTGATGGACCAGGCCATCCTCAGCAACGAGATCAACCAAATCATTTCCAATGGAGCAGTAATGAACTGAACCAGCTATGCCCAGAAAAAGAACTCTGGGAGATGACTAAAAACCATTACATTGAATTCCCAATCCCTATATTTATGCACACCTGCATTTTTGATTTCCTTCACAAGCTAATTGTACAATATTTCAGAGTCTGATTCTTTTTGTACAGCAAAATAACGTTTTGGTCAGGTATACTTATTGTGTATCTAATTTAT
The DNA here is from genome assembly GCF_902635505.1 of Sarcophilus harrisii. NCBI lineage: Eukaryota > Metazoa > Chordata > Mammalia > Dasyuromorphia > Dasyuridae > Sarcophilus > Sarcophilus harrisii. The sequence continues at coordinate 281,024,309 of NC_045426.1, read as the reverse complement.
ATTTTAATATATTTAACATCTACTGGTCATCCTGCCATCTAGGGGAGGGGGTGGGGGGGTAAGAGGTGAAAAATTGGAACAAGAGGTTTGACAATTGTTAATGCTGTAAAGTTACCCATGCATATATCCTGTAAATAAAAGGCTATTAAATTAAAAAAAAAAAAAGAATCTGGATGCATGTATGTTTAGCATGAATATGCTTTGTTTGTCTTTGGTACTTTTTAGTAAAATGATGTTTCTTTCCTTATATCTTTTAATTAGGTCTATTTTTTCTTTGTCTGAGATCAGGATTGCTGTCCCTACTTTTATTTTTTTTTTACTTTAGCTAAAAGATTCTGCTCCAGTCTCACATCTTTACTCTGTGTGTTTCTCTCTGCTTCAAATGTATTTTTTAAATTAAAGCTTTTTATATACAAAACATATGCATGAGTAATTTTTCAACATTGACCCTTGCAAAACCTTTTGTTCCAAATTTCCCCCTTATTCCCCCCATCCCCTCCCTTAGCTGGCAGGTAGTCCAATGCATGTTAGATATGTTAAAATGTATGTTAAATCCAATATATGTATACATATTTATATAGTTAACATGATGCACCAGAAAAATCAGATCAAGAAGGAAGAAAGAAAAACTGAGAAACAAAACAAAATGCAAGTAAAGAACACCAGAGAGAGTGAAAATGCTGTGTTATGGTCCACATTCAGTTCCCACGGTCCCCTTTCTGGGTGTAGATGGCTCTCTTCATCACTGAGCAAGTGGCACTGGTTTGAATCATCTCATTATTGAAGAGAGCCACATCCATCAGAATTGATCATTGTATAGTCTTGTTGTTACCATGTATAATGATTTCCTGGTTTTGCTTATTTCACTTAGCATTAATTCTGTAAGTCTCTCTAGGCCTCTCTGAAATAGTCCTGGTGGTCGTTTCTTACAGAACAATAATATTTTATAACATTCATATGCCATAATTTATCTTTAAAGGATCGAAGGGCCTGGAATCTGATATTCCAAAGAAAGGTGAAGGAACTTGGAATTCAGCCAAGAATAAATTACCCTGTTAAACTGAGCATTTATTTTTCAGGGAAGAAGATAGACATTCAATGAAAGAGATGATTTCCATTTATTTTTGATAACAAGATCAAATGTATTTCTTGTAAATAACTTCTTATTGGGTTCTGTTTTTTGATCCACTTCCATTTTATGGGTTTATTTCATTCACATTCACAGTTATGAAAATTACTTGTGTAATTGTACCTATTCTTCCTCTTGTTTGTCCTTTTTCTCTTTTCTCATTTTCCTCTTCATCAATGTTTTGCTTCTGTCTACCAGCTCCTTGATCTTCCCAGCCCCATTCCCCCTTTAGTTAATCTCTGCCCCTTCTACTGCTTTATCAGGTAAGATGCATTTCTTTATTCAACTGAGCACATTCCATTTTTGAGTCAATACATATAAGAGTAAGTTTCAAGTGATGCTCATCACTCACCCTTTTGTCTTCCCTCTTTTATAACAGGTTTGTTGCACCTCTTCATGTGAAATAATTTATATCATTCTACCTTTCTCTTCCTTCTGTGCCCAATGTACTCATTTTTCTTATCCCTTAATTTTTTGTATGTCATTTTTTCTAATTTCCTTTACATTTATATCATCTGTCTATACTATTAGTAATACAATTATTAAGAATTACATCATTTTCACATATAGGGATGTAAGCAGTTTAGCTCTGTTGAGTCCCTTATGTTTTCTTTTTTCTTTTTTCTTTTTACATATTTATGCTTCTTTGAGGTCTTGATATTGAAAGTCAAATTTTTTATTTAGTTTTGGTCTTTTCCTTATGAAAGCTTGAAATCCTTCTATTTCGTTGAATGACCATTTTTCTCCTAGAAGTATCCTGTTTAATTTTGACAGGTAGGTGATTCTTGCTTGTAATCCTAGTTCCTTTGCCTTCCAGAATATCATGTTCTATGACCTCCAGTCCTTTAAAGTTGCAGCTATCAAGTTCTGTGGAAATCTGACTATGACTCTCTAATATTTGAATTTTTTATATCTGGCCACTTGTAATATTTTTCCCCTTGACTGGGTAGTTCTGAAATTTGGCTGTAATGTTTTTTGGGGTTTTTATTTCACAGTCACTTTCCTTATGTGATCAATGGATTTTTTTCAATGCCTACTTTACTCTCTGATTCCAGGACAATTTTGATAATTTCTTGAAAGATACTATTCAGGAACTCCTTTTGATTATAGCTTTCAGGTAGTCCAATTATTATGATATTGTATCTTCTGGATCTATTTTTCAGGTCAGTTGATTTTTTTCCCATGAGATATTTTACATTTTCTTATATTTTTCATTCATTTGCTTTTGTTTGATTGATTATTGATTTCTCATTGAATCATTAGCTTCCATTTGTCCAATTCTAAATCTTAAGATGCCATTTTCATCCATTATTTCTTATAATTTCTTTTCCATTTAAAAAATTGCACTCTTTAAGGAATTATGTTCTTCAGTAGATTTTTGAATCTCTTTTTCCATTTGGCCAATTCTACTTTTTAAACAGTTTCTAAGTTGCTATCTGTTTTTTCATAATTCTTTTGCATTGCTCTGTTTTCCAAATTTTTCTCTTATCTTATATTTTTAAGCTTCTTTTTAAGGTCTTTCCTGAGTTCTTTCTGGACTCGAGACTATTACCCATTTTTCTTTGGGATTTTGCTCAAAGGTGTTTTGATATGTTGTAAACTTTCTGAGTTTGTATCTTAGTCTTTTCTATCACCATAACAACTTTCTATGGTCAGATTCTTTTTTTTTGTTTGTTTCTTTTTAGCTCATCTTTTTTTTTGAGGGGGGAGGAAGGTGGGTGGCTTTTTCCTTTTGAAAAAAATTGAACTCTGCTCCCAGGTTGGAAGGAGTATTATCTCAGGCTTCAGTGGCTACAGTCTCTGACTTCTTACCTGATACTGTACTGATGTTGGTCCAAGGCTCACATGACATCTCTTGTATGGTGCTTTACTGACACAGTGTAGAAGGGACTGGGTGATACTGCTGGAGACTTTGGGGATCTGGCAGCTTAACTGGTATTTAGTACCACCTAGTAGTGAGATCAGGTGAGGTATTTCTGTGTATCTTCAAGTTTACACTGAAGCACATGGTGGTCTAGTCTCTGAAGGTTGCCTGTTTGTGTGGGGCTACACCAAACCATGTGGTGATTCCCAAAGCTAGAATTCATCCATCTCCCCAACTTTTGCAAAGATATGTAGTAGGTCCTGGCATAGGTATTGGTCCACTCCACCACACTGGGACTCAAGATCTATTGCTAGTTTGCTGAGGTAGAGTTTGTTGCAGGCCCACTAGGAAGTTTTCTGTGTTGGACTACATGAACCCTTACCCAAGTAAGACAGATTCTTTCTACAATGCTCCAAGTTTCCTTGGCTAAAATATTGAATCATTCTGGCTTCTTGCTGGTTCTATTGTCCATTATTTACTCTATGGTTGCCCAGAAATGAATGTGGGAGGTTATAGTGAATCACTGCTTATTATGACCTCTTAGTTCCTGAAATAAGAAAGACAAAGAAACTCACAATATGACGAGACAGACAATCCGCAAAAAACTATGTAAAAATTATATAGATAGTAATTTGGAGAAAATCTCAGCACAAAGGTGCATGAAGGGGGATCAGGAAAGGCTTCTTGTACAAAACTGGGCTTTTGACTGAGTTTTGAAGAAAGTCAATGAAGCTATCAATGAAAGAATCCTAGGCATAAAGGACATCCAATAAAAATGAGTATAGTTTGAAGATTAATAATAATATTTATATATTAATCTGAGATTACAAAATATTTTGAAGTATGTTAGTTTATTCTCATGATTCTGGAAGTGTAGATTATATTATTGTGCTTATATTATAAATGAGGAAACTGAGTCAGATGTTTTGTAATTTGCCCAGAGTCACAATATAGTGTCTGAGATTAGATACAGTCTTCCTAATTCTAATTTTGTGCTCTCTATATTGCAGTTTTCTTATATGAATGTCTTAGATGAGGAACAGTAAATAGACCAAGATAACTGGTTTGTAAGATATGCAAAGGTGTAAGCTGACTAGAAAAGTAATAAGGGGACAAAATTATGACAGATTTTAAAAGAGTAAAAACAAACCCACAATTTTATATTTGATCCTAGAGAAAATAAGAAATAATTGTAGTTTATTGAATGGGGGGTATCTTACTTTGGGAAGATCACTTTGATAGTTTGAGTAGAGAATGGACTGTAGTGGGGAGAGAGTTGAAACAGGAAGACCAGCCAGAAAGTTCTTGTAATAATCTAGTCATGTAGTGATGAGGGCCCATACCAGGATAGTGTCAGTGTTGAATGAGATTACTGGGTCTATATGAGAGATGTTGCAAAAGTAGAATCTAGAGAACTTGGCAACTGATTGGATATGGAAAGTGAAAGACAGTGAGGAGTCAAGGATGTTACCTAAATTGTGAGTTTAGATAACTGGAAGAATGGTGGTACCCCTAATAGTAATAAGGAAGTTAGAAAAAGAGGAGAGTTTTTGAGGAAATTTAATGAGTTCAATTTTGGACACACTGAGATTAATATTGCAGTTGAAGATGTGAAGAGAAGAGAGAGATTCAAGCTGGATAAATAGATTAGAGAATCATCTAAATAAATAAAATCATTAAACCTATAATATTCATGGAATTAAGATATTAAATAAAGTATGTAGAAGATGACCAGGACAGCACTTTGGAGGATACTCATGGTAGCTGGGATTATGACATTTTAAAATTTCCAGAGAGACCTGTACTCTCTGGGTGATTTAATCATCTTATTAATAAGGCCAATGGGTAGTTCATAAAAAGATGGTCATATGGTCTTTCTTTTAGACCAAATACAACCATGGTGGCAGACTCACAGTTTAAGTACTCTTCAAAAAAGTAGGTGGTCCATCAATCAAATCTAATTGATTAACATGATTGGAGGCAGACTGTATTAAAATGAAGGGCTGAATATCTCTTAGCTGAGGAAAATATCTCTATACCATACTACTCATAGATTTAAACTATCAATTCACAGAATGTATATATACTACCAAGCCTGAGCAAAACAAAACAAATTCCACCAGGCTGAGACCTTGGATAATTGACTGGGGCCAGAAGCAGCAGCAGCAGCGTGCTCAAGAAGTGAACTTAAAAGTCAGGATTTGGTAAAAAGGTGGAGAGGTCTGAATGTCCCCAAGAAATTGGTTATTTATAATCATTTATCTCATACCCCCATTTGATTCTATGGAATAACCTCTTCAAAAAATCACTAATATATATAACAAACATTCCATAATGAGTTTCTAACTATGGAGCTTATCTGGCAGGATAAGATACCAGACACTGACTGAGATCTTTTCCCAAACTAAACTGTCAAGCATTCCAACTCTACTGCAGAGAGGGGTTTGCCATATTATTTGAATAGCAAATGTACACCTGCCAAAAAAAATATTTTATGGAAAACTCACACAGAACAAGTGCTCAGAGAACAAGTGCTCAGAAAAAGCAATATAAGGACACTCTCAAGAACTTGAGAATTGATTGTATGACATGGAAGACACTGGCATAGGATGTCCCAGCATGGCATGCCCTCATCAGAGAAGGTGCTGTGCATTATGAGCAAAACAGAATTGAATTAGCTCAAAAAAATGTAAGATGTGCAAAGTAGAGAATTAACCCCAAATATTTATAAGGACTATTTATGTCCAACCTAAGGTAGAGCATATTAAGTTCATGTTGATCTGATCAGTCACACTCAGCCACACTGTAACAATTCTAACTTTGTAATACACATATATTTGTATATACATATGAAACTCAGATACATACTTCTGTATTAGTACCTAATTCATGTTGATCCTCTTTGAAAATGATGGACAGCAATCTTTATATACATATACACATTATCTGTGTGTATATATAATATATATGTGTATGTGTGTGTGTGTATGTGTGTATGTGTAAATATAGATATAGATATAGATATATAGATATATACGAAACTCAGATACAAACAGAAAATTAGAACACAATTTTTATACTTAGCATTATTCATTCTCCCATTAGAAGGATTATATTCCATTAAGGAATTGATAACATAACACTGTTATGAGAAAATGAACTTTACTACAAAATTAATTCACTTAAAAATCACCAGATTAACTTTAGTTGTAATAAATGTTTTGGGATAAGATGTATAAATGCATTGAGTAATGATTTTTTAAACAATGCATATCAAGTAAGTTATTTATAATAAAAACATTTTCAACTTCTAGCCATGATTAAATGAATAAATGACACCTGGTAAAAGTGGATCTCTCTTTAAGGCATGTCCACAGTAGATCACAAACCATTTTTTTCCTGAGATAACTAATTGTGCTAATATTCCTTTCCTTAACATAGTTATGGTATTAATTTCACTAAATAACAGAATTATATCTTGGTTTCACAAGTATTTGCTTCATTTGCCTCATAATTCCCATAACATTATGAGAAATTAAAGGACCCTAACTTACCAAGGAATAAGTAACTAATGACTGATACCAAGGTTAAATTCTTAATAGGGTAATAGAAAACTAAAATTTTAGGATACATATCTCAAATCTTATACTGCATCTTATTATATAGTTACTCAGATTTTGCTCCAATTTAGGCAATAAGATAAAGATTTAATACTAGGCATGGTTATACGATGATCAGTTCTGAAGGATGTGGTTCTTCTCAACAATGAGAAGATTCAGACCAGTTCCATTCATCTTATGATTACGAGAGCCATCTACACCTAGAGACAGGACTGTGCTAATTAAGGGTGGATGACAACATAGCATCTTCACTTCTTTTATAGCTGTATGCTTGAATTTTTTTTCTTTTTAATCTTATTTATTCTTTTTTAATCTGATTCTTCTTGTGCAGCAAGATAATTGTATAAATATGTGTGCCTGTATTGGCTTTACATATATTGTTACTATGTTTAACATATATTGAATTACTTGCTACTTAAAAGAGGTGTGGAGGGAAGGAAAGAAATTAGGACAAAAGGTTTTTGAAGGGTCAGTGGTAAAAAATTATCCTTGAATATGATTTGAAAATAAAAAAAGATTGAATTTAAAAAAAGAAAATGTTTGCCACATGTTTTAGATTTATATCAGTAATTAATTGGGTACCTCAAAAGAAAGATTGGGGCAGAATTGACTATGATCTCACCCTAAAAAACAAAACTGTTCAGGAAAAGGTAAAAATACTCATTATGTTGTACAAATAATATACAGAGGAAGAATAGTCATAGCAGCATTAGAGGGAAGAGGATAGCCGGTATTCTATATACACACACACTCACACACATACACACATACGTGTGTATTTTTTATCTATATATAGATCTATATCTATCTATCTATTATGAAGACTATAACATACTCCAAAATCTATAAAGAAATAGTGAAGGAGAGAATAGAATAAGGAGGAATATAGAAGGTCATATACAATTATAGCAGTGGTACAAGACATCTATATTAATATGAAAGAGATAAAGAGAAGGAGGAAAGGTGGCATACGATAAGGTGGGATACAGAAAGGTGTTGAAGTTAATAGGAGTAAGAAAAGATGTGTAGGAGGCAGAGCCAAGATGGCAGAGAGGACACACATCTACCTAAGCTGTCCTTACCCTCAGACTACTTTTTTATGAAACAGCCTTGGAATTAGTGCTTGACTGTCAAAACTCACAAATATTGGGAGTACAAAAATATTACCAACAGAAGATAATCTCAAAATTCACCAGAAAAGAATATTTTGGCTCACGGGTGGGAATGGCTAGGCCAGGCACAGAGTCAGGCAAGTAGGTAGTGAGAGCACAGAAAACAGCTCATGCTGAGCAAACTGGAGGGAGGCAGGCTATGGTCTCTGCTGGCAGAAAATTTGCAGGGAGAACTTTACCACAATGTCAGCTACTCTGCTCTGGCAGCAAGCTATAGATCAGTAGAGAAGCAATAAACACAGGGGGTAAAGACTATAACCCCCAAAAGCTAGAGTCCCTCTGAACCTGGCCACACCCACCCAGCACCAGGAGAGACTCAGCAGGATCTCAGTGTGCAACTGCTGATCACAGTGCAGACTCCAAGCACAGCCATTGTGGTCCCACTGCTACTTCATTGCTACTTCCTGTTGTCGGTTGAAGAAACTTGGTAATACCACACTGCCCCAAAAGCAAACTGCAGATTTTTATTTTTTTATTGTTTTTGGTTTTGTTTTTCAAAATTAGTAAAAAAGCAAAGTGGGCTCTAATTATAGATAGCTTTGATACTGAGAGAGAGCAGACTTCAAACCCTGAGGAGACTAAAAGCAGATTGTTTCCAGATGAAGCCCCAAATGGTGATATGACCTGGTCTCCATCATACAAGGTTTTCATAGAAGAAATTAAAATGGCTCTTTAAAAAAGAGCTAGAAGAAAAATGGGGAAAGAAAAGGGAATCTTTGCAAGAGGATCTGGATAAGTAATGTTACTTATTAAAAGATAGAGTGGATAAAGAAATCAACTCCCTAAAAAACAGAATTAGTGAATTGGAAAAAGGAAATAGCTTCCTAAAAAGTAAAATTGGTGAAATGGAAAAAAAATCCATAGAACAAAACAACTCATTTAAAAACTCAATTGGGCAATTACAAAAAGAAATAAAAAAGTAAATGAAGAAAATAATTTATTAAAAATCAGAATTGAACAAATGGAAATGAATGACTCAAGGAGACATCAAGAATCAGTCAAACAAAACCAAAAAGAATGAAAAAATCAAAACAAATGTTAAATCCCTACTTGGGAAAACAACAGCCTTGGAAAATAGACCTAGGACAGATAATCAAAGGATTATTGGACTTCCTGAAAATCATGATAAAAAAGAGCCTAGATGCTATTTTTCAGGAAATCATCAAAGAGAACTGCCTAGATGTTACATAAACAGAGGTAAAATAGACATTGAAAGAATTTATCAATTATCTACTGAAAAAGATCCCCAAATGAAAACTCCAACAAATATTGTGGCTAAATTCTAGAACTATCAGACCAAGTTAAAATACTACAAGCAGCTAGGAAAAAAAAAAAAAACAATTCAAATACAGAGGCGCCACAATAAGGATTACTCAGGATCTAGCAGCATCCACATTAAAGGATCAAAGGTCTTAGAATCTGATATTCCAAAAGGCTAAAGAACTTGATGTAAATTCTAGGCTAGTTTCCTGGAGGCCTCAGGGACAGCCAGAGTCAGGATAAGCAGAATTCCTTTCTTTTTAGGGGCAGACGTGAAGGAGATGGACAAAACTGACAGAAGTTTTGCCAAGGATCCCTCCTTGATTCTAGAGTCCAGAATCTCCACACTTTTCTTGTCATCGTCCTGAGGCCTAGTGAAGTTCTTTCTCCTCTCTCATTCCACCCCCTAATCCTTACCCACAATTCTCTAACCCCAAACATTGAGCCAGCATTAAGTGAGAGAATAGAAATTCCAAACATATGCTAATAGAGTTGTTGTCTAATAGGCAATTAGCCTGAAATGCTCAGTTATCTGATTCAAGAAAACCTTTTTTGAGTTTCAGTCCTTTACAACTTGTTATGCAGCGAAGCATAACTTACCCAGCCAAAATGAGCATTTTATTCCAGGGAAGAAGATGGACATTCAATGAAAGAGGTGAACTTCATCTATTTCTGAGGATCATTTCTCATGGACATGGCTCTTTTTTATTTTTTTATTATACCTTTTTATTGACAGAATATATGCACGGGTAGTTTTTCAACATTGTTCCTTGCAATCACTTCTGTTGCAACTTTTACCTTCCTCCCCTCCAACCTCTCCCCTAAATGGTAGGCAGTCTCATACATGTTAAACATGTTAAAGTATATCTTAAATACAATATATGTGTACATATTTATACAGTTCTCTTATTGCACAAGAAAAATTGGATTTAAAAAAGTAAAAATAAGCTGGGAAGAAAAACAAAAATGAAAGCAGTACACATTCATTTTCCAATGTTCTTTCTCTGAGTGTAATTGGTTGTGTTCATCACTGATCAATTGGCACAGAATTGGACCTTCTCATTGCAGAAGATATCCATTTCCATCAGAATTGATCCTCATCTAGTATTGTGGTTGAAGTGTATAATGATCTCCTAGTTCTGCTCATTTCACTTAGCATCAGTTCATGTAAGTCTCTACAAGCTTTTCTGTATTCATCCTGCTGGTCATTTCTTATAGAACAATAATATTCCATAACATTCACATACCACAGTTTCCCAGCCATTTTCCAATTGATGGGCATCCATTCAATTTCCAGTTTCTAGTCAATACGAAAAGGGCTGCCACGAACATTTTTTGCACATACAGGTCCCTTTCCCTTCTTTATTATCTTTTTGGGATAAAGCCAAGTAGTAACACTGCTTGATCAAAGGGTATACACAATTTGGTAACATTTTGAACATAGTTCCAAATTGCTCTTCAGAATGATTGGATCTGTTCACAACTCCACCAACAATGTATCATGTCCCAGTTTTCCCCCATTCACTCCAACATTTGTCATTATCTTTTCCTGTCATCTTAGCCAATCTGACAGCTGTGTACTGGTATCTCAGAGGTGTCTTAAATTGCATTTTTCTCATCAATAGTGATTTCAAATACCCTATCATATGAGTAGAAATAGGTTCAATTTCATCATCTGAAAATTGTCTGTTCATATCCTTTGACCATTTATCAATTGGAGAATGGCTTGATTTCTTATAAAACAGAGTTATTTCTCTATATATTTTGGAAATGAGGCTTTTATCAGAACCTTTAACTGTAAAAATGTTTTCCCAGTTTATTGCTTTCCTTCTAATCTTGTCTGCATTAGTTTTGTTTGTACAAAAGCTTTTTAACTTGTTATAATCAAATTTTTCTATTTTGTGATCAATAATGATCTCTAGTTCTTCTTTGGTCACAAATTCCTTCCTCCACCACAAGTCTGAGAGGTAAACTAGTCTTTCATGTTCTTCTATTTTCTATGTTCTTCTAATTTATTTATAATTCTATGTTCTTCTAATATATTTATAATCTCATTCTTTCTGCCTAAATCATGAACCCATTTTCATCTTATCTTGGTGTATGGTGTTAAGTATGGGTCATTGCCTAGTTTCTGCCATATTAATTTCCAATTTTCCCAGCACTTTTTGTGAAATAGCGAATTCTTATCCCAAAAGTTGGGATCTTTGGGTGTGTCAAGCACTAGATTACTATAGTTATTGATTGTTTTATCCTGTGAACCTAACCTATTCCACTGATCAACTAGTCTATTTCTTAATCAATACCAAATGATTTTTGTGACTGCTGCTTTATAATATAGTTTTAGATTAGGTACACCTAGGCCACCTTCATCTGATTTTTTTTCATCAGTTCCCTTGAAATTCTTGACCTTTTCTTCTTTCATATGAATTTTGTTATTTTTTCTAGGTCATTAAAATAGCTTCTTTGGAATCTGATTGGTATAGCACTAAATAAATAGATTGGTTTAGGTAGTATTGTCATTGTTATTATATTTGCTTGGCCTATCCAAGAGCACTTAATATTTTTCTAATTGTTTAGATCTGACTTTATTTGTGTGGAAAGTGTTTTGTAGTTTTGCTCATATAGTGCCCGACTTTCCCTTGGCAGATAGATTCCCAAATATTTTATACTATCTGCAGTTACTTTAAATGGAATTTCTCTTTTTTATCTCTAATTGTTTGATTTTGTTAGTGATATATAAGACTGCTGATGATTTATGTGAGTTTATTTTGTATCCTGCAACTTTGCTAAAGTTCTGGATTATTTCTAATAGCGTTTTAGTAGAATCTCTAGGGTTCTCTAAGTATACCATCATATCATTTGCAAAGAGTGACAATTTGGTTTCCTCATTACTTACTCTAATTCCTTTAATCTCTTTCTCAACTCTTATTGCTGAAGCTAGCATTTTTAATACAATATTGAATAGTAATGGTGATAGTGGGCAACCTTGTTTCACCCCTGAACTTAGTGAAAATGGTTCCAGTTTATCCGATTACATATGATGCTGCTGATGGTTTTAAATAGATGCTACTGACTGACTATTTTAAGGAAGAGTCCATTTATTCCTATAACTCAAGTATTTTTAATAGGAATGGGTGTAAGATTTTATCAAATGTTTTTTCTGCATCTGTTGAGATGATCATGTTTTTTCTTAATTTGGTTATTGATATAGTCAATTATGCTAATAGTTTTGTTAATATTGAACGAGCCCTGCATTCTTGGTATAAATCCTACTTGGTCATGTTGTAATATCCTGGGGATGATTTTCTGTAATCTTTTTGCTAATATTTTATTTAAGATTTTTAGCATCAATATTCATTAGGGAGATTAGTCTATAATTATCTTTCTCTGTTTCATCCTACCTGGTTTAGTATCACTACCATGTCTGTGTCAAAAAAAAGAATTTGGTAGGACTCCTTCAATCCCTATTTTTTCAAACAGTTTATATAGCATTGGAGTTAATTGTTCTTTAAATGTTTGGTAGAATTCACATGTAAATCCAGCTGGTCCTGGGGATTTTTTCTTAGGGGGTTGATTAAATAGCTTGTTCTATTTCTTTTTTGAAGATGTGACTGTTTAGCCAATTTACTTCTTCCTCTGTTAATATGGACAAACTATGTATTTGAAAGTATTTATCCATTTCATTTAAGTTATCAAATTTACTGGCATAAAGTTGGGCAAAGTAAATGCTAATTATTGCTTTAATTTCCTCTTTATTAGTGGCAAGTTCTACCTTTTCATTTTTAAGACTAACAATTTGATTTGATTTTCCTCTTTTCTTTATCAAATTTATCAAGGATTTATCTATTTTCTTATTTTTTTTCTTAGAACCAACTTTTAATTTTATTTAATTCAATAGTTTTTTTTTACTTTCAATTTTATTAATCTATCCTTTTATTTTTAGAATTTCAAGTTTAGTGTTTGAATGGAGGGTTTTAATTTGCTCTTTTTCTAATTTTTTTTAGTTGCAAGCCTAATTCTTTGATTTTCTCTTCCTCTATGTTATGCAAGTAGGCCTTTAGAGATATAAAATATCCTCTTATTACTGCTTTTGCTGCATCCCACACATTTTAGTATGAAGTCTCATTATTGTCATTGTCTTTGGTGACATTATTAATTGTGTCTACGATTTGCTGTTTCACCCAATCATTCTTTAGGATGAGAATATTTAGTTTCCAATTACTTTTTGGTCTATTTCCCCCTGGCCTTTTATTGAATGTAATTTTTATTGCATCGTGATCTGAAAAGCAGGCATTTGATATTTCTGCCTTTCTGCATTTGAATTTGAGATCTTTATGTCTTAATATATGGTCAATTTTTGTATAGGTACCATAAACTGCCGAAAAGAAAGTGTAATCCTTTCTATCTCCATTTAGTTTTCTCCAAAGATCTATCATACCTAACTTTTTCTAGTTTTCTATTTACTCCTTTAATTTCTTTCTTATTTATTTTGTGATTTGATTTATCTAGTTCTGAGAGTGCAAGGTTGAGCTCTCCCACTATTATGGTTTTGCTGTCTATTTTTTTCTTGCAGCTCTTTTAAATTCTCCTTTAAGAATTTAGATGCTATACCACTTGGTGCATAGATGTTTAATGTTGATATTGCTTCATTATCCATGTTACCCTTTAGCAAGATATAGTACCCTTCTTTATCTCTTTTAATTAAATCAATTTTTGCTTTTGCTTGACCTGAGATCAGGATGGCTATCCCTGCTTTTTTGACTTCACCTGAAGCATTGTAGATTCTGCTCCAGCCTTTTACCCTTAGTCTGTATGTATTGCCCTGCTTCAAGTGTGTTTCCTATAAACAATATATTGTAGGATTCTGACTTTTAATCCATTCTGCTAATCACTTCCGCTTTATGGGTGAGTTTACCCCATTCACATTTATGGTTAAAATTACTAATTCTGTATTTCCTGTCAACTTGTTAACCCCAAATTATGCTTTTCTATTTCCTTTCTCCCTTACCCCCATCCTCAATATTAAACTTGTGAGCACCACTTGTCTTACTTGACCTCCCTCTTTAGGATCTCCCCCCAAGAGTTCCTCCCCCTTTCTTAAACCTTTTCCTTACAATTTCTGTATCCCCTTCTATTTAGCTTACTTCTTCCCTTTTCAATTTTCCCCTCCAACTTTTCAATGAGGTAGGAGAAGTTTCACTGTAAATCGAATATATTTGATATTTTTCTCTTTAAGGCAATTCTGATGAGAGTAAGATATACACTATGTTCACCCCCTCCCTTCTTTTCCTTAGATATAATAGTTTTCCTTTGCCTCTTGTTGAGATGTAATACCTCCACTTTTCCCTTTTTCTGGTTCAATTTCCTTTTCACCCCTAGGTTCTTTTTTATGTTATAACAGTAAAGCCAAATTATATATGTACTCTTTATGTATAGTTATAACAGAAATATAGTTCCCAAGGTTTCTTTTTACCTTTTTATGTTTCTCTTGAGTCCTGTATTTGGAGGTCAAACTTTTTGTTTAGTTCTGTATTTTCCCCCCAGAAATCGATGGAATTCACCTGTTTCATTGAATATTCATCTTCTTTCCTGGGAAAAATGTTCATTTTGGCCCAGTAAATTATTCTTGGCTGCATACCAAGTTCCCCAGCCTTTTGGAATATCAGATTCCAGGTCCTTTTATCCTTTAATGTGGATGCTGCTAGATCCTGAGTAATCCTTTGTGCCTCCTCTGTATTTGAATTGTTTGGTTTTTTCTAGCTGCTTGTAGTATTTTTTTCTTTGGTCTGATAGTTCTGGAATTTAGCCACAATATTTCTTGGAGTTTTGATTTGGGGATTTCTTTCAGTAGGTAATTAATGAATTCTTTCAATATCTATTTTACCCTCTGTTTCTATACCATCTGGGCAGTTCTCTTTGATGATTTCCTGAAAAATAGTGTCTAGACTCTTGTTTTCATCATAACTTTCAGGAAGTCCAATAATCCTCAGGTTATCTCTCCTAGATCTATTTTCCAGGTCTGTTGTTTTCCCAAGTAGTTATTTAATGTTTTTTTTTCTTTTCTTTTTTCTTTTTTTTTTTGTTTTGCTTGACTGATTTTTGTTGTCTCCTCGAGTCATTCACTTCCATTTGTTCAATTCTGATTTTTAATGAATTTTTCCCTTTATTTACTTTTTTTAAATTTCTTTTTGTAATTGTCCAATTGAGTTTTTAAATGAGTTGTTTTGTTTTCTATGGAATTTTTTTCCATTTCGCCAATTTTAATTTTTAGTTAGCTATTTTCCTTTTCCAAATCACTAATTCTATTTTTCAGGCAGTTGATTTCTTTATCTTTTAATGAGTTGGATGACTTATCCAGACCCTCTTGCCAAGTTTCTATTTCCTTTCCCCATTTTTCTTCTAGCTCTTTTTAAAGAGTCTTTTAATTCCTTCTATGAGAGCCTTGTGTAGTGGGGACCAGATCATACCCCCTTTGGCGTTTCATCTAGAGACAATCTGTTTTTTGTCTCCTCAGGGTTTGAAGACTGCTCTCTACCAGTATTGAAGCTAACTATAGTTAGAGCCTGCTTTTACTCTTTTTGACAAAAAAAAGAAACTAAAACAACAACAATAAAAACTACTGTAGTCTGTTTTTAGGGCAATGTGGTATTACCAAGCTTCATCTACAGACAACAAAAACTAGCAGTGAAGCAGCAGTGGGACAGCAATGGCTGCACTGGGTTCAGCAGTTTTGCTTTGAGGGCATGCTGGTGTTGGGTGGGTGTGGCCAGGTCCCAAGACACTCTAGTGTTTTGCGGTTATAGTCTTTACCCCCTGTGTTTATAGCTTCTCTGCTGATCTACTGGCTTGCTGCCAGAGCAAAGTAGCTCAAATTGTGGTAAAGATCTCCCTATAAATTTTCCACAGGCTGATACCACCCTGCCCTGCTCTGGTCTGCTCAGCATAAGCTGTCTTCTGTGCTCTCATTGCCTACTTGCCTGATGCTGAGCCTTGTCTAACTGTTCCCCCATCATGAGCAAAAATAGGCCTTTTCTAGCAAATTTTGAGAATATCTTTTATGGTAATGTGTTGTACACCCAATATCTGTGGGTTTTGACAAGCAGTAATTTCGAGGCCTTTCATAAAAGAAGTAGTCCAATATTAAGGAAGAGCTTAGATAGACATGTGTCCTCTCCCCCATCTTGGCTCCCCCCCAGACATGGCTCTTTTAAACAATGAGGTGATTCAAGCCAATTCCAATCAATTTGTGATGGAACCATCAGTATCCAGAAAGAGGACTCTTTGGACTGAATGTGGATCACAATATCATTTTTTCACCTTTTTTGTTGTTGTTAGCTTGCTTTTTGTTTTCTTTTTCATTTTTTCCTCTTTTTTATCTGATTTTTCTTGTGTAGCTTGATAAATGTAGTAATAAGTATAGAAGAATTTTACATGTTTAACATACATTGGATTTCTTGCTGACTAGGGAAGGGGATGGGAGAATGGATGGAAAAAAATTTGGAACGTAAGGTTTTTGCAAGGGTGAATGTTGAAAATTATCTTTGCATATATTTTGAAAATAAAAAGCTATTATTAAACATCAAAGAAAGAGAAAGATACCAATGACCAAGAATCTTTATAACACTATATTGGACATATTTGAAAAAGAGATATACAACATAGGTATATATGTATATGTACATACCTTATATTTCATATAAATTTGATATACATATATGTACATATAACTGATAGGAAATATACATTAAGGAAATAATAAAGAAATAAAAAAGAAATACCAAAATTCCATTTTTGGATGAAAGGAGAGGATATTTTTCCTTTAGGACTTTTGCCTATAGCTATATAAAGCCTCCTGATCTCTGAAACATGGAAGCATGCTCTGCAGTATGAGTTTTTGATTTAATATACTAATAAAACTTGTGATGTAGGCAGAAATAATTGCCTTTTAGAAGCACTGCCCAAAACTAATTAAGTAGAAGCTTACAATGAGGTGGCTTCCCCATGGTCCTCTAGTGGCCAATTCATTATTGCTGAAGAAAGAACTACATGAAAAATGAAATTTTCATTCTCCTATTCTGTGTAATTAAGAACACATTTTGAGTTCAATAATGTCCACTGAGAGGAATCAGTGAACCAGTGTTTGGCATCTAGTAGGCTAGATGCCATAGAACAAGTTATTATTTGTTTAATGAAATGTTTAAATTATTTAAGAAAATGAAACAAACTACTCAGGAAAGCCTATAGTTAAATTTTCACTATGAGTATTTATACCTTAGAGGCAAATACTATGAATCATGGTTCAATTTATTGCTTTGTTTATTGTCTAAATAAGAGTAACTTGAAAGTGTATAATGTGCACATTTTTCCTTCTTAAGAGCTAATTGGCAAACATTTATAAGAGTGTACCACACAAAACTTCAAGTACCACTCCTTTATTTGGCAAATGAGGAAACCTGACGATTAAAAAAGAAGTGTGCCTTTTGTAAGGTCATATGAATGTCTAAGCAAAGGTTGGTATATTCTCTGACTCAGAATCTAGAATCCCTTCCACTATTCTATATTATTCCATCACTACAAGACATTGGTATTCCTCTTTTCTTATTTGTAGATAATTATCTATTTATAGAATTATTTACATAATATGTAGATTTATATAATTATATATTGTTTTATATTATTATTGAAATCTGTGATGTATGCATGTCCTTTTCCCACAATAGAGCCTATGGCTGATACCTTTTCATTCCATAGAATCCCTAAAATAAAGTGGGTACTTGACAAATATTTGTTGGACAAAGAATGAATTGATCCAAAAACTTTGTAGTTATGTAAGGCTGAATAGTTAAGCTATTTAAAGAGAAAATGCATTCTAATAATAATTATTATAAAGTACATTAATGTTTGCAGAATAATATATATATATATATATATATATATATATATATCTCATTTGATCTTCACAATACTGTGATCTAAGTTCAGGTGCATGTTGAAACTAGTTTGGCTTGTTAGAATCACTTGTTAAGTTTTTAGTGTGAGCGCGCAAAATACACCTTAGAAATCAGCAAATGCTACAAATTAAGGCTTGATTTATTTTTTTAATTGTCTAGCCATAAGAGAATGTCGGAGGAAAACTTAATTATGCAGAATCAATATAAGAATATTGTACAAATAGGGTTTTTTTTTTGAGAAATTATTATTAAATATTTCCTAGCACACTGCTGAGTAGAAACTATCTTAGGCTTATAAATGAGAAAATTGAACCTTAGAGAAGTTAAGTGACTTGTTCAGAGCTACATAACTAGTAAGTATCTGAGGCAAGTTTCAAACTTAAGACTTTCTGAATTATAAGTCCAACGCTCTATCCACTCTGTCATTTTCCAATTATGTATAAAGACAATTTTTAACAATCATTTTTCAGAAAAATAATTTGAGTTCCAAATTTTCTCCTTCCCTTGCCCTCCCCTTTCCTAAAATGGCAAGCAATTTAATATAGGTAAAATAAGTGCATTAATGGAAAACATATTTCCCTATTAGTCATGTTGTGAGAGAAGAAACAGATGAAAAAAACATGAAAAAATAAAGGGAAAATAGTATATTTTGATCTGCATTCAGACTACACCAGTTTTTTTTCTCTTGATGTGACTAGCCTTTTCCATTATGCATCCTTTGAAATTGTCTTAGATCATTGAATTACTGAGAAGAGCTAAATTATTCATAGTTTTTTTAATGCACAATGTTATTGTTACTGTGTACAATGTTCTCCTGGTTCTGCTCACTTCACTTTGTATCAGTTCATGTAAGTTAAGTTACCCTTAACTTGTGTAAAAAAGTTATTGTTCTTGCAATTACAAGAAATAAAAGGCGATCTCCAACCTTAAAAAAAAAAAAAGCTTACATATTATTTTGTATTGTAGAAAGAATCATAGAATGTTAATGCTAGAAGGAACCAGAGAAATTATTTGCTCATAAATTTCACTTTCTTAAGATAAGAAAAATGAACCAATTAGTTCTAGGCTGGTTGTTTAGATCTCATAGTTAGTGAGTGGTAGACCTAGGAAGTAGAACACAGGTATTCAGACTTCAAATTGAATATTCTCAACAACACATCCATATTATCTGCCTTTGAAAAGCTTGAAATTATATTGAGAAAAAAAGTTGGAATTTTGAAAGATGCAAGGAAGAAAAAAGGTTCAGAAAGAGAGAAATATTTAAAAGAAGCCATAATGGCAAGTATGATTAGAGTTTTTATAGGAGACAAGGAAATGGGTCTTTAAGGCTCATTTTTAGTGTCATCTACTAAATGTAACCTTTTTGTATCCCTTAGTAAACCTTTTCTCTATCCTTCAATGAGTATTTTCTTCTTTGGGCAGAGAATTAAACTGAAAATTTCTCTTAGACTACAGCAGACACACGTTAGCTCTCTAGGGAGAGATGCATTTGTTCTATCCCCATACAAAAGGACATGTATGACCAGAGGCTCCTGATTGTTCTCTTAGTCATTGTGATGGTTATGGTAAAGAAGAAAGAGAAAGAAAAATAAGGTAATTAATATGTGTTAGACTCTGTGTCAAGTGCTTTGTAGATATTATCTCATTGATCATCCCAACAATTCCATGGGGTAGGTGGTATTCTTATACCTATTTTACAGTTAAATAAACTTAGGCAAACAGAGTTTAAATGACTTGCTCAGTATGTACCTGAGACCATATTTAAAATCAAGTCTTTCTGACTTCAAAACTGAGACAATTTACTGTGCTATCTAGCTGAAAGAAGTTGTGTTTCCTCACTCCTTAAATCCCACAAAGTCAGTGGATTTTCCTGGACCAATTATTAATTCTCTTTTGGCACAACTACCCCATCAAAAGCTTCTGGCTTCTCTTTAGCAAGGGGCTTGAGAATGAGCAATTCAAGCAGTGTATCTACAATGAAGTTGATCTTTTTCACCTTGAAGAATGTCACACATACAACCGTCCATGTCATGTTTTTATTTTATTCCTTGATAGAATATAAACTACTTAAGGAAATGGACAGTTTCTTAACTTAGTCTTTATATTCCCTAATGCCAAATACTTATGTTCATTTAATTGCTTCGGTCTGACTAAAATAGTAGTAATAACATTTTTCAAGTGTAGAGCCTGGTAATCTTTTTTGTATCCTGGACCCCTTGGAAAGCTTGTGAAGCCTATGGGCTCCCCAGAATGATATTTTAAAATAATTTAAAGAAATACTAAATTCCAGTTATAGTTTAGTGAAAAATAAAGACATCCCCTGCTCTAAGTTCATAATTTCACTGAAATCTCTGTGAACCCCAGGATAAAAATCCCTAATCAAGATTTGCAGAGATTCTTCATAACAAACATGGAGGGAAAATAGGTCAACTGTCAACCAAGCTGTAAGTGAAGAACCTGAGATTGAGAAGTAGAAAAAAACTAGCCAAGATATCAGATATAAGAACCAAGATTTAAACATAGGGCATCTTACTTCAAATCCTGCATATTTCTCTCTATATAATTATGAAAAGATAAATTCAAATAGTTAAGGTGGGAAAAAATTACAGAAGGCCTTAATATATGAATGATAGTATTAATAAAATGACTAATCTGGATTCAAATTCTGCCTCTAATTCTTTCTAGTTGTGTGACTGTATTCAAGTCTTTTTGGATCTCTGTTGTGTCAACAATAACATAGAAATAATAGTATCTGTAGAATCTCCCTCACAGGGTTTTTGTGAGATTCAAATTTTTAAAAATTCATTAAAGCACTTTACCATCCTTAAGTAGTTGGTCCTAGGGGATCTTTTGGTCCCTACAATGGTGGGAACTGTGCCAAAGAGAATGTCTCAAAAGAGACAGGTATTATTATTGGATTCTAGGCTAAGGGGTTGTAATTTAATTGGTTAATCAATAGGACAGAATCATAGTTTTTTTCAGTAATACAATGACAATGTAAGCAGTATTTGAGGGAAAAATTTGTGGGTTAGAAGAGTTTGAAAGGACTTGACCCTACCAGGGAATTAATACAGTAGTCTAGACTCAACTTGATATGGGTCTGGACTAGGTTAATGGTGTCAAGATCGAAAAGGTAATGTTGAATGTGAGATGCTGTGAAGATAAAATCAATCAAGCTACTAAAAAAAGTATCTCTTGAAATACATTGCTATACCTTGGCCTATAACTCAACCATATTTCATAAAAAGATTAGATGAGGAAGGGGGGAGATCCAAGCGTTTCTTTCAGTTCTTCTTTCAAGCTCTTAAACAGTGAAATTTAAATTGTATTAGACTTGAGTCAAAACCAATTTAGCACTATAATAGACAGCTATGATTCTACTATCTTACATCTCCATATAAAGCCAGAGAATGATGTGCAATTTACTATTATCAGCTCTATCAATGAATTAACATCATTCTTCAGTAGCCTCCTGAAATCTGGTTGATAAGTACATAGGTAGATGGATGAACGAGTTATAATAGTATTTCCTGTTATATTTGTTTTAATGAAATATTGATAAATCTTCAGGTAACAGAGGACATCTGGTTTAGAAAAAGTAGATGTGATGAAGGAAAGAAGTATTTGTATTTTTCTCTATTATTTTTTAGGTTGAGGGATGGTACCCAAAATAGAGAAAGATGCATTTTAAGAGACTTCAATTAAGTGCTTTCCTGTGGTTCTTTCTTGGGACAAAATAATGCTTTGCTAAACTGACATTTTAATCTTCCTTATTAGAAAGTGAAGTATAAAGTTGCTTTCTATCTCCATACACTGCATATGAACAATCTAATTCCATTTAATTTATACAAATTTACAAAAAGTGGCAGGGATTGCATGGCACTTTTTCAAAAAATTTGTGTAACATCACATATTAGTTTTAAGTAATTTAACTGCGATTTTTCCTCTTATTTAATAATAACTGCTGCAAGAATGAATGGCAAACTCATTTAACTTTACTTTCAATCAACCAATTTGCATTTGTTAACCACCATGTTAGGTGTTAGGATAAATACAAAGACAAAAATGAAACTATCTCTGACCTCAAGTAGGATGTATTTATCTGGTAAGGCAGCATTTACATATACCTAACATAATGATTCACATCTAATAAGTGCTTAATGGATATTCTTAGAAATGAATAGAATTAAAAATGCCAAAAGAGAGGCAAATAATTTAAATCTCAAGTGAAATTATTTTATCTGCTCTTCTGAATTCTGATGTTAGTATTTATATACATCCAAAGAAACATATCACTCACTACTTCAGGCACTGAGTAGCTACTAACTCCATCATTTTATGTGTGTAGTTATAGAAAAGATTTAAAAAGTAAGTGAGTTTATGGAGCAAGTAATTTTTCAGAATTATGTTAGTTTTGGTTTTCAGGATTATGGTTTTATTTTCTATTGTTTTTAATGGTTCACAGATGTCACATCTGTTTGTAATTTTCAAACTGGATTTTCAGGTTTTATCACTGCCATATTAATGTTTGGTTTAAGGAAATTCTTGCAGAATTTAGGAGTTGAAGAATGTATTTTTTAATATGCACTGATTTTAAATGGATAGTAATCAAAATCTATTATTCATAAAATAATAAAGAAAGCATTGTATAGATCTAAAAGAGATGATGAGATATTTCAAAAGTAAATATTAAGAATAAAAACAAACAGGATAGCTTCCCAAACAGGAAATAACATGGCATAATCCTGAGGTGTTTTTTTTTTTCTTTTCTTTTCTTTTAACCAGAAAAAAAGTTTTGATAGCATAGTTACCAATAACACCAGAAAGAATAGTAAGAAAAAACCAGGGATGGCATTTTCCATATATATCTAAAGTGGGTATTTTTACACCCTGAAATGACTAAGAGAGGAGAGGTGGATGGTCCAGTTTGAGTTGCGAATTTGAATCAATTGACTTTGAATCTTTTTACCTAGAAGATTAGAATTGTAACAATAGTGCTTTGGACAATTTGGCTTCACTGGTCACAATTAATACAAATGAGTCAAAGAAATAACCCATCAAATGGCAGAGCAATTGTTTTCTACAATTCTCAGTTAATCCAAAACCCTCAGAAGAAAGATTCACATCAGAAGCATAATAGTTAAAGCTGAATTCACAAGCTGATAATTTAGAAACTGTGAAGGATACAAAATTCATGAAATATCATTAGGAAACTTAAATTCTTAGAACTCATGTGTTGTTTCTAACTACCACTTCAATCTATTGTCTGTTCTTGGTGCAATGAGTACAAGCTAGTGATACAGGGTCTAACTGCATGGATCCCTGCTTAGCCCCGCCATAATAATAATTCAGACTGAATGCTAGCCCTGCTCCTGTCCCTGCCTTACAAAAGAAATAAGAAATAGATAAGAAAGAGAGGGAGCAAAAATTGCAAGTAACATAGAGAATAGCAAAAAAGGCAAAGCGCACTACTCACAATGAAAAGGGTTTTAGAAACCTACCTGGAACCAATAATCACCCCATTAGAGTTTATTCTAGTCAAGGATTTTGATGATCAAAGACAAACCACCTTCTGCCCAAAATAAAAGGGCTAAGCACAACTTGGAGTTCTAGATGTTATGAGTCTGTATGAGTCTGTATGAGTCTACAGAGCCAAAAAGGGAGGAAAACTGAAGCAAGTATTTGGGAATAAAGTACCAGAGAAAAGGTTAACTAAAAGACATACCTTAAGAAGTTAACTGAAGAAGGACAAAATCCAAAGGAAGAACAAGTTTAAAACCTCAGAGTTCAAAGCCTCTTGACAAAGTCTTATATATTATGCAAGGAAATAAAGGGAAGCTGCTTGAATCAAAAGAGAATACTGTGGATTCCCCAAAGATAATGGAGAAATAACTAGAAACTTCAGAGTTATGCAAAAGAGAAATAAAACTGTTAGAAAAAATATTAGAAACTAAATTCTATGAATTCAAAACTCTTACTGAAAAGTGAAAGAGGACAAACGGCAAAGTAGGACAAATTGAATGCATAATGGAGAGTCTCTTTCAAGTAGTACTAGCTCTGAGATAAGGAGCACTCTAAGAGAATTTCACTACCCAAGAATTCATATAGGTTTTTTTTTTCCTGTTTTTTTCTTTTGCTTCTTTCTTATATCAAATTTTCTACTGCTCAAGAATAAAAAAATAACAAAATTGTGGAAAACTTGAAATGAGAGAAGCAAAAAAAAAAAACACTAAAAGACTACATTATATACCAGTAATAGTGAGATTATGCTAAAAATATATTACTAAAAAAAATGTCACTTTTAGTCAGCCAATTAGCATTTAGTAATATCTACTAAATGCCAGACATTTTATGAAGAAAGGAAAAAAAATAGTTACTATTGTTTAGAAGCTCATAGTTAATAGGGGAGATAATATATAAAGAATTATATATTTACATATATAATATTTAAAATTTATACAGAATATTTTTTTGTTTTTTTTTTTTACCCATTCCACCCACTCCTATCACCCTTCCCCCTTCTCTTACCAGTGTTTTTTTTAACCCACTTCACTATCTTATCTTCTATGAACCCTTACCCCATTCTCTTACTTTTTTCCCTAGTGTTTCTGGCCTCTCTTCTATCCTTTCCTTTCCTTTTCTTTTCCTTTTTCTCCTTTTCTTTGTAGGGTTAGATAAATTTCTGGAGATTTTCAGAGAATTGACCTGTCCCTTAACAGTCAAGCTAGTTTTATAAATGGAAAAATCAAGGGTAGGTAATAGTGACACTAAAGGAATGAAAATAATGCCATGATATGGTCATGGTGACAAGACTACAAACATATGAAAAGTAGACAAGAAAATTATATGTGATCTACAGAAGAATAAATAGCAAGATAGAGAGAAAACTTCATCATAGAAAAAGGGTGGTAGAGTCAAAGGAAACTTCCATAGTTCTTCAAATAGAAGACTGCCTTGAGAGTGGTAGGCAAAGAGTCAATAGACAAAATGAACTGGTAATTTGATCTTATAATAATGCATAACTTAACTAAAACAACAGAACCATCAGAACAAGAACAAGAGTGATGAAACATGGTTTTTTTTACTCTAAGAGACTAGATACACTTGTGCAAAAGATATTATCCTGAAAAGCAGCAAGTAAATTGAATTTTGGAGAGGTTACTTAAATTGTATTTCAAATATACTGGAGGAAAATGAATGAAAATAATGGAAACTATTATTTTGTCTCGTCTATATTTTATACAGTAATAATGTAGTGGATTGATCAGGAAGTATTCAAAAACATACAATTCCAACTGGAGCTCTCCCCTCAAAATTTATTTTTATTTTCACCAGCTAGATGTAAAAAAACATTTTTTCATATACATTCATTTTTACATATTTCCATATAAATCATTTTGGGAGAGAAAAATCAGAACAAAAGAGAAAAACCATGGGAGGAAAAAAAAAGATGAAAATAATATGTGTTGATCTACATTCAGTCTCCCATAGTTCTCTCTCTGGATGTAGATAGTATTTTCTATCCAAAGTTTATTAAGATTGCCTTGGATCCCTGAAACAATGAGAAAACCCAAAACTATCATAGTTGATCATTTTGCAATCTTGTGGGTGCTGTGTACAATATTTTCCTGATTCTGCTTGCTTTATTTAGCATCAGTTCAGGTAAATCTTTCCAGGTCTTTCTAAAATCAGGCTGTTCATCATTATTTATAGAATAACAATATTCCATCACTTTCTTATATCATAATTTATTCAGCCATTCCTTAATTATCTACTAATTTTCCAGTTCTTTGCCACCACAAAAAAGAGCTGCTTACAAACATTTTTGCATATGTGGGTCCTTTTCCCTCTTTTGTGATTTCTTGGGATAAAGAGCCAATAATGGCATTGCTGAGTCAAAGGGTATGTACAGTTTTATAGCCCTTTGGGTATAGGTCTAAATTGCTCTTTAGAAGGGTTGTATCATTTCACAATTCCACCAACAATGCATTAGTGTCCCATTTTTCCCACATGTCCTCAACTTTATCATTGTCTTTTGCTTTCACCTTAGCCAATCTGACAAGTGTAAAGGGGTAACTCAAAAGTTATTTTAATTTGCATTTTTCTAATCTATAGTGATTTAGAATGGTTTTTTTTAATATGATTGTAGATGTTTTTAATTTCTTCATCTGAAAATTGTCTGTTCATATCCTTTGAACATTTCTCAATTGGGGAATGGCTTCGTAAACTATTTTTTAAAGATATTGAAAATTTATTTTACATGAGTTATATCTGCTTTTTTTTAAATTTAGGCTTTGATAACTTAGATTAATTAAATTAATAATTACAACCAAATCATCATTTTAGTCTTTACAAAGTCTTTTTAGTTTTGAGTAATAGCTATTAAAAGAAAATGAAACTTAAAAAAAAAAAAGAGGCACCTTATTCTTGTGTTGTCTGATCTCTCTCCTCTTCCTTTTCCCAAGTCATAATTCAATCTTCTTTCTACCATCAAATACTACACTGGAAGTTCACACCTGGAAAACAATTTTTGCTTGTTTGGGTGTCCTCAAAACTATTTCTGTACTATGGCAGGTAGAAACAGACAAAAGAAAACATGATGTAGGGTCCAGGTGTGGCTACAAAGCTGACCATAGCCTTAAATGTTAAGAATAAGACATAACTATTATCAATGTTTTCTTTTTTTCCTCTAATAATTCTGGGATTCCTTGAAGAATATTTTTGAATGCATTTGCATGTAATTATTATAGATGGCATGTCATTAACTTATTATGTCTTTTATTTTTTTTTTTTTAAGAAACCAGTCAATTTTACTTTATTTAAAGTTCTTAAATGGTCAAGCTTTTACAATATATAGTACCAAACACTATTTGTACTTATGTGATATAGTTTATTTTTTTTATTTTATTTTATTTTTTTGTAGTTTCCTTTTTTTTTTTTTAATTTAATAGCCTTTTATTTACAGGATATATGCATGGGTAACTTTATAGCATTAACAATTGCCAAACTTCTTGTTCCAATTTTTCACCTCTTACCCCCCCACCCCCTCCCCTAGATGACAGGATGACCAGTAGATGTTAAATATATTAAAATATAAATTAGATACACAATAAGTATACATGACCAAAACGTTATTTTGCTGTACAAAAAGAATCAGACTCTGAAATATTGTACAATTAGCTTGTGAAGGAAATCAAAAATGCAGGTGGGCATAAATATAGGGATTGGGAATTCAATGTAATGGTTTTTAGTCATCTCCCAGAGTTCTTTTTCTGGGCATAGCTGGTTCAGTTCATTACTGCTCCATTGGATGATTTGGTTGATCTCGTTGCTGAGGATGGCCTGGTCCATCAGAACTGGTCATCATATAGTATTGTTGTTGAAGTATATAATGATCTCCTGGTCCTGCTCATTTCACTCAGCATCAGTTCGTGTAAGTCTCTCCAGGCCTTTCTGAAATCATCCTGTTGGTCATTTCTTACAGAACAGTAATATTCCATAATTTTCATATACCACAATTTATTCAGCCATTCTCCAACTGATGGACATCCATTCAGTTTCCAGTTTTTAGCCACTACAAAAAGGGCTGCCACAAACATTCGTGCACATACAGGTCCCTTTCCCTTCTTTTATAATCTCTTTGGGATATAATCCCAGTAGTAACACTGCTGGATCAAAGGGTATGCACAGTTTGATAACTTTTTGAGCATAGTTCTATTATGTCTTTTATATGTGAAATGCTGCCAAGGGCTAATAAGCAGAAGGCATATCTAATCAACCTAATAAAATAATTAATGAGATCTAAATAATGGATATTTAATGAGCTCTGTCTAATGACTTCATTTAGGAATTTCATAGTGAGATGATTAAAATGGTACACAAGCTCCAAATTTGTCTCCGTTGTCCTCGTACCTAGAGGAGCATGAGGAAAAGAACATTCACTGTGTGAGTCCCCATTCTCACCCTTACCCAATCTGCCCATGTTCATACACACAGACACATATAAAAACAGCTTAAAATGAATATTCATGTTACTTTAAAGGGAGATTGAATTCATAAGAGCTGAGTGTGGAAGTGGTCAGAAGCACTCTTATTCCCTTTACTCTGGAGATGGAGGTGTAGCATATATAGTACATAAAATAATATATATGTAATATATAGTATAACATATATGTATAGTGTAATATACACATATTTGTATGGCTATATACATTACTTGTATGTAAACATATAAACATACAGATGGATAACTAATTCTCAATTAGCATTAATAATAAATCCCCCAACGTGGTCATATGTATTTGAATTTGCAGCATCTGAAGTCATAATCATCCAAAATATGATCACTGGTTCCATCCCATTAAAAATATGGAAGGCAAATTCAAATATTCTAACTACTTCAGCACATTCTTTATTAGCATATTTTGGGACTTCTCTCTATCTCTCTGTGTCTCTGTTTTTCTATCTCTGTCTCTCTCAATATCTTTCTTTCTGTGTCTCTACCTTCCTTCTCTGTTTTTCCCTACCTCTCTCATCTCTATTTCATCTGTCTGTCTCAGATATTTTTTTTAACACTTCTCTTCTCCCTTTGCTAGTTATTTTCTTGTTTATGTTTCTATGTTTAAAAACATAAGCTCCCATAAACACAGAGAGACAGAGACAGACAAAAAGGGTGGGGGGAGGAAAGAAGCGAGGGAAAGAGATACACACAAAGGACACTAACTAGGACAACTTCCCTGATATACTGTACCTTAGAAACAGTTCTGTCAACCATCAGACATCCTATAGCATTGCGCTCAATTCAACTTGATAGTTAATTTGTGCAATGCATTGTGATAGGAGATGGGAGTAATTCAGTGGTGTTTATTGTCTTGAGCCATGTTTCAATACCATCTAATATTTTATGACCCCATCTAAGATTTTCTTAACAAAGATCATTTCCTTCTGTAGATCATTTTACAGATGAAGAAACTGAGGAAAACAGGATAAGTGACTTGCTCAGTGTCATATAACTAGTAAATACCTGAGGCCACATTTGAATTTGGGAAGATGAGTCTCTCACTCCAGTCACAATGCTTTACCTCTGTGACATTTGCTTAGTGTTTAGCAGCCCAAGTTTAATGTGCATTTATAAGTGTAAAATCCATTTCATAAAACATGTGGAATATTGCATGTAATTCTGGGCACTCCTCTATAGGATTTTGACAAATTGGATTGCATTCAAGGGAGTGTAACCAAGATGACTAGAGAAATTCAAAACATTTAAAAATAAGGAATAGTTGAAGTAATTGGTAATGTAGTTGGCTTTGAGCCCTTTGTGGTGTTCTCTTCTTTAAAATATAATGGTTCTCTCTGGGAGCAGATTTCTTGGGGAGGTTTTCTCGAGGCAGTCTTAGTTTTGGTTCAGATCAATAATCACTTCAAATGCAGCCAGCTGATAAAATCCAAAAGTTTATTTCTTATCTCTTTCCTTGGGCCCAGTTAGCTTTCTTAGAGGCTTATCTCTCTGCTTGGAGGGAGGGAGGCAGGGAGGGAGGGAAGCAGGGAGGCAAGCAGGGAGGGAGGGAGGAAAGAAAGAAGGAAGGAAGGAAGGAAGATAGGAAGGAAGGAAAGAAATAGAAGGAAGGAAGGGCAAAGTGAGAAAGAAGGAAGAGAAAAAAAGTGAAGAAAGGAAGAAAAAAAGAAAATAT
Organism: Sarcophilus harrisii; assembly: GCF_902635505.1. NCBI lineage: Eukaryota > Metazoa > Chordata > Mammalia > Dasyuromorphia > Dasyuridae > Sarcophilus > Sarcophilus harrisii. Next base: position 280,994,623 of record NC_045426.1, on the reverse strand, counting down.
ATTTCCATTTTCATTCTTAGTCCATCAACTTTCTATCTGGAGGTTTACATATGGGCATTTTTCCTCTTTATAATATAGATCTAATTCATCATCTGTTATGGGCCAGAACTTGAAATAAGTTGATAACTCAATGGAATTGATAGAAACAATGCTTGTGTTTACACTTTTGAGAGTTCACACATTAGCTCACAAGTTTGGGAGATTCACAAGTGTTCACAAGTCCGGGAGATTCACAAAGTTACACCTCCCATAATCCCACTCTTGGAGGAGGAGTCAACTTTTGAGTTTATACCTCTAAAAGAGCATAAAAAGGAGCTCAGTGGAGTCAGTCAGTTCGAAAGATTGCCAGGAGTTGGAGTTGAGCTAGAGGCAGAAGCTGGCAGAGGCAAAAGACTAGCAACGAGAGCTCTTGGAACCAAAGAAAGCTAACTGGGCTATTTTGGAAGAGACAGTAAAAGACTGTATTTAAATCCCTGGCTGTGTTTGAGATGATTATTACTTGGAACTGAAACAAAGACTACCTCCAAAAATCTCCCCAAGAAAACTGCTCCCAGAGAGAACCATCAAATTATAGAAAAGAAGAGAACACCACACTCATCAAAAGGAATGATAAAAGCTTTTCCAGATTTTTCTTAACACAAATCTCAATGACAAATATTTTTTTAAACACCCACATTGTAAATTCTTAAGCTTTATATCTTGATAGCAATGCTTGATAGGCATCTGTTCTGATCCCAAAGAATTACATTCATAGTAGACCAAGGTTCCAGAAAGCACAGAGAAAAGAGCAGGCAGAAGAAAATAGAGATTTGGAAGGTAGGGTAGAGCTTGGTAAAAATAAGAATCTGAGATGATATAACAGGGACACTAGTATTTGATGAGTGAATCACATAAATTAGAGCAGTAAGAGGTAGTAATTTTAGGATCATGTTGCAGGGAAAACACTAAGAAGAAGACAATTTTAGACTAAATCTGAATCATTATTTTAAATAAAATGTTAGAGCAATAAAACTGCCATTGATGTTGTGTCCCTTGTGAATATCCACTCCAGCTCCTCCTTGCTTCCCAACTTGTTTGTCTGAAGGGGAAGAGATGATTGGAACTTATGGCAGCCAGAGAAGCCTCAAAGGTGAATAAAATCTGCTGATTTTATCTTCCTCCTTAGTTATCTATGTCATGGGAGAGAATCAAGAAATGGAATCACAGGAACTTAAGACAGTAGATATAAGGCTAAAAGTGACTTCAAAAACCTTCTAGCATAATCTCCATAATTTCTAGATGAAGAGATTGAGGCACAAGAAATCAAAATGACTTGACTAAGACTACACAGGTCTCAGAGATAGGATTTGAACATTGGTTCTCAGTGCTAAAAGCAATTCTCTTTGTACCACATTGTTTATTCATAAGGAAAAGAAAAAGATTTATTTTCTTAAGGCATGTTTGATCCCTATTTTGCTTTTTTTAAGACTCCTCTTCCTGACTTTACTTACTACCTGTGTGACTGAGAAAATCATTTAACCCTGTTTGCTTCAGTCTTCTTATCTATAAAATGAGTTGGAGAAGGAAGCAGCAAATTACACCAATATCTTTGCAAAACAACAACAAAAATCACAAACTCCAATGGGATTGTGAAGAGTTAGAAAGGAATGAACAACCACAGCCATATTTTAAATAATTTCTGTGGAAAGATTTAGGAGAAGAAAACATTTGTATCATTTCTGAATTATGCTTTAAAAGCCATGGAAAATTATATAGTCTGCCTTATTTAGTCAGCCACATCGTACAGAATTCCAATATGATAAAAATGTATAAATTGATAACAAATTGGCTAAATATTTTGTTTCACCTCCCCAACAATTTATCTCACATTTTCTAGCTCATTGAGTCAGATACTGAATTATTCATTCGTTTTAAAAATCTTCATTTTTATTACATTTTATTGCTATTACCCCAAAAAATCCTATTAAGGGAGAATTTATGGTAACAAGATAATGATGATTTGGAATAGAAAGAGTACAAGTTTAATGGTACAGATAAAATTTAATGAAATGTTATATAATGGAAATAATACTGCGATCAAATAATATTCAGTAATTATATATTATGATAGTTTCCAAAGTAAACACAGACATGGTCCTTGAGTGGGCTTGTCTTCAATGTTTGTCTTGGAAAAAAAAATGTTTAGAACTTAAAGAAATTGTACACATTCTATACACACATCCTATTTTAATTAGAAAAGCAAACATATTGTTGAATGTCTGGAAATTAGCCTTGGACAAAAAGAATTAAAGCCTGCGTTCCCAAAAGTAAGTGAGCTATTGTAGAACAGTTGTCAGAACGAACACGTCTATGTAGCAAAATAGTGAGATGATTTTACAATAGGGGTGAAAAGCCTATCAAACTTAATGATAGCTGGTTGTCCAAAAAACGAATTTAAGTTCAACTACAAATTTAATTCAAGTACTAACAGACACAGTTGTTGTGCCACAGTTCTCTTTTAATGTCCTGACCCAGTTTCCCTAATTGTCCTATTCAGTTATAACCATTCCCTCTTAATGTTTGATAGGATGAAGGTCTTATATCTTAGACCTTAGGCTATACTTATTCCCTCTTAATGTTTAATGGGATAAAGGTCTTTATCCATTTTGGACATCATTAGCATATCAGGGGCCTCTCCAGTACCTTCCTTCATTATGTCATCCTAGTTGCCTATCTCCATTATGTCATCCTCATCCTAGGTTCCTCCCCCCATTAGATCATCCCCATTCAGGTACCTCCCCCATTATGTCATTGTTCTTGTTACCCTGAAAAAGAACCTTGTATTCAACATTCAGGGCTGTATTCTTTGAGACGTTAGTCTCATTCAAACATGGATCCATTTGATCCCAGTAAATCTCTCCCATTTAATAAATTATTAAATACTTTCTAATCTCTGTTTTGCTCAATTTCTCCGGCATTAGCCCTTTAGCAATTTTTAATAGATCTTGAGATTTTTATTCCTCACTCATTATAATAATTTCTAGCATTGTGCAATGGGAAGGACACTGATTAAGTAGTTAGAGGACCTGCATATGAAAAGGTGCTCCAAATCACTATTGATCAGAGAAATGCAAATTAAGACAGCTTTAAAATACCACTACACACCTTTCAGATTGGCTAAAATGACAGGAAAAGATAATGATGAACGTTGGGAAAATTGGGACACTAATACACTATTTGTGGCAGTGTGAATGGATCCAACCATTCTGGAAAGCAATTTGGAACTATGCTCAAAAAGTTATAAAATTGTGCATACCCTTTGACCCAGAAGTGTTTCTATTGGACTTATATCCCAAAAAGATCTTAAAGGAGGGAAAGGGGCCCACATGTGCAAAAATGTTTATGGCAGCCTTTTTTGTAGTGCCAAGAAACTGGAAACTGAATGGATGCCCATCAATTGAAGAATGGTTGAATAAATTATGGTATATGAATGTTATGGAATATTATTGTTCTGTAAGAAACAACCAGCAGGATGATTTCAGAGAGGCCTGGAGAGACATGGTAAGTGAAATGAACAGAACCAGGAGATCATTATACATAGGAACAAGACTATATGATGATCAATTCTAATGGACGTGACTCTCTTTAACAATGATATAATTCAAACAGATCCTAATTGTTCAGCAGAAGAGAGCTATCTACATACACACAGAGATAGGACCATGGAAACTGAGTGTAAACCACAGCATAGCATTCTCACTCTTTCTGTTGTTGTTTGCTTGCATTTTGTTTTGTTTCTCAGTTTTTTTTTCTTCTTGATCCAATTTTTCTTGGGCATCAAGATAATTATATAAATATGTATACATATGTTGAATTTAACATATATTTTAACTTATTTAATGTGTAGTGGACTACCTGCCAGCTAGGAGAAGGGGTAGGGGGAAGGAAGGGATAATTTGGAACAGAAGGTTTTGCAAGGGTCAATGTTGAAAAATTACCCATGCATATGTTTTGTAAATAAAAAAACTTTAATTTAAAAAAAGAAATCATAAAAAAAGTGACAACCCATGAAAAAAAAAGAATTAGAGGACCTGGTTTAGAAATGCATCTCTTCTGTTAACTACCTGTTTGTCTTTGGACAAATATTTTAGCTTTCCTGGGCTTGTTTTCTCCTTTATGAAATAAAGTGACTGGAATAGGTGGTTCCAAGGTACTTTCTAGGTCTAAATATATGATTACATGATTTGTGAAGAAGGCAAGGTGAGGGCAGCTAGATGGTGCAGTGGATAGAGCACCAGCCCTGAAGTCAGGAGAACCTGAGTTCAAATATGGTCTTAGACACTTAACCTTTACTGGCAGTGTGACACTGGGCAAGTCACTTAACCCCAAATGCCTCAGCAAAAGATAGCTAATCTTAGAATCAGTAAGACATGGATTTGAGTCTTGCCTCTGATATATTGTGATTGTCTCCTTTTTGGTGTTAATCAAAAAGTACTGTAAGGGAAAGTTGAAAAGAACTTTGAAGAGAGAGTTCAAGAGGGCTTGCACTCTAATATATTTAAGAGTCCAGTGATCTGCTTCCAAGTTACCAACAACCTTGCTTCTTTATTAAACTAACTATTCATTCTGCACATTTCCCTTGGGGTGAGGGAGACTCTTTTTCTTAGTATTTCTCCCATTTCAGGTAAAAATTGAAAGTGACTAATTTAGCCCTTATCAAAATTTCCTGCTTGTCTACTTTTATACTCACCCTATTTCCAGGTCATGGGGACTTCACTGAACTCACAATCATGTCAGGCAAACTGCTAAGTGTAGATCCTTACATCCCACGTTGGGCACCAAAATGTAATGTCCAGACTAGCTCTCTGGAGGACCTCAGGATCAGCCCAACTCCTTGGTCTTAGTGGAGGAATGAAGGAGGCAAAAGGGCCATGTGGCCGGTCAAAGATAGAATATGGAATCTGGTGTTTTCTCTTGTGTCTGTGCCTGAGAACTGCTGAGAGTGAGTTCTGTCTCTGAGACTTTCTTTAGTTGTAAATACTGTAGAGCATTTTATCACCATATTATCCTAAATATATGCCAACTAGATTGATCACATCATTACATTACATTAAGTATGTGCTTAAAGAACTATTATCTCACATTGAGTAGGTACTTAACTATAAATACCCTGCTGTCCTAGATGTAAGTACACCTTTTCAGAGTTCCTGCCCTCTACAATATTTGATCCCAGGAAAGCTATTTAAACCTGTTAGTGCCAAAATTAACTAAGACTATAAATGGAAAAGTAGTTGTTTATCTGCACTGCTATAAGGAATTTCTTTTTATTTTTTTTACTACAAATTTCATTCCAGTGATGGGAATACTAAAGGGAGAGTAAAAACAGAAAGATATACACATACATAAATATCAATGCAAGTTAAGTGGATTTGATTTTTTATTACTTTCTTTCTTCAACAAAATTTGATAGGTGCTTTTTTATTTGTGAAAGAAAATAGGCTTTTGGATGTTAGGTGAATAAAAACTGGTGGGGTAGGTGAGGCCTTTCACTTTTCACATTTGTATCTTAACTTCAATGTAAGAAAGAAGATACCAGCTGAAGTCACAAGTCACTGATCTTATCTTGACCATTTTGAGAAAGACATAAGGTGGAAGTCGACATCAATATTCTTAATCTAAGAAAGAAGTATGGATCATAGATTCATTGAATTTCAAATTGGAAGGGATCTCAGAACTCCCTGATCTTTATTGTATCCAAGATGTGAATTGCAAAATGTTTCTAACATAGGCATGCAAACTTTCATGATCTTTGCATATCTCAAAATGCTATATAAATGATGATGATGATGATGATGATGATTTTTTTCTTTTTTTCTGGTTATACATGTACATTAATTTTTAAAATTGCTTTATGAATCATGTTGGCAAAGAAAAATCAGAACAAAAGGGAAAAATATGAGAGAAAAGAAAACAGAAGAAAAAGGAGAAAAAATGAATAAGTCTATGTTGATACACATTCAGTCTCCTTAGTTCTCTCTGTGGATGCAGATAACATTTTCTATCCAAAGTTTATTGAGATTGCCTCAGATCACTGAACTGCAGAGAACTAAATCTTTTCTACTTGATCATCACATAATCTTGCTGTTACTGAGTACAATGTAATCTGATTCTACTTGTTTTGTTCAGCATCAGTTGATGTAAATCTTTCTGGTCCTTTCTAAAACCAGCTTGTTCATTTTTTATAGAACAATAATATTCCATTACTATCATATACTATAACTTATTCAGTCATTCCCAGTTGATGGTCTTTGCTACCACAAGAACAGGTACTACAAATACTTTTGCACACATGGGTCCTTCTCCCTCTTTTATGATTTCCTTGGGATACAGACCCAGTAGAGACCACTGTTATCACTATTTACTCACTTTCTACGAATTCAAATTGTTCTGAACACTTTATGCAATTTCCTAATAGAAAGAGATTAAACTGTTGAGAAAAGAGAGGAATGATTTTAATGGAGGACATAATCTCCTATAAATTAGATTATCTACTGAAAAAATGTTTCTTCATTCAAGAAAGTTTGGAAAGAACTTTAAAATGAAAAAATATGCTTCTTTTTTATTTTTAGAAAAAAGAGGTCTTAATCTCCTTCTACAGTGGTATGAATCACTAAACTGAAACAGGATTGATTGAAGGATCAGGAATTCAAATTTAATACATCTATATCTATCAACTTAATATAGTATCTATCATATATATGTGGGTGTGTGAGTGTGTGTGTGGGTGTGTATGTGTGTGTATTCAAAGTTCATAGATATATAAATACATCATATCATGTCAATTTGTGGAGAAGATGGAAAAATATGAACTTAATATAGTACAAGTAGATGTTGGGTAAAGTTGGATAGAGCATCAGGACCTTTGATCAAAATGTGAGTTCAACTCAGATATTTAATAGCTGTGTTAGCTATTAGTTAGTTAGTTATTATTAGTTAGTGTGTCTAGCTAGCTAGGTTATAACTTCTTCTTGCCTCAATTTCTTCCTCTGCAAAATAGGAATAACTTTAGCACTGACATTCTAGAGCTATTTTGAGGATCAAATGAGATAATAATTATAAAGTGCTTATCATAGTGTCTGGTCCTACATAAATGTTAGCTATAAATGGTTCAATATTAATGTGGCAGAGAGTTTCCATTGGAGTAATTCAAGGATCTGTACTTTTATAAAACACAAAATCAGAAAAATTAATATGAAATAACGCATGCAGCAGGAGAAAAATATTCAGAAGACAAAAAGGACAATCATACTGTTACATGCTTTTGGTTATATTCTTTTTGTCCCCTGCCCTGTCCCTACCCCACTTTCATCAGGCTCTTCAATACATTGTCCTTAATCTGTTTTCTACACACTCTTCAGTGACTTAAATTAATGACTTATCTATCATGTAAAGATTTTAAAACTACACCATATTCTTCTTAAGAAATTAACTAAGAAATTATTCTTATACAATAGGAGAAACTACATACCAATTTGAACACTGAAGCACGATTACACAAATTCTATTATCTTAAACAATAGGAGAAACTATGTACCAATTTTAACAGTGAAGCATGATTACATAAATTCTGTTAATATATAATATATATTTTAATATGTAATATATAAAATATATGTATTTTAAACAGGTATATACAATAAATCAAAAGAGTATAATGCATTTTAACAATTTCTCAACAAAATTCAACAACTCATTTTGCATCTTTGAAATTGTAGCTTTGTACTCATATTTTTTTCAATTTTTTAATAAAAAAAATACTTTTCTAACTTTTTGCCACTGAACTATTTGTATACATACAAAGTATCATATTACAACTTTCACAAAGTGATTTCAGTCTTTCTCTTGCCAAAGTTCATTTTTTGTCTAAAAATGTTTAAATGTCATCTCAAAATGGTTTCTTTGTATTTATATTTTAGCAATGTTAATAAACAAATCTATTCTACTTCTTTTAATAATCAAATTTCCATTTATAACAATATTTTACACATTTTATAATTTATTTAAACATTTTACATACATTTTTTGTCCTTTTTAACATTAAATTGATAAGAAATAGGCCTAAAAGCACAGTACCTATATCATCACTCCTTTCACTATACCAAACATGCTTTTAGATGTTCTCTACATGTATCCCTAGAGCTTGGGGAAAGAGGACAGAGATGGACACATCAATTTCAGAATCATCTGTAGAGGAAAGATTATAAAACCACAGGGGTGTATGAAATTTGTAAGAGTAGCAAGAAAAAAGATGAAGGGAATTTAAAGGATATTCTTGGTAAACAAACACTTTACTGATGACTGGACTTCTCCAATTAAAGCTTTGTAGGAAGAAAAAATAACTTTTATGGGACGCCAAATAGAAGACTTTCTTTTTTATTGTAATAAGTTTATTTATTTTTAATACACACTCTTTATGAATCATGTTAGGAAAGAAAAATCAAAACAAAAGGGAAAAATTCTGGGAGAGAGAAAAAAAACAGAAAAAAAAAGTGAATATAGCATGTGTTGAATTATATTCAGTCTTCTTATTTCTTTTTCTGGATGCAGATGGCATTTTCTGTTCAAAGTCTATTGGGATTGCTTTGGATCACTGAACCACTGAGAAGAACTAAGCCTTTCAAAGTTGATCATCACACATTCTTGCTATTATTATGTACAGTGTATTCTTGTTTCTACTTGTTTTGCTCAGTACCAGTTCATAAATCTTTCCAGACCTTTCTAAATTCACCTTGTTCATCATTTTTTTTTTTTATAGAACAATAACATTCTATTAGGTAATAGAATGTACCACAACTTGTTCAACTACTCCCCAGCTGATGGGCTCCTTTTCCAGTTCTTTAATACCACAAGGGAAGCTGCTACAGAAATTTTCGCATATGTGGGTCCTTTTCCCTCCTTTATGATTTCTTTGGGATACAGACCCAGTAATGGCACCGCAGGTCAAAAGGTATGCACAGTTTTATAACCCTTTGGACATAGTTCCAGATTGCTCTCCAGAATGGTTAGAGCATTTCACAACTTCACCAACATTACTATCCCGGTTTTCCTACATCCCCTCTAACATTTATCATTATTTTTTCTTGTCATCTTAGTCAATCTGAGAGGTGTGAGGTGTTACATTGGAGTTGTTTTAATTTGCATTTCCCTAATCAATAGTGATTTAGAGAATTTTTCCCTATAACTATAAATGGCTTTAATTTTGTCATCTGAAAATTATCTGTTCATATCCTTTGACCATTTATCAACTGGGGAATCCAAATAGAAGACTTTCCATGATGATTTGCAATTAAATTCAAGTTATTTAGTGCCTGCTATGTGCAGAGCACTGTGCTAAATACTGAAAAAGGGAAAAATCTTTGATAAGATAAAATTTCTGCCTCACCAACCTAATAGTCAAGTATGTGGATAAAACAAAAAATCAGAAAATTTAATTAAATATATGGCAAGTAATTAAAAAGTTGCAAAGTAATACTGTGATATATGAATATGGATGAGAAAGATCTTTTCCAACTGTATATTGACAACATTGAGATTTTCAGTCTGTAGATTTGAACAAGGTAAAGAAGGAAGAGGACAAGGAGGAAGAGAAGAAGGAAAAGGAGGAGGAAGAGAAGAAATTACTACGATAATGTTTACATAGTACATTAAAATTTATAAAGCATTTTACAAAATATCTTTTTTGTATCCTCACAATAAATCTAGGAGGAAGATACTATTAGTATTAAGGTTTTATAGAAAAAGAAACTAAAGCAGAGATTAAATCACTTGTCCAGTGTCACACAGCTATAAGTATCTGAGATTGGATTTGAACACCAGGACTTCTTGGACTCCAGATGAATGCTCCATTCACCTACCTTTTTAAAAAAGAGAATCTTTTTTTATTTATTTATTTTTTATTTAATAGCCTTTTATTTACAGATTATATGTATGGATAACTTTACAGCATTGACAATTGCCAAACCTCTTGTTCCAATTTTTCCCCTCTTTCCCCCTACCCCCTGCCCCAGATGGCAGGATGACCAGTAGATGTTAAATATATTAAAATATAAATTAGATACACAATAAGTATACATGACCAAACCGTTATTTTGCTGTACAAAAAGAATCGGACTCTGAAATATTGTACAATTAGCTTGTGAAGGAAATCAAAAATGCAGGTGGGCAAAAATATAGGGATTGGGAATTCAATGTAATGGTTTTTAGTCATCTCCCAGAATTCTTTTGCTGAGCGTAAGAAGAGAATCTTAGTATTCATAATAGAGATTTTGAAATGTTATTATTGTTTGTAACAATTCATCATATTTATATATCACCTTTCCTCTGAAAAACTCAAGCTATATTTACATAGATCCCCATTTATCTTCATAACATTTATATAAACTCAGTAGGAATAGGAATTAAAATTAATGTCATCTCTAGGCAGAAATAAGTTGCCCCATGCTGACTGTTTATGTTGATCAGAATTCAACATCAAGGCCTGGAAAAAAAAAAAAAAAAACAGGGATGGAAAAAGTTGTGACAAGGAAAATTTAATCTGGTCCTTGTATTATTTAAAGAATTACATGGTAATAATTAGATAAATTTTTGTTTCTAGAGAAAAATTTTTTTAAATGTGTAATATGTTCATTGAAGTGTTTATAAGATGAATATATGCTCCCTAACTGCAGCCCTTAAGACAATTATGTGCAGTAATGTACACCACAAAAACCGTCTGTTTTTACATTTCATTAGCTTGTATATATTGAAAGAAATGAATGATCTTCAGTAAATAGTATTTGCTGTGGATCATTTTCATAATATGTTCATAACATTTGTGTAATATTTAGAAACTGTAATCCTGAAAGATTTAAATTTCTTCTGCACTAATAATTTAATTCCTCTGCTTGTCATTAATAAGGTGATTTGATATTTTGATTTTTCCTACAACTAAAACCTAAAAAAAATGGTGTGTGTATAGGTATAGATGTATACATGTACACTGTGTGTGTGCATATATATTATATATTTGTAATAGCTCTCTCCTCTCTCTGTCTTTCTTCTCTTTCTGTCTCTCTTCTCTCTCTGTCTCTGTCTCTAGTTGTTCAGTCATTTTTCAAATGTGTCTGATTCCCTATGACTCCATTTAGTGTTTTCTTGGCAAAGATACTGGAGTACTTTGACATTTCCTTCTCCAGCTCATTTTCCAGATGAAAAACTGAAGCAAACAAGTTTAACTGACTATTAATTAATAGACAGCTAGTACGTATCTGAGGTCAGATTTGAACTCAGGAAGTATCAGGCTTCTTGACTCTAGGCCAAGTACTCTACTGAATTCATTGTATCACCTAGGTGCCCTTTATACAAATACATATGAAATGCATTATATATATATATATATATATATATATATATACTCATTATATATTTATACAAATACATATGAAATACATTATATATATGTATATATAGAGAGTATATATAAATATGTTATATATTTATACAAATACATATGAAATACATTATGTGTATTTCATATGTATTTGTACATACATGTATATAATGTATATATACATATATAATGTATTTCATATGTATTTGTATACATGTATAATGTATAAAACATGAAATACATTATACATGTATACAAATACACATGAAATACATTACATATATGTATATAATATATATACATTGTATATATAAAACATTATATATTTATACAAATACATATGAAATACATTATATGTATATATACATTATATACATGTACATACAAATACATATAATGTATTTATGTATATATATGTATGTGTATACACACAGACACATATGTATCAAATCTGATACTACAGGAAATACTAACAAAAACAGTTAAGCTTCTGGAATAGCTTCAGGAAAGTAAAATTTCCTTGAGTTCTAAAACTACCAACCTCTCTACATATATTGTATTTATTATTTTTATTTATTATAGTTATAATTATTATAAATATAATACATTTCTTGGAATTTTTTTAGGGAATTCATATCCTAGATACCACTTTAATACAACTGCCAATTTTATTCCTTTTGAGCCAATGGGCCTGAAGCAAAAGACTTCCTCCAATATTTATTATAAATGCTGATTGATTTTGTTTTTGGATTGTTTTTCCAGTCTTAGCTGATAAAAAAAGTCCTGTGCCATTTATATTCTAATCATAGCATCCCAAAATTTCTTGCTTCCTATATTCCAGGTTTCTTCTTTTAGGTAATTATTTTAGCCACTTGGTTAATAAGAATTTTACTATATGCCAGACACTGTGTTAAGTAACAGAAGAAAAGGAAAAAAAAAATAGAGGAAGATAAATGAAAATCAATGGGCTGCTATGGAAAAAGTTATTGCATTCAAGTATGATGGCATATACCTAGAGTCCCTTCTATTAGGGAGCCTACTACTGGATTATTTGATTTGGGAAATTTTGAGCTTAATGACTTAAGTTTATTAGTTTTCATACAAAATTCAGCAACAATATAGTGATTTCTCAGAAACTAGCAACCCTAAAGAGTAACGAACAGGCCCAGGTTAGAAAGAGAATAGTTCAAATCTTCCATGACACTCAGTAATGGGATGAGGCCTTTGAATGACTTTAATTTGATAAGAAGAACAAATATCTAATTTTTAATCAGATAACCTAAGCTTAATTCTTTGCTCCTTTATTTACTACCTGTGTGATATTGATCAACTTTTCTGAATTTCAGTTTTTTCATCTGTGTAATAATATTGTGGTATTAGATGAGCACTTAAGTATTGGAATCTTTACAAACTGCTAAGTCATTAAGTTGATAGATACAATAATTATCTAATTTAGCCTGGTTCAGTATGATTGATCTGATCTTACAAGGAGATGTTATGGGCTAGAAGAAACAAGGTACTGATAGACAATAATGCTTGTGTTCACATCTTTAGAGAGCTCATATAAGCAAGAAGTATTTAAGTACTCATTGGAGTTCACAAGTATGGGAGATTCACAAAAGTTAACTTTGTAATTTTGTGAATTCACACCTCCCTTGAAGCTCTTAGGGCCAGAGAGCACTCTGGGAAGAAACCCATAATCCCATTCTTTCAAAGGAGGAGTTAACCTTTGGGAGATCATATATAAGAAGTGGACAGAGGTTCAGTCGGTAGTTCAGCTGAAAAGATTGAGAGAGAAGCGTCAAGTCAGTTCAGAGAAAAGCCCCCTCTCAGAGGCAAGATGGATCCATTCCATCTTCCACCTTTGTGCTGGCTGGAGGCAGAAGAAAGCAGAGGCAAAGGGCAAGCTGCAAGAGCTCTCTGATCCAAGGAAAGCTGAGGCCTCTGTTAAAGCTACCTGGGCCCAAGGAAGGAGAAAATAAACATTTGCATTTTATGAGCTGGCTGCATTTAAGGTGATTATTTATTTGAACTGATACTAGGGCTACCTCTCCAAGAAACCTGAATCCCAGAGAGAACCTTCATATTATATTTTAAAGAAGAAGAATACCACACTTAAGGTTACTTCAAGCTCAAAATTTATGAATCTATGGTACTGAATTCTTTCAGATATTTCCTGGAATTGAGCTCCCATTTAAATGAAATATATACATTTTATCAGAATACAAAGATAAAATTTAACATTTTTTTCCCTTGAAAATCTAAAATATTTCTATATAGATAGATGTATTAGTAGGGGTATAAGAAGTTAGTCCCTGGAAAAAAAAACACTCATGAGGAGATAACTTTGATATTGTATCTGGAATTCATTGAGGAAGATTTTACAGAAGATGGTTAAGTGAGAAATAACAAAGGAATCTGCCTTGTCAATATTTCTCTAAAAAACATGAACAGAAATGTCCTTAAAGAAACGAAACTAATGGAAATTCCATAAAGTGCATTTAAAATCTAAGAAGAGTGAGCAAATTTTTAAAAGAGCTCTATAATCATAATTATATATCTAGCTATACATAGACTTATTGATTTTAGATATATATGAAAAGAAAATACCAGAAGAAAAATGAAATAATAGCATTAAAAATAAAGCTTTGGTTTTTTTTGTGTTTTTCTTTTTTGAGATATGGAAAAAATGGAAACTAGAAGTGAAGAAGAAATTAAAGAAATGGAATTAATTAAAACTGAAGAATTAAAGCAATTAAGTTCAGCTCTAGCATTTCTGGGTACTAGAGTGATAAAAGTTAACACTTAACAAAAATACAATTAGAAATAGTAAAATTATAAAAATTGGAGATAGAGAGGGAAAAAACCTTCCAAATCTAACAAAAAGATAAAGAAGAAAGAAGACAATGATCTGAAAAGATTTTTAGGAAAGTTATATATGATAGATTTCTAGTGATAACTGAATGGAACTGCAAAGGAATATCCATATTTTTCATCAATGATTTTATGTCTAAACAAGTAGACCAAGGGCTAGAGCTTAAGAAACTCATGAATGTAAAAAAGCAAAAATATTAAACACATTTTTTCTCAATTACTAAGACCCCCCCCCCATTTTTATATAAAAAAGACTTTTGGATAAGCATTAAATGTAAATGAATAATAAATAACAAACCTAAAGAATTAGTGTGTCAAAGAAAAAGTAAAATGGATTTCGTTAAAGAAAATTACATTAATATTATAATGTACTAAAAAGTTTGAATGCAGCCAAAGCAGTACTTAAGAAAAAATTATTTGGCTGGAAACTTTCATCAGTGAAAAAAAGAACAGATAAATGAAGGACTTGTAACTAAAAAAAACCTAGGGGGAAACAAAAAAAAATTTTTTTGTTTTAAATCCCAACATAAAATTGCAGATTTCAAGTTGTTACAAAAGAATTTTATGATTCATTTTAAAAATATTTATCCTTTTTTCCTTGCCATGAATATACAAAGATATAAGGCCTTAGGAGATATCATTACACTAAAGAACTGATGGCTTATTAATTTTTCATGTGCTCTTCTTTTTTTTTTTATTTAATAGCCTTTTATTTACAGGTTATATGCATGGGTAACTTTACAGCATTAACAATTGCCAAACCTCTTGTTCCAATATAAATTAGATACACAATAAGTATATATGACCAAACCGTTATTTTGCTGTACAAAAAGAATCAGACTCTGAAATATTGTACAATTAGCTTGTGAAGGAAATCAAAAATGCAGGTGGGCATAAATATAGGGATTGGGAATTCAATGTAATGGTTTTTAGTCATCACCCAGAGTTCTTTCTCTGGGCGTAGCTGGTTCAGTTCATTATTGCTCCATTGGAAATGATTTAGTTGATCTCATTGCTGAGGATGGCCAGGTCCATCAGAACTGGTCATCATATAATATTGTTGTTGAAGTATATATTCATGTGCTCTTCAAATGAGACCAGGACCCCAACATTAGAATCATGTTTAGAGAAGAATGTTATTTTTGGCTTACAAATGTTCTCCTTTTGATCCAAAAGCAATCCTTACTTAATTTCTGACTATCGGAAAAGGGGTTGAAGTACTGCTTATCCACTGACCAAAGGTGATAAAAATTTGGCATTTGGCAAACCAATTTCTTCTATATAAATGTTAGACTCTATCATTTATTTTAGACATTAGACATTGGTCTATTGTTTTAGAATTAGTATTACATTTCGTCACATAATCACATTCCTCACAATATTACATTCAGATTTTTTTTTTCTCCTCTAGATGAGCCCTTCCTATTGCCATCTAATTTTTTGCCTAGTATTGAAAACAAGACTGGGAAGGGCTTAAATGTTAAGAAGGGTGTGTTTTTTTATCCCAGAGGCAAAAAGAACCATTGAAGCTTCTTGAACAAGGTAATAACAGAGGCAGAATTGTGCTTTAGGAAGATTATTTTAGCAACTGAGCAAAGAATGAATTAAGGAAGAAAGAGACTAGAAATAAATTGGTTAGGAGATTAGAATAGTTTGGGCAAGAGGTGATAAGGTTTCTTTTTGTTCTACTTCTCTTTAAGTTTCTTCTCACTTATCTTGGTATATAAATTATAGAGAATAATGATTACCTACTCTGGTTTCATGACATTTTCAAATGGTTTCCATTTATTTTGATGACTGTATTTTTAAGAATTTTTCAAAATGATCCCTAATCTATTTTCATTCACAGGAGATATAGGCCTGAATTAGGACATCTTTCATGTTAGTAAAGAGAAGAGAACACGCATTTGTTAAGTGCCTACCATGTGTCAGACACTGCTATTTTGCAAATATTATTTCACTTAATCCTCACAACAACCTTGGTGTTATTTATTATTCCCTAAACTGAAGCAGACAAAAGTTAAATGACTAGTCCTACCTCGCAGAGCTACTATCTTAGATCAGGTTTGAATTTGGGTCTTCCTAACCAGATCCACCATTCTATCTACTACTCCACCTAGCTGCCTCCTACTGACATCTGACAGATGCCAAAGATGGTGTTGATATAGAATCGACAAGATGTGACAACTGATTAGATATATAGACTGAGAGAGAAGTTGATGATAATCCCAAGAATATGAACCAGTATGATTCTAAAGATGGTGTATTTAACAAAACCAGGGAAATTTAGAAGAGTATTTTTGAGAGAAAAAAGATAAATTCTGTTGGAGATGAATTAGTAATTAGATTCGTACAGCAGCCATTTGAAAATGTGCGATAAATAGTTGGTGATGTGGGATCAGAATTTAGAAGAGAGATTGAAGCTAGCTATCTGGGTAGCATTTGCTTAGAGATGATAATTGTGCCAGTGAGAGCTCATGAGGACATTTAGGGAAAATACACAGACTTTCCACATAGCTTTTGCATACAACCATAAATAGAAACCAGAACAATGATGATAGTATGGCAAAGAAAACTAGGAAAGAGAGGTCAGATAGAGAGAAGGAGGCTCAAAAGATAACAGAGTAAAATGTGAACCAGAATAGAATTCTTTGGAGAGGTTGGTTTAATAATAAAATTATGATGATACTTCATAAGTAAATACAGGTTTACTGATAGATAATACAAAGTGATGAAGGTGACATAGTATCATTACCATCACCTCTTCTTTATTAACAATTTTGATTAAATTCATGACTCCAACATAAATTGTGTTGGACTTCAAAACCCTCAGGAATCATTGGATTCTCTGAGACATGATAAGATTGTTGTAGGACTTGAAAACCCTCAGGAATCATTGGATTCTCTGAGACATGATTGTTGTAGGACTTGAAAACCCTCAGGAATCATTGGATTCTCTGAGAAATGATAAGACTGTTATAGGACTTCAAAATCTGCTGGAATCATTGGATTCCCTAACACATAAAAAGACTTTTGCAGGACTTCAAAAACTCAGGGGGATCATTGGATTCCCTGACATGTGAAGCAATGGACAATAGATTGGTTTTGGACTATCTCTTGGCTGCTGAAGAAGGCGTATGTGTGACTGTTGTTTACATACCCTCCTTCTAGGACTTCTGGCGATCTTTTCCAACACCATGTTGATTTATATTGTTTGCTATTCTGCTACTTGTGTGTACAATTCATGTTTGTCACACCACATCGAGCCTGCCCTGACTGAGGGGAGGGTCATCCCTAATAGCCTCTGCTTTATTGCTATGTGCTTGTGTAATACCTCCCATGCTGATGGGTTTGTGTATAATAAGACCCTTCAGCCCAGAAACCCACTAGCAACCCCCACTTCCCTTTGGTGCTTTTCATCTCCCTTCCTGAGATGTCAGGGAGGGCATGATCATCTCCTTTTTAGTGTTTTCACCTTCCTTCCTGAGAAGTCAGGGAGGATGTGATCACCTCCCCTTGGGGGCTCTGACCTCCCTGAGGAGTCAGGGATGGCATGACCACCTGTGTTTTAAAACAAAAGAAAGCGGGAGATGTAATGGGCTGAGGCTTGAGTTGATGCACTGAGGTCCCAAGCATGTGAGGCTAAATAGTAATTGGACTATACTCTATTAATATACATGCTTGGATAAAGAATGGCCCCCGCCCACTCTCTGTGCAAGTCCTGATGTGTTGTATAGGAAATGACGATTTTGGTGGGTGAAGGCACAGGGGCAGGAAGCAAGGCTGAGAGAGATTGCTGGCAGGGTTCAATTCTGGTGGCTGCTGGTCTTGTGGCTTCTGGTCTAGCTAGCTTCTTGACTCAGCTGCACACATTGCTATTGCTGATTCTCTTCCACCTCCAATTTTTCTTCATTTCCACTGAGAATAAAGATTGATGATTTTCCCTTAACCTGAATTCCTGACTCCAGCTAATTTTAAAATACACAGTCATCACAAAATTGCATAATGGAAAAAGCAAAAGATTTGAAGTTAGAGAATGTAGATTCAAATTATGGCCCTGCCATAGACTTCCAGAGAGGGTTCGGGTAAGTCATTGTCCCTCTCCAGACCTCAGTTTCTCCATCTATAAAAATGAGAGGGTTGGACTTCATGATCTTTAAAGTCCCTTCTATTTATAAATCTATGGTTCTTTAATCTTATAAATAATGACCTCCAGGCAAGCTATATATCTGGCTCATTAATTCTCTCTAAATTATAAGACATTTCTGCATTGTTGCACCACTATTGCTGTTGTTAAGTTCAGAACTGAACTTTTATTTTTTCTAGATAAACTTATTTTTCTTGAAATCATTTTGTTATTTGATCTACCATGCACTTGGTTTCTTATGTTTTAAAGCTTCTTATGTATTAGATCTATCTTTTCCCTCATTTTTGCCATAACTAATTATTTATCAAGTTCTGTATGTTTTCCCTGTAATTTTTCTAGTGTACACTTGCTTTTTCTAATTCTATTATCCACTATGGACACCAACAAATAACCTGAATTACTATAACAGTATTCTAATAAGATAAGACTTATTTTCTCCATTTTCCCTCCTATTCTAAATTTGATTTTGATGATATCTGAAACCTTCATTATGCAAAAAGTGAGTTGTATCAGTCCTCTATTTGACATACAGTAATGCCGGAGAAACTGAGCAAGACAGAGATTAGAGACCAATTTAATAATTTATTAAATGGAGGGATATACTGGGACCAAATGGATTCATGGTTGATCCCAGTACTGAATGAAACTATAGTCTCAAAGAATCCAGCCCTGAGTATTAGACAGCAAGATTGTTTATAAGATAACAAGGACAATGGCATAATGGGGGTGGTACCTGGATGGGGATAACCTAATGGGGGGAGGCACCTAGGAGGACACAATGGAAGAAGGTACTGGAGAGGTTACTGAAATTCTAATGATATCTAAAATGGATAGACCTTTATCCTGTCAAACAGTAAGAAGGAATGATTATAACCTAAAGATATAAAACCTTTGTCTCATCAAACATTAAGAGGGAAAGGTCATAACCCGAGGCAGAGTAACTAAATAGAACAATGGAGAAACTGGGTCAGGACATTAAAAGGGAATTGTGGTATAACAATACTTTGTAGGTTTTCTTATTATGTGAAAATGGAAGTTAAGCCTGGTTTTCAAATATCTCTATAATCTAGGATTACTTTATCTTTCCAGACTTAGTAAAATATCTGTAGTTTGATTAAATTGAGATGCACCTTGCATCTCCTATTCATGCCCTAAGTTCTTCCTGGCCTTTAATCACCCTATTATTTATGCAAGAAATACTAGTGTCAATTCATCACTTAAATTTCCATTGTACTATATTTATCACTACTCCCTTTTCTCTAGGGATAAGAAGTAGGGAGTGAGCTCAGCTGTTAACACCTCAGATAAGCAGCTGTAGATTGAATCTAATTTTAATTTTCATCATTATTTATCTTCCAGTTTAGATGAACACTTCATAGAAGCAGTATAAGCCAACATTCAGAACTGACATATATTTATGAACATCTTCATTCATCCCAATGATGACACAAGGGAAGAAATACCAAGAACCATTGCTACTATATTGTTTCTCCTAACCTCAACTATAGACTCTCCCCTGCACTTACCCTACACAAAAATAAAACCACTTTCACACACACACACACACACACACATACACATTTCTGTGAGAGTGTGCATACATGTGTGCAATTTGATGGAAAATAAACAGGAATCTCCAGAGATTTCAGAGAGATTCTAGAACAATTTCTGCTGACCATTGCTTACTTCCACTTTAATTCTTTCATTTCTGTGAAGTATTGCCTGCTTTCCAGTAGAATTACAACTATCTTTTAAATTCCATTTCAAATGGCAGCCTCCTTAAAGAAGTGTCGAATTACTTCCTTTTTTTAACTCTTATAGAAATTACGTCTTTTCAACTTCAGTTATCTTATTTAATGTACATAGCCCTTGATGTGATCTTTTTATTCATTTCATGTTAAAAAATTTTTCCACATTCATACAAGTACATCTATTTTTGAATCTCCCTTTTTCTTTTATCTATTATTTCCATTCTTCCCATATGTGACCTCTTCCTCTTCATTTTCTTATATTTGTCTCTTTCCTACTCAGAATTGAAGTAGTTATTTTAAAAAAAGGCTCTCAGATTTATTCAACTTATACTTTTTAAGAAATTCCTATTTACTTATGAAAAACATGTTTGAGGTAAGCAAACAGAAAGTAAAAGAGGTAAATAGCAAATCAATAAATATTTAAGAAGTACTTATAATGTGCCAAGCACAGTGCTAAGTGATTAGAATAAAAAAGAAAACAAAAAATAGTCTCTATTTTCAGGAAATTCTGTCTAATGGAGAAGGTGGTACAGATAACTATGTACAAGCAAATTATAATGGAAGGACATATTGGACATATTAGAATTAATCAATAAAAGCCCATTAGATCTGGGAAGGATCTAGAAAGGTTTCCTTTAGAAGGTGACATTTTAGCTCAGAAATTAGAAAAATCAAAACATGGAGATGAAGACAAACATTTCAATTTTGGGAAACAGCCAGTGTAAATGCGTGGAATTAAACAATGTAGTGTCTTATTTGATAAATAACAAGGAAGGCAGTATCAATGGATTTGAGAGTATATTGTAGCAGTTGTGGAAAAATTCTTGAATGGTAGAGATGGCAGGTAATGAAAGGATTTTGCAAATGGAAGATTTTATATTTTAGCTTATAGGTAATAGGAAGCCATTGAAGAGTAGGGTGGTGATATAATAATATCTATTCTTTGGAAATTTACTTTGGCAAGTGAGTGGACTTAAATAAAGAAAGTCGTGAGTCAGGGAGACCAAGCAACAGATTATTACAACATTCCAGGCATGAGATGATAAGGTCTTGCACCAGGATGGTAACTATATCAGGGGAGAGAAGGGAACGTAAGCAAGAGCTGCTACAAAGGTAAATAAAATTTAGTGACCTGAACAATTTGAATATAGATCAGGATAGGGGAAGAAGGAAGGGCTGAAAATGACACCTAGATTGTGGGTGACTGAGAGAATGGTAGTAATTTCAACAGTAATAGAAAAGTTAGGAAGAGAAAAGAGTTTTGGGAGAAAAGATGAGAACAGTTTTAAACATGTTGAGGTTAATATGACTACAGGACATCCCATTGGAGACATCCAGGAGGCAGGAGGATATATAAGATTACAATTCAACAGAGAAGTTAGGACTAGATACATAGATTTGAGAATCATCACCAAAGAAATAACTGAATACATCAAAGTAGATGAGATTACCAAGTAGCATAATATAGGTGAAATAGAAAAGAGTCTGGTATCTCCACCTGCCATTCAGGTCACTGGATATGTTCAATTTCAGGGTCATGGAAATAAAGAAATTTTCTTGATGAAAGTGGTTGTTACACTTGAGGTTCTATATCCCTACCACTTAGCAAAGTGACTGGAACTTGAGAGGTGAGTAATAAATTCTTCCTTATACTCAGAGTAAACATTTTTTAAAAAGCATAAAATTAATAGTTCTAAAATAGATTGCTTCAAGAATAACCCCCAAAATACAGTATTTTGTTCCCATGTTATTGCTTATCCTTAACCGATGCTATTTTCTGATTTCATTTAACCTGTTCAAGAGATTTTATTTGTTTTACATAAATGTCAGAAAAATTCAATTCAGGAAGTGAAAGATTACCAGACTGCTTCCAAATAGTGAATTCATTAATCTAATTGCACCACTAATGAAGCTAAGTAAGCAGTAAAAATCAAATGTAGCCCAATAGAGTAATTGTATTTTATTCTGCATTGAATAATAATGCTGATTATTTAGTGTATGCATAGATTTCCTCAGTGGTAAAATTAGTTTGGTTTTTGTGCTTATTTATCTTTCACTCCATTCCCTCAATCACAGCCTATTCTCTATTTCTAGGTCTTGGGAGCAGAGAGCAGATGTGCTTTTGCACTGTATAGATAGCCATTGTTAGAACCATTAAGCTATAACTACCGCTATTCATTTTATAATATCTGTTGTTTTCTGACTCTTCTTACTATGCTAATAGGGATTGTTTGCCATTTAGAATTTTATAGCAGAATGAACTTCCTCTGGAAGATATAAATGGACTAATATTACTTACTAGAAAGTAGTTACATGCATGCACACATTTACAATTTATTAATTGAAAACTTTTTGTGAATTAGACGCTTATTATTACTCTTCTATGTCCCCCAAATCTGAGTTAGCATTAGCATGCTCTCAAGAGGAAGTGTTATAAGCATCTTAATATAGTCTTTAGTATGAAAGAACAACTATGCAAAACGAACTTTTGGCACTATCCAGACGATTCAGAAATAGAACTCCTTGAAAAAACTCATCCCCATGTAATTTTAATATTTTCCTGGTTCATTTGTTGCCTATCCTTAAAAGCATCCAAGAAGTTTCCCTAATTTTAATGTCATAAGTTTGTCTGCCTGAATCTGATGAATCCCTAGAATTTGAGCTTAAAGATTATAACCTCCACATCTTCCTTGTTAGCCAAACTCAAATAAATTGAAGCCTTCCAATTCCATATCTTCTATCACTTTAGCAATTACTGAGTTCAAAGATCCCAAGTATAGATCTGGATATAAAGGTAATAGATTATACTTTGTTCCTTACCAATCACTATGCTGGAATGCCTGAAAAGAAGGGAGAATTTCTAACACATCAGAAAAAGGATTTTTCCTTTATTAAACAGCACACTCAGAAATCATTTTGAAGGAGCTATCACCCCAATCTGCACACACATTTGGAGAATCATGGCCCTCCTGACTCCAACCAGCTATAAAGAACATGATTTAAGCAATTTCTTTAGTTGAATAAATTTTGTGTGTGGTTTTCCTTTTTTCCCCTTCTTAGTGCATACACTGAATTCTGACATAATCATTCATTTGGAACAGCCTTTGCCGCCAAATGTAAGAACTCACATAAAGAGACTCGGCTTTGGTGAGTGGCTCTAATTTAATGGTTAATTCTGAAAAATTGAGAACTAATGGCTTATTGAACATGAGGGTGTGCTGAATGTTTCTCCAAAAATGAAGGAAACAGGTTAAGCTTCATTGAATCCCTGTTAGATTTCTTTGGCACATGATACAAAGGTCTCTACAATTTTGATACTTCACTAATAAAGGCTATATTTCAATTAATGCTTTGGAGTGATCTAAGTAGTCAGGAATATAACACTTCATCAAATGATGGCTGATAAATGTAATTAAAAATGCCACTTTTACAAGATCCCAGGCTTTTTTTCAAAGATGAGTTCCCCAGGGTTATATTTGCATTTTTCTTCAATATTCTGCATTTTTTCATTTCATGAAAAGCTGCATGTCATAAATCAGCATAAATACTGCTGGATTCTTGTTAGTTCATTGAAAACAAGAGCATTTAAAATAGGTTTTTCAGATGGAAGTACTTCCTTCAATTTTCATTAATTTTTTAGAGGTAAATAGATATTTTAGAATGAGATGTCCCTTCCTTTCACTAGTGATTTTTTAAACAGGCTTTCTTTGATATCTTTTGTTTTTCCACTGCTTAGAGTTACCCTTTATCTCTTCTCTCTTTTCTCCCTCTTCCCAAAGAGTCAATTAATTTAATAGAGAGAAGAAAAAAATACAGAAAAATCTATTGATGAATTTTTTAAAAGCTGATTATATGCAATGTGGACTTCCAACCTTTATCAAAGTTTAGGGGAGGTGTTGTTTTATATTTCTTTGGAGCCAGACTTATTCTTTATAAGGTATCAATATTCCTTTCCCATTGTTTAGTGGTAATTTTTCTTTCCATTTAGATTGTTATAGATATTGTGTATATTGCTTTTCTTGTTCTACTTGCTTTATTTTGCATTACTTCACGTAACATTTCCCATGCTTCTCGGATTCATTATGTTCATAATCTAAATAAAGAAATTTCTTACCTGATTAGATTCTTTGAGTTCTCAAGACCCAAAGGCTATCCCTTAAGTCTATAAATGACATCAAAGTTTTAAAAAAAATCAACTCAAATAGTCAAACTCAAATAAAAATAGAGGCCATTAAACTGTACATTAAATCCATAATGGCCTTATTTTTGACTCAGATGTCACACAGTAACATTGCCTTTTAAAAATTTTGTGAAATATTGGCAATTATATATATATATATATATATATATATATATATATATAAAATCTGTTCTGGCTGCACTAAGAAGTGTTGTGAGCTATGTGCTCGACAATTTAGATGACCTACGATTGTTGTCAGAACTATAACTCTCTCAAATGATGATATTGGAGCAAAGCCCCAGTCATCTCACAATTCTTTAGATTCTTCTCATATTAGTATAAAATTCTATTGATAATTATGCCACGGGAGGCGGAGTCAAGATGGCAGAGAAGGCACACTTGACTTTCTAAGCTCCTCTCCTTCCCCTCACAACCAACTATTAAATTCAGCCTCAAAAATAGCTCTTCACTGCTTAAATTCATGAAGATTAGAAGCACTACACTTTACCAACCGAAGATAATCTGGAAGATCACTAGGAAAGGTTTGTCCTGAGGGGCCAGGAAGGAACAGACTAGTGCTGGCAGTGAGAGCACACCAGGGATGGGGGTGATCTCTGTGGCTAGAGAAGTTATAGAGACGACTCTGCTATAGGCTAACTGCTCTGCCTTGATTATAAAGAAGTAAACTGGCAGAGAAATTAAAGTCTAAAACAGAGGGTACTCTAAAAAAACGCCAGAACCAAATAAGATCAGGCTGTAACCACCCAAACCTGGAAGTGACTCAGGCAGATCCATAACACAGCCCTGCAGCCACATCCTGCAGTTCAGGGCTTTTGCAGAGGGCACATACAAATCTGCATATCAAAGGGGGCACAGCCTGGGCAGTCTCTAATCTGAAGAGTGGGGTGCTCAGCATGGGGCAATAGAACTTCCCCAGCAGCACTGTGCTTCCTCGGGCAGAGACATATCTGGTCCCTGCAGAGCCATTCAGTGCTCAGTTCTAATACCCATAGCCCCAGGGTGGGCTTTGGCTTGGGGTAGTGAAACTCTCACTACTCAGTATCTATCCCCAGAGCAGTCATTATCCCAAGGGGGTGGGGTGGGGGGAGGGGGGTTTGCAGGGCACTTTCCCAGCTAGGCCCTGCAGGCTTGAGTTACTTCTGGGTGGGGAACTCTTTCCCAGAGTACTCCAGTACCTCGCTGCTTTTTGTAGCTGGCTGGCAGGACAGCTACCCATCCAATACATCTATTACTGCTCTGCAGAGGAAGCTGGTAACCTCCTGGCTCTGAAGGCAGACCCTACAGGTCTTAACAAAATGAGTAAAAAAATCAAAAGGACAATTGATAATTTCTATACAGAAAGAGAGCAGCTTTTCAACCCTGAAGAGACAAATAGCAGACAGTCTCCAGAAAATTGTTGGTCCCCAATACAAGGCTCTCCTAGAAGACGTTATTAAAAACCTTAAAAGAGAACTAGAAGAAAAATGGGGAAAGGAAAGAGAAGCTATGCAAGAGAGCAACATCTTCCTGAAATATGAATTGGAAAAGGTAAACAACTTCCAAGAAGTGCAGGAAAAAAGAATTTGTGAAATGGAAAAAGAAAATAACTCACTAAAAAAAAAAAAAAGTAGTGAAATGGAAAAAAAAATTCCATAGAGCAAAACAATTCATTTAAAAACTCAATTGAACATATGCAAAAAGAAGCAAAAAAAAAAAAAGCTAATGAAGAAAATAATTCACTAAAAATCAGAACGGAACAAATAGAAATGAGCATTGAGATATCAAGAATCAGTCAACCAAAACCAAAAAAATGAAAATTGGGAAAAGATGTCAAATATTTCCTTGGAAAGACAACAGACTTGGAAAATAGATCCAGGACAGATAACCTGAGAATCATTGGATTACCAGAAAATTATGATGAAAAAAAGCCTAGATACTATTTTACAGGAAACCATCAAAGAGAACTGACCAGAAGTAATAGAACCAGAAGGTAAAATAAGCATTGAAAGATTTCATCAAACACATTCTGAAAAAGACCCTAAAATAAAGACTCCAAGGAATATTGTGGCCAAATTTCAGAATCTTTAGACTAAAGAAAAAATATTACAAGCAGCCAGGAAAAAAACAATTCAAATACTGAGGTGCCACAATAAGGGTCACGCAAGATATGGCTGCCTTAACATTAAAGGGTCGAAGGGCCTGGACTCTGATATTCCAAAAGGCAAAAGAACTTGGAATGCAGCCAAGAATAAACTACCTAGCTAAGCTGAGCATTTTTTTCCATGGCAGAAGATTGAAATTTAATGAAACATAGGAATTCCATTTGTTTCTAAGGAAAAAACCAGACTTAAACAAAAAATTTGATCTCCAACAACAGGACTCAAGAGAAGTAGAAAAAGGTTATTTCTGTTGTGGATATACACAAAAACCACATTTATAATTTGATTTTAATGATATAACATAAAAAAGGGAAGGAGAAATGGAAAGGGGATAGTGTCAGAAAAAGGGAAAAGGGGAGATAAAAAGAGAGAAACTACATGCCACAATGAGGCAAAGGAAACCTATCATATCTGAGGGAACTTAGAGAGGGGGAGGAACATTGTGTGAATCCTACTATCATCAGAGTTGGCTCAAAGAGGAAATATTTGACATATTTGTTTTACAGAGAATCTTCTCTTACCTCATTAAAAAGTGGGAGAGGAAAACGAAAAAGGAAAAAGAGTAATAAGACAAGAGTACAAGAAAGGGGAAGGAATTCAAAGGGAGAAGGGAGGGACACTAAAGAGGGAGAGCTGGATGACGCAAGTGGGATCGATAAGTTTAATACTAGGGAAGAGGGAAAGGGGGGGCAAGAAAAAGAAAAGCATAATCTGGGGATATTAGGATGGCAGGAAATACAGAATAAGTAATTTTAACCGTAAATATGAATGGGATGAACTCTCCCATAAATAGGAGGCAGATAGCAGACTGGATCAAAAGTCAGAACCCTACAATACGTTGTTTACAGGAAACACATTTAAAACAGGGAGATACATACAGAGTAAAGATAAAAGGCTGGAGCAGAATCTACTATGCTTCAGGTGAAGTCAAAAAAGCAGGGATAGCCATCCTTATCTCAGATCAAGCAAAAGCAAAAATTGATCTAATTAAAAGATATAAGGAAGGAAACTATATCTTACTAAAGGGTACTATAGACAATGAAGCAATATCATTATTAAACATATATACACCAAGTGGTATAGCATCTAACTTCCCAAAGGAGAAGTTAAGAGAGTTGTAAGAAGAAATAGACAGCAAAACTATAATAGCGGGAGATCTCAATCTTGCACTCTGAGATTTAGATAAATCAAACCACAAAACAAATAAGAAAGAAATTAAAGAGGTAAATAGAATATTAGAAAAATTAGGTATGATACATCTCTGGAGAAAACTGAATGGTGACAGAAAGGAGTATAATTTCTTCTCAGCAGTTAATGGAACCTACACAAAAACTGACCATATACGAGGACATAAACACCTCAAAATTAAATGCAGGAAGGCAAAAATAGTAAATGCTTTCTTTTCAGTTCACAATACAATAAAACTACATTCAACAAAAAGTTAGGTGTAAATAAACCAAAAAGTAATTGGAAACTAAATAATCTCATCTTAAAGAATGATTGGGTGAAACAGCAAATTATAGACACAATTAATAATTTCACTCAAGATAATGACAACGATGAGACATCATACCAAAATTTGTGGGATGCAGCCAAAGCGGTAATAAGGGGAAATTTTCTATCCTTAGAGGCTTATTTGAATAAAATAAAGAAAGAGAAGATCAATGAATTGGGCTTGCAACTTAAAAAGCTAGAAAAAGACCAAATTAAAAATCCCCAATCAATTATTAAACTTGAAATTCTAAAATTAAAAGGAGAAATTAATAATATTGAAAGTAAAAAGAAAAACTACTGAACTAATAAATAAAACTAAAAGTTGGTTTTATGAAAAAACCAATAAATTTGATAAACCTTTGGTAAATCTGATTAGAAAAAGGAGAGAGGAAAATCAAATTAGTAGTCTTAAAAATGAAAAGGGAGAACTTTCCACAAATGAAGAGGAAATTAAAGGAATAATAAGTGGTTACTTTACTCAACTTTATGCCAATAAATTTGATAACCTAAGCAAAATTGATGACTACCTCCAAAAACATAGGCTTCCTAGATTAACAGAACAGGAATTGAATTGCTTAAATAGTCCCATTTCAGAAAAAGAAATAGAAAAAGCTATTAATCAACTCCCTAAAAAAAAAATCCCCAGAACCAGATGGATTTACATGTGAATTCTACCAAACATTGAAAGAATAATTAGCCACGAAGCTTTATAAACTATTTGAAAAAATAGGGAATGAAGGAGTCCTACCAAATTCCTTTTATGACACAGACATGGTACTGATACCTAAACCAGGTAGGTTAAAAACAGAGAAAGAAAATTATAAACCAATCTCCCTAATGAATGTTGATGCTAAAATCTTAAATAAGATATTAGCAAAAGGACTACAGAAAATTATCCCCAGGATAATACACCATGATCAAGTAGGATTTATACCAGGAATGCAGGGCTGGTTCAATATTAGGAAAATTATCATTATAATTGGCCATATTAATAACTAAATTAACAAAAACCCTATGATCATCTCAATAGATGCAGAAAAAGCATTTGATAAAATCCAACATCCATTCCTATTAAAAACACTTGAGAGTATAGGAATAAATGGACTTTTTACTTGAAATAATCAGTAGCATCTATTTAAAACCAGCAGTAAGCATCATATGTAATGGGGACAAACTGCAACCCTTCCCAATAAGATCAGGAGTGAAACAAGGTTGCCCATTATCACCGTTATTATTTAATATTGTATTAGAAATGCTAGCTTTGGCAATAAGAGTTGAGAAAGAGATTAAAGGAATAAGAATAGGTAATGAGGAAACCAAATTATCACTCCTTGCTGATGATATGATGGTATACTTAGAGAACCCCAGAGATACTACTAAAAAAGTTATTAGAAACAATGCACCCCTTTAGCAAAGTTTCAGGATACAAAATAAACCCACATAAGTCATCAGCATTCTTATATATTATTAAGAAAACCCAACAGAGTTACAAGGAAAAATTCCATTTAAAGTAACTACTGATTGTATAAAATATTTAGGAATCTATCTGCCAAGGGAAAATCAAAAACTTTATGAGCAAAACTATAAAACACTTTCCACAGAAATTAAGTCTGATCTAACCAACTAGAAAAATATTAAATGCTCTTGGATTGGGCGAGCAAGTATAATAATGATGACAATACCACCTAAACTAATGTATTTATTTAGCACTATACCAATCAGACTCTCAAAAAAGTATTTTAATGACCTAGAAAAAAAAACAACAAAGTTCATATGGGAAAACAAAAGGTCAAGAATTTCAAGGGAATTAATGAAAAAAAATCAAATGTAGCTGGCTTAGCTGTACCAGATCTAAAATTATATTATAAAGCAGCAGTTATCAAAATCATGTGGTATTGGCTAAGAAATAGACTAGTTGATCAGTGCAATAGGTTAGGGTCAAAGGACAAAACGGTCAATCACTTTAATAATCTAGTGTTTGGCAAACCCAAAGACCCCAGTTTTTGGCATAAGAATGCATTATTTGACAAAAATTGCTGGGAAAATTGGAAATTAGTATCTCAGAAACTAGGCATTGATCCACACTTAACACCATTCACCAAGATAAGGTCAAAATGGATTCATGACCTAGGCATAAAGAATGAGATTATAAATAAATTGGAAGATCATAGGATAGTTTACCTCTCAGACCTGTGGAAGAGGAAGGAATTTATGACCAAAGAAGAACTAGAGATCAATATTGATCTCTACAATATTGTAGAGATCTCTACAATATTGACTACAAAATAGAAAATTTTGATAATATCAAATTGAAAAGTTTTT
This sequence comes from Sarcophilus harrisii, assembly GCF_902635505.1. Classification (NCBI taxonomy): domain Eukaryota; kingdom Metazoa; phylum Chordata; class Mammalia; order Dasyuromorphia; family Dasyuridae; genus Sarcophilus; species Sarcophilus harrisii. The sequence goes on along the minus strand of NC_045426.1, from coordinate 280,964,289 downwards.
GTATAAACAAAACTAATGAAGACAAGATTAGAAGGGGAACAATAAATTGGAAAAGATTTTTATAGTCAAAGGTTCTGATAAAGGCCTCATTTCCAAAATATATAGAAAATTGACTGTATAAGAAATCAAGCCATTCTCCAATTGATAAATGGTCAAAGGATATGAACAGACAATTCTCAGATGAAGAAATTGAAACTATATCTAGCCATATGAAAATATGCTCCAAGTCATTATTAATCAGAGAAGTGCAAATTAAGACAACTTTGAGATACCACTACACACCTATCAGATTGGCTAGAATGACAGGGAAAGATAATGCAGAATGTTGGAGGGGATGTGGGAAAACAGGGACACTGATACATTATTGGTGGAATTGTGAATACATTCAGCCATTCTGGAGAGCAATTTGGAACTATGCTCAAAAAGTTATCAAACTGTGCATACCCTTTGATCCAGCAGGTTTCTACTGGGCTTATACCCCCAAAGAGATACTAAAGAAGGGAAAGGGACTTGTATGTGCCAAAATGTTTGTGGCAGCCTTGTTTGTAGTGGCTAGAAACTGGAAAATGAATGGATGCCCATCAGTTAGAGAATGGTTGAGTAAATTGTGGTATATGAATGTTATGGAATATTATTGTTCTGTAAGAAATGACCGTCAGGATGAATACAGAGAGGATTGCGATACTCAAATAAACTGATGCTAAGTGAAATGAGCAGAACCAGGAGATCATTATATACCTCAACAATGATACTGTATAAGGATATATTCTGATGGAAGTGGATTTCTGCAGCAAAGAGATCTAACTCAGTTTCAATTGATCAAGGATGGACAGAAGCAGCTACACCCAAAGAAAGAACACTGGGAAATGAATGTAAATTGCTTGCATTTTTGTTTTTCTTCCCGGGTTATTTTTACCTTCTGTATCCAATTCTTCCTGGGCAACAAGAGAACTGTTTGGTTCTGCACACATATATTGTATCTGGGATACACTGTGACATATTTAACTTGTATAGGACTGCTTGCCATCTGGTGGAGGGGGTGAAGGGAGGGAGGGGAAAAGTTGGAACAGAAGTGAGTGCAGGGGATAATGTTGCAAAAAAAAAAAAAAAAAACTACCCAGGCATGGGCTCTGTCAATAAAAAGTCTTAATTAAAAATAAAGATTATTATGCCACAAAGAAAACTTCTATTTGTGTCAATTACCCCATTGAAAAAAAGTAAAGTGAATAGTCTGCATTATCCACTTCAAAATGTTGGTATGAAAATCAAACAAGATGATATATTTTAAAAGCTATATAAATTTAAAACATTATTTTTATTTTTAGCATTCCAATACAAGAAAAAGGATTGAAAAAAAAAGCCTTTTGGACTTGACAACCAAGAGATCATTAGTAACTTTGTAGAGAATAATTTGGGTAAAATGATAAGATCTTTATATCAGATTGTAGGGGCTTACAAAGAGAGCGAGAAAAGACATATTGAAAGCATCTATTATATAGTTTTATTTCATATTTCATTATGTGCTTTCCATTCTATTCAAATTATAATACTGATTATCCTTTTAAATTCAACATACGATTTCATGTGTTCATGCATTTGCACAAGTTTTATCCCATACCTGGAGTATACCATTTTCTCATCTCATCTTTGAACTCAATTCCTTCAAGGCTTTAATTCAGTTGTCAACATTTCAAATCTACTTCTTTTATTAGGTTGTTTATAGTTACCCGAGCTATGTATTATGATCTCCCAAAGAAACATAAGTACTATTTCATTTTAGTCACGGATAAGCCACTAATATAAGGCATTGCCATATTGGATGCTTAACTTTTGTTGAATTGAATAGAAAAGAATAGATGGGTTTGTGGTGATAGAGGCTGAGGACAAGTTAAATATTACTCTGAGATTTCGAGCTTACGTGATTGGGACAATACTATTACCATCAAAAGAAATAGGAAGTTTGATAGAACAGATATCTGAAGGGTATAAAAATCCTTTTACAATTTTGGACAGGTTGTATTTGAGGTTTTAATGGAATACAATACAAAGTGTAATTGCATAGCAGGAAGTAGAAGTCCAGGCTGGAGATATGTTTTTGGAAATGATATTACAAGGTTTGAATGTCTTAAGCAATGAAACTAACTTTGTGGATTTTAAGTCTGAGATCAAATTCAACTCTGTTTACAGCTGAGCTTTGTTCAAGACTAAAGAAAAACAATACCACCTAATAGATCTTTTCTGAGCAAAGGAAATGAAGACTGAAGGTTAAATAGAGTTATAAACCCCCATAATTCCTTATGAAAATCAAACAGCACTTGTAAAAGAATATTTTGATGAAAAATTACAGCTTAAAAAAGCTTATCTAATGCTTTGAATCTTATACAGTCTTTGGAAAACAGTGTTTTGATGAGCTAAAGGAAGCATAGATTAAATGTCCAAAACTCAGGGAAAATATATCCAGAAAAATAAAAGAGAGGTTTATAAAATCACTTTTTAATAAGAAATTATAGATACTTCATTTATCATTACAAGAACATATTACTAGTATAATGAAAACATATAAAGTGTCCATTTAAAAATTAGAAAATCCAGATACAAATCCTGTTTCTTTCATTTACAACTTTGCATCTTGGAATGATTCACTTAATTTATTTGCAACTGTTTCCTCTTCTGTAAAATAAGTTGCTGGAAACAGATGGTGTTTGATTTCACTTTCAAGTCTAAATCTACGACCTTAAGATAGAAATACCTATATAAATTATATCGGTTACTATAATGTCCAGGCTAGCAGTCTGGAGGGCCTCAGGATCAGTCAGAGTCAGGATCAGTCAAAGTCCTTGGTCTTTAGGAGGAGAAGTAGTGGAGGCAGGCAAATTGTCATGTGGCTCATCAAAGATGAATCCTGGACTATAGAGGAGAAATTGTTTGGTAACAATAGTCATAACTAAAATTTAAAAACATCTTTCCCCCCAAGGACTCAAAATATTTTCTCATGTTCACATTTCCAACCTACTTTCATCCTTACTATATCTCTGTGAGGTGAGGAGTCCAATACATCTTTCAATCCCTTGTACTGTGGTCTGAGTTGCAGGTAGTTCTCTTGGATTTCTGATGATGCTTAAACAACCCAACCATGGACTCATGGAGCTCTCTGCAAATGTTACACCCACAATCTACTGTAAAATAGATTTCCTGCTTTTCACTGGTACCTGCCCTAATAAGGCAGAATCCCTACCTAGAGTAGGTCCTGATGCTTTGTTTGCTTTGGGAAAGAATCTTTCCTTCCCACAATAGAGTACCACAATAGAGAAAAGTTGCTACATTCTGTATAAATTATCAGAGAAACAGATGATTGTGACATCTTCCACGACTATTAGACAGCATAGTTTTTTTTTTAAATAGCCTTTTATTTACAGGTTATATATATGGGTAACTTTACAGCATTAACAGTTGCCAAACCTCTTGTTCCAATTTTTCACCTCTTACCCCCCTACCCCCTCCCCCAGATGACAGGATGACCAGTAGATGTTAAATATATTAAAATATAAATTAGATACACAATAAGTATATATGACCAAACCGTTATTTTGCTGTACAAAAAGAATCAGACGCTGAAATATTGTACAATTAGCTTGTGAAGGAAATCAAAAATGCAGGTGGGCATAAATATAAGGATTGGGAATTCAATGTAATGGTTTTTAGTCATCTCCCAGAGTTCTTTCTGTGGGTATAGCTGGTTCAGTTCATTACTGCTCCATTGGAAATGATTTGGTTGATCTCAGTGCTGAGAATGGCCAGGTCCATCAGAACTGGTCATCATATAGTATTGTTGTTGAAGTATATAATGATCTCCTAGCCCTGCTCATTTCATTCAGCATCACTTCATGTAAGTCTCTCCAGGCCTTTCTGAAATCATCCTGTTGGTCATTTCTTACAGAACAATAATATTCCATAATATTCATATACCACAATTTATTTAGCCATTCTCCAACTGATGGGCATCCATTCAGTTTCCAGTTTCTAGCCACTACAAAAAGGGCTGCCACAAACATTTGTGCACATACAGGTCCCTTTCCCTTCTTTATGATCTCTTTGGGATATAAGCCCAGTAGTAACACTGCTGGATCAAAGGGTATGCACAGTTTGATAACTTTTTGAGCATAGTTCTAAACTACTCTCCAGAATGGTTGGATTCGTTCACAACTCCACCAACAATGCATCAATGTCCCAGTTTTCCCGCATCCCCTCCAACAATCATCATTATTTTTTCCTGTCATCTTAGCCAATCTGACAGGTGTGTAGTGGTATCTTAGAGTTGTTTTAATTTGCATTTCTCTGATTAATAATGACTTGGAGCATCTTTTCATATGACTAGAAATAGTTTCAATTTCTTCATCTGAGAATTGTCTGTTCGTATCCTTTGACCATTTTTCAATTGGAGAATGGCTTGATTTTTTATAAATTACAGTTAATTCTCTATATATTTTGGAAATGAGGCCTTTATCAGAACCTTTGACTGTAAAAATATTTTCCCAATTTATTGCTTCCCTTCTAATCTTGTCTGCATTAGTTTTGTTTGTACAAAAACTTTTCAGTTTGGTATAGTTGAAATTTTCTATTTTGTGATCAGTAATGATCTCTAGTTCTTCTTTGGTCATAAAGTCCTTCCCCTTCCACAGGTCTGAGAGTTAAACTATCCTGTGTTCCTCTAATTTATTAATAATTTCATTCTTTATGCCTAGGTCATGAACCCATTTTGACCTTATCTTGGTGTACAGCGTTAAGTATGGATCAATGCCTAGTTTCTGCCATATTAGTTTCCAATTTTCCCAGCAATTTTTATCAAACAGTAAGTTCTTATCCCAAAAGCTGGGATCTTTGGGTTTGTCAAAGACTAGGTTGCTATATTTGTTGACTGTTTTATCCCTTGAACCTAATCTATTCCACTGATCAACTAATCTATTCCTTAGCCAATACCAAATGGTTTTGGTAACTGCTGCTCTATAATATAATTTTAGATCTGGTATAGTTAAGCCACCTGCATTTGATTTTTTTTCCATTAATTCCCTTGAAATTCTTGACATTTAAAAAAAAAGAGATTTTTGAGTTTAGGAGAAATGATGTGGCAATGTGGAGATATAGAGCTGGGAATAATTGGTTCAAGTGTGAAAGATGGAGTTGAATTTGCAAGCGCATAGACTAAATTATAATGATTTGGATATTGCATGCACCAGTAATATTTAAAAATGTTATCATTTTAAAGTGTTTTTCATGGTAAGAGAAATTGTCCCTTGAAGCCTGTATTAAAGTGTCAGATCACAAAATCATCAAAAAAAAAAATAAAAGCCTCATTTCTAAAATATATAGAGAATTAACTCAAATTTATAAGAATTCAAGCCATACTCCATTTGATTACTGGTCAAAGGATATGAACAGACAATTTTCAGATGAAGAAATTAAAACTATTTCTAGTCATATATAAAGGTGCTCTAAATCACTATTGATCAGAGAAATGCAAAGTAAGACAACTTTGAGATACCACTGCACACCTCTCAGACTGGCTAAGATGGCAGGAAAAGATAATGACAAATGTTGCAAGGGATGTGGGAAAACTGGGACACTGATACATTGTTGGTGGAATTGTGAATACATCCAGCCATACTGAAGAGCAATTTGGAACTGTGCTCAAAAGGTTATCAAACTGCATATCCTTTGTTCCAGCAGTGTTACTACTGGGCTTATATCCCAAAGAGATATTAAAGAAGGGAAAGGGACCCATATGTGCAAAAATGTTTGTGGCAGCCCTTTTTGTAGTGGCCAGAAACTGGAAATGGAGTGGATGCCCATCAGTTGGAGAACAGCTGAATAAATTGTGTTATATGAATGTTATGGAATATTATTTTTCTGTAAGAAATGACCAGAAGGATGATTTCAGAAAGGCCTGGAGAGACTTACATGAACTGATGCTGAGTGAAATGAGCAGTATGAGGAGATCATTGTACATGGCAACTAGAAGATTATATAATGATCAATTCTGATGGACATGGCTCTTTTCAACAATGAGATGACTCAAACCAATTCCATTTGTTCAGTGATAAAGAAAGCCAGCTACACTTAGAGAGAGGAGCATGGGAATAGAGGATAGAACACAACATGTCATTTTCATGCTTTCTGTTGATTTTTGCTTGCATTTTTGTTTTCTTTCTCGGGTTTTTTTTCCTAGATCCAATTTTTCTTGTGCAGCAAGATAACTGTATAAATATGTATACATATATTAGATTTAACATATATTTTAACATATTTAACACATATTGGACTACCTGCCATCTAGGGGAGGGGGTGGAGGGAAGGGAAAAATTTGGAACAGAAACTTTTGAGAGGGTTAATGTTGAAAAATTACCCATACATATGTTTTGTAAATAAAAAGCTTTAATAATTAAAAAGAAAGAAGAAATTAAAAAAAAAGAAATTCTTGACCTTTTGTTTTTCCATATGAATTTTGTTGTTATTTTTTCTAGGTCATTAAAATAGTTTTTTGGAAGTCTGATTGCTATAGCACTAAATAAATAGATTAGTTTAGGTAATATTAGACAGCATAGTTTTACAAAACAGTCACTTGAAAATTAATAAAAAGAGGATAACATGTCATAAAATGTGGGTAATCTTTGGGTGTGGGAAGGCCACCAGGTTACCTAAAGAAGAGTGAATTGACTCAGATCTGAAGTAAGGCAGATCAAAGCTCTTATGTCAATAAGAATAAGACTAGCCTGTGAGCAGTCACTACATTTCCAGCCTGGAAGAAAGAAGGAAACAGTATTAAAAAAAAAAAAAAAGGGATTCTATATTCATTATGCAAATAAAGTGAACAACATGTCCATTCCTGTTGATCTAGGCCCAGACTTCCAAAAAAGTCAACAATTGAAAAAGAAAAAGGTACTATAGCCGTAATTTGCACTAACAAAGAATTGGAAACAAAGTAGATGTCTATTTATTGGAGGGAGCTTAACAAGTTGGGATACACAAAGATAATGGACTATTATTATAACTTTAAACTTGATGAATATAAAGAATACAGAGAAATCTTTAAATTATATAATGTTATATATGAAGAGAAGCATAGAGAAATTTACATGAACCAATTTAAACTAAAATAAGAACCAAGAAAATAATATAAACAATGATTACAGCAATGCAAAATGAAAGAACAAGAACACCAACAAAATCTTGAAGGATTTTGTTATGGTGATTATTATGCATTTGGTAATTACATTTATAATGGATGTTCTGTAATATTACAATGACAATTATAAAGTCCAAGTTTATCCCCCATAGAAGAGATGAGAAAATATATCTCACTCCCTTGTTTCTGTGAGGGTCTATGAGTGAAAAGAATTGCATATCCACCAAATTTGGCTGATGTTTTGGTTGACATTCTAGTACACTGCTTTTTTTCCATTCTCTGTAAAACTTTTTTAAATAGGACGCTTCTTTGCATAGGAGAATGAGAAGGAATATATTTGTAAATTAAGGCAATATAAAAATGTTATATAAATAAAAATACAAAAAGTAAAATTGTATCAGAATTTAAGGATGCATTCCCAAATAACTTTAAGGAATTATAAAATAAAATAAAATGATATAGAAATGAAATTTGCAATAAATTCTGTCAGTTATATGTTTTAAAAATGAAGTATATCCTCAAATTATGGAAGTTGTTTTGAATGGATTTCATATTTCTAATGAGCCAAAAAGTCTTTTTGTTTCTCTTCTGAGAAAAATTATACTCTATTCATTGGCGTTTAATAAGCCCAGCAATTTGTTGAAACTGTTTAAATTTTTATTTGAGTCTAGACTTGTGATTTAATTGGTTTAGCGGACTCATTAGAGGTTATGTAGTATGACAAGCATCAAATATTCAGCATGTATTAGAGGCTATGTTTGAAGCTAAATCTTTTCTCCAAAGCCAACTTTCTACCCTGCTCTATTGAAACAATATAGATACTATATTATTTTATACCATATGCAATATATGCAATGGACATATATAAATGTGCCTTGAGTGGAAAATCAACTAAGTTGTACTGAAATGCAAAAAAAAAAAAAAAAAAGATGCAAAGCCCAAAGCATTAATTTTAGGTGATTTTAGAATTCTTCTGACAAAGCCTGATAAATTTAAACAGAAAGTTAAACAAGAAATTTAGGCTTGGAAATATTGGGGGAAAAAATCAATTTGATAAATGGATAGATATGACTGAATGAGAATTTTTTAGATTATATACTTATTTTAAAGACTTCCAAACCTCAGTCACATGTTAAAGCATAAAGAACTTTTTAAAAAGGAAAGAAAATAAACACAGAAATCTTAAACACATTCTTTAATGATTGCAAGCCCAATAAAAATTATGAATTATTAGAAATTATAAATTAAAGATGCAAATCTAAGTGGTAATTTAAAAATGCTACCCTTAAACAATAAAGAATCAAAGACCAAATTACAAAATAGTGTAGAAAATTATATTAAAAATAATTATAATAGCAAGAAAAATATCAAATTTATGAGACACAGTTAAATCAATTCATATAAGAAATGGTGTAACCATAAATAAGTCTCATAATAAAAGGAGGGAAGAGAATTAGTGACTTGAACATGCAATATTTTTAAAATTTAGAATACCTATCAATTAACAATTCAAAAAAATAAAAAGATATATTGAAAATTAAAGATAAGAAGAAAATATGGAATGTCATCTCTGAATAAACATTATAGCAATATAAGCAGGAAATATATTTACCATGATCAAATTTCATTTATATCAGGAAGATAAGGATAATTCTGAATTAGGAAAACAATTAGTACAATTCATAAAAAAATAACCCAAACCTTAAAATTATATTTATATACTATATATCAATTAACTAGCTAGTCCTTGATTGCATATATGTGTATATATGGTATGCATATATGGTGTTTCCTTTTGCAAATAATAAAAATTACAGATATGACATAATTGCATATACTATTTGCAAGAGAAAACACTAACATTTCCAAATAAATACTACCAAATAAAACTATGATATTCTCCATTCCCTGGCTGTTTCTTAATTTTTTTCTGCAAATGCTACTAATAGTAATGACAAAAGGAAGGAATTGAAAGCATGAAGTTAGACAAACAGGAAATAAAGCTACCCATATTTCATTAAGACAGATTTTTTTTTTTTGATCAACAGGATGATTTTAGAGAAGTACTTACTTACATGATACTGATACTTACATGATATTTACATGAACTGATGCTAAGTGAAGTGAGTAGAACCAAAAGATTATTGTGCATGGCAATCGCAAGATTATATGATGATCAATTCTAATGGATATGGCTCTTTTCAATAGCTACCAGGTGATTCAGGCCACTTTCAATGGTCTTGTAATAGATAGAGCCATCTGCACCCAAAAGAGAGGATTGTGGATTCTGAGTGTAGATCACCACGTATATTTTCATTTTTTGTTGTTAATTTACTTGCATTTTATTTTCTTTCTCATTTTTTTCCTTTTTGATCTGATTTTTTTTGAGCAACATGATAATTGTGGAAATATGTATAGATGAATTGCCCATGTTTAACATATAATGTTAAACTTGCCATCTAGGGAAGGTGGTGGGGAGAAGGGAGGGAAAAATTTGGAACACAAGATTTTGCAAGGGGGTTGAAAATTATCTATTAATATGTTAGAAAATAAAAGGTTTTAATAAAATATTTTTAAGAAAGAATGTTTTTATAGAGAAAATCCTTGGGAATCAAGAAAAAAACTAATTGAGAAAAGAATTTCTTTAGTAAAGTAGCAGAATACAAAATAAACCTAAAAACTCAACAATATTTCCATATAGTAACAGCAAAATCCAAGGGAGAATAAAGAAAATAGTCACAATTAAAATAACTGTAATATGCATAAATATCTATTACATGCAATATCTTTATAGACAACAATTACAAAATCCCTTAATAAAATAATGACATAAATAATTGCTTATTCCTTAGTCATTCCAATATAATAAAAAGAATAATCTTGCCTAAACTGATTTATTGATTTATTGCTATATGATTCATGTTACCAAAAGATGACAACAGAGCTTGACAAAATAACAGTGAAATTCCCTAAGAGTAGGAAAAGATCTAGAAATCTATAAAGAGATATAAGGAGTAAGGGAATACAGTAGAACTATAAGTAGTAGAACTAGTAGAACACTTTCATACATCAAAATATAAAGGAGTTTTCATCAAAATTATGCAGTACTAGTGTTCTTTTTAAATAGCTTATTTGAGCAGTCATGAAATGAAAAAGCAGACATAGTTTAACTTAATAAGTTAGTATATCAAATACTTCAAAACATGTTACCTTGGAAAGAATTTTCTTTTTTTGCTAAGAAATTCTGGGAAATGTGGAAAGTATGCTAACAGAAATTAGGTGGCTCAGTGGTACAATGTTGGGCTTGGAATCAAGAAGACTTGCAATCAAATTTGACCTCAGACATTAGCTGTATGACTCCAGGCAAGTTACTTAATGCCTTTGTCTCAGTTTTTCCATCTATAAAATGGGGGAAATAATATCACCTATCTTGCAGGGTTCTTGTGAAAATCAAATGAGATAATAATTGTAAAGTACTTGGCAGAATGCCTAGTATATATTAAGTATTATATAAGTATTAGCTATTACATTAATAAGGAGACAGTTTACACTTGTCAAAATCTAAATAAGATTATTTTGGAGAAACAAAAGTTAGAGAATAATAAAGAAATAAGTGGTTAAGGAGAGATACAGATATAAAGAGAAGAACAGTACTTCCAGACTTCAAAATATATTGTAAAGTAGTATTCATCAAAACTATTTGGTACTGGTGTTTAAAAAAAGAAAAATGAAGAACTAAATGAGGAAGAACAAGAAATAATTGAACTAAATGATTTGATATATCATAAACTTTAAAAATGTTACCTTGGAAAAACTTCTTTTATTGAAAAAGAAATTTCTAGAAAATGTGGAAAGAATTTTGACGGAAATTAGGCAACTAAGATGACATACTGGATGAAACTGAATGTAGACTCAAGAATACCTGAGTTCAATTAGCATCAACTGTAAAATAGAGATAATACCATGCATTTCTCATGATTGTTATGAAGATCAACTGAGATGCCTTTTTTTCCCTCATATGTTCTAAACTTTAGCTGTATTTAAAATAGGCAAAGTTCCAGTTAAATTAATTCAATATACATGAGGTTTTGCCATTTATTTGTTTATTGCTTCTTCCTGTGAAATGCTGAATCAACTTAAAAGGCTGTTCATCTATGTTTAAGTCATAGATAATACAAGTGATATTCATCTACTTTGTATTTTCAGCATGAATCTAGTTCATATTAATTAAGATTTCTTCAAGGAGGCATTGTAGTATTCTGAGGCTTGATGAAATTAGTAAAATGCCATCTATAAATAAGTGCATTTGAATGAAGCAAATAGGAAACAATTATTAGTACTTTATTGAACTTGAATACTTTATTTGAACTTGAAAAATATTGTTCACCTCTGTAATATACCTTTCTTTAAATTTTACAACTCCCTCATTTTACTTTCCTACAGATTTTTCAAACTTTCTCAAATAAATGAAAGAAATACTGTGACATAAATGTATTTCTCAAGTTCATAAAAGTGATTAACATTGTGGAATAAAAGAATGAATAGCCATCATTATATCAATTTGCTCCCATTGTCATTCCATCTTTTAATAAGCCTATTAACATGAAATTGATATGAATATGAAACAGACAGATTTTTAAATTGAATGACTCTATAATCTGTTTATAGTCCTATGAACCTTATTATTTCAAAGTCTGCTGTGAAAAATCATCCATTCTTGCAGTTGCATAAAACCTTCATATCATGGGGGAAAATCAGTTATATTTGCATGATTATAGATAGGTTCTTTTATAATATATACATATATGTGTACTTAATAAAATGAATTACTACACATATAACAGCAAAATAAAATTTTCATTTAATTCAATTTATAAGAAGTTTTTTGAAAAAAATTTCAATAAATATACTATATTATATCTACATTAGCAATAAACTATTGAAAGAAGCTTTTTTCTCACCTTTAATTAGTCCTCTGAATTGAAGACAATCAGACAGATGGGACATAATTCTAATATGGAAAAATTGCCACCATCTTACTTTAATTAGTGTTATAGGATGGTTCGCTCTTCAGATATAAGTAGATATGACAAAGATGTGCTTCACATATTCAAGAGGATAATTAAAGTGCCACATGCTCAGAACAATGTGTGTATAGAACTGATTAAAACTAAATTTCCAGAAACAATGATGGATGAGTTTTTAACAAACAAGAGTATACCTATAGGCAGAATGTGTAAAAAGAAAAAAGGAAGCAAAACAGAATGCTGCATTGATCAATAATGGTTTTAGAAGGAGAAAAAGAGAAGGAGAGAGAGAGAGAGAGAGAGAGAGATACACTTTCTTCCCATTTGAGCAGATGTAGAGGTGGCCATGGTTGTGAGATTGTGAGACAGTATATACTGCCTGATTTGAATGTTTTGTTGATTAGTTTTACTAAACTTTTTTTTTAATTTTTTGTTGTAAGACTCACTGATTAAATGAAAGGTAATAAAGACTTAAAAATAAATATGATAATGAAAGTTGAAATAATTTTTTCTTGAAGAATGAGAGTAAACAAAGTATGGTTCCATAAAATGCTGTTGCTTCCATGATGTCTAGTGAGATAGAAGAAGGCCTCACATACACATGACTAATGGAAAGAAATGAGCAAGCATCATAGATGTGAATCATAGAAGATAATACAGATCTACCAAAGTACCTGTTATCTAGGTGTGATCTTTAATGCCTCCTCATGACATGGAAGTAAGTGATGGTTCTAGAGATAGGTGGTGCAATGGATAGTGCACTGATGGATCTAGTGTAAGGAAGATTTGAGATTAAATTGGGCCTCAGACCCTTACTAGATGTGATCCTGCCTAGATGAGAAGTCACTCATCTCTGCCTCAGTGCTCTCTTCTACAAAATGGGTATGATAATAATACCTCCTTCACAAAGTTGCTGTGAAAATAAAATGAGTTGATACTTGTAAAATGCTTTGCAAACTTTAAAGTATTCCTGTAAATTCTATCCAACTTAATTGAGATAAAGGAAGCAAACATTATAAAGAATTGGCTTGCCATTAGCCCCACATATTTTCTTTAGAGTATGAAACACCACTGTAATTGCTAAAAACAAAAGTTATACACAACTCAAAGAGCTTACAAAAGAACTTACGGCATTAAATAATTACAATAATTTGTGTTGTCTTCCAGATCTGTATCTATGGGCTCATGGGACTATTCAAGGATGTAAAGACATACATCAAGAAATTTGACATCTCCCTGTCTCATCTCCCTCCACAAACACATAAATAGACAGATATATACTCATCAAGGACCCAGTCTCCTAGATTCTTCCAAATTTTCTTCATGCCTTCCTTTTATTGATTATATTTAGGGCTATTTCTTGTCACCCTGTCCTTTATCTGGCCACTGAAATCTGATGGTCCTGGAGGATAAACTGAGACCGATGAGCTCATTCTCATTTAAACCAAACTCTCTTGAATGTCATAGTATCACCTCGCTGATATCATGGTCTTTGAAAACAAAGGATAAATAACAACAAAACCAAAAGCTTATCTTGTATTTATCTTGTTTATATATAGTTGCATTTGATTATGACCTCCTTGAGAAAAGAAACTATAAGAAAACAAACTGTCTTTTGTTTGTTTTTGTCTTTCTTTTTATTCCCAGAACTTAGCACAATGTTCTTGGTATATGATGGGTTACCAATAAATACTTGCTGACTCAAGGTTTTCCTAAAACAGAAGATATACCAGCTGGATGTACTTATAGAAATACATTCCAAGAACCCCAGACCACTCTAGCTTAGTTATTTCATTATTAAAAATCATCACTTTTTTCCCATAGGGAAGGAAACAGCCATGAAAACCAAATATCCTAAGTACTTCATTTTACATATGACAAAAATGAGGTATAGAATGGATAATTCGATTGCTCAAGTTTAACACATGGGTAAAAAATGTTAGAGATAGGATTCAAACATAGGGCTTCTGACTTCTGGAGCTACTACTCTTTCCATTCTATTATGCTACTTGATATAAAGTTGTTATCTATACCCCAGTTTCTTAAACTATAGGTTGCAACCCCAATGGAATCTGGTAACTCATTTTATTCTCACAACCATCCTGAGGAATAGTTGTTAGTATTACCTCCCTTTTATAGAAGAGGAAACTGAGGTTGAGAGAGTGAGTTACCCAGATGTATACATCTAGCAAATGTGTGAGACAGAATTTGAATTCAGTTCACTCACAGTATGCATTATTCCATTTGTCCATATCTACATTTCAGCTATACAACATTTCTTTTGGAATTAATCTACTTTTGTAATCACATATTTAATTCCATTGTATAATATAATTTGGATAGCAGAAGTTGTTTAGAGCAAGAAAAGGCAATAATCATCTTTGAGGTACAGGGAACAACAGACAATACTGGCATTTGATCCCCATAATTTTTCCAAGAAAAGGTAAAAGGATTCAGAAATTTTCACTACAATGGACCAGCAGAAATCTGGTTATTCCCTTTGTGTTTTTTCCCTTGTGTGGTTTGCTTGTGTACTGTTGGGAATTTCTTCCTCCAGAGAATCTATCTATGCATTTCATTTCTATCTGTCCATGCCCTTATCAGATAAACAATTAGAAATTCAGGCCCAGAGAGTCTTCTAAAAGAAATTTACTTTGAAAAACCTACATTGGGCAGCTAAGTACACTGAACTTAAAATCAAGATGATTCATCTTCCTGAGTTCAAATTTGACTTCAAAGACGTACTAACTATGTGATCCTGAGCAAGTCATTTAACACTGTTTATCTCAGTTTTTCATCTGAAAGGTGAACTACAGAAGGAAATAGCAAACCACTCTAGTATCTCTGCCAAAAAAAACCCAAAATGGGACTTACAAAGAGTCAGATGCAACTGAAACAACAGCATAAAAACCTACATTGTGAAATTAGCCACATTCTAAATACCTTTCTTCCACAAGGTAGAACTCCACTGGAAATTGAGAAACACAAATATAGATTGAACAAAAATTATAAAGAGTGCTTATGAAACTTTGCTGTGTGTATTTTTAACAATTTTTTTTTCAAAAAATAAACTTGTACTCATTTCAGTTTAATATCAATCCTCATTTTTTTGTCTTGTTTTGCTGTTGTGGAGTTATTTTCGGTCATGTCTCAGGCAAGATTTGAACTCAGGAAGCTGAATCTTCCTGACTTTAGGACCTGTACTCTATCAACTGCACCAACTAGCTAGCCCAATATTAGTCTTACATATCATCAAACCTTATGTAGTATTCTTTTCCTCATTGAAATATTGGTAAATTCATTCTCCTCTCTGTAATCAGAATCAAATCATTTTTATTTGTGTCATTTGTGATCTCTCTCTTCTTCTAGCATGCAGTCTTTCCAAACCTTTCCTAATAAAACAGATCTTTCTGTTCTCCAAACTCTGCCTAGATAGAACATATCTCATTCTTATCTAAGATGCTACATTTTAATGCTTCATTATAGGCACACACCCATATCCACTCATAAGAAGAGAAATACCATTGCCTTTTACAGAATCAGTATCTCTTAATAAATAGTCCAAAACAAGGCTGATCTTTTCTATATAATCTCTGCATTTGTTCAGCAATTTGGCATGTATCCATAGCAATAGGTGATATGTAAATGAGATTCAGACAGCAGGCTCAAAGTCTATTATTGGCATGAAAGGGAAGTGAGTACAATATAAAGCCAAACTTTTCTCATTTTATGGAAAAAATGTCCTTCAGTTCTAACAAGATTATCTAGTCAGGTTTCTAATGGCAGACATCAAAAAATAGCATATATTAAGAAAAAATAACAATCATAATAAAAAAATTCAACATGAAAACAAATATACAATTCTGAATGAATTAATGTTAATGATTTATAATATTAATATTGTCAAAATACAATCTTATCTGTGATTGGGTATGGCATATGCTAATGAGTATGCATTGCATAAGAGGAGACTAAACTCATAAACATGTAAATTATATATATATTTCTCTAATAAGATGATA
The DNA here is from genome assembly GCF_902635505.1 of Sarcophilus harrisii. Classification (NCBI taxonomy): domain Eukaryota; kingdom Metazoa; phylum Chordata; class Mammalia; order Dasyuromorphia; family Dasyuridae; genus Sarcophilus; species Sarcophilus harrisii. The sequence goes on along the minus strand of NC_045426.1, from coordinate 280,948,060 downwards.
AAATATTTCCTATTGTAGTGTTTTGGTTGGTTTTCTGGACGTCTCTGGACCAGCCTTCATTTCAGCAGAGTATTCACCATGAGAATAGCCAGGGATAAATCCAATTCTTTATTACCTCCTTCACAGTCTAGTTTCCTTGCCTGGGGCCTGGGCCAGCTTTCTTGAGATCCTCCAGAATGTGTCTTGGTTTCTGTGAGGGAGGCAGGAGGACCACCATGATGGTCTCTGTCTTGAAGTCTATCTTAGTCCGGGAGCTTGTGCTCCAGCCTCCAGCCCTCTGTCTTCTCTGAGTCTGTCTCTGGCTCAGATGGGCCTCAGTCTCAGGGGAGAAATGAAGGAGGACAGGCCTGCCACCAAGATGGTGTGAGATGGAATGATTGAATCTGGCTGAGTTTGTCCCAGCTTATATACTCTCTTATAATTACATTATCATAGTGTGAATCTTGTGGAACTATATTAAGTACTAAGTGCATGTACTGAACTAGAGAACTATTAATCACCATGCTAAACTAGATAACCATTGTCTTATCAATTCTACTGAATTAACACCTTGTAAGAATCCTTGCTTTAAGTTCAGGGTTCTGGCCCATAACACCTGTCACACTGAATTTAATAGTTTTTGTTTTAATTTTTTCCTAGTCATTTATTACCAAATGTATTTTTTCCCCTTGGGAGTTTCTGATAACAGACGTTGACTGCACTTTTACAAATGTTTGACAATTTGGTTGCTATTTTCTTCTTCTATTGATTCCTCTGCTAATAATCAATCTATCTGAAAAAAAATTCCCTGCCCACTGAAAGATAAGTACACAGATTAGTTTTCCTGTAATGAATTTCCAAAAATTTTAGTGGAAAATAAGACATAAAGGATCTTAAGATGGATTAGATATGCTTAATTTATAGTTTTCTTATTTGTTTTAACTTTTTAAACATTTATTTATACAGTTAATGTACAATGTTAATATTCCCCTAGATGGTTTTAGTTAAGTGTCTATGCCTGTAGTTATCCAACTCAAAAGATTGCTCTGAAGGAAATACTTTTAAAAAACCATAAAACTATATTAATAATGAATTAATTATAACAATATCATACTAATGATGTATGATATTGTATGGCTACATTACAGTGTCCCCCAAATGGCTTGCAATGTGGGATAAAATCATAAATTTTGTGTTTTATAGTCATTCATATATTAACAAGTCTTTAAGACCATAAATTTCATGTAGTTGATAGTCTGCTTAACTATAGGGAGTTTTCTCATCAAAGAACTCACTACATCTATGATTGACTTAGCTTGAGTGTCAGGAATCCTAAGATTCATGAATTAGGTAGAAATGTATAACAATTAGGTGGAACAGCTGGTCATGCATGGACACAAAGAGTGAAGATGGAATACAAAATTTAGGGTACAACTAATAGTCTTGGTAGGATAGAAAATAATATATATGGAAAATGATAGGAAATATCTAGGAAAGTATGCTGAGGTCAGATTGAGAAAGGGTTAAATGCTAAAGAGAGGGATGTGATTTTTATCCTAGAAGCAGTGGGTAGTTTCAATGGATTTCTGAACAAGGGGATAATATGTGCAGACCTGTGCTTTAGGAAGATTATGTGGGAGAGAGCCTGAAAATAGTAGAACTATTAGAAAGTTATTCCAATAATCAAGTTGAGAATGGAGACGGGAAAAATCTGAGTTAATGGCCACATCAGTGGCATAGGTCAAGATGGTGGTAGAAGACTTTACAGTACTTTACAAACTGATCATCAACATGTGGTAAAAGAGAGGAAAGAGACAAGAATGACTCCAGGATTAAGAATCTATGTGACCACTTCTGGCCAAGATGGCGGAGAGGAGTCACACAGCTGCATAAGCTCCACATTTTTTCTCAAAATTCATTTCATGACAAGCCTCTGAATTAATGCTTGACTGAAAAACACACACACACACACACACACACACACACACACACACACACAAATAATTACCAAGAGAAGACATCCTTGAAATTTGCCAGAAAAGGTCTGCTTTTGCTCGAGGGTGGGGATGGTTTTAGATCCGTGCAGGCTGAGGGCAGACAGTGGCAGTGAGAGTGCGACAGGCAGCTCACAGCCGAGCAGACCGGAGTACGGTGGGGTGTGATCTCAGCCGTCTCTGCGGGGAGAGCTTTACTACAGTATTGGATACTTTTCCCTGGCAGCAAGTCAGTAGACAAGCAGAGAAGATAAAAACACTGGGGGTGAAGAATACAACCTCGAAGAGCTAGACTTTCTTGGGAACTGGCCACCCCTTCCCCACAGTGTCTCAGCGCGCTCTCAGAGTCTCAGAGCACAGGTGCAGCACAGCCATTGCTGTCCTGCTAGTGCCTCACTGCTGCCGCCCACAGTCTGTAGAGGAAGCTTGGTAATATCACCCAGCCCTCCCCCCAAAAAAGAAGCGGATTCCATTTGAGTTGTTTTTTTTTTCTTTTTTTCTTTGCTAGTTTCTCTTTGATTCTTCTCTGACAAAATGAGCAAAAAGTTTAAACAGATCTTAACCATTGATAGTTTCTATATGGATAGAGAGCAGTCTCTAAACCCTGAGGAGACTAAAAACAGACTGTCTCCACATGAATCCTCCAAGGATGATATCATCTCTTGCTCAGCATACATGAATCTTATAGAAGAAATTAAAAAGGCTCTCTCAAGAGAGCTAGAAGAAAAATGGGAAAAGGAGAGGGAAGCTTGGCAAGATGAAGTCATCCCACTCATTTAAAGACAGAATGGATAAAGAAATCAAATCCTTGAAAAATAGAATTAGTGAACTAGAAACAGAAAATAGCTCTCTAAAAAATAAAATTGGCAAAATGGAAAAAAATTCCATAGAACAAAACAACTTACATAAAAACTCAATTGGACAATTAGAAAAAGATATTTAAAAAATGAGCAAAGAAAATATTTCATTGAAAATCGATGTAGAATCGAACAAATGGAATTGAATGACTTGAGGAGAGAAGAAGAATGAGTCAAGCAAAACCAAAAAATTGAAACAATGGAAAAAAATGAGAAATACCTTCTTGGGAAAACAACAGACCTGGAAAGTAGACCTAGGAGAGACAATCTGCAAATTATTGGACTCCCAGAAAAATATGATGAAAAAAAAAGAGCTTGGACACTATTTTCCAGGAAATTACCAAAGAGAACTGCCCAGAATTCATAGAAACAGAGGGTAAAATAGACATTGAAAGAATTCATTGATCACCTACTGAAAGGGACACTAACCTCAAAACACCAAGAAATATAGTGGCCAAATGCCAGAACTATCAAATGAAGGAAAAAATACTGCAAGTGGATAGAAAAAACCAATTCAAATATAGAGAATTCACAATAAGGATTACCCAAGAACTAGCAGCGTCCACATTAAAGGATCGAAGGGCCTGGAATATGATATTCTGAAAGGCTAAGGAATTCGGTATGCAACCAAAAATAACTTACCCAGCCAGAATGAGCATCTTTTTCCAGGGAAGAAGATGGACATTCAACGAAATAAGCGAATTTCACCTATTTTTGATGAAAAAACCAGAACTTAACAAAAACTTTGATTTACAAACTCAAGAGAAACCTAAAAAGGTAAAAACAAATCTTGGGAACTATATTTCTACTATAAAGATATATAAAGAACACATATATACCTTGTTCTAGAAACTAGAAGTGGAAAGGAAATTGTACCTGAAAAAGGGAAACACACCTGAAGCAGAGAGATACATGCAGAGTAAAGGTAAAAGGTTGGAGCAGAATCTACTATGCTTCAGATGAAGTCAAAAAAGCAGAGGTAGCCATCCTGATCTCAGATCAAGCAAAAGCAAAAATTGATCTAATTAAAAGAGATAAGGAAGGGTAGATAATGAAGCAATATCAATATTAAACATATATGCACCAAGTGGTGTAGCAGCTAAATTCTTAAAAGAGAAATTAAGAGAACTGCAAGAAGAAATAGACAGCAAAATTATAATAGTGGGAGATCTCAACCTTGCACTCTCAGAATTAGATAAATCAAACCACAAAATAAATAAGAAAGCAGTCAAAGAGGCAAATAGAATACTAGAAAAGTTAGATATGATAGATCTCTGGAGAAAACGAAATGAAGACAGAAAGGAGTACACTTTCATCTCAGCAATTCATGGAACCTATAAAAAAATTGACCATATATTAGGACATAAACACCTCAAACTCAAATGCAGTAAGGTAAAAATAGTAAATGCATTCTTTTCAGACCATGATGCAATGAAAATTACATTCAACAAAAAGCCATGGGAAAATAGACCAAAAAATAATTGGAAACTAAATAATCTCATACTAAAGAATGATTGGGTGAAACAGCAAATCATAAACATAAGTAATAACTTCTCCTAAGAAAATGACAATAATGAGACGTCATACCAATATGTGTGGGATGCAGCCAAAGCAGTAATAAGGGGAAATTTCATATCTCTAGAGGTCTACTTCCATAAAATAGAGGAAGAGACGGTCAATGAATTGGGCTTGCAACTAAAAATGCTAGAAAAGGAACAAATTTTTTAAAAAACCCAGTCAAACACTAAACTTGAAATTATAAAAATAAAAGGAGAGATCAATAAAATTGAAAGTAAAAAAAAACTATTCTAATAAAACTAAGAGTTGGTTCTATGAAAAACCAACAAAATAGACAGACCCTTAGTAAATCTGATTAAAAAAAGGAAAGAGGAAAATCAAATTGTTAGTCTTAAAAATGAAAAGGGAGAACTCGCCACTAATGAAGAGGAAATTAGAGCAATAATTAGGAGTCACTTTGCCTAACTTTATGCCAATAAATTTGACAACTTAAGTGAAATGGAAGAATACCTTCAAAACTATAGCTTGCCCAGATTAACAGAGAAAGAAGTAAATAGACTAAACAGTCCCATTTTAGAAAAAGAAATAGAACAAGCTATTAACCAACTCCCTAAGAAAAATCTCCAGGACCAGATGGATTTACATGTGAATTCCACCAAACATTTAAAGAACAATTAACGGCAATGCTATATAAACTACTTGAAAAAATTGGGATTGAAGGAGTCCTACCAAATTCTTTTTATGACACAGACATGGTACTCATACCTAAACCAGGTAGGTTGAAAACAGAGAAAGAAAATTATAGACCAATCTCCCTAATGAATATTGATGCTAAAGTCTTAAATAAAATATTAGCAAAAAGATTACAGAAAATCATTCCCAGGATAATACACTATGACCAAGTAGGATTTATACCAGGAATGCAGGGCTGGTTCAATATTAGGAAAACTATTAGCATAATTGACTATGTCAATAACCAAGCTAGCAAAAAATCATATGATTATCTCAATAGATGCAGAAAAAGCATTTGATAAAATCCAACATCCATTCCTAATAAAAACACTTGAGAGAATAGGAATAAATGCACTTTTCCTTAAAATAGTCAGGAACATATACTTAAAACCGTCACTAAGCATCTTATGCAATGGGGAAAAACTGAAACCTTTCCCAGTAAGATCAGGAGGGAAGCAAGGTTGCCCACTATCACCATTTTTATGCAATATTGTATTAGAAACGCTAATCTCAGCAATAAGAGTCAAGAAAGAGATTAAAGGAATTAGGGTAGGCAATGAGCATACCAAACTATCACTCTTTGCAGATGATATGATGGTATACTTAGAGAACCCCAGAGATTCTACTAAAAAGCTATTAGAAATCATTAATAACTTTAGCAACGTTGCAGGATCCAAAATAAATCCCATAAATCCTCAGCATTTTTATACATCACCAACAAAATACAATAGCAAGAGAATTACAAAGAGAAATTCCATTCAAAATAACTGTCAATTGCATAACATATTTGGGAATCTATCTACTAAGGAAAGTCAGGAATTATATGAGCAAAATTACAAAAAACTTTCCACACAAATAAAGTCAGATTTAAATAATTGGAAAAATATTAAGTGCTCTTGGATAGGCCAAGTGAATATAATAAAGATGACAATACTCCCTAAACTAATCAATTTATTTCGTGCTATACCAATCGGACTTCCAAGAAAATATTTTAATGATCTAGAAAAAATAACAACAAAATTCATATGGAAGAATCAAAGATCGAGAATCTCACAGGAATTAATGGGGAAAAAATCAAATGAAGGTGGCCTAGCTGTACCTGATCTAAAACTATATTATAAAGCAGCAGTCACCAAAACCATTTGGCATTGGCAAGAAATAGATTAGTTGATCAATGGAATAGGTTAGGTTCACAAGACAGAATAGTCAACGATAGCAATCTAGTGTTTGACAAACCCAAAGATCCTAACTTTTGGGATAAGAATTCATTATTTGACAAAAACTGCTGGGATAACTGGAAATTAGTATGGCAGAAATTAGGCATGAACCCACACTTAATACCGTATACCAAGATAAGATCAAAATGAGTCCATGATTTAGGCATAAAGAACAAGATTATAAATAAATTAGAGGAACATAGGATAGTTTATCTCTCAGACTTGTGGAGGAGGAAGAAATTTGGGACCAAAGATGAACTAGAGACCATTACTGATCACAAAAAAGGAAATTTTAATTACATCAAATTAAAAAGCCTTTGTACAAACAAAACTAATGCAAACAAGATTAGAAGGGAAGCAACAAACTGGGAAAACATCTTCACAGTGAAATGTTCTGATAAAGGCCTCATTTCCAAAATATATAGGGAATTGATTCTAATTTATAAGAAACCAAGCCATTCTCCAATTGATAAATGTTCAAAGGATATGAACAGACAATTTTCACATGATGAAATTGAAATTATTACCACTCATATGAAAGAGTGTTCTGAATCACTATTGATCAGAGAAATGCAAATTAAGACTACTCTGAGATTGGCTAAGATGACAGGGAAAAATAAAAATGAATGTTGGAGGGGATGTGGGAAAACTGGGACACCAATGCATTGTTGGTGGAGTTGTGAACAAATCCAACCATTCTGGAGAGCAATCTGGAATTATGCCCAAAAAGTTGTCAAACTGTGCATACCTTTTTGATCCAGCAGTGGTACTAGTGGGCTTATAATCCAAAGAGATACTAAAGAAGGGAAAGGGACCTGTATGTGCCAAAATATTTGTGACAGCCCTGTTTGCAGTGGATAGAAACTGGAAAATGAATAGATGCCCATCAACTGGAGAATGGTTGGGTAAACTGTGGTATATGAATGTTATGGAATATTGTTGTTCTGTAAGAAATGACCAGCAGGATGAATACAGAGGGGCTTGGAGAGACTTACGTGAACTGATGCTAAGTGAAATGAGCAGAACCAAGAGATCATTTTATACTTCAACAATGAAACTGTATGAGGATGTATTCTGATGGAAGTGCATTTCTTTGACAAAGAGAATATCTAACTCAGTTTCTTTTTTTTTTTAATTTAATAGCCTTTTATTTACAGGATATATGCATGGGTAACTTTACAGCATTAACAATTGCCAAACCTTGTTCCAATTTTTTACCTCTTACCCCCCCCCACCCCCTCCCCTAGATGGCAGGATGACCAGTAGATGTTAAATATATTAAAATATAAATTAGATACACAATAAGTATACATGACCAAAACGTTATTTTGCTGTACAAAAAGAATCAGACTCTGAAATATTGTACGATTAGCTTGTGAAGGAAATCAAAAATGCAGGTGGGCATAAATATAGGGATTGGTAATTCAATGTAATGGTTTTTAGTCATCTCCCAGAGTTCTTTTTCTGGGCATAGCTGGTTCAGTTCATTACTGCTCCATTAGAAATGATTTGGTTGATCTCGTTGCTGAGGATGGCCAGGTCCATCAGAACTGGTCATCATATAGTATTGTTGTTGAAGTATATAATGATCTCCTGGTCCTGCTCATTTCACTCAGCATCAGTTCGTGTAAGTCTCTCCAGGCCTTTCTGAAATCATCCTGTTGGTCATTTCTTACAGAACAGTAATATTCTATAATATTCATATACCACAATTTATTCAGCCATTCTCCAACTGATGGACATCCATTCAGTTTCCAGTTTTTAGCCACTACAAAAAGGGCTGCCACAAACATTCGTGCACATACAGGTCCCTTTCCCTTCTTTATTATCTCTTTGGGATATAATCCCAGTAGTAACACTGCTGGATCAAAGGGTATGCACAGTTTGATAACTTTTTGAGCATAGTTCCAAACTACTCTCCAAATCTAACTCAGTTTCAATTGATTAGTGATGGATAGAAGCAGCTATACCCAAAGAAAGAACACTGGGAAATAATGCAAACTGTTTGCATTTTTGTTTTTCTTCCTGGGTTATTTTTACCTTCTGAATCCAATTCTTCCTGTGCAACAAGAGAACTGTTCGGTTTTGCCCACATATATTGTATCTAGGATATACTGTGACATATTTAACATGTATAAAACTGCTTGCCATCTGAGGGAGGGTGTGGACGGAGGGAGGGGAAAAATTGGAACAGAAGTGAGTTCAAAAGATAATGTTGCAAAAAATTACCCAGGCATGGGTTCTGTCAATAAAATGTTATAATTATTAAAAAAAAATCAATGTAATGAAAAAAAAAAGAATCTATGTGACTGGAAGGATAGTGATACTCTCAGCAGAAAGAGGAAAACTTGGAGTAAGGGCTTAGATAAAGATAGTAGGTAGATAGATAGATAGATAGATAGACAGATGGATGGGTATATGGATGGATAGATAGATAGATAGACAGACAGACAGACAGGCAGATAGATTAGAGGGATGTATAGATGTATTAATGATATAGAGATAATATACATGTATCTATATATATTAGAATTTCATTTACATACATACATGTAAATACATATATAGACATATTCATGCTGATATACACATACACACAGACAAGTAGATTACAAAAACCAAGTAGAAGAGTTATAGAGCAATAAGGAAAAAAAAAAACCAAAAATATTTTTGAGTTAAACATGTTGAAGGATATAATAATGAGTTGTAATTTTGCTTAAAATTGGAGAGAGTAACTTGAGAGACAATTCAATTCTATATCTGTCATCGATGGATGTTGTCATTGTTTTCTGTGTCATCCTTCATGCAACATTACCCAAAGCAAGATTTTGAGATGCATTTGTTGTGATGCCCTTTAGATTGTATTGTCATATTATACATGTTGACTGTGAAAATGTTGTATTGCAAAATCAGGACTTATGCTTGCTATGTTGAGTATGGTTGAAATAGTTTTAAACCCTCTTTAATAGAAAGTAATTAGGGATAGACCAGTCTACTTTAATAGAAACTACTAATTAAAGGCATTTTAGTGAAATTCAGTTTTTTTGTTTGATTTTTCATGTAAAGTAAAATAAACAAATATTGCCAAGTCCTTGTAGTGAAGCTGTTAGTATGAAAGATTAAGAAGAAATAATGGAGGCCACTTTTCTTCAACAAGATCTACAAAGAGCATCAGATCAATTAATGGTCAAGAAATTCAAAGATAAATAAAGAATAAATTCTTTCATCCAGCCTATGACTTTACAAAGTGATAGCCAGAATCCTGTGGCCATTGGGAAAAGGAGGTCTCACCAGGGAAGCTAGTTCAGTGTCAGATAAATAGGCCAGAAACTTGCCTTTACAGCAATCAAGAATGTACAAGGGCATATCTGAAGTCAGCAAGGCTATACTTCCTTGCTGATACAAATTCCAGAATATAGTGGCAAGGAAGGCCTAGGAGATTTAGGAACTCATAGCACTCTGATCAAGGATGCAGCTCCAGTATCCAGAACACTATTACTGGGATGTCCTAGGAAGAATGAGAGAGCATGTAGTGCATGAATGAATATTATGAGGAAGTTTAAATGAATACTTAAGCATTCCAACCTAAGATGCTCTGAAGGGGCCTGAAACATGCCAGCACTATGAGTTTTGGGTACACCAAGGAAAGTGAAAGTCAGCAGCATGAGTCAATCAGGCAAAAAGCATTAAAATTCTTTTTTTTTTTTTAAATTTTTTTTATTTAATAGCCTTTTATTTACAGGATATATACATAGGTAACTTTACAGCATTAACAATTGCCAAACCTCTTGTTCCAATTTTTCACCTCTTACCCCCCCCCCCCCCTAAATGTCAGGATGACCAGTAGATGTTAAAATATATTAAAATATAACTTAGATACACAATAAGTATACATGACCAAAACATTATTTTGCTGTACAAAAAGAATCAGACTCTGAATTATTGTACAATTAGCTTGTGAAGGAAATCAAAAATGCAGGTGTGCATAACTATAGGGATTGGGAATTCAATGTAATGGTTTTTAGTCATCTCCCAGAGTTCTTTTTCTGGGTATAGCTAGTTCAGTTCATTACTGCTCCATTAGAAATGATTTGGTTGATCTCGTTGCTGAGGATGGCCTGATCCATCAGAACTGGTCATCATCTAGTATTGTTGTAGAAGTATATAATGATCTCCTGGTCCTGCTCATTTCACTCAGCATCAGTTCGTGTAAGTCTCTCCAGGCCTTTCTGAAATCATCCTGTTGGTCATTTCTTACAGAACAGTAATATTCCATAATTTTCATATACCACAATTTATTCAGCCATTCTCCAACTGATGGACATCCATTCAGTTTCCAGTTTCTAGCCACTACAAAAGGGCTGCCACAAACATTCGTGCACATACAGGTCCCTTTCCCTTCTTTATAATCTCTTTGGGATATAATCCCAGTAGTAACACTGCTGGATCAAAGGGTATGCACAGTTTGATAACTTTTTGAGCATAGATCCAAACTACTCTCCAAAATGGTTGGATTCGTTCACAACTCCACCAACAATGAATCAATGTCCCAGTTTTCCCACATCCCTCCAACAATCATCATTATTTTTCCTGTCATCTTAGCCAATCTGACAGGTGTGTAGTGGTATCTTAGAGTTGTCTTAATTTGCATTTCTCTGATTAATAATGACTTGGAGCATCTTTTCATATGACTAGAAATAGTTTCAATTTCTTCATCTGAGAATTGTCTGTTCATATCCTTTGACCATTTTTCAATTGGAGAATGGCTTGATTTTTTATAAATTAGAGTTAATTCTCTATATATTTTGGAAATGAGGCCTTTATCAGAACATTTGACTGTAAAAATATTTTCCCAGTTTATTGCTTCCCTTCTAATCTTGTCTGCATTAGTTTTGTTTGTACAAAAACTTTTCAGTTTGGTATAATCGAAATTTTCTATTTTGTGATCAGTAATGATCTCTAGTTCTGCTTTGGTCATAAAGACCTTCCCCTTCCACAGGTCTGAGAGGTAAACTATCCTATGTTCCTCTAATTTATTAATAATTTCATTCTTTATGCCTAGGTCATGAACCCATTTTGACCTTATCTTGGTGTACGGTGTTAAGTATGGATCAATGCCTAGTTTCTGCCATATTAGTTTCCAATTTTCCCAGCAATTTTTATCAAACAGTAAGTTCTTATCCCAAAAGCTGGGATCTAAGCATTAAAATTCTTACCATGTGCCTTCAGACATTATACTAAGCATTGTGACACAGGGAAAGGAAAAACATGACTGTCTGGGGCTCAAAGAGTTCATATTACAATAAAGGTGAATGGCATGAAAACAAATATGTACATACATGACAATATATAATGTAAATGAAAGATAGTCTTAAAAGGAAGGATTTGTTAATGGGGGGAAAGGAACTTACCAGCTAACAGTGAAATTTGATCTGAAGTTTTAAGAAAGTTAGGAAGGCAAGTAGAGTTGAGGGGATAAAAATTATTTCAAAAATGGGGAACAACCAATACAAATACTCAGATCTGGAGAAAAACAGGTAAACTAGGATAATTGGATCTTAAAGGTGCTAAAGGAAGTAAAGTGTAAGAAAAATGAAAAGGTAGGAAGGGATAATATGGAGGACTTTAAATACTAAACAGAGGATTTTATAATCTATCTTTGAGATAATTGAGAGCCAATAAAGATAATTATGAAAGAGAGTCTTGTGGTCAAAGCTGTGTAGAAGCATCCTGACCTGTCCAAGGAATTACAAATTAGCAATGATAAGAGCAATACAGATAAGCAATTAAACAACAATTAGAGTTCACTTTGGTGCCATCAAATAACAGGACATTATATTGAGATATTACTTAAGAGTACAGTCGACAAGACAAAAATTACAGGTATCAGAGTTAAGGAAAGAAAAACCAGGGAGAGCCAACATGAATAAGGCAGAAAAATAGAAACAGCATTCAAATTATAAATCCAACTGATAACTTCAGTGGGAAGTTATTGAGGCATTAAAAAGCCCCACAATGTTGGGGTACCCAGGTAAATATCTCACTTATGGTAAAATAATCCACAAATTCAGTTTGTCTTCAAGTTAAGAGGAAAAGATTTATTATGAGGGCAACAATGGGCTAAGTTCCAAAAGATTAGCAAGGAACCAAGAGAGAGAAGATAGATTTATAGAACAAAGTTAGATTAGAGCTTCATTTTACTTATTTGCTAATTTTATGGCTTACAAGTGGTTTACTCACTATTGTCTCAGGAACTTGATTATCATTGACCAACAGATTTTCTCTCTGATAGTCAGTAATGTTTGTAGGACTATTCTAAGGCCATGAGACTTTAGAATCATTGACAGACAAATTGTTAGAACAGAAGTACTCTAAGGTCAAAGGACCTCCTCACTGTTATGTTTCCCCTAGAAGCTGTATCCCATCAGGAAGTAGAAGTGTAGTTAAAGGAGATAAAGTTAAAAGGGAATAAAATTAAGCATAAAATTCCCACAAATTCAAATTTAAACTAAATTCAATAACCAATTAATTCAAACTAGTCAATTATTGACCTAAACATGTAAAGTCCGGGATAGCTCCCTGGAGGCCTCAAGAACAGCTGGAGTCAGGATAAATAAAAATATTTGGTCTTTAGGGACAGAAGTGAAGGAGACAGACAAACTGCCACAGGCTCACCACCAACCCTTCTCCTCCTCGTCCTGCTGAAAAATGAGTCTGTCTTGTCTCACACCATCCTCTAATCCTTCCTACCATTATATATATATATATACACCAAAAATCGAGCCAGCACAGAACAGTGAGAAGGGTCATTTTCCCAAACATATGCTAATAGAATCATTGTCCAATAGGTAATTAGCCTTAAATGCACAGTTGTCTGATTCAAGCACACCTTTTAAGAGTTTCACACCTTTTAAGAGTTTACATCTCCCACTTTCTTTTGTTTCAGAACACAGGTGGTCACGCCCTCCTTGACTTCTCAGGGAGGTGAGAATCCCAAAAAGGAGGTGATCACACCCTCCCTGACTTCTCAGGAAGGGAGGTGAAAGCACTAAAAAGGAGATGATCACACCCTTCCTGACTTTTCAGGAAGAGAGATGAAAAACACCAAAGGGAAGTGGGGAGTCAAGCCAGATGTTCTTAGTGGGTTTCAGGGCTGAAGGGTCTTACTAGGAACAAGTATGCACAAACCCATCAGCATGGGAGGTATTACACAAGCACCTAACAATAAAGCACAGGCTATTAGTGATGACTCTCCCCACAGCCAGTGCAGGCTCAGTGTGGTGTAACAAACATAAATTGTACATGCAAGTAATGAATAATAAATAATATGAATCAACATGGTGTTGTAAAAAATTTCCAGAAGTCCTAGAAGGAGGGTTTGTAAATAACAATCACACATACGTCTCCTTCAGCAGCCAAGAGATAGTCCAAAACCAATCTATTGTCCATTACTTCACGTGTCAGCAAATCCAATGATGCCTTCAAGTTTTTGAGTCCTGGAAAAGTCTTTTTATGTGTTAGGGGATCCAATGATTCCTGTAGATTTTGAAGTCTTGCAAGTGTCTTATCATTTCTCAGGGAATCCAATAATTTCTGAGGGTTTTCAAGTCCTACTACAGTCTTATTAACAATTTTTGATGTCCATGAGTCAATTGCCATAACTGCCATGCTCTTTCAGGGGTGGGCACAGTCAGTGGTTAAAAGGAGTTCTTACTACTGTCTTTATAGTTAGGTCACAAGAGTATACAGCACAAATATTATGTTTGGATGCATCTGTGAAGATAGTTGGTCCTTTAAGAGGAACTTTAGAAACCTTTTCTTCAAGAATCCATTACCAATTATGTAATAGTGTGGTTATCTTTAATGGAGACCTGTATGTAAAATTTGGCGCTGTGGCCAATTCAAATTTGCCACTCTGGGATAGTTTCACAGCATACATTAATTTGTGCATTAGTATAAAAAGCATGTATATCTTGTCAGGTCTTATTTCAGATAATTGTATTGCTCGCTCAATGGCCTTTAGTAAAATTCTAGCCACAAACACTGGGTAAGGAATAAGCCTTTGTTCTGGTTGTGCTGGGATTCACCCACTCTATTACAGTGTCTCCTTGATGAAGGACTGCTGTGGGTACCTCTTTTGTAGCAAAACCCAATATTTCCAAGGGTTTTTGAGTGACTCTTTCAAAGACACTTCAACTTCTTTCAAAGCCTCTTGAGCTTCTTTTGTAAGCTGGAGTGGTGAGTTTAAAGCATTGTCTCCCCTTAAAATGTCATATAATGGTTGCAATTGATAGGTAGTCAAGCTTAACACTGGTTGCATCCATTGGATATCTCCTATCAATTTCTAAAAGTCATTGAAGCTGTTTAGCTTCTCTGTTCTTAAGGAAAGTTTTTGTACTGTAAGCACCTTAGGGTATACTTCGTATCCTAAATATTGAAAAGAAGCATGTCTTTGAATTTTTTCTGGAGCTATATGTAATTTGTAGTTTCTTAGTGTTTCTATGCTCTTTTGTAGACATGCTCCTAACATTTGTTCTTCAGGTGAACATCCCAATATATCATCCATGTAATAACATTACTGGAGTAAGAGCAGTAGCAACATACATTTGACACATAGTAGGGCTGTTTTTCATTCCCTGTGGCAAAACTGTCCATTCATATCTTTTATAAGGCTCAGGTAAGTTAATACTGGGCACTGAAAAGGCAAATGTTTTCATATCTTCCTTATCTAGAGGGATCGAATAGAAACAATCTTTAATGTCTATAACCCAAAGAGGCCATTCTCTAGGCAATTGAGTAGGAGATGGAAGCCCAGGCTGAAGAGTTTCCATAGTTTCTATCTATTTATTTACCTTTCTTAAATCAGTCAACATCCTCATTTTCCAGATTTCTTTCTTACAACAAATACTGGGGAATTCCAAGGACTTAGAGGAGGTTGTAAGTGTCCTTGGTCAAGTTGCTCCTGTACTGTCTAATAAGACCTGAATTTTATCTTTGGCTAAGGGTCACTGTTCTATCCACAGTGATGTTATCAGTTTTCCATTGAACAGAAACAGGTGAGAGTGCTGTCAGGCCTTCAACAGCAGCCCTGCCTAAAAAACTAAAGTACTCATTTGTAATCCTAATTGTTGTAAAATGTCTCTTCCCCACATATTGATGAGGATTTTTTCAACTATAAAAGGAGCAATAATTCCTGTTTTGCCTTCAAATGTCCATCTCAAAGTGGTAGCACTAACTTCAGCTGCTATTGATCCTCCTATGGCAGACATATAGATGTCTGCCTTAATCTTTGCCCAGTAACTAGGCCAGTTGGCACCTCCAATGACTGTACAATCTGCACCAGTGTCTACCAATCCTTCTAATGGTATGCCATTTATATAGATAGTGAACATAGATAGGTCAGTCAGCTGTCACAGCTGCTGTCCAGAATACTCCTGGATTCTGTTTCTTAGAGTCAGAATCTGGGCGACTATCAGTAGATTGCTTATTAGGAGTCTGTATCAGTAAATCTGATGTTACTACTTCTCCTGGGTGATAAGCCACACATTGTCTATGTGTATTAATGACTGGGATATTATCTACACATTCCCCAGTTTCCCATATCAGTGTATGGATGAACATTGTTTTGTAAGTAGTCTCAGAAGTGAAATGATCAAGCCTACTGTGCCTCATGGCAAGGAATCCATAGGCTGGAGAGGAACAGATTTCACTTCTCCAGAGGGTATCTCAGTTGTCCAAGTTGCATACAACTCTATTCTCCCCAATTGTAATCCCTTTCTCCCATCAGATTGCTTCCTGGCTGATTGGTCATGTCTGGGTATTGAACTTTTAAAGGCTCTCTGGGTATAGCATCGGCTGCCATTATGCCCCAAGTATTTTTTGCCTTGGGCCCTGGGCCTGGGTCCCTCATCCCGTTTCCCTGAAACAGTCTACATTCTGATGCCCAATGGAAGGCTCTGTTGCATTTTGGACATGGGGTTTGGGGTCTTGTTCTCTCACCCTGTTTTCTCACTCTGTCTCTATACCAACATTGAGCTTTCAGATGCCCCAAATTGAAAACATTGACGAGTATCTCTGGAAGTCTCTTGCCAAAAGGGACCCTGTCTTCCCATGTTTGGATTTTGGGAAGTCTACATCATAGCCTGGCTATAAAAGTTATTTGTGCCCACTGTGGCACAGCGTCCTATGATCTCCTCTAAAAGAGCATCCTTGTGTAGTCCTAGAATAATTCTTTTATAAACCTCATTAACATATTCTTTAGCAAGTTGCCTTATCATAATTTCTGTTGCTGCATTTTCACCAATAGTTCGCATGACAGCTGTCTGCAAATGTTTCCCAAAATCAGCAAAGAGTTCATTTGCCCCTTGTGCTATTTTTGTGAAGGCCTCTCCCTTGTCCTGTTTACCTGTGATAAAACTCCATACTTTGATAGCAGCAGAAGCAATTTGCTTTTATGTTGCTATGGGATAATTAATCTGTATTGAAGTATTCTGCATAAGAACCTACACATGTTCGTCATAGGTGATTGAAGTATTACTTCCACTTTGACTATTTCTATGGGCTTGTATAGCTCACTATATTCAGACAGTCACAAGTTTTGTCCATGTTCTAAGCATGTCCTTGCTATAGATTTCCAGTCCCTAGGGGTTAAGACTTCATAGGCCAAATTCTGTAATAACATCTTTTAACGTAAGCTGATATGGCCCCATAAAGAGTGCAAGCCTTTTTCAGGTCTTTGAGGATTTCTAGATCAAAAGGAGTGTATCTTCTACTTTCTTGACCTGAAGAGTTAAACTGTTGAATTACAGAATACATTTCTATTCTCAAATCAGCTGTATTCTGTTCTTCCTCTGTGGGTTTAAGTAGTTAGTGCCTTTTGCAATCTAGTCATAGGAGGGGGTGTTTGTGAGGGGGGGAAGGTGCTGGTGATATCACTGTCCCTCCCAGTCCTCCTCCTCTTTCCACCCAGGAAGGTGAAGTTGATGGGGGGGGGAGGAGAGAGGTCAAGAGTCTGCTCTGGTGTAGGCAGAGTTGAAGTTGGGCTGTGAGAGTGAGAACTGCCATGCCCTTCAAGTTCATTTAAGTCCTCATGCCCTCTGGCGATATTATCATTAATCTGTTCTTTGTCTTCCTCTTTTTTTGCAAACTTCCTTATCTGGCTGTTCTTAAAACTTTTATTTTTTTTTTTTTTTTATAACTTTGGGGATTCTTTAAGGCCAATTGTGTTAAGTTGTACATATAGAATGTTTTCTTGGAAATTGAATCAGGACCATTATCATTATAATATTCACATAGTTGATCTCCTACTAGTTTCCAATTATCTACCTCTATTTCTTCTTCCTTAAAGAACCAAGGGGATGTAAATTCTAATGTATTCATGAGTCCATCAATCTGCTCCCAAGTTACAATCAAACTCTATCTCTTTATCAATCTGAATGTGCTTCCTGTAGATCTCCTTCAGGGTGGGGTTGGGGGTGGGAGAGAATCTTTTCCTAATATCTTCCCCATTTCACCTAGAAAATGAGAGTTACTAGTTTAGCTCTTAGCAAAGTAAGTTCTTTGTCAAATAAAATACTAACCCTATTACCTGGTCACCTGGGACTTCTTCAGTGAAATTAGGATCCTTGTTTCACATGTTGAGCACCAAAATGTAAAGTCTGGGCTAGCTCCCTGAAGGTCTTAAGAACAGCTGGAGTCAGGATAAGTAAAAGTCCTTGGTCTTTAGGAGGAGAAGTGAAGGAGACAGACAAACTGCCATAGGCTCACCACCAACCCTTCTCCTCCTCGTCCTGCTGAAAAGTGAGTATGGTTTGTCTCACACCACCCTCTAATCCTTCCTACAATTATCTACATACATCAAACATCAAGCCAGCATAGAACAGTGAGATGGGCCATTTTCCCAAACATATGCTAATAGAATCATTGTCCAATAGGTAATTAGCCTTAAGTGCTTGGTTGTCTGATTCAAGCACATCTTTTAAGAGTTTCAGCTCTTTACATAAACACAATTTTAAACTCAAATTATAAAGGAGAAAATGAAATGACACAAAGGCATAAAAATGAACCTGCTTCAATTAATGGATATAAAAAGCTCATTATTATACTATCAGAAGGTGGTCCTAAGTGAGTCCCTCTAACCCTCACCATTGCCAACCTCAAGCACTAACAGCACCAGTAGACCAAAGGCAGGTTACAAACATAAATGTTGATTTTAAACTGCTCTAAAATAACTTTTTTCTTGTAAGTGCCAATTTTAGTGTTAATAATTTGTTATCCTGGCCAGAGAATCAGTCCCTGGTAGTAGATAGGAAAACTCAAGTGAAATGGTACCACTGAAGATGCTAGCTATATTTTATGAGCAAATGGGAGAGAATGATGGTGGGGGGGAAAACAAGCAAATAGCAGTCAGGGATATTACTGTAAGGCAGACCAGGACCTAGAGAGTTACTGGAATGAGGAACAATTCCATTTTATTGTCCACCATAGACTTGATGCTTTGTATAGGATGCTACATTAGAAGTTGGAAAATTCTGAGCCCAAATTTAGCCTGAGATATTTACCACTTCAAATATTTTGAATTATAAGATTTCCAAAACTTAAGAAATGTTAAATTTGCAGTTCTTCTAAAATAGTTAAAGTAACCATTGTAGTTGCCTAGACATATCTTTAAATAAATTGTTTGCAATCAAATACAGGGAACAAAGATATTCTGCCTACTTAGTGTTGTTCTATTATAAAATATTTATCAATCATTTCCCCCCTCGATGGAATGAACTTAAATCCAGTGTTACAATAACTTCTATTTGTGAAAGCAGAAATCTACAACTGAAATTCTGTTATTATTTCATCATGTTTTAGAGGTGAAAGGTTAGGGAACCTATGTAGTACAAGTGCAACTAGATGGTACAGTGGATAAGGTACCAGCCCTAACCTGAGTTCAAATCTGGCTTCAGACATTTATTAGCTGTGTGATCCTGGGCAAGTTAGTTAAGCATTTGCCTCAGTTTCCTCATCTGTAAAAGTGATCTATAGAAAGAAATGGCAAAACCATTCTACTATCTTTACAAAGTCAACTTCAAATGAGTTTGGTATGACTGAACAACAATGACAGTGGAATGAATAATACTTGTTGGATCCCACAAAATTAGAGATTTTGGGTATGGACTCATAGACAATTTTTATATGGGTTATTCAAAGGAACAATGTGGCTAACTAATCTACCATTAAACTAGCTGTGTGGTGATGAATTTTAAAGTACTATGGCTTGCACAGAGTTAAAATTAAAGGTTCTTGAAATAGTGAGGAAAGGTTTGGTACAATTGTACTGTTGTATTTCCAGATTCTGCTTGTGGCTACAAAGTCATTCGATCTAAACCTAGAATCTTTAACTTTGAATACCAATCTTTAAACTATTATTAGTCACATCATTCTTCTGTCTTTTGAAGTTGATTTTTTAAAACACAAGTATAGAACTTAAAATTTACCCACATTAAATTTTCTCATATTCAATTCAGCCCACAATGTATGTATTTTAGAGACAGTATTTTAAATCTGGAAATATTGACTACCTCTACAAGTTTTGTGTTTTCCACTAATTCGAGAAGCATACTATCTATAAATTAACTTGTCTCTGCTTTCGTCATCTGTGAAATAATTATCTTTTTAAAAATTTAGTCAGCTAATTTCAGTGGATTTGGGATGAAAAATGTCCTTAGCATCCTTCCTTCACACAGAGAAAGAGCACTCTGGAGACTGAATGAGGATGGAAATGTATTTCCATCTTCTTTTGTTAGTTTGTTTT
Organism: Sarcophilus harrisii; assembly: GCF_902635505.1. Lineage (NCBI taxonomy): Eukaryota > Metazoa > Chordata > Mammalia > Dasyuromorphia > Dasyuridae > Sarcophilus > Sarcophilus harrisii. The sequence continues at coordinate 280,927,962 of NC_045426.1, read as the reverse complement.
TCTTTCTTGTGGTTTTTCTTATTTGTTCTGATTTTGCTTTTGCAACATTACAGATATGGAAACATGTTTAAAATGAATGATTGTCTTTACAGGAAGGGGAAGGGAAAAGAGGGAAGGAGAAAATATTTGGAATTCAAAATCTTATAAAAATTAATTTTGAAAACTATCTTTACATGTAATTTTGAAAATAAAATATTATCAAATTAAAAAAAAAGGAAAAGAAAATAGAAAAAAAAAGAAAATCTTAGCCAACAACCTTCCTTGACAACCATTTCTCTTTTAAAAGAAATAAAAAACACTTTAGAAACGTTTTAAAATTCTTAGTTATTGGATTAATTACTGCTGTCTTCTCAGAATGTCATTCCTTTTAAAAGTTCTTCCTACTTAATATCATGTCATATAAGTCTTCCTATAATTCTCTAAATTATTCATATTCTTCATTTTTATATCATAGCAATATTCCTTTACATTAATCTACCATTCTCAGTCATTCTTCAATCATTAGGTACCCACTTTGTTTCCAGTTCTTCACTACCACATAAAATATTGCTGTGAATATTTTGGCCCATCTGAGACCTCTCTTTTAATATCTACTAGCCTTGGAGTATATGCCATCAGTAGGAACCCTAGTTCAGAGGGTATGAACACTGCATTCTCACATAAATAGTAATTGTTTTCCAGATAATTGGACCAATTCACAGCTCTACCAACTGTGATTAAATGTACCTTTCTTTTATAGTTCCTCAAGATTTGAATATAGCTTATATCTATCATTTTGGCCAAATTTGCTAGAAATGAGATTAAATTTTAGAGTTGTCTGGATTTATAGATCTCTTACTTTTATTTATATGTAACAATCTTTCAGAAGATTGTTAACAGTTCATAATTTTTCTTTTGACGCATACTCATATATTGAATATACATATATATATATATATATATATATATATATATACAAAAACATGTACATGTTATATATGTTTACTTTGACCATATGATATTGGAGAATGGCTCTTCATCATACATGTTTTAGCTTTTTAGTCTTTAGACTTTTATATCTTTAATATCTGATTTTTAGTGAAGTCAATACAAAGATAGTTTCCTCCAAACAAGTGTTTGCCTTCTTATTATATTTATACTGAATTTGTTAATTTAAGAGCTATTCAATTTTGTGTAAATGAAATTATTTTATCTTCTAAGATCTCTATCTGATGTTTGATTGAGAATTTTTTTCTTAGCAATAGTTGTGAAATTTCCATTTGCAAAATTCAAATAGAATCTTTATACAAGTAGATTATGTTCTTGTAATTAAACACACACACACACACACACACACACACACACACACACAAACCCTGACCTTTTAATTCAATTGTTTATGATTCTGTCTTATCTATTCTGTTTTGATTATCTACTATTTTTAAATGGTTTGAAGAGGGTTTCTATCTCCATCTACCCATCAGAAGAGCAGAGTACTTACTGATGAAGTATGAATACCAAGACTGATTCTCTCTTGCAAGATGATGTATGTATATAATATATGATTATGAAACTATGCATCTCTTTAATATATAGTTTGTTTTTTAAAGGCTATATATTAAATTGAACATGGTCATACTAACAGTGCCTTGCTAATGTACCCTTTCAAACCTTCTTTGTCTCTTTTCTGAACATTTTTTTAAGTTTCATAGAAACATTTTTCTTTTATTTTTGTATTACTATCACTATTCCTTTCCTCTGTAGAAAAAGTTCCCCCCCAAAAAAGAAAAATACTGTCCCATAGTAATTATGTCTATTCAAGCATTGAATGTATCTGAAAATTTATGTCTCATTAGATCTCTACAATCTACACTTTTCTTTCCAGAGGATGGTAGCATCAATTACTATCAGTCTTCTGAATAATGAGTATTAAACTGCATTAATCAGAGTTCTTAATTCTCTTGACATTGTTTGACTTTATGTTATTGTAGCCATTGTAGAAATAGGTTGGTTTTTTTTTTTTTGTTTTGTTTTTTTGCTTCTATCACTCTGTATGTAAGTCTTCCTATTCTCCCCTCCCCGCCAAATCCATTTTGGTTCTTTGGTCCTTTCTTATAGTACAATAAAAGAGTAGGTAGGTGGCACAGTAAATAAAACCCTGGGCCTAAAATCAGAGTAATCCAGCCTCAGACATTTATTAATTGTGTAACCCTAGGCAAGTCACTTTACCCTGTTTGCCTTAGGTTCCTCATCTATAAAATGAACTGGAGAAGGAAATGTCAAACCACTCCAATATCTCTGCCAAAAAAAAAAAAAAAGTCACTGAGCAACAACGGTAATATTTCATTATATTCCTATATCACAATCTCTTCAGCCATTCCTTAATAGATAAGATCACAGTGTATTTTCAGTTGTTTAATATAACAAAAATGTAATTTTGTTCATATAGGTCTTTTCCCTTTATCTTTGTTCTCTTTGGGGGTATATGTATTTACCAAAATTGTGTCAGTGCTCCACTTTTAAAACTATCCAATTTCTTTTTTTATTAGCTTTTGACAATTTTATAATGATATGAGAGGGTACTTTACAGTTGTTTTATTCTGCAATTTTCACATTATTAATGATTTAGATTACTTTTATATAATTATTGGTAACCAACATTTATTCTTTTGAGAACTGTCAGTTCATCTCATGTGGTCATTTATCTACTGAGTAATGGCTCCTTTATCTATTTATTTGAATCACTTCATACACCTCCTACATATCTTACATTTATTATAGAAATGATTTACAAAGAGTTACTTATAGTTCATTATTTCCCTCCTGATTCTAATTCATTGATTTTTTAATGCTAAACCTTTTCTATCAAAATCACTCATTTTACATAATATGATTATCTCTTTTCTTTCAAGACTTTTTTTGTCTCACCAACTTCTTATGCCTTTCCCTTTTTTTGAAGTTTTTTTTTTTTTAATGACAATTTATTAATGATTATGACCTATTTGGAACTTATTGTGATATATGGTATGAAATATTGGTCTAAATCAGAAGTTCTTAAGCTTGAGTTCATAAACTTTAATTCTTAAAATATTTTTATATTTATATTTCAACAAAATTTGTTTCTTCTGTTATGATGTATATTTTATTTTATTCATTTAGATATTTTTCTGAAGGGTTCCATAGATTTCACTAAACTACAAAACATGGTTAAGGACACAAGAAAAATTAAGAAACCCTGATCCATAGTTTCTCCAAATTAATTTCAATAACACTTGCTATTCTTCCCCCTCACAATAGTCTCCCTCCCACATTTTGTTAAATAGTGAATCATTACCCCAGTAGTTGGCATCTTTCAATTAATCCAACACTTTGTTACTATATTTTATTGCTTTTGACTCTTAGTCTTTTCCATTATTAATATGGTCTATTTTGTTTATAGTTTTCTTACCCTTATTCATAATATAAATACAACCTGTAACTAATCTATTAAATATGTTGTGTTAGTCTCATTGCTGCTATTTTATTCACTATTCTGCTCAATATGCAATAGAGATACTGTTCTATATATATTTATATATATATATATATTTGGGTTGCTTTTTTGTTTATTTATTTACTTTGTCTCTCCTTCCTTGGGATATTTGGACAATATTTAAATAATAGAAGGAATTTGATAAGATGTCTTTCTTCTTGTTTTTCCAAAAATTCATGTAATATTAGAGGAAACTTTTCTTTGAACATTTAGAAGTATTTACCTGGTAATGCATGAGGTCCCGGGCATTTTTCCTTTGGAATTATGCTTATTGTTTCTGAGTTTTTTTCTTCTTTGAGCACGGTGTTTAAATTATTTATCTCTCATCTAGATATTATGAGTAAATTTTATTTTTAAAATCTTTATTTCATTCAAATTATTGTTTGTTAAGTTGTAATTAGATAAAATAATAGCATGTTGCTTTCTTCTTCATCTGTTATAAATTATTATTTTTGTTTTGATAATGTGGCTTTCCTTTCATTTATATTTATAAAATTAATTTTACTACTCAACTCATTTATTATCTTCACTTTTATTCCATGATTTTTGAAAATCCCTTTTGTTGGCTGTATTTGCATTTAATTATTTATTTTTGCTTCTCTAGCTTGTTGGCAGTATTTAATTTTAGTTTCATGTCCAATTCATTGATCGTTTTTAATGAAAAGTGTGTGTGTGTGTGTGTGTGTGTGTGTGTGTGTGTGTGTATGCGTGTGTCCCCTGATGATTGCTTTGCTTGCATCCCAAAAAATTCAGGGTACTCCAGCATTCTAGTGATTTTCTCCAAGAAGTTGTAGCTCCACCTATATTTGAACTCTGTACAGCCAAATTAAGACAAGCAATTTCTTTCCATATTGCACAACATTCTTTGATTTTGAGTCCTGGTGGGCAATTTGTATAACAAGAACAGTAAATTTTAAAAGAACTGATTAATAGAAAAAGAAGAGGAATTAATCTAATCCAAATTTTAAAATAACAAAAGAGAATTGCTAGGATGTTAATTTTATTTAACTTGTCTCATATAGATAAAATAACAATGGTTCACAAGTATAGAGTATTTTGAAATTTTAAAAATCGCTTTACTTAGTACAAGCATTATCATCCTCAACAGTGGCATAGTGAGGTTAACTGACTTATTTAAGGTCACAGAGCTACTACACATCATAACTAAGATGCAAACACAGGTCTTCTAACTACTGGTCCAGTGATCTTCAGGGAGGTGGCAGCAGCAACAGAAAGAATTATCTTTATTGGCAAAGACTTTTTGACAACTATGATTCCTTAGTACTCATAGGTAAATATTTTATGAGACCATTCTGTCATGATTCCAATGTATTTAAAGTTACATTTTAATTAGAGAACTCCCTAAGTCTCCAAGTAGAAATGATTTTCTAATTCCTGGAGTGGAACAGGCTTATTCATAACTCTGTGTGTTTTCAGTACCATAGAAGAGTAATTCTTTTCATTATGCACAGAAGTGATTTTCTGTGACATGATTTTTGACAGCATAAAAAATTCAAACCATAATATATAAACATCTAACTTACTAAAAGTATAACAGCATAGCAACACTATAAAAGTTATCCTTATGTGCTTTGGAAACTCTGCAGGAAGACTAAACTCTCGTGGTACACAAAACATGATTTGAAAGTTCAATGTCTGCTGAGAAAAGAAAGATTTCAAGGACTTGACATACATCAGTTTAAATTAATTTTGTTTTCTTCACACATTTATTTTTTTATCAGATTAGTTAATGGCTAGTCTATTTTATTAGACTTTTCAAAAACATTAGCAGGTCCTAGATTTATCAATTATTTTCTTTTAAATTTTTCTATTTCTTCTTTGAGTTTCAGAACTTCTATTTTTGTGTTTATTTGTTATTTTTCTAATCATTTTTATTCACATTATTTGGGCATTCTTTCTCAAAAATGGTAGTTGTCAACTCCAGGAAAACTTAAAGATTTTATTAAAAATTGGAGCAAAACTGTTATTCTGTAACAGGTTTTTAACACAAGCAATATTTTGCCAAATTGATCAGTCAAAAATAATTAATTTATCTATTTCTCTACAGAACTTTTATTACAATGTCTTATTATGGTATGAAGACTGCATTCTTGAAAATTATATTATTGAGACATAAACTGCCGAAATTCTCTTCTATATACCACTTTTGGGATTTCTCCTCATCATCTGGTAATTATATTGGAGCTGTTTGCACTGGACACTGCCCTGTTTGGTTAAAAAGCCTGTATTCTCCCCAACTGTAATCCTGATTGCTTTTCTGTTGGTTGATGACATCAGAGTCCTGAATTTCTAAAGACTCTCTGGGTGTTACCTCAGCTGCTATTATTGTGTAGTCTTCTGAGGATCAGTTTAAATAATAATGAGACTCATCACCAATAGATGATAAATTCTTTGACAATGGAAATCCAGTAAGAAGACATTGTAGATAATTATAACAATTCCCAACTGGATTAAAAAAAAATTCTGACACCAAAAAAAGAGGAATAATTAAATTTTGACTATCACCTTTTCTTATAAAACATTATCCAATGGAAAACTTTATAAAGTCTTTAAAACTGTCTGAGACAACAAATCTAATCTTCTTGCCAAGCAAAGAAGCATGGAAAGCAACTTAGATAAATTCATCTGAAAAACATTTCAAGTGAGGAGGAGAGAAAAAAATGAGCAGTATTTCTTCACAAAAGAGACAAGAGTAGATGAGGAGAAAAAAAGTTTCTTGAAAGCCAATCATGAAACACAGATCATTCAAACAGGACTTCTATACATGAGGTTGGAAGAGGATAATGAACATCTGTAAATATATCAGTCCTTTCAGGATTTCTATAATGATCTATTGTTATCAATGATAGTGGAATGGCTACATTTGAAGTCTTAACAACTCAATCCCTGATGTGATATATGAAGAAGTAAAATACCACTAAAAGAAAATGAATGGAGGAAAGGCAAAGGTTTTTCCTGGAGGTGATATAATTTTGAAAGCATTGAAGGATTCATTTTAAATTATCTGAAAGAAGAAACAATACCAAACAATTTGGAAATAAAATCACTTACAGTATTATTTCCAAAAAATTATTTTAATGGTTGGGAATAACTAACTGATACAATATACTTACTCTCTTACTTTCATAAAAATTGTTATGTTAATTATCTACTTATCTATTTTTCTTCATTCAAATGTTAAAAAAGAATAGAAGGATAAAGTCATTTTAAAATAATTTATTAATATGTAAAAATAGCATGGGTATTTTCAGGCCTTCTACCCTCACCTTTTTCTTGCAACTTGAGACTAAAAATTGTTTGACTATTTGATTAAGCTAGTCATTTCAGTAAAATACTCAAACTATGTATTTGCAATTTAAAAAAATCATTACCTCAGACCAGATAAGCAAAATTGCATTTAGTGCTAAACTCTTCAATATTTTCAGTATATCTCAGTTTCTCTGACACCCCCTCCTCATACCTACTTCAGAGAATGACCAAATTGTTATCAGACTATAATCCTGAACCCTTATTAACTGCTTCTCAGGACATTTTCTGTCACTCCAAACATCCTTTTTACTTATGGGATAATCAGACAAAATGGTGTTCCTTTCTGGTGTTTAAAGTGGCAGCTGCCAAATGCTGGCAAACAATCTCCCAGATGGTCTCACTCTACAGACAACATTAAAATTACCCACTGAAGCCTGTAGCTGCATTGCGGAAACCTTTTTGGCAAGAACAGCTTACCCTGGGTAAGTACTGAGATATTTCCAGTTATTTATTTTTATTGCTGCAGACTTCTATTCCATTCCCAGAAAGTCAGGGACAATTGCTATATTAAAAATTGCTTTCCTTCTTCAATGCTGCCTAAACCATGAATAAAACAAAACAACTCCAAGCAGCAAACGCCAAATGCCATTGATAACAAATAGAGAGGCCCTCTTGTCAGCTGATTAAAGCTAAGCTTCCTAGCTTTGAGTTTGTCCCTACTGTGATTAAGGCCTCAGAACACTGTGTGATATTTTGCCATCTGATGCTGCACAATCTTGGGACACAGAAGTATATGAGGCAGTCTTTCACTAAAAATGCCTAGTGTTTGGTCAGTTTATTAGGTCAAGAAGAAATAATAAAAAAAAAAAATCCAGTCCTTTCAATTACAGTATCTGATAACTTCATGGGCAAGATACAAAAAGGAAACAACAGAGTATAATAAACCTAACACAAAGAGAAAATTGGAAATTCAAGACTTCTAATTTACCAGCCAGGTCCTTGTTGACCTCTTGAGACTTTGTTAATTAGCCAACTGCCCCTGGCCTAATATCCATGGCACATTTTTTGATGCCCTAAAAAGACCTTCATCCCAGGCTCAATTTCCTATTTTGTTTCATTAGAAGGAGGAGGAAATAGAGAAACTGTATCTAGGGAGAAAGGGGAGTATAAAAATATGAGATAACAGAAAGTAAACCCAAAGAGTCATAAACCATGGCAGTGATGAGGACAATAACTCTCAATAAGAAGAAACTAATAACAGCAACTGTTAATGTACAGAGTTTTCTCAATCAGGAATTTTGTGAAAGACAGTGAAATTGACAATCAAACTGACCTTAAATGCTATCAGTTTTTGCATCGTTTAAGTTGCCTTTATTTCCAATTCTATTCCACTATAAGCCACCATGACAATTTCCTGGACATTTCCAAACCATAGCACTTGTATTCTTATTCTCCTATTTCGTCTTCCTTTTAAACTCAGATTCTGCTTCTGGGAGAGATTAATTTGTACCTTAGATTCCCTAGGCTGCCATGTCACTTTTTGGTTAACTCCTAACTAAGCCACTTATACTCTTACTTCTCCCTTTGATTCTGTGCCTAAAACATAGTAAATGCTTGGATATGCATTTTCTTTCATTTATTTATTTTTAGAAAAACTCTTGGAAATTAAACATGTAGGGCTAGGTAACCCTGATCTTGTTTTCTGAAGTAATGTAAAGGCATGTTCATTTGGACTATGGATACTCTAGATATTGAATTTGTTCACATAGTTCACTCTAGTTAGTTGGCTCCAACCTTGGGCAGAGTTCACACTAGAAATCTACTTGCCCTACTTGTCATGTGGTCCACCACCTCTTCACTTCACTCTTACATACTTTCAGTTTCCTAACTGTAGAACCATAATCAAAGTATTATTGCCACTGCTACTGGAAGGGGTATGTCAGTCAACAACTATATTGTTCTACCCACCACTCCTTTGACTTTCCAAATCAAAACAATCCTATCTATTTCTCTATAAAAATGTAAGCCCCTTAAAGGCAGAGAACATCTTGTTTTCCATATATACTCTCTGTGTTAGGAAGGAGGCAAGGAAGAAAAGAAAGAAGGAAGGAAGGAAAGAAGGAACAAAGGAAGGAAGAAGGAAGGAAGAAGGAAGGAGGAAGGGAGTGAGAGAGGGAGGAAGAGAAAAAGAGGGAGGAGGGAAGAAGGAAGAAAGAAAAAGAAAAGGAAGAAGCAAAGAAAATTTTAAAAATGGAGGAAAGATTTTTTAAATGCCTATTGTGTTCCAGTCACTATATTAAGTGATTTTTATAAATATCATCTTATTTGGTCTTCACAATAACTCTAGGAGATAGGTGCTAATATAATCCCCAGTTTAAAGTTGAGGAAACTTAAGCAAACAAAGCTTAAGTGATTTGCCCAAGATCACAAAGCTAGTAGGTATCTAAGGCCATATTTAATCTGGGTTATTCCTGATTCCATGCCTGGAGCTTTATCCACTGTGCCAACCAGCTGTCTTAATAGAACAGTGCTCGGTTCATAATAAATGCTTAATATATACTTATTCATTCATTCTTACATAACTAGTTATTCAGGCAAACTTCTGCAGACAGGGAAAGTCCCCAGAATTCGGCATTACTTCTTTTAATTGTACTTATAACTAACTAACAAGCTTCTCCCCCTCCTTTTTCCCTTTTCCCTCCTCCTTTCTCCGTAGGAGGGAGGATTGGAGTCCTCCAGGAAACTGATGGTGTCCCAAGAAGGTTAAGCATGAGACTCAGTTTCAGTTTGGAGAGGAATTTACACAGTCATGACAGAGTAATAATAGACTACATTCTGAAGTTTGGGGAGACATATATGTTACAGTAAATACTATGAATAGAGTATAAAACTGGAGATGTTTCCCCCATTCATCACTCTCACTATTCAAACTCCTAAAAAGAGGTCTGTAGCTGAAACAAGCTGAATCTTCTATCTTCTGTCATTATGAGAGTAGCAAAAGGGCCCTCTTTTCCCCATACCTATGGTTAATTGGCTGTTATTCTCAATGTTTCTAGTTAAAATTATTATTAGTCATGGCTACTATTTAGTTTATGTCTGTTATTAATTTGTGTTCAGAACATATTTCAATAGAGATAGAGTCAATGAAGAGCTTGTAGTCCAAAAGACTAAAAAGGACAGAGGTCCAAAATACCAAGTTTTTTGTGGTTCTTACCTTTTCCTTAAATGGAGTCTAAGCCAAATAAAAAAAGGATTTTAGGAATAATAAATGTTGGCCGGAATGTGGGATAACTTGAACATTAATGCACTGATGATGGAGTTCTGAAATGATGCAACCATTCTGGAGAGTAATTTAGAACTCTGCCTAAAGGGTAATAAAACTGGACATACTGTTTCATCCAGCAGTGTTTCTATACTGGATCTGTTTCCCAAAGAGATCACAAAAAGGGAAAAGGACTCATATGTGCAAAATTATTTGTAGTGACAAGGAACTGGAAACTGAGTGGATGCCCATCAGTTGGGGAATGGTTGAATAAGTTATGATATATGAATGTAATAAAATAATATTGTTTTATAAGAAATGGTTAGTAGGGTGATTTCAGCAAAGTCTGGAAAAATTTACATGAACTTATGCTGAATGAAGTGAGTAGAACCTAGAAAAAAGTTTTCTCAGCAACAACAAGATAATGTGATAATCACCGGTGATGGACTTGGCTCTTTCCAACAATGCAGTGATTCAAGGAAATTCCAATAGACTTGCAATGGAAAAAGCCACCCTCATCTAGAGAGAACTATGGAGACAAAATGTTAAACAAAGCATTGTATTTTCATGTTTGTTGTTGTTCTTGTTTGTTTGCTTGATTTTTATCCTTTCTCATTTTTTATTCCCTTTTGATCTGATTTTTTTTTGGCAACAAGACATATTTGTCTTGTTTTGAAGAATTGCACATTTTAAAATTATATTGAATTGCCTGCTAAGAGGGAGGAGGGAGAAAATTTGGAACATAAGATTTTGCAAAAGTAACTGTTGAAAACTATCTTTGTTATAGAAAAAAATAAAATACTGCTAAAGAAAAAAAAGGGGGGGGCAAGAAGGCAGCACCAAGATGACTGAGAGTACATAGGACTTTGTCTGAGCTCTTTCTGGCTTCCCTCAGAATCAACACCAGACTAAGTCTCTGAACGTGTTTTGGAGTGACAGAACCCACAAATATTTGGAATTCAACAAATTTTCAGCAGAAGATATTTTGAAGAAACTTCTGGAAAGGTCTGCCTAATCAGGCAGGTGGGGAGGCAGCCAAACAAAGGTGCAGAACAGGGATACCTAGGCTGGAGAGGTTTCCATGGTCCAGGGGAAACTACTGGGAGGCTCTTAGCCAAAATACAGAAACACTGACTACTCTGATGTGGTTCAGAAGCCAGTGGATCAGCAGACTAGCTGTGAAACCTCCACTACAAATACAGAAGGCAAATATTGTGCCTCTAAACACCAGCATAATAAGTGGGACTTGGCTATGTCTACTCAACTTGGGAAGGAAGGGAGCAGCATTGATCACAGGGCAGTGGGAAGCCACTATTGTTTGTAGAGGAAGCTTGGGATAATCTCTTCTTTCCCCTAAAAGCATCCCTCAACCTTTAAAAATGAGCAAAAAGAAAACATGAACTTTGCCCATAGATAGCTATTATGGAGACAGGGAAGAAGAGATCTCAAACCTTGAGGACACTAAAGGGAAAACATCTCCAGATGAAGCTTCAAAGGATGATATGAGTTGCTCTCTAGTTCAAAAGGCTCTCCACTTCAAAAGGAAGAATTCAAAAAAGGATCTTAAAAGAGAGTTAAAAGAAAAATGGAGGAAGGAAATAAGAGATTTGGAAAAGGAAACACAGAAATTGTCAGAAGAAAATAACTCCTTAAAAATAGATTTGACAAAATGTAAAAAGAAAACATCTCCCTAAAAAATAAAATTGGTGAAATGAAAAAAAAATCCAATGAACAAAACAATGAATTTAAAAGTTCAATTGGCCAAATGCAAAAGGAGGTTAAAAAAGCTAACTAAAGAAAATAATTCACTAAAAATTAGAATTGAGCAAATGGAAGTCAATGATTATATTAAATGAGACATCAAGAATCAGTCAAACAAAACCAAAAATTAGAAGAAAGTGTAAAATACCTCATTAGAAAAACAACTGACTTGGAAAATACATCCAAGAGAAACAATCTAAGAATTATAGGACTACCTGAAAAGCACAATGGGAAAAAAAAGCCCAGACAATGTCTTTCAAAAACTCATCAAGGAAAACTGCCCTGATATCCTAGAACCAGAAGGTAGAATAGCCATTGAATCACCAATCACCTTTTGAAAGAAGTCCCAAAATGAAAAATTGAAGGAACATCATAGCTGAATTTCAGAATTATCAGATCAAGGAGAAAATACTTCAAGCTGACAGAAAGAAACAATTCACATATTGAGGAGCCACAATTAGAATTACCCAGAACCTAGTAGCTTCTACTTAAAAGAATCAAAGGACCTGGAATATGATATTTCAGAGAGCAAAGGAGCTTGAATTATAGCCAAGAATCAATTTATCCAGCAAAACTAAGCATTATCTTTCAGGGGAAAAGATGAATATTCAGTTAAATAGGAGATTTTCATTTATTTTTGATGAAAAGACTAGAGTTGAGCAGAAAATTTGATCTTCAAATACAGAACTCAAGAGATGGATAAAAACATAACGAGGCAAGGAAATAAAACTATGTTTCTTTAAAGGTTAAAATATTTATATCCCTATATAGGAAAATGATATTTTTAACTCTTGAGAACTGTGTCTTTGTTAGAGGTATACTTAGAAGGCATAAGCATAATTCAATTTTATTATGATAATACAAAAAAGGAACTAGGGGTGGAAAAGGAATTGTAGTGGAAGAAGAGGAAAGAGGAGGTAAAATAGGGGTAAATTATGTCACATGAAGAGGCAAATAAGACATTACAATTGAGAGAAAGAAGGATGGGGAATGAGCATTGTGGGGACCTTAATCTAATTGGATTTGGTTCAAAGAAACAATATCAGACATATTTAGTTTGATAGAGAGGCTTGTCTTACTCTATAGGAAAGTAAGAGGAGAAAGGTGAAAGAAAAGGGGAAGGATTGTCAGGGAAGTGGTGGTCAAAAGCAAAACACTGGGGAATAAGGAGGAAAAAGAAAAGTAAAACCTGGGGAAAACAAGATGGAGGAAAATACAGAGTTAGTCATTTTAACTGTGAATGTGTTTGGGATGAACTCTCCCCATAAAATGGAAGTACATAGCAGAGTACAATGAAAGCCAGAATCCTACAATATTTATTTATAAACAATGCATTTAAAGTAAAGTGATGCATGTTGAGTATAGGAAAAAGGCTGGAGAAGAATCTACTATGCTTCAGCTGAAGTAAAAAAAAAAAAAAAAACAGAGGTAGTGATCCTGATTGCAGCTCAAGCAAAAGCAAAAATAGATGTAATTAAAAGAGATACAGAAGAAAACTATATTTTGCTATATAGATGTACCATAGATAATGAAGTAATGTCAATGCTAAACATATACATACCAAGTGCTATTGCATCCAAATTCCTAGAGGAGAAGTTAAGAGAGCTGTAAGCATAAATAGACAGCAAAACTATATTAGTGGGGATCTCAACTGTGCTCTAAATTGATAAATTGAACCACAAAATGAATAAGAAAAAAAGTTAAGGAGGCAAATAGAATTTTAGAAAAGTTAGGTATGATAGACCTTTGAAAAATATAAAATGGAGGCAGAAATGAATATACTTTTTTCTTGGTGGTACATGGAACCAACACAAAAATTGCCATGTATTAGGGCTTAAAAAACTTGAATTTTACCAAACATTGAAAGAACAATTAATTCCAATACTATGCAAACTATTTGGGAAAATGGGAAAGAAGGAATCCTGCCAAATTCTTTTTATGACACAGATATGGGACTAAACCAGATAGGACCAAAACAGAGTAAAAAAAGTTTATAGATCAATTTTGCTAATCAATATTAGTGCAAAATCCTAAATAAAATATTAGCAAAGAGATTAAAGCAATTAATCACCAGAATGGTGATTCCATGACCAAAGAGATTTTCTATCAGAAATGCAGGGATGTTTCAATATTAGGGCAACTATTAGCATAATTGACCATATCAATAACCAAATTAACAGAAATCATGATTATCTCAATAGATGCAGAAAAAGCATTTCACAAAATGCAATGCTCATTCATATTAAAAATGGGTAGAGTGTAGGAATAGAGTGTAGGAATATATGGCATTTTCCTTAAAATGGTCAATAGCATTTATTTAAAACCATCAACAAGCATTCTCAATAACATTAGGAGTGAAACAAGATTGCCCACTATCACCATTACTATTCAATATTGTATTAGAAATGTTACCTTTAACAATAAGAGAAGAAATAGAAATTAAAAGAACTAGAATAGGTAAAGAGGAAAAGAAATTATTATTCTTGGCAGATAATGTGATGGTATACCTAAAGAATCCTAGAGAATCAACTAAAAAACTACTAAAAACAATTAACTTTAGTAAAGCTGCAGGATAAATCCACATAAATCATCTGCCTTTCTATATGTTACCGACAAAGTCCAGAAGCAGGAGATAACAAAAAGAAATTCCATTTTAAATAACGGCAGATAATATAAAATATTTAGGAGTCAATCTACTAAGACAAAGTAAGGAACTATATGAATACAATTACAAAACACTTTCCACACAAATAAGGTTTAAATATGTTTAAACAATTGTAAGAATATCAAATGCTCATGTGTAGGCTAAGCTAATATAATAAAAATGACAATACTACCTAAATTAATCTACTTATCTAGGGTCATACCAATCAAACTTCCAAGAAATTACACTGAATAAATAAAGTAATTACAGAGCTAGAAAAAATAATAACAAAGTTCATCTGGGAGAATAAAAGTTTAAGAATGTCAAGATAATTAAATGGGGGGGATGCAAATGAAGATGGTCTAGCTGTATTAGGCATAAAATTATATTATAAAGCAGCAATCATCAAAATCATTTGGTACTGCCTAAGAAAAAGAGTTGTTGATCCCTGGAATAGGTTAGTTTCACAAGACACAGTAGTCAATGATACGGTAATCTAGTTACTAAGATAAGATTGAAATGGGTTCATAATTTAGATATAAAGAGTGATACAATAAGCAAATTAAAAGAACAAAGAAAAATCTACCTCTCATTTCTGTAGAAAAGGAAGGGATTTGTGGCCAAAGGAGAACATTATGAAATGCAAAATAGATCATTTTGATTATAATAAGTTAAAAAGGTTTTTGTACAAACAAAATTAATTCAAACAAGATTAGAAGGGAAGCAGAAAACTGGGGAAACCATTTTATGCCTAAGGGTTCTCAAAAAGACCTCATTTCTAAAATATATAGAGAATTTACTCAAATTTACAAGCCATTCTCCAATTAAAAATGATAAAGGATATGAACAGACAA
The DNA here is from genome assembly GCF_902635505.1 of Sarcophilus harrisii. Taxonomy (NCBI): domain Eukaryota; kingdom Metazoa; phylum Chordata; class Mammalia; order Dasyuromorphia; family Dasyuridae; genus Sarcophilus; species Sarcophilus harrisii. The sequence goes on along the minus strand of NC_045426.1, from coordinate 280,912,660 downwards.
TTTTCAGACAAAGAATTAAAATCATTTCTAGTATGTGGAAAAAATTCTCTAACCACTATTGATCAGAAAAATGCAAATTAAGATAAGTCTGAGGTATTTGGCTCTCAAATTGGCAAAGATAACAGGTAAAGATAATGATAAATGTAGGAAGGGATGTGAGAAAACTGAAACACTAATAAATTGCAGATGGATTTGTGAATTGATCCAACCATCCTGGAAAGTAATGTGAAACTTTGCCCAAAGGACTACCAAACTGTGCATACCCTTTAATCTTGCAATGTGCCTACTGGGCTTTTATCCCAAAGAGATCATAAAAAAGTGAAAAGAACCCACATGTACAAACATATTTGGAGCAGTCCTTTTGTAGTGGCTGGAAACTGAATGGATGCCCATCAACTGGAGAATTGCTGAATAAGCTATGGCATATGAATGTTATGGAATATTATTGTTCTATAAGAAATGATCAGGAGGTTGATTTTAGAGACACCTGGAGAAACTTACATGAAATGTACACAGTAATATTAAAGTTATGTGATGATCAATTCTTAATGGACATGGTTCTTTTCAACAATGAGGTGATTCAGGTTATTTCCAATAGACTTGTGATGGAGAGAGCCAATATGTCACCAGAAAGAGAACTGTGCAGATTAACTGTGGATCACAAAACAGTATTTTCCTTTTTTGTAGTTGTTTGTTTGTTTGCTTTTTGTTTTCATTCTCATTTTTTCCCTTTGTGATCTTTTCTTGTGCAGCATCTTTGTGGAAATATTTGTAAAAAAAATTGCACATGTTTATATATATATATATATATATATATATATATATATATATAAGCATATATTAGATCGCTTGATGTCTAAGGGAAGAGTAAAGGGAAGGGAGGGAGAAAAAATTGGAACGCAAGATTTTGCAAGGATCAATGTTTTTTTTTCCCTTTATTTTATGAATCAGTTTGAGAGAGAAAAATCAGAGCAAAAGGGAAAAACCATGGGAGAGATTAAAAAAAAACAGAAAAAAGAAGTGAACATAGCATGTGTTGATTTTCATTCAGCCTCCATAGTTTCTTTTTTCTGGATGCAGATGACATTTTCCATCCAAAGTCTATTGGGATTGCTTCAGATCACAGGACCACTGACAAGAATCAAATCTTTCATAGTTGCTCATCACATATTCTTGTTGTTATTGTGTACAATGTATTCCTAGTTCTGCTTATTTTACTCAGCAACACATTGTGTAAGTCTTTCAAGGCCTTTCTAAAATCAGCTCATTCATCAGTTTTCATAGAACAATAATATTCCTTAATCTTCAAATATCACAGTTTGTTCAGACATTCCCCAATTGATGTGTATTTACTCATTTTCCAATTCTTTGCTACCACAAAAAGAGCTGCTACAAACATTTTTGCACAGGTGGGTCCTTTTTCCTCCCTTATGATTTTCTTGGGATACAGAACCAGTAAAATCACAGTGTGACTAAAGGGTTTGGACAGTTTTGCAGCCCTTTGGGCACAGTTCCAAATTGCTCTCCAGAATGGTTGGATCATTTCACATTCCATCTGCAATGCATTCATTTCCCAGTTTCCCCACATTCCAATATTTATCATTATCTTTTCCACTCATTTTATCAGTCTGAGAGATCTAAAGTAATACTTCACAATTGTTTTAATTTGCATTTCTCTAATCAATAGTGATTTAGAGCATTTTTCTCATATGACTATAAATGGCTTTAATTTTTTCATCTGAAAATTGTTTCTTCATAGCTTTTGACCATTTATTAATTAGAGAATGACTTGTACTCTTATAAATTTGACACAATTCTTTATGTATTTTAGAAATGAGACTTTTATCAGAAATACTGGCTGTAAAGATTTTTCTCAACTTTGTACTTCCCTTTTAGTCTTGTTTCTGTTGGTTTTGTTTGTGCAAAAATTCTTTAATTTAATGTACTCAAAGTTGTCCATTTTTCCTTTCATAATGTCCTTTAGTTCTTCTTTCACCATAAATTCCTTCCTTTGCCAAAGATCTGATAAGTGAATTATTCTTTGCTCTCCTAATTTGTTTATGGTATCTTGCCTCTGTGCCTAAATCATGTATCCATTTTAACTTGATTTTGGTATGGTGTGAGATGTAGGCTATGACAAGTTTCTTACATATTATTTTCCTGTTTTCCCAGCAATTTTAGTGAAATACTGAATTTTTATTCCAGAAGCTGGAGTTTGGGGGTTTATCAAATACTAGATTATTATAGGCCTTGATTATTGCATCATATGTATCTCATATCTTCCACTGATCTGCCACTCTATTTCTTAGCCAGTAACAAATAATATAGTTTTAGGTTTTGTACTATTAAGCCACCATCCTTTGTATTTTTTTCCATTAATTCCCTTGATCCTCTTGAATTTTTTTCTTCCAGATGAATTTTGTTATTATTGTTTCTAGCTCTATAAAATAATAATTGATTGGTATGGCATTGAACAAGTAGACCAATTTAGGCAGAATTGTCATTTTTACTGTATTAGTTCAGTCTACCAATGAGCAAATAATATTTTTCCAATTGTTTAGATCTGACTTTATTTGTGTGAGAAGTGTTTTGCAGTTGTGTTCATAAGGTTTTTAGATTTGTTTTCAAAGGTAGACCCCTATGTATTTTATTTTGTCTACAATTATTTGAAGAACTTTGTCATAGTATATTATCCTGCTGATAAGTTGCTACAATCTCTTTGCTAATATTTAAACTTTTTGCATCAATATTCACTGGGAACATTAGTCTATAATTTTCTTTCTCTGTTTTGGCTCTTCCTGGTTTAGGTATAAGTGCCATATCTGTATCATAGAAGGAATTTGGTAGTACTTCTTTATCTATTTTTCCATGTAGTTTACATATTACTAGAATTAATTGGTTTTTTTTAAATATTTGGTAGAATTCATTTATCAATTCATTTGGGCTTGGAGATTTTTTCCTTAGGGAGTTCCCTAATGGATTGTTCAATTTCTTTTTCTAAAATGGAACTATTTAAATAATTTATTTCCTCTTTTGGTAATCTGGGCAATTTATATTTTTGTAAATATTCGTCCCTTTTGATTTGATTGCCAGACTTGCTCCCATATAGCAGGGTAAAATAACTCCTAATTATTATTTTAATTTCTTTGTCATTGGTGGTAAGTTCATCCTTTTCATTTTTGATGGTGATTTGATTTTTTCTTTCCTTTTTCTAATCAAATTAACCAAAGGTTTGTCAATTTTGTTTTTTTTCCATAAAACTAACTTTTAGTTTTATTTATTCAATTGTTTTCTCACTTTCAATTTTATTAATGTCTCCTTTGAGTCTCAGAATTTCTAATTTAGTATTTAATTGGGAATTTTTAATTTGTCCTTTTTCTAGCTTTTTTAATTGCATGCTCAATTCATTGATTTCTTCTTTCTGTAATTTTATTCTTGTAGCTATTTAGAGATATAACACTTCCCTAAGAACTTCTTTGGCTGCATCCTATAGGTTTTGGTGTGTTGTCTCATTATCATCATTCTCTTGGATGAAATAATGCCTTCTTTCTGGGATTTGTTGTTTGACCCACTCATTTTTTAGAACTAGATTTTTAATTGCCAATTGTTTTTAGCCTATTTTTCTCTGCCCCTTTACTGAATATAATTTTTATTGTAGCATTGTCTGAAAAGGAAGCATTGACCATTTCTGTCTTTCTGCATTTGATTGTCAGGTTTTTATGCTCTGATACATGGTCACTTTTTTGTGCAAGTATCATGTACTGCCAAGAAAAAGGTACATTCCTTTCTGTCCCTATTCAATTTTTCCCAGAGGTCTATGATAACTAGGTTTTCTAGGATTCTGTTAATCTCCCTAGTTTCTTTTTTATTTTGTCATTACATTTGTTTGATTCTGAGAGGGAAAGATTGAAGTCCCCCTACTAGTATAGTTTTTCTGTTTATTTCTTTCTGTAACTGGCTTAAAATCTTTTCTAGAAATTTGGCTTCTGTAGTACTTTATTGATACACATTTTAGCATGTTACTACTTCATTGTTTATGGTACTCTTTATCAAGATGTACTTTCTTTCCTTAAATCTTTTAATAATATCTATTTTTATTTTTGTTTTATCTGAGTTTAGAATTGCTATCGCTGCTTTGTTTACTTCAACTGAAGCATAATAAATTCTGTCTAAGCCTTTTACTTTCACTCTGTATGTGTCTGTGTCAAATTTGTTTCTTTTAAGCAACATATTACAGGATTCTGTTTTTTAATCCACTCAGATATTCATTTCCATTTTATGGGACAATTCATCCCATTTACATTCACAATTATGATTACCACCTCTGTATTTCCCTCCATCCTATTTTTCCCCTGGATATGCTTCTGTTCTCTTTCTCCACCCTGTCCTTAGAAGTTTTGTTTTTGTTTGTTTTGTTTTTTTTTACCCATCTCACCCACTTCCTTACCTCTTACCACCCCTTTCCCCTTTCTCTTCTCACTTCCATTCTTCCCCTCCCTTTTCTTTCTTCTTACTTCTCCTAGTTATTTAAAGATTAGGTAAATTTCTATACTCAACTGAATGATTAAGTTCTTCCCTCTTAGAGCCAAAATTAATGAGATGAAGTATCAGACAATGCTCACCCCCCCCCCTTCTTCTTTCCCTCCATTGTAATTGATCTTTTGTGTCTCTTCATGTGATCTAAGTGTCTCATTATATCTCCCCTTTCCTTTTTTTTCTGTACACATATTTTCCCACCCCTTAATATCCTTTTCTTTGATATCTTCACATCAGAATCCGTTCACAATCACACCCTCAGTCAATGTGATGCCCCATTTTTGTCTGCCCCAGTGACAGACATTGTTTTCCCATCTAGGGATGTAAACAGTCTAATCTTCAAATAATATATATTTTCTTCTGGTTTATCTTTCTATGCTTCTCTGGAATCCTATGTTGGTAGATTAAATTTTCTGTTTAATTGAGATTTTTTTTTATAGAAATAATTGAAAGTTTCTTACTTCATTGAAGATCCATTACCTCCCCTGAAAGATAATGCTGGGTCTCACTAGTTAGTTAATTCTTTTTTGTAACGCTAAGTCCTTTACCTTCCAGAATATGGTATTCTACACCCTCCTATCTTTTATTATAGAAGCTACCAGATCTGGGGTAAGGAATGAGGTCTGGGCGAGAGGAAATACCAAGGAAATTTTACTGAAGAAGATAATATTTAAGTTGCACCTTAAATTGGATAAGAATTTAGCAGATGGAGACATCTTACAGTATAGTAATATTTTAGTACATTTACATATAACAAGCATATTTAGATATTTGAAGGATATCTCCACTACTATAATAGAAGTGCTATAAATGAAGTACAGGGGACTTTTCACTTTATCCTTGACCTCTTTGAGATTGAGACTTAAGCAGTAGGATCTTTGAATCAAAAGAAATGAATAAGGTACAGTAACTCATTAACATTATTTCAAATCATTTTTCAGAACATTAGATCAATTTGCAGGGCCACAAAATGTTCATCAGTATGCCCATCTTTCTATAACTTCTCTTGTATTGATTATCTCTAGCTTTTGTCATTTTTGCCACTTTGATAAGTGTTAAATGAAAGCTTGGAATGATTTTAATTTGCACTTCTCCTGTTAATAGGTTGCTAATAGATTTCAAATGTACTTTGTTATTTTTTTCATCATCTTTGACTATGGATATATTCGTTGCTTTTAGGCTTATATATTTGTGTTTCTATGTATCTGCATAGTAAACTTTTATGAGATATTTGATGCAAAATTTTTTACTCAATTGGACACTTCCATTTTGTTTTGTATATTTTTTTGTTTATTCATTTTGTTTATTTTTCAGTTTTACACTGATAAACATTTTCTACTTTATCTTTAGTAATTGCTTTTATTCCTCATTTGCTTAGGAAATCACTATCTAGAGAAAACTGAGATATACCTGGTACCTTCTGAATATTTATTTTTATTGTTGCATCCTGATTTAGAGTCTATTGAATTATACAACATAAAGCATTGGTATAAACCTGTTTCCATGAGGTAACTAGGAGGTACAGCGGAGTCACGAAGACTCCTCTTTGTGAATTCAAATCTGTCTTCAGACACTTACTAGATGTGTGATTCTGAGTAAATCACTTAATTCTGTTTGCTTCAGTTTCTCAACTATAAAATGAATTAGAGAAAGAAATGGTAAAGCACTCCAGAAGAAAATCCTAAATGGGATCACAAAGTATCCAAGACTGAAATGACTCAACAACAACAAAAACTGTTTCTGCCAACCTACTTTCCAGATTTCCAACAATTCCTGTCAATTGGTGAAATCATAAAAGCAAGCATTCTCTAAGCACATATTATATACCAAGCACTATGTTAAGTATAAGGGATACAAAGAAAGGCAAAAAGTGTCCCTTGCATCAAAGAGCATATAATTTTATTGTGCATATAATTATTATTATGCATGAATAAGATATTGATATACACATATATACACACATCCATATTCACACATATTTATTTTTATATGCATATAGATAAACAAAGATATAAATGCATATTTACATCTGTATGTGTATATGTATAGACCTAGAAGAAAGGCATTAGCATATAAAGGGACCAGAAAAGGTTTCTTTTAAAAGGTTACATTTTAACTAATATTTGAAGGAATCTTAGAAAACCAGCAGGTGAAGATGAGTGAAAAGACACCAAGTTAGAATATGTTACAATGTGCCTGGAATTGTGAGGGGATCCATGTCACTGAATTGTAGAGTAAGGGGATAGATGTGAGGCATAAAAACACTGGAAAGACAGGAAGGGTCCAGTTATAAAGGGATTGAAAAGCCAAGGTGGGGGATTATATTTGATCTTAGCGATAATGGGGAAGTCAATGAAGTTTATTGATTGGAGAAATGATATAGTCAAGCTTAAATTTTAAATGGATCACTATGATAACTGAGTTTATGATGAACTAGAGTAGAGAGAAGCATGAGGTGAGGAAAACAACCAGAAGATTACTGCAGTAGTCCAAATTTCAGAATGTTTGGGCCTAGTCCAAGATGGTGGCAATGTCAGAACAGAGAAGAGGCAGTTTATGAGACATTTTAGGAAGGTAGCATCAACAGGATTCTGTAAAAGATCGGTTATTGGAGTAAGCAAGAAGAAAGAGTCAAGAATGAAACCTCAGTTATAAACTTCAGTGATGTGGAGGGTGGCAGTGCCCTGGACAGTAAGAAGGAAGTTACTTTTTTTCTTTTATGTTGAGAATTTCTAGAACTTTGTCCAATACTAATAGGGAAAAGAGCCACCCCCTCATTACTCCTGTTTGCACTGCTACAGTTTTAGTGTTCTATTTCTTATTATAAACAAGAATAATTGCTGGATTTTGTTTGTTTTTTGCTAAGGCAATTGGGGTTAAGTGACTTGCCCATGGTCACAGAGCTAGGAAGTGTTAAATATCTGAGGCCTGATTTGAACTCAGGTCCTCCTGACTTCAGGGCTGGTGCTCTTGCCAGTGTACCACCTAGCTGCTCTTAGTTGGTGGTTTTAAACCAGAATTTCTTAACTTTTTTGTAACATAGATCCTTTTGGTACACCAGAAAATCTATGGACCCTTCCTTAGAATAATGTCTTCAAATGTGTAAAATAAAATACAGAATTACAAGGGAAATCAATTATACTGAAATAATTTTCAAAAGTTCACAGAATGCTGTTTTAAATTTATGTTTTTGATCATATTAAATTAGGTGCTTTCCATATATGTGTTTTTACAATTGTTTTAGAGCTAGGTATTTAATTTTGTCAAACGTTTTGGGAGGGGGCATCTATTAAAACTGGGCATTTTTTGTTATTTTTATTGCTTGATTATTTTAATTGCTTATGTAATATTTGACCATACTTATATCTCTGGAATTAATCTAATTTGATCATAGTAATTGATTTAGATATATTTCTGTAGTTTCTGTGCCTAAAATTTATGAAAAAATTTTACACTGATGTTCTTTAGCAATATTAATCTACAATTCTCCTTCACTGCTTTGTCTTTTCCTTGCTTGTATATCATAATCACATTTGGCTCAAAAAAGGAGTTTGGCAGAGTGCCTTCTTATATTTGTTTACATTTTATAGTATAGTATATTTATAGTATAGTATAGTATAAAACAATATACTATTTTATAGTATAGTATAGTATTTTTATAGCATAATGATTGTTCTTTCAATGTTTGTTAGAAATTGTCTGTAATTCTATATGACCTTTACCACTTCCCCTACTATCCCTAGTTTTACAGTTTGTGTATGGCTTGTCTGATTATCAATTTTATTGAGAATGATTTGATTTGACTCTCTCATTGCCTATAGCAGGAGTGTTAAATAAAAGCTATCTTCTGCTTCCTTCTATACTACAGAATGGTCATTAAGTTTAGCTTGTAACCAGGAAAGAATGCTATGTGGTCAGTAATTTACTTTAATACTTTGAAATTTTCCTGGGGCTAAGATTTAGATATATAGTCCCCCTTTTTAGTTTCAGCCAATTTCATGAAAATCAGGCTGCTAAAGAAAAAATAGAAACTTCTCTTATGCTAATATGTCTGTAATCATCCCAAGAAATACCAATTGAAATGATTTTTTAAATTTTCCCATCATACTATGCCTTTTCTACACAGATAACTCAATGTATAGATATTTGTTCATTAAATTAATTACACAATACTGGCTATAGAATTACTAAAAGGTATCTAAATGCTAAAAAAAATATATTTGCCTATGAAATTCCATTTATGGCAAGATATTGATTTCATCTTGCCCCTAGTCAAGCTAGTGGCTTGAAATGAATTGATATCATAAAAACTAGATGAGAGCTTTGTAAACTTATTATAAGAAGTTTCCTTTTCACCCTTTCTGTTACAAAACTATAAATCTTTCACAATTAATATTATCTTAGAAATATATGAATATCCCATTTTAATTCAGTTCACATAAATCTCTGATACAGATATGTCATATCTAATTAAAGTCCATTTATTTTTTCTGTCTATAAAAGAAGTTTCATTTGAAGATGAGTTGGCATTTCAAAAGGGCATTAATATCCATAAAACAGATACAAGTGGAATGATAAAACCTTCTTCCTCTCCCTCTCAGCCTCCTTACAATACAGTATACTACTAAATTTGCTGAAATCATTCTCTCTTGTCTCCTTCTTAAATCCTTCCTAGCTATTACCACCATTACTGTAAGAAAAAATGATAGCTTATTTTCCTAAAGATGGGTAATACTCTGATTTCTTTCCTAAAAAATATCTCTAATACATTAGGATTTTAACAGCATCCAGAATGTGGAAAGTATAGCAAATAAACAAATTGTGGTACGTGAATGTAATTGAAACATTATTGTGCCATAAGAAATGATGAAACAGACTTTCAGAGGAAACAAACAGACTTTCAGAGGAAACTGAGGAGACTTATGAAAAGATACAAAATAATAATACTATAGATACAATAATAAAAAAAATTTTAGAACTCTGATTAATTCAATGATAAAATCACGATTCCAAAATAATGAAAATGAAACATGTCACTTACAAAGACATGATAAGCTTAAAAGGCAGAAATAAGCTTACATTTTGACATAATTGATGATGTGACATGATTGATGACATGATGTGGGAATTTGTTTTGTTATTTAAGTATTGCAGGATTGGAGGTTTTCAGGTTGAGTTGAAAGTTGGGTTTCTGATTCCTGCTCTTACCTCTTTCCATTTTTGCATAGCCTTTTATTTATATACACCAATTGATGGGATTCTGATTGTTGCTTCCAGCCCAACCTGTCCCCCTCCCCAACCCAAACATTACAGAAATCCTCAATAACTAGCTGACAGATGCACACAATCTAAAATTCTATCATCCACCAAATCTAGACATAACATAGAAATCAGCCAAGAAGAAAGTAGTCTCAATAGGATGTAGACTAGGACATTGAACCATAAAAACTTTAATAAATCTTTCCTCTGATATGGCAGCTGAGCAATATCCTCCTTTGCTGTCCTTTGGGTGAACTTATGATGAAGTCAGGTTAATTATAATGTTATCACCATACATTAAAACCCCCCCATACACACACACACATATACCATGGACTTTCTGTCTACATTCTGGGTGTGCACATACACAGTTCCATCAATGCTTTAGGATCTTCTCAAGTTACCATATATAGTTTATAGTCCTATAACCTCAGAATTTACATATTTTCTCATGTAATCAGCACCATTTACTCTACAAAAATCTTTGCCTTGCTTTGCTAGCCTACTGACTCCTACAGGGAGCTTAGCCTGCCCACTGAATAAGTAAATCTCATTAAAATACCTTTACTTAGATTGAAGGCTACCTGAGCCTGAATTCTTTCAGAGGCAACACTATACACATCCCTCAACACACTCAGGGACATAATACATTCTCCCATCCTTCTTCCCAACAAAAAGTTGCTTTTAAAAGATTCCAGAAGCCATCTCCCCATGTTCCTCAAAGGCCACAGAATTGGTGACATCCTGGCTCAGTCACCAATCCTGTTTGACACAATGCTGTACCTTTCCCTACGACAGGGATTCTCTGATAATACATGTCCTTTAGAAAGAGTCAGAGTATATGTGGCTCCTCAAAAGGGGTCAGGCCCATCCCCAAGAAGGTTCAATGCAATCAACTCCACTTTATTAATTTTAGGATTATTTTCATAGCATTCGCAAGGTGAGAAAATTATAGGAACAGTAGTTAGGGGACCAGAATTCGAATTCCAACCAATACCTAACTAGTCATGAGATTTGGACAATTCATCTTACTTCTGAAGATCATTTAATTGTATTAACTTATTAGTAGATTCTAACAACCTGTGAATCTATGAACATAGGTTATAGTTGAAGCTAGGAAAATAAATTCATTTGGTGAAAAATTATTTAGGGAAAAGATAGAGCAAGTAGCTAAGGACAGAATTTTAAGGGATGTAGTTAACAGTACTCAACTTACCAACTTTTTTCCTATGTATAGAATCTATAACACCTGCTGCTTTTTTGTTCAATGCACTAATATCCATCAAAACCTTAGCAATAAGCCAGAATACTAATGATTTCAGGTTTCAAAATGAATCAGTGATGGGTAAAGGACATGTGAAGAGCTATATTGTTGTTATTTTTTCATTTAATTTGTGCCTTACTCTTCATGATCCCATCTGAAGTTTTCTTGGCAAAGATGCCATTTTCTTTTCCAGCTGTGAGGACCATGTATTTTTAAAATCAGCCAGAGTCTGGAGTTCAGGTTAGGGGAAAATCGTCAGTCTTTATTCTCAGTAAAGAAGGATCAGAGGTGGAAGAGAATTGGCGATAGCAATGTGTGCAGCTGAGTCAAGAAGCTAGCTAGACCCGCAGCCACATGACCAGCAGCTAGGAAAAAAGGAACCCAGGCCCAATCTCTCCCAGCTTCTCTTCCTGTTCCTCTCTCTGCCTCCACCCACCAAAATCGTCATTTCCTGTACAACACATCAGGACTTGCACAGAGAGTGGGCAGGGACCATTCTTTATCCAATCATGTATATTAATAGAGTATAGTCCAATTACTATTTAGCCTCAGGTACTTGGGACCTAAGTGCATCAACTCAAACTTCAGCCCATTACATCTCCCGCTTTCTTTTATTTTAGAACACAGGTGGTCATGCCATCCCTGACTCCTCAGGGAGGTCAGAGCTCCCAAGGGGAGGTAATCACAGCCTCCCTGACTTCTCAGGAAAGGAGCTGAAAGCACCGAAAAGGTGATCACGATCCCCCTGACTTCTCAGGAAGGGAGGTGAAAACACTAAAAAGGAGATGATCATGCCCTCCCTGACATCTCAGGAAGGGAGATGAAAAGCACCAAAGGGAAGTGGGGGTTGCTAGCGGGTTTCTGGGCTGAAGGGTCTTATTATGCACAAAGCCATCAGCATGGGAGGTATTACAAAAGCACATAGCAATAACGCAGAGGCTATTAGGGATGACTCTCCCCACAGTCAATGCAGGCTCGATGTGGTGTAACAAACATGAATTGTACATGCAAGTAGCAGAATAGCAAACAATATAAATCAACATGGTGTTGGAAAAGATCACCAGAAGTCCTAGAAGGAGGGTATGTAAACAACAGTCACACATACACTTTCAGCAGCCAAGAGATAGTCCAAAACCAATCTACTGTCCATTGCTTCACATGTCAGGGAATCCAATGATCCCCCTGAGTTTTTGAAGTTCTGCAAAAGTCTTTTTATGTGTTAGGGAATCCAATGATTCCAGCAGATTTTGAAGTCCTGTAACAGTTTTATCATTTCTCAGAGAATCCAATGATTCCTGAGAGTTTTCAAGTCCTATGTCTCAGAGAATCCAATGATTCCTGAGGGTTTTGAAGTCCTACAACAATCTTATGTCTCAGAGAATCCAATGATTCCTGAGGGGTTTGAAGTCCAACAATCTTTGATGTCCATGAGTCAAACGCCATAACTGCCACGCTCTTTCAATGGTGAGCACAATCAGCAACAGAACCACTGATATTTCTTGGGTCTTCTCCTTTGTTTCAAGGGTCTGCTCCGTCTCTCTGTGATGGACAATGCGAATATGGCTCGTTGGCTCCCATCTGATTCCTTCTCCACCTGTAGAGATACAAGCAAACCCTCTCCCCAAAGCGGTTAGCCTATCTGGTCCTTTCCATTCACCACTTTCTGGGTCTCTCCACATCACCTGGCGATTATCTAAAGATAGTGGAGCTGCTCGCACTGGACACTGCCCTTCCGGTGGGTTATAAAACCTGTCTGCCGGAGCCAGTGCATCTTTGTCAAAAATCAAGAAGTTAATAGTATAAAGGGTTAGATTTAGAAGTTCTCTAGGATTACCTGTGACTCCCCCTTTCTTTTGTTTTTGGAGGAGTGTCTTAATATCTCTGTATCTCCTCTCCACTCAGTAGAGCATGAGACTCTTAATCTCAGGGTCGTGGGTTCGAGCCCCACGTTGGGCTCCAAATGTGAAGACTGTGTATTTTTAAAATCAGCAGGAGTCTGGAGTTCAGGTTAGGGGAAAATCGTCAGTCTTTATTCTCAGTGAAGAAGGATCAGAGGTGGAAGAGAATCAGAGATAGCAATGTGTGCAGCTGAGTCAAGAAGCTAGCTCGACCAGCAGCCACATGACCAGCAGCTAGGAGAATGGACCCAGGCCCAATCTCTCCCAGCTTCTCTACCTGTTCCTCTCTATGCCTCCACCCACCAAAATCGTCATTTCCTGTACAACACATCAGGACTTGCACAGAGAGTGGGCAGGGACCATTCTTTATCCAATCATGTATATTAATAGAGTATAGTCCAATTACTATTTAGCCTCATGTACTTGGGACCTCAGTGCATCAACTCAAACCTCAGCCCATTACATCCAGCTCATTTTACAGATGAGGAAATTGATGCAGATAGGGTTAAATGACTTGCTTAGAGTCACATAGACAGTAAATATTTGAGACTGGATTTGAACTCAGGTTTTCCTGATTCCAGGCTTGGCATTGTGCTACTTAGCTTCTACAAGAGCAAAAACATTGAGATGGAAAAATAATGGCTGTAATGAATGACCACCTTGTACATTCATAGTTTCATAGCTGTAAACCAGAGACTACCCATGAACATTAAAGAAATCTATCCACTAGCAACAATACATGAGATATAAGAGATGTTTGAGAGTGAATAGAATCATTTTTAGTTAGTTTTCTTTCTCAATAGCAGAGATAAGGGACATAATCCCAGAATAAATAGTATCTTTTTTCAAGGCTACTTTTACTTGTTAATTTTGAATCTTGAATTTAGGCAACTCCTTCAGATGAACTCCAAATGATCTTATGTATTAGCAGGAACAAAGCTGAAGTGGAATATAAATAATTTACTCTAAATTTTGAATGTGTTTATAAATCCATTACAGATAGTACAGTAAATCATGTAAAGTTTAAAGAAAACAATGTTTTGATGTCATGTAAGGTGAGGTCCATTTTTAAGCTTGGGATTAAATCTGTGTGTACAGGGAAATAATTTTTCATGTTTCTGACAGGTCCATCACTTATCCAAGCCCCGTTATTCAGTTATTACTAGTGTCATCACTCTATTACCATAATATACAATTGTTTCTATACAATTTCAGGGCTAAGGTAATTTTTCTGATATTGCATTTGTGCAATATAGAATGATCACTTAGCATATTTATTTATTTATAACCAATGTTTGAAATAACTCAATCTATCCTTTGCAATTTCTTGGACTGGTAAGGTGCCAAAAAGAAGCAATAGGGTCTAGAAAGGGCTCCGCGCAATTAATGTTAGCAAAGTACCAATTCTAGAGGCACACAATGCAGGAACATTTATAAAAGAGAAATTGCATTTTATAAGAAAGGCATCAATCCCCACCCCCAAAGTGTTCCTTCTTAGAGCCTTACTCATAGCATTACTCTAAGCAACTAAGTTTATTCAGGCCTGTGAGGAGAATCTTGTTCATTTATGCATATTATTGTTTTCTTTGAGTATAGGAGAGTCCTATTGCTTTCTATTAGCTCCTAAATAAGTCTGTTCATTTTTTGAGGAGGGGATGGTGAAAAAATTATTAAGCATTCACTAAGTGCCATTAAAGAAATACTAGATTCAAGAGCAGGAATCTAGAAATGTCCAAATCTCATGATTAATTAGCAAGTGTCTTTTGGTTTGAAAGGGTACAGCTCCCCAGGGCCCAAAGGGAATACAAAAAGGCTATAGGAACATTGGAAACTTATAAGAGTAAGTAGATCCACATTCTATTGTGCTGAGCTGAGGGTAAGAGCTAATAACTGGTGGAAGCCTATGGGAAAAATATGAAGAATGTAGCTAATCTCCAAAACCTAAAGTATTCAGCCAACTTGAATATCTGATCACAAATTGTGTTTGGTGAGTGGCCAGGGAGTGAATGCTGGCCTTATAAGGGTTGAAGAAGGTGATTGTAACCAAACATAGAATGAGATAGGATAAATGAGAAATGAGGTATTAGTTAGACAACAGCCTCTTCCTTTCTCAGCTTTGCATTCTTACCACAATTTTCATTTTCTTTCTAGACCAATTTCCCTAATGAA
Organism: Sarcophilus harrisii; assembly: GCF_902635505.1. NCBI lineage: Eukaryota > Metazoa > Chordata > Mammalia > Dasyuromorphia > Dasyuridae > Sarcophilus > Sarcophilus harrisii. The sequence goes on along the minus strand of NC_045426.1, from coordinate 280,897,534 downwards.
TATTGATACAAAAATCTTAAATAAAATATTAGCAAAGAGATTACAGAAAACTTTCCCCAGAATAATACATCATGACTAAGTGGGATTTCTAACAGGAATGCAGGGCTAGTTCAATAATTGGAAAACTATTAGCATAATTGACTATATCAATAACCAAACTAACAAAAATCATATGATTATCTCAATAGATGCAGAAAAAAGCATTTGATAAAATCCAGCACCCATTCCTAATAAAAACACTAGAGAGCATAGAAATAAAGAAATTTTTCCTTAAAATGATCGATAGCATCTATTTAAAACCACCAGCAAGCATTATATGTAATGGAGATAAGCTAGAATCATTCCCCAAAAGATCAGGAGTGAAACAAGGTTGCCCACGATCACTATTACTGTTCAATATTGTATTAGAAATGTTAGCTTTAGCAATAAGAGAATAAAAAGAGATTAAAGGAATTAGAGTCCATATGTGGAAACCAAATTATCACTCTTTGCAGATGATATGATGGTATACTTAGAGAACCTTAGAGAATTAACTAAAAAACTACTAGACACAATTCAAACTTTAGCAAAGTTGCAGGATGGAAAATTGTGAAGACCGTGTATTTTTAAAATCAGCAGGAGTCCGGAGTTCAGGTTAGGGGAAAATCGTCAGTCTTTATTCTCAGTGAAGAAGGATCGGAGGTGGAAGAGAATAGGCGATAGCAATATGTGCAGCTGAGTCAAGAAGATAGCTAGATCACCAGCCACATGACCAGCAGCCAGGAGAATGGAACCCAGGCCCAATCTCTCCCAGCTTTTCTTCCTGTTCCTCTGTCTGCCTCCACCCACCAAAATCGTCATTTCCTGTACAACACATCAGGACTTGCACAGAGAGTGGGCAGGGACCATTCTTTATCCAATCATGTATAGAGTATAGTCCAATTACTATTTAGCCTCATGTACTTGGGACCTCAGTGCATCAACTCATCAGCATTTTTATATATTATCAACAAAGTTCAGTAGCAAGAGATAAAAAAGAAAAATTTCATTCAAAATAATTGTCAATAGTATAAAATATTTGGGTATCTATCTGCCAAGGGAAAGTCAACAACTATATGAATACAACTAACAAACACTTTCCACAAAAATAAAGTCAGATCTAATAAGTGGGGAAAATATCAAATGCTCATGGGTCGGGTGAGCGAATATAATAAAAATGACAATACTACCTAAATTAATCTACTTATTTAGTGCCTTACCAATCAAATTCCCAATAAATTATTTTAAATATCTAGAAAAATAATAACAAAGTTCATCTGAAAGAACAAAAGGACAAAAATTTCAAGAAAATTAATGAAAACATGCCAATTAAGATGGTCTAGTTGTACCAGACCTAAAACTACATTACAAAGCAGAAATCATCAAAACTATGTGGTACTGGCTAAGAAATAGACTAGTCGATTAATGGAATAGGTTAAGTTCACAGGACAAAGTAATCAATAATTATAGCAATCTAGTGAATGACAAACCTAAAGACTCTGGCTTTTGGGATAAGAACTGCCTATTTGACAAAAACTTCTGAGAAAATTGGAAAGTTGGAGCAGAAATTAGGCATTGATCCACACCTAATACCACATACCAAGATAAGGTCAAAATTGGTTTATGATTTAAATATAAAGAGTGATATTATAAGCAAATAAAAGAACATAGTATTGTTTACTTCTCAGATCTGTGGAGAAGGAAGGAATTTATGACCAAAGGAGAACTGAAACTCATATTTTTTTATTATTATCATAGCTTTTTATTTACAAGATATATGCATAGGTAATTTTTCAGCATTGACAATTGCAAATCCTTTTGTTCCAACTTTTTCCCTTCTTTCCCCATCCCTTCCCCAAGATGGCAGGTTGATCAATACATGTTAAATACGTTAAAGTATAAATTAAATACAATATATGTATTCATGTCCAAACGGTTATTTTGCTGTATAAAAAGAGTCGGATTTTGAAATAGTGTACACTTAGCTTATGAAGGAAATCAAAAATGCAGGCAGACAAAAATAGAGGGATTGGGAATTCTATGTAGTGGTTCATATTCATCTCCCAGAGTTCTGAAATTCATAATTGAACACCAAATAGATAATTTTGGTTATATTTAGTTTAAAAGTTTCTGGTCAAACAAAACTAATGCAGACAAGATTAGAAAGGAAGCAATAAATTGGAAAAATATTTTTACATTTAAGGATTCTGATAAAGGCCTTATTTCTAAAATATAAAATTGACTCAAATTTATAAGAATTCAAGTGATCCCTCAATTAATAAATGGTCAAAGGCAATGGACAGACAATTTTCAGATGAAAAATTAAAACCATTTTTAGTCATATGAAAAGGCGCTCTAGATCACTATTGATCAGAGAAATGCAAATTAAAACAAATCTGAGAATCTACTATATACCTCTTAGATTGGCTAAGATGACAGGAAAAGATAATGATGAATGTTGGAGGGGATGTGGGAAAACTGGGACACTAATATGTTGTTGATGGAATTGTGAATGGATCCAGGCATTCTGGAGGGCAATTTGGAACTATACTCAAAAAGTTATCAAACTGTTGCATACCTTTTGATCCAGCAGTGTTTCTACTGGGCCTATATCCCAAAGAGATCTTAAAGGAGGGAAAGGGACTCACATGTGCAAAGATGTTTGTAGCAGCTCTTTTTGTAGTGGCAAAAAACTGGAAACTGAGTGGATGCCATCAGTTGGAGAATGGCTGAATAAGTTATGTTATATGAATGTTATGGAATATTATTGTTCTATAAGAAACAATCAAATCAGTGAATTGCATTGAATTTGGGATATCTCTGGAACATATAGTTTGAAATGTCCAATGGACAATTAGTGATGTAGGACTGAAAGTCAGATGAAAGAGATGAAAAAGAAAGTCAGTTAAGAAACTGTATATGTTGATTTCAGAGTCATCTGCATAGAAATGATAAGAAAATACATGGGAGCTAATGAAAACAAATCAGTACATACTAGAGAAAGAATATAGAGAGAGAAGAAAAGAGAATCCTGGTCAAAACACTGAAAGAATATTCACTGTGAGGGAGCATAATATGGTTAAGGAGCTCACAAAAGACATGGAATAGAATTGTCCAAACAAGCAGGAAGAGATAGTTTTGCTAAAACAGTGTCACAAAATCCTATCAAGTCAAGAAAGTACACAGAAGAGGGATAATTAGCATCATCAAATGCAGTAGACATGTTAAATGGTGGAGTACTAAGAAAATACCATAAGAACTGGCAGTTACAAGATTAATGGTAACTTTGGGAGAGAGAAATGACACTTGTGTGTTGAGGTTGGAAGTCAAATGGCAAAGAATTAAGGAATGAGTGGTGTAGTACAGAATGAGATTAGAGTACAGAAAGCAGAAGTAGTACATGATCATGACCATTACTCAAATAAGTTAGGCTACTGTCTCTAGAACATCTCTATCAAAATTCAAATATGGTACTATAGGACAGAGGAAGAGGGAGATAACAGTTTAAAAAATGAACACAAATCAATGTTACTTGTAAAAAGAAATTATGGGGAATAATGGGATGAAAGAAAGATCAATACCAGTACTGTTAATAATAATAATAATAATAGCACACATAGTACTTTCAGGTTTACAAAGCACTGTACAGATAGTCTTTCATTTTATCATCATGCAGATTCTTATAGGTAAGTATTATTATTATTATCTTTATTTTACAGATGAAGAAACTGAAGCAAACAGATGTCAAGCGACTTGTCCAGTGCTTTATAACTTATAAGTATCTGAGATCAGATTTGAATCCAGCTCTTCTTGACTCCACTTTTAGTATTCTATCCACTGTGACATTTCTCTGCCCAAAGGGAAGTAGAATGGGAATTCTCTGGAATGGAAGTGCTAGGACATTTGCTATAATGTTGGTCACTGAATTACCAGAGGCATAGCAAGAGGATCATAGGTCAGGGAAATATCAAAGATTAACTTCTCCTAAGCCTTACCTTGGGAAGAGAATTCCTAGTGACTAAAAAGTTATTGTTTAGCTTTCATTCTTATAGAGGAACATGACATCAGGTGATGCCATGATGTGCAAGTGAATTGGATTTAAGTGAGGGAGAACTGTGCAAAGTCATCTACCTCACTCCAGAGCCATCAGGGTTCAGTACCTAGCCTTAATCACTGAAAAGCTGCAACTTTAGTCAAACTGAGACCTGTTGAAGACCTTAGCTTAAAAAGGCTAAGGTCTCCCATTTTATCCAGGATGATCTTCAGTCATCTTGATTAAAAAGTAGAATAGATATGGCATCATCTTAATTATCTTAAATGCCAAGATTGACCTGACAAAGGAGAGATTAATTGTGTGACTATAGACTAATTTCTCTTAACCTGTTTTCTTATCTATAACATAGGAATAGTAATAACCTATAGTGATTTCTTCAAAGAGTTATTGCAGAGCTCAAACTAGATGATGTATATAAAATATTTGCCAACCTTAAAAATCTATATAAATGTCAATAAGTATTCACTTATTACTATCATCTTCAAAATCATTATCCATTTATGTAGCATTTTATCAAGAAAAATTCAAATTCTCATAAACAAGTAAGAATAATTCAACTTAGAATGACCATCATCCAAGGTGATAGCATAATTGCACAGGAACTTTTATTATTGTTTTTGAATTTTTATTTCTAAAGCTTTTTAATTTTCAAAAGATATGCATGGATAATTTTTCAACATTAACCATTGTGTTCCAATTCCACCCCCTTATCCCCAACTTCTTCCCCTAGATAGCAAGTAATCCAATATATGTTAAATATGGTAAAACAAATATGTTAAATCCAATATATGCATACATATTTTTTTAATTTTGCTGCACAAGAAAAAGCAAATCAAACCAGAAAAAAATGAGAAAGAAAATAAAATTCAAGAAAACAACAACAAAAATAGTGAAAATGCTATGTTGTGATCCACACTCAGTTCCCATAGTCCTCTCTCTGGGTATAGATAGCTTTCTTCATCACAAAATCATTGAAACTGGTCTGAATCATCTTATTGTTGAAAAGAACACTGTCCATCAAAATCGATTGTTGCCATGTACAATAATCTCCTGGTTCTGTTCATTTCACATAACATCAATTCATGTAAGTCTCTCCAAGACTCTCTGAAATCATCCTGCTGATAGTTTCTTATAGAATAATAATATTCCATGACATTTATATACTATAACTTATTCAGCCTTTCTCCAACTGATGAGAATCCACTCAGTTTACAGTTTTTTTCCACTACAAAAGGGCTGCCACATATAAGTTCCTTTCTCTCCTTTAAGATCTCTTTGGGATATAAGCCCTGTAGAAACATTGCGGGATCAAACAGCATGCACAGTTTGATAGCACTTTGGGCATAGGAACTTTTATTATTAACATCACTATCAATAATTGCAATAATACAACAGAAAATAACTAATTTATTTAATGCAACTTCCTTATTTTTCTAACATTTTCCATGTTTACCATGTTGTGCAAGAAAAATCAGACAAAAGGAAATAAAACCATGAGAAAGAAAAACAAACAAAAAAACCGAAAATACTATACTTTGATACAAACTCCATTTCCATGATTCTCTCTGGATGTTAATGGCATTTTCCATTGCAAATCTTTTGGAATTATTTTGAATCATCACATTAACCAACTCCATTTCAGTTGTTGATCATCACATAAGCTTGCTGTATAACAGAATTTTAAAGCAATTTTCACTTCAGAAAAATCTCAGAGTTAGATAGCAGAAGTCTTATGAACTTCATTTTACAAAGGAGGAAATAAGGCACAATGATGTGAATTGCTCAAAGTGATCATATTAATAAATGAAAGAACCTGAACTCAGACTCAGGTCTCCTGATAGTTCCAAATCCCAGGACTTTTTACATAATAGTTAACCAAATTAATAACAATGATAAGTAATAATGGAGGCAATGATATGATGATGGTGAAGAGTTGATTATTATAGGATAGGGATAGGACCTGTGATTCCATTGACATGGAATAACAGCTCAGTGGTATAGTTGACAGAGTACTAGACTTGAATTCAGAAAGACCTGAGTTCAAACCCAGTCTTAAACATTGTCTAGATGAGTAATCCATAAATCATTTTAAAGTTTTGTAATCTTTAAAATATAACCTTTAAAACCCAGACTGACTTTTCTGGGATCATATAGCAATGAAGCAAAACAAGTCTACCTTCTCCTATATTTTAGCAAAGGTCTTTAGGTCTTTGTTTGCTGTTATTAATAATTATTACTAATAACTGTGATGTAAATATTAATTTATTAAGCACCAATAAAAATAAATCAACCATAAAGAGTACTTTATATTTCTTATCGAGTAAAAATAAGTTCTCTCCATAACATACTTCAATAATTCCTACTCTACCAGAGGAAAGAATTATATTTTTCCTTCAATGCCTTATGATTGCAGCCTGCTGAGTTCTGACACAATTCCTCTTCTACCTGTCCACTCTCTGAAAGAAATATGAAATTTTATTTTAGAGATATAATATTCTAGCATCATCATGTCTTTCTAGGGAGAAGAGGGGAAAGTAGGTGGCAAGAAGGAGGATTTGTTTTCCTAAAGCACATGAGGCTATACAGAATAGTGTGTATGAATTTTGAATTGGCTTTACATGACATTGGTAATACATTCAGAATACAGCAAGGGGTTTATATAGCTTCTTTCTCACATAGAATCACTATCCTGTCATAGTAAATATTTCAAGCATAGAGACTCTGGCTCATACTGATTTGTATCCCTGATGCTTAGCATTCTATCCTCTGAATAATAAGGGGAAGGGAAAAGGCATTTATATAGTGTCTACTATGTAATAGACACTGTATTAAAATATAGACACTATTCTCACAACAACCCTGTGAGGTAGATGCCATGGTTATTACCATTTTACAGTTGAGGAAACTGAAACAAAGGTAAAGCAACTTGTCCAGGGTCAAATAGCTACTAAGTTCCTGATTATGTATTTGAACTATAGTCTCAGTGCTCCATTCAAATGTAATCAGCTTTCTCTAAACACAGCTGGTGAAATGAGACTGGAGTTAGTGGGTACTATGCTTTTATGATGATATGAAAAGAGAATGTACTCAACTGTATTTAAAGTCCAAATGCCAATACTAAATTTCTGAGTAGATGTTTGATGTCACTGTCACAGCTCATATCATCTGTCTCATTATCTATGCTGTCATACCAATATTTCAACTAAACAAAGCAAATTAACATTTTCTATCATTCAGTGGAAAGTCATTGTCATTACATATGTGATGTACGCAAACTTAAAGGGAGTCACTAGACTCACAATTTATGGCTAAAAGACCCTACTTTGTCTTAAAATCTCTGGATTAAAATCAACTATATGCCAAGGTTGAACTTTGTTAATTGAGGAACAGAATCTTCAGGATGAGTTCCCCAGCAATATATGGGAAAAAAATCAAAGAATAAACTTATATTTTTAACCTTGATGCACAAAATTTTCTAGTAAATCCTTTGTAAGTCAACTAAAAAGCATTTTTAGTTGCTTACCATATGTGAGGCATTATACATACAAAGCAAGACAAAAGATGATCCCGTCTTCAAAAAATTCACATTAAAATGAACAATACAACATACAAATGACTAAGTATAATGAGTTCTGCTAAAACTTTTGTTTTGAAAGCTCTAATTTGATCTAGCAATTGATATTTTGTCATTCAGTCATTTCAGTTGTATACAGCTCTTCATGATTCATATTTAGGATATTCTTGGGAAAGATATTTAGAGCACTTTGTCATTTCCTTCTCAAGCTCATTTTACAGAATCAGAAAACAAAGATAAACAGGATTAAGTGACTTGCCCAGGATCACAAAACTAGTAAGTTTAAGAGATTAGATTCAAACTCAGGAATATGAGTCTTCCTGACTCCAGGGCCAGTATCCTATCTCCAATTCCATCTAGATGTCTGAACAATTGATATGTTAGAGAACAATGTGGAAATAAGGAAAATTTCATGGTTGTTCATGTGTGGGTTTATATATGAGAAACAACAAGAATTAAGAAAATCACAATATTTCATAGTAACTCTCAAGCTACAATCCTTTGACATCTAATTACAAAAAGCAAACTTTGGATTTTATATATCTTCTTGTATAATATAAATTGTGTAAAAAAGAGCTGATCTATACTCCATAATCCCAGAGTTATTGCTTCTTGAGGTTGCCCTCTCTCCAGTAGCCCTTGACTTCATTAACCTGTCAGGTGAAGAACTGTGGAAAGCCAAACACATGAGTTTAAGCTACTTAACAACCCTTGATTGAAGTTTGAGTATCTCTCTATCATTGCCAACTCCTAGGAAGACTCTTATCTATTAAGGGAGTATAAAAGATTTTTTCTCTCAAAGAAATTAAAGAAATGGAAGTATCAATAGGATCAGAAATGGTGTACAAGAGATATAAGGCCATTTTATATTTTTCTACATTTCAAGGCACACTATGATCAAAGAGGTATAGGTACAAAGAGGTATGTGTGTGTGTGTGTGTGTGTGTGTGTGTGTGTGTGTGTATGATTTACAAAATACCGCAATGAAAATAACTTTGTTCAACAACCTACTAATATTGACATTATTCAGGATATAAAACAATGACATATTAACATAACATGCTAATGTTATAAAATATCATCTGACAAAGAATCAAACAGAAGAATTCCTTTTTAGAGGTGAAGTTCCCTAAATTTTCCTATCTGCAGATGGCACTGAATTATAGACATAGCATTTGAAACGATATTAGGAGCGATTAAGTTCTATCTTCTTATTTTATATATGAGAAAATTGAGACTAGAAGTGTCTGCAGTATTTGAACTCAGGTCTTTTTAACTTGAAGAAGCAGCACTCTTCATTATACCAACTGGTTCTAGGGCATAACAAAACATTTTTCAGTACAAGGAAAGAATCACCATCACCCAAGAAACAAAAATATACTATCTCTGGAGAGGCAGTATATACCCTTAACTTTGTCACTTGGGTGTGGGTCTTGTATGAGATGACTTTCAGACCAAAACAATAGGAGGGAGATAATCTATTATCTTGTAAGGTGCTCTATATAGACCTAAATTACACTAATATGGAAAAATGATTTATTATGTTATTTGAAATATATATAATTTAAATCTAACTTTATGTTATCTACACCAAGAATGTCAATTGATCCTAGTAACTCTGAAAATGCTGAAAACATGTACGAGGAGTTTTGGGGTTCCTTTCATGTGATTCATGTGTATTTTGTGTATGATATCTTTATCAGATGATTCATGTGTGACTTGTGTCAGCACTTTTGTAAATGATTTGTGGTTATGTGAGTGTGTGTGTGGATGTATGATTTGGTTCGAAGATAATTTTGCCAAAATCTTTTATAATGTAACTCTTCCAAAATCTGGGGATGGAGAGTCACCCCTTATTTCTAAGTCTCTCTCTACCAAATGATCACATTAATTTCTGTTCTGTCTAAAAACTATTTCAAATAGTTTTTGGAATTTATTCTCACAAAAATCAAACTTTCTATTGTCCTACCAGTTTGGTTCAGACACATTGGGTTGTCCCATACAATAGAGCCACCTGAGATTGTGGAAGAGATTTTAGATAAGATGGTTTACAGGGAAGAGTAGCACCTTTCTAAGGTACAATTGATTGATTGGTTTTCTACCTCTGGTGACACAAACAAGTAGGCTAGAACTAGCAAGGAATCTGGAAATTTCCCACAAGGGATACTCCAAGTAAAAGCAGTTTGTGAGTAGAAGTAGAATGAGGATATTATGTAGGAGGAGGAGGAAGTAGTCTTTCTAGCACAGATAGTCTGACACAAGAATGGGTAGTACCTTTTCACTCCTTCAAAAAATCAAGGTCCTCTAGACAATCTCAAAATGATTCACTGTATCAGTAAAGAGAACAAACTTTTCTGATGTACATGTTCCCTGTTTTGTTGATACATCAATATACTAGCAAGTATGCATCAGGGATCTTTTATGTGTCAGGTACTGTATAGTGTTAGAGATACAAGTACAAGGAATGAAATTATTATTACTTACAATGAACTTTCGTTTTTTCATTGATAATAGGATCACACTTAAAGGCAAATGGTTCAACCATCTTATTTTACGGATTAGGAAATTGAGGCTTAAACAAGTTAAATAATTATCTCTGGTCCCACAGCTAGGAGTCATAGTGGAATTTGAACCCAGGACTTCCTGACTTCAAGTCCAGTACTTATTTTACTTCATGATGCTGTCTCTCTAACCCTCAGGCACTCCATACAGCTTGAATCCTTTAGGCTAATTTCCACATATTCAGAGTGTTTTGCCTTTTCTTGTTCATGTTCTAAATCAATTTCCCTCCTCTCCCTCCACATTCCACCTTTTCTCTCCTTTTGAATATCTGTGGTTACACTGGGCACCAACAGAGAATACATGACAAGAAGAGAAAAACATTTCCAACCCCAAAGGCAAAGTCTTTTTCTTTCTGTACTAGTTACAGTCTAAACTGGAGCATATTTCCAATGATAATTTGCCATTCAAAGGAGTAAAAATGAGCTTTGATCATGCAATAAAAACAAGATAATACCATGATGCCCCAAGTATTATATTGGTATTCTCAAAATCTCCAAAGAATGAGAAGAAAGCTATCAGTACATTGGGTGGATCCTCTCTAGATGATTGACAGAAAGACACATACAAGAACTATACTGAATGAGAAGGTAAATGGGGGCTTCAATCTCCTCTGAGAATGGAGAACTGACTACAATAGATCCTAGATTCATCAAAATATCCTTAGATGGAATCTGAAATTAAGTTTTGATTATAATTATGGAAATGTCTGAAATAGGATCTCTTTTTCCTTTCCTCCCATCCCCCTTTAAATATCACATTTGTTTCTAAATATACTTCTCTCTCCTCTTCCTAGTGAGCCTTTTCTTTAAAAAAAGATTTTTAACAAAAATATTTCAGCAAAAACACCGAAAACATCAACAGTATAACATATCTATCATTGTACACTTCTCATAGAAACAACATCTATCCCTGTGAAAGCTAAGGTGTTTTACCTTAAAAGACATTGAAATCATCCTTGAAACTTAATTGCTGTAGGGGACTAAGTCTCTAACCTTTGACACAAGCTTCAGATAGCCTCAGAGCAAAAATCAGGTCAAAAGGAATCAGGGGCTCTTTTTTTCAGGCTTGACACAGGAGCACCACCATGTGCCCAGTTGAATAAATGCTATATCTTTGCTAAATGGCCTTCTTTGTTATTATTAAGTAGTACAGTAATAACAATAACAATTAACATTTATATAGTACTTACTATATGCTGGTGCAATGCTAATCATATTCCAATTAATATTCTTTCTGATTTCCATACCCACTTGTGCTTTTTATTTTTTAAAATCTCCTTTTATTTACTGTTAGATAGTCAAGGAATGTCTCCTTTCATTCCAATCCTAAAACCTGAACCACCAGAATGAATGGTCTGAGCCAAGCCTGGCCTAGAATAACACCTAAGGATACATTTTCTCATTTCTTCTCTTCCACCAAGTTTATTCATTATAATTACAAACAATCATCTTATTGTTTCTTTCATTTACAGTTTTGTAGTCATAAACAGTTTTCCTGGTTTATTGATTCTATTTATTTCATTCTTCTTTAGTTAATTCATCTTCTCATGTTTCTCTGAATACTTTACATGTCGCATTTCTTACCTTTACATTTATACACTGATTATTCCCACTGAATCTAAGGCCACCTCAAGTCTTTCTAAATGATGTCTTGACATTAGACTCTGAATGACTGGAGGAAACAGTTTGAAGCTAATGATTCTGCACAGCTCTGCCTCAGCTAAATCCAATTCACTTGTAAATCAAGACATCATCCTTTTGATGTCTTCAGTCCTCTTTGAGAACAAAGGATCAACAACAACATGCACATTGCCCTCCTCCCCCAGACACAGCAGTGCTACAGAATCAAGTCCTGATATTGCCAAATTCACCTATTATGTAGCTTGTGAGTCTTATCATTCCATATTCTCTATGGCATTACTGAGTGGTTGATTCACATTAACATATAGCCTGAAGAACCTGGCAACATGTCCTTGGAGCTCATAAAATGTCAAATCCACAATGTTTAATTAACACACATTGATTGACTTGTTCAGTCTAGAGCCACAGCTTCATTAGTTTGCATTGCCAATATAAGTTAATGCTTCTTTAAGTCTATACTGTGAGTTTGCTCATTTTGTAAAATGATGCTTCTCTGCATACCACAGTCATGCCTCAGGAAAAAGACCACCAACCCAGGCCTCTCCTGATTTGGTGTTTCCATGAGGCAGAAAAAATGAATCTCAAGACTAACACAAAATGTGTGAGTCAGAAGGCAAATTAGCTGTTTGTTGCTATATTATAGACTTCTTGTAAAGAAACCACAGCACTGTTGTCACTATCATCTCCCCTTAAACTTAATGAGATAATAATGTTTAAATTAGTTCAGTTTTAATTTTTTTCCAGTTCTCAAAGTTTTAAAATGAATTAGATTGAGTTAAGCTGCCTTCCAAGGAACTTTATAGCACTTGTAGGATTTTTGAATATGAGATAATTTCTATCACATCTCCAAGTCTAAGGATGGAATTTCAATAACTTGCTCAATGATTCTGGGTTCCTATTTGTCTAACTATCCCCGAATGCCTAACTAGTCATTTCAAACAATAAGCCATATCTAATAAAAGATAAAGTATACTGCCTTTTCTCTTCCGATAAGACTATTGAGCATGGCCCACCTAGGACATTGTCCTTTAAGCAGTGAGTCCCAACATTGTTTAGTGACAACATTTTAAGTCCCACCTATCCTTCCTTCATTTCTCTATCTCCAAAGAATTCTGATCATAGTCAGCCCTTCATACTACAATTGTCTAGAAAATATGGATTATAAATTCTTCTCACTATTAAAGATTTGAAAGTAATTAATGTAGGAATCCTCAAAAATAGTGAGAAAATTTGATTATGAAAATATGGATTAAAGAGAGGAGTATTGATATCATCCTTTTTTACTGAATGACACAGAAGTGCAACTTGATAAATGTTAGCTTTCTATTCTCTGGGGTTATTTCTGCATCCAACATGATGGATATTGAAATTCAAATGCAAATTTAACAGCTAATGCAGCTTAGATAAAATACTTTTTGATACATTGCTGAAGGCCTAATCCTTCAAGTTAATAAGATGGAAAGCACACAGCTTTTGTGTATTTTTTTTTAGCCAAAGTTAAGATGACTTCAATTGCTTTTATAAAGAAGTGTTATTTTTAGGGTCTCATGCTTTGGAAAAGTCAGAAAGGAGATGATTAAGAGATATTTTATTTCAATATGCATGTTACTATAAATTGTACTTACAAAAAAGATAAATTGAAAGTTAAATTTTTAGACATTCACTATGTTGCAAACTCAGATTTTACCATTAGGACTACATAAAATTTAGGATGATAACCTGGGTTACTATAATAATTCAATTAGCATTTTTATTGTACTTTATAAATATTATCTCTTTCATATAACATTACTGAGAGGTAGGTGGTATTATTATCTTCATTTTATTGATGAGAAAATTGGGGATGACAGAAATTCAGTAATTTGTCTAGGGTCACCCAGATACTATATATGAGGCTGGATTCAAATTTATATCTCCCTGATTTCAGAGCCAGCTCTCTGAATACTTAGCTTTTTCTTTCTTTCTTTCAAAGGACATTTAACCAATTATCAAGGCAAGATAATTGACCTGTGGAGAAGAAAGGTAGTAGCTGTTACGACTAATTAATCTCTCAAAGTGTGGAACTAGGTTTACTGAATTGGATTTTATATTTCATTGCAACCTATATTTACAGAAAGAGAGCAGGGCAGTCACATAATAGATCTTTGTGGAAAAGCAGTGCTGCTCTGAGGAATCAAATGATCTGGTTGGCTTTCCTTAAATGTCTGTGCTTGTGTTCTCCAATGTTATAAATGTCTGTGAGGAAGGGGCTGCTCAGTAAGATGACTTGAGGCACAAAGGACTAGGCAGTGAGAACACTCTGCTTCAAGACAAGAAACAACCATTTTAGTCCTTTGCTGTTTTCTTGGTTATGTCTATGAATGAGTTTTCAGAATCTTTGCAATCAGATGGTATGAGAGGATCATTGGTATAAAGAAGAAATTAGTACCTCCTTCCTCTCTCACTCTAAGATCAAGAATTCTTTGTGGTGTGTGGGTTAGATTAGATCAGGGCTGAGTTCTTTTCTACCTGGGAAATTCTGTGAGTTTTTTTTTTAATCCAGCCAAAAGAAAAGACTGAACATCATAGATAAGGATATATGAATCAATTCATTAAAAAATTATATATTCATAGCCAGAAGAAGGCAAGAGATCGAGTAGTGCCAGGCATCAGACCTTTGTGGATTCTGGCTGATTCACCCATCTGGAGAAAGGATGAATTGGGGTCATTTTCTTTCAGAAAAAAAAAGGAATGACAAAAGATGAACCTTCCAGAAGGAATGCCATTATCACAGTCTATAATCATTAAGACCAGACTGTTGGGCAGAAAGGTAGTCACCATAGTCAATAACCCCAATGATGGCAGAAAATCTGTTTTTCTCAAGCTGTCCCTTTTATTTCATTACTGATCATTGAGAGATAATTGATAGGTGAGTAAGAGCACTTGATGAGATTTCTGTATGGCAGAGCAATACCTCTCTTGGAAGTTGGATTACCTGAATGCTTTTCTGCATATGTCAATTTTTGCTTCCTTATTTGGATTTCTGGAGAACAGATATCTCAGTTATGTTCAGCTGTGAGTTCCTCTGGGGTTTTCTTCTTCAAGGGACTGTAGTGGTTTGTCACTTATTTCTCCAGTTCATTTCATAGATGAGGAAACTGAGGTAAATAAGATTAAAGTAACGTGCCTAAGGTGGCACAACTAATGAGTTTGAGTGGTAAGATCTGAACTCAGATCTTCTTGACTCCAGACCTGGTGCTCTATCAACTATGCCACCTAGTTGGATATCGAAGAGAACAGCATACCACAGTGTTGGAATCCTTACAAAGTGTTAACTCATTAGAGTTGATAGAGACAATAATTATCTAATTTAGCATGGTTCAGTATGATTGATCTGATCTTACAAGGAGATGTTATGGGCCAGAACTTGAAACAAGGTACTAAGTGGAACTGATAGAAACAATGATTGTGTTCACACCTTTAGAGAGCTCATATAAGCAAGAAGCTCTTAGGGCCAAAGAACACTCTGGGAGAGCCAGAAGTCCTCTCTTGGAGGCAAGACAGATTCATTCCAACTTTCACGTTGGTGCTGGCTGGAGATATTTGGAAGAAGAGAAGCTGAAGCTGGCAGAGATTCTGGGAGGAAGCCCACAAACCCACTCTCAGAGATGGAGTCAGATTCATCCCATCTTCCACCTTTGTGCTGGTTGGAGGCTGAAGAAAGCAGAGGCAGAAGCAAAGGACAAAGCTGCAAGAGAAATAAACATTTGGATTTTATCAGCTGTCTATATTTGGAGTGATTATTACTCTGAACTGAAACTAAGGCTGCCTCCAGAAAACCTCCCCCAAGAAACCTGCTCTCAAGGAGAACCATTATATTATAAAAAAGAAGAGAACACCACATTTTGGTGCCCTGAATGTGGGACTGATAGGACTCTGAACTCAGTGGGAAAGCCTCTGATCCTGAATCCAGTGGAAAAGTCTCCTCAACCCAGAAATTAGGGTGAGTACAACAAAGAAATTTTGTTAAAAGAGTTAAAGTAGAATTTCAGCTAAGATGAGACAGATGTTTAGAAAACAGCCTTCTGTTTCTATACAAGGAAAATGTTTAGAGAGCATTGTCAAGGTTATGAAAAGCCAAGGTTTGATTATAATTTTGCAGCAGATCACTGAACTTTTAGAAACTGTAAAGAACATATGTCCTTGTTTCTCTCTGGAAAAAGAATTGGATCTAGATGAGTGGAAATTAGTAGGAGAGGATCTTTGTCAATTCTACAATAAAAATGAACCTGACTCAATTTCCAAAGACATACTTAATACATATAATTTAATACAACTAGCTTTCAGAAATTTTATAAGTGTTAAAATAAGGAAAAAAAGAAAGAGAAAGAAGGGGAGGTGCCAACTAAACTAGGTGAAAAATAGTAAGAATCAGATAAGAATGGAGTTAAGTACAATTCTGAGTGTGATACTTCACAGCAGGAGAAATTAGATCATTCCACATCTCATGATCCCCCTCCCCCTCAATTAACCCTTCATGGGTGGAGGAAGAAGGGGGAGGGGGAGAGGCAAAAACACAATCAGCTTCTCCTGTGAAGTAAAATATGAGAAGATTAGAAAAGGCATTAATTAAGGCAAAAAATGAAGGAGAAAATATATCTGATTTTATAAATGCATATTCTGTGATTAAAAAGATTGATTCTTCTGGTCAAAAAGAGAGAAAATACACTCCTTTTAATTTGGAAAAAATTAAAGATTTGAAAGAGGGTTGCATTCTTTATGGGGCAACATCCTCTTATATTAAGCTGTTACTAGATAATTTGTCTTATGAAATCTTAATCCTGAATTATTGGAAATCCATAGCTAGAATATGTTTAGAACTGGGACAAAATTTGTTGTGGCTTTTGGAGTTTCATGAATTATGTAAGATTCAAGCCCAACGCAATAGGCCAACAGGAGCTATTATGCAAATCACTTTTGACCAACTAGCTGGTGAAGGTCAGTATGCAGAGAATTCAGAACAGATTTATCCCATACCAGTGTATGAGTAAATTTCTAAGGCTGGAATAAAAGCTTGGAGTTCTCTCCCTGGACAGAAAGATGGACAGAAAGCCTTCACAAAAATAGAGCAAGGTCCCAATGAACCTTTTGCAGATTTTGTGGGGCGTTTGCAAACAGCTGTAATCAGAACCATTGGAGACAATGCAGCAACAGAAATAATGACCAGACATCTGGCTAAGGAATTTGCAAAAGAATTATATGGGGACTAGACAAAGATGAACCTTTAGAGAAGATCATAAGGCGCTGTGCCACAGTGGGGACAAATGCTAATTATACTCAGACTATGATGAACATGGGAAGACAGGGTCCTTCCTGGCAAGAGACTTCTAGAGAAACTAGTCGATGTTTTCAATGTGGAAAAGTTGGACATTTGAGAGATCATTGTAGATATGGAGATAGAATGAGAAGACAGGGTGAGAGAAAAAAACCCAAAATCCCATGTCCAAACCATAGATGAGATGCTGTGTCACAAGATTGAGCACAGTTGTATACTGGAAAATATGACATCTATGTTCTTTTCTTAGCTGAGGTCACATAGAAATCTAAAATATAGTTAAGCCTGCATCTAAAAACACAAAACAAGTTGTGCTTTTTGGCTAAATACAGAATCTCTAATTATTAGTTATTTGTTGATCAATTCAAGATTTTTTTTAAAAAAATTGTTAAATTAATGTTTGTCAAACTAAATAGAAATGTTGGGGAATTTGCTTTTTTTTTCAAACTTTGATGAAATTCTCTCCAAAAGTAAGCAAATCACATTGCCTTTGCAAATATAAGGCATACTTTTTGTTATGAAAAGGAACTGGAAACTAAGTGAATACCCATCAGCTAGGGAATGACTGAATAAATTATTGCATATGAATGAATGGTATGGAATATTATTGTTCTATAAGAAGCGATCAGCAAGATGATTTAAGAAAGGACTATTTTGTCCTATGAATCTTACCTATTCCACTGATCATCTAGTCTATTTCTTAGCCAATACCAAATGGTTTTGGTGGCTGCTGTTTTATAATATAGTTTTAGATCAGGTACAGCTAGGCCATTTTCATTTAATTTTTTTTTCCATCAATTCCCTTGAAATTCTCAACCTTTTGTTCTTCCAGATGAATTTTGTTGTTATTTTTTCTAGGTCATTAAAATAGTTTCTTGGGAGTCTGATTGGCATAGCACTAAATAAATAGATTCATATAGGAAGTATTGTCATCTTTATTATATTCTCTCAACCTATCCAAGAGCACTTGATATTTTTCCAGTTATTTAAATCTGACTTTATTTTTGTGAAAAGTGTTTTGTAATTTTGCTCATATAATTCTTGACTTTCCTTTGTTTGGTAGATTTGCAAATATTTTATGCTATTGACAGTTATTTTTAATGGAATTTCTCTTTGTATCTCTTGCTTTTGGATTTTGTTGATGATGTATAAAAATGCTGAGGATTTATGTGGATTTATTTTGTATCCTGCAACCTTGCTAAAGTTGTGAATTATTTCTAATAGCCTTTTAGTAGAATCTCTGGGGTTCTCTAAGTATACCAACAAATCATCTGCAAAGAGTGATAATTTGGTTTCCTCATTACCTACTCTAATTCCTTTAATCTCTTTCTCGACTCTTAGTGCCGAGCCTAGTGTTTCTAATACAATATTGAATAAAAATGGTGATAGTGGGTAACCTTGTTTTACTCCTAATCTTACTGGGAAAGGTTCCAGTTTATCCCCATTACATATGATGCTTACTGACAGTTTTAAATATATGCTCCTGACTATTTTAAGGAAAAGTCCATTTATTCCTATCCTCTCAAATGTTTTATTAGGAATGGATGTTAGATTTTATTCAATGCTTTTTCTGCATCTATTGAGATGGTTATATGATTTTTGTTAATTTGGTTATTTATATAGTTAATGATGCTAATAGTTTTCCTACTACTGAACCAGCCCTGCATTCCTGGCATAAATCCTACTTAGTCATAGTATTTTATCCTGGGGATGATTTTCTATAATCTTTTTGCTAATATTTTATTTAAGATTTTTGTATCACTGTTCATAAGGGAGATAATTTTCTTTCTTTGTTTTCATCTTACCTGGTTTAGATATGAGTACCATGTCTGTGTCATAGAAGGAATTTGGTAGGACTCCTCAATCCCTATTTTTTCAAATAGTTTATATAGCATTAGAGTAAATTGTTCTTTAAATGTTTGGTAGAATTCACATGTAAATCCATCTAGTCCTGGGGATTTTTTTAGGGAGTTGATTAACAGCTTGTTCTATTTCTTTTTCTAAAATGGGACGATTTAACCAATTTACTTCTTCCTCTGTTAATCTGGGCAATCTATATTTTTGAAAGTATTTATCCATTTCCTTTAAGTTATCAAATTTATTGGCATAAAGTTGGGCAAAGTAACAACTAATTCTTGCTCTAATTTCCTCCTCATTAGTGGCAAGTTCTCCATTTTCATTTTTAAGACTAACATTTTGATTTTCCTCTTTCCTTTTCTAATCAAATTTACCAAGGGTTTATCTATTTTATTTTGTTTTTTTAGTAGAACCAAACTCTTAGTTCTATTAATTCAATAGTTTTTTTTTTTTACTTTCAATTTTATTAATCTCTTTTTAATTTTAAAATTTCAAGTTTAGTGTTTGATTAATTTGCTCTTTTTCTACCTTTTTTAGTTATAAGTCTAACTCACTGATTTTATATTTCTCTATTTTATGCAAGTAGGCCTCTAGAGATATAAAATTTCCCCCTATTTCCACTTTGGTTTCATCCCACACATTTTGATATGTCATCTCATTATTGTCATTCTCTTGGGTAAAATTATTAATTGTGTCTATGATTTTCTGTTTCACCCAATCATTCTTTAGGATGAGGTTATTTAGTTTCATATTACTTTTTGGTCTATTTTCCCTTGGCTTTTTATTGAATATAAGTTTTATTGTATCATGATCTGAAAAGGAGGAATTTACTATTTCTGCCTTTCTGCATTTAAATTTGAGGTTTTTATGCCATAATACAATTTTTATATAGGTTCCATGAATCGTCAAGAAGAAAGTGTACTCTTTTCTCTCTCCATTTAGTTTTCTCCAAAGATCTATAATACCTAAATTTTCTAGTGTTCTATATTTACCTCTTTAACTTCTTTTTATTTATTTTGTGATTTGATTTATCTAGTTCTGAGAATGCAAGGTTGAGATCTCCCACTATTATAGTTTTGTTATCCATTTCTTCTTGCAGTTCTCTTAACTTCTCCATTAGGAATTTAGATGTTATATCACTTGGTGCATATATGTTTAATACTGATATTGCTTCATTATCTATTCTACCAGTTAGCAAGATATAGTGCCCTTCCTTATCTCTTTTAATTAGATCAATTTTTTCTTTTACTTGATCTGAGATCAGGATGGCTACCCCTGTTTTATTCAGTTTAGATTCTGCTCCAGTCTTTTACCTTTACTCAGTATGTCTTTCCCTGTTTCAAGTGTGTTTCTTATAAACAACATATTATAGGATTCTGGCTTTTAATCTAATCTGCTAACCACCTCTACTTTATGGGGGAGTTTACCTCATTCACATTTTATGGTTAAAATTACTAATTCTATATTTTTTGCCATCTTGTTAACCCCAGATTATGCTTTTCTCTTTCCTTTCCCTTTTACCTTCCTCCACAATATTAAACTTATGAGCAACACTTGCCTCACTCAGACTTCCCTCTTTAGGGTAAAGGGTTACCCCACTCCCCTTAGAGTCCCTTCCCTTTTCTTAAATCTTTCCCTCACAATTTCTTTATTCCCTTCTATTTAGCCTATTCCTTCCCTTTTTGCTTTTCCCTTCCCATTTTTCAATGATTTGGTAGAAGTTTCTCTATAAATTGAATATGTTTAATATTTTCTCTTTGAGCCAGGTCTGATGAGAGTGAGATTCACACTATGTTCATTCCCCTCCTTTCTTTCTCTCAGGTATAATAGGTTTCCTTTGCCTCCTTGTGATATAGTACTTCCACTTTTCTCTTTTTCTGGTACAATTTCTTTTCTTTTTTTTTTTTTTTTTATTTATTTATTTATTTTATTTAATAGCCTTTTATTTACAGGATATATACATGGGTAACTTTACAGCATTAACAATTGCCAAACCTCTTGTTCCAATTTTTCACCTCTTACCCCCCCACCCCCTCCCCTAGATGGCAGGATGACCAGTAGATGTTAAATATATTAAAATATAAATTAGATACACAATAAGTATACATGACCAAAACGTTATTTTGCTGTACAAAAAGAATCAGACTCTGAAATATTGTACAATTAGCTTGTGAAGGAAATCAAAAATGCAGGTGTGCATAAATATAGGGATTGGGAATTCAATGTAATGGTTTTTAGTCATCTCCCAGAGTTCTTTTTCTGGGTATAGCTAGTTCAGTTCATTACTGCTCCATTAGAAATGATTTGGTTGATCTCGTTGCTGAGGATGGCCAGGTCCATCAGAACTGGTCATCATATAGTATTGTTGTTGAAGTATATAATGATCTCCTGGTCCTGCTCATTTCACTCAGCATCAGTTCGTGTAAGTCTCTCCAGGCCTTTCTGAAATCATCCTGTTGGTCATTTCTTACAGAACAGTAATATTCCATAATTTTCATATACCACAATTTATTCAGCCATTCTCCAACTGATGGACATCCATTCAGTTTCCAGTTTCTAGCCACTACAAAAAGGGCTGCCACAAACATTCGTGCACATACAGGTCCCTTTCCCTTCTTTATAATCTCTTTGGGATATAATCCCAGTAGTAACACTGCTGGATCAAAGGGTATGCACAGTTTGATAACTTTTTGAGCATAGTTCCAAACTACTCTCCAAAATGGTTGGATTCGTTCACAACTCCACCAACAATGAATCAATGTCCCAGTTTTCCCACATCCCCTCCAACAATCATCATTATTTTTTCCTGTCATCTTAGCCAATCTGACAGGTGCGTAGTGGTATCTTAGAGTTGTCTTAATTTGCATTTCTCTGATTAATAATGACTTGGAGCATCTTTTCATATGACTAGAAATAGTTTCAATTTCTTCATCTGAGAATTGTCTGTTCATATCCTTTGACCATTTTTCAATTGGAGAATGGCTTGATTTTTTATAAATTAGAGTTAATTCTCTATATATTTTGGAAATGAGGCCTTTATCAGAACCTTTGACTGTAAAAATATTTTCCCAGTTTATTGCTTCCCTTCTAATCTTGTCTGCATTAGTTTTGTTTGTACAAAAACTTTTCAGTTTGGTATAATCGAAATTTTCTATTTTGTGATCAGTAATGATCTCTAGTTCTGCTTTGGTCATAAAGACCTTCCCCTTCCACAGGTCTGAGAGGTAAACTATCCTATGTTCCTCTAATTTATTAATAATTTCATTCTTTATGCCTAGGTCATGAACCCATTTTGACCTTATCTTGGTGTACGGCGTTAAGTATGGATCAATGCCTAGTTTCTGCCATATTAGTTTCCAATTTTCCCAGCAATTTTTATCAAACAGTAAGTTCTTATCCCAAAAGCTTGGGATCTTTGGGTTTGTCAAAGACTAGGTTGCTATATTTGTTGACTGTTTTATCCCTTGAACCCAATCTATTCCACTGATCAACTAATCTATTCCTTAGCCAATACCAAATAGTTTTGGTAACTGCTGCTCTATAATATAATTTTAGATCTGGTACAGCTAAGCCACCTTCATTTGATTTTTTTTTTCATTAATTCCCTTGAAATTCTTGACCTTTTGTTTTTCCATATGAACTTTGTTGTTATTTTTTCTAGGTCATTAAAATAGTTTTTTGGGAGTCTGATTGGTATAGCGCTAAATAAATAGATTAGTTTAGGTAATATTGTCATCTTTATTATATTTGCTCGCCCTATCCAAGAGCATTTAATATTTTTCCAATTGGTTAGATCAGACTTAATTTGTGTGAAAAGTGGTCTGTAATTTTGCTCATAATCTGGTACAATTTCTTTTCCACCTCTAGATTCTTTTTTATATTATAATAGTAAAACCTAATTTATGTATACTCATAACAGACATACAGTTTTCAAGATTTCTTTTTACCTTTTTATGCTTCCCTTGAATCCTATATTTGGAGGTCAAAGTTTTTGTTTAGCTCTGATTTTTTCGTCAGAAATAAATGGAATTCATCTATTTCATTGAATGTCCATCTTCTTCCCTGGAAGAAAATGCTCAATTTGGCTGGGTAAGTTATTCTTGGCGTTTCAGAATATCAGATTTCAGCCCCTTTTATCCTTTAATGTGGGTGCTGTTAGATCCTGAGTAATCCTTATTGTGGCACTTCTGTATTTGAATTGTTTTTTTTTCTGTCTGCTTGTAATATTTTTCTTTGGTCTGATAGTTCTGGAATTTAGCCACAATATTTCTTGGAGTTTTGATTTTGGGATCTCTTTCAGTAGGTGATCAATGAATTCTTTCAATATCTATTTTACCCTCTGTTTCTATAATATCTGGGCTGTTCTCTTTGATGATTTCCTAAAAAGTAGTGTCTAGGTTCTTTTTTTCATCATGATTTTCAGGGAGTCCAATAATGTTTAGATTATCTCTCCTACATCTATTTTCCAGGTGTGTTGTTTTCCCAAGTATATATTTAACGTTTTTTTTCCTATTTTTTTTCCAATTCACTAATTCTGTTTTTCAGGGAGTTGTTTTCTTTTTCCACTCTATCTTTTATTGAGTTACATATCTTATCCAGATCCTCTTGTAAACCTTCCCTTTCCTTTCCCCATTTTTCTTTTAGCTTTCTTTTAAGAGCCTTTTTAATTTCTTCTATGAGAGCCTTATGTGGTGGGGATCAGGTCATATCCCTCTTTGGATCTAGAGACAAACTGTTTTTAGTCTCTTCAGGGTTTGAAATGTGCTCTTTCAGTATAGAAGCTATTTATAGTTAGAGCCTTCTTTGCCCTTTTGCACATTAAAAAAAAAAAAAAAAAAAAAAAAAAAGGTTGCACTCTGCTTTTGGGGCAGTATGAGGTTACCGAGCTTCCTCAATAGACAATTAATAGTAGTGAAACAGCAGTGGGACAGCAATGGCTGTGCTGTGTCCAACTTCTGCATTGGGATTAGCATCTACACTGTGGTCAACATCTGCGCTGTGATCAGCGGTTGTGTGCTGAGATCATGCTGAGTCCCTCCCAGTGCTGGGTGGGTGTGGCCAGATCCCAAGAGACTCTAACGTTTTGGGATAAAGGTCTTTACCCTGCGTTTATAACTTCTGCGCTGGTTCACTGGCTTGCTGCCAAAGCAGAGTAGCCAATTCTGTGGTAAAGTTCTTTCTGCAGATTTTCAGCCAGCAAAGACCCACCCCCCCATCACCCTCTGGTCTGCCCAGTGTAAGCTGTTTTCCACACTTTCACTACCTTCTTTGCCTATCTCTGTGCCCCCCCCCCCACAAGCAAAATCAGACCTTTTCTGGTAAATTTCGAGATTATCTTCTGTTGGTAATGTATTGTATTCCCAATATTCATGGGTTTGACAGTCAAGCATTAATTCTGAGGCCGAGTTTGTAAAAATAGTTTGAGGGTTAAGGATAGCTAGGAAAGACGTGTGTCCTCTCCGTCATCTTGGCTCTTCCCCATATGGCTCTTTTCAACAATGAAGTGATTCAGGCCAATTCCAATAGACTTATGATGAAGAGAGTAATTTGCATTAAAAAAAATAAAGGATTGTTGGGGTTGAATGTGGATCACAACATAGTATTTTCAATTTTTTTTTTTGCAATTGTTCACTTGTTTTTTTTCTTTCTTATGTTTTTCCTTTTTGATTTGTTTTTTTCTTGTGCAGTATATTAAATGTGGATACATATAGAAGAATTGCATATCTTAACACATACTAGATTGCTCGTTATCTATGGGAGCAGATGAGGGAACAGAGGGAGAACAATTTGGAACACAAAGTTTTGTAAGGATAAATGTTGAAAACTATCTTTGTATATATTTTGAAAATTAAAAGCTATTATTAAAATATATATAAGGATATATATATATGTATGTGTGTGCTTTATATATATATAATATATGAAATATATATGGATATATATATATATATATATGGAAATATTTTGGCATGATAAAAGCATTACTTGACCGAACTTAGTAAAGACCTAAATTCAAACTTTATATTCTTCACTTAATGTGGTAGGACCTTAAGCAAACAATTTAATCAATCTATATTGAATAATTACAAATGAAATTTCATTTTTAAATGCCCATTTATATCATTCCTGGGAAAGTGAAGGCATTTATACTAGGATAGATTTTATTAATCCATTATTCCCACATGTCTATAATCTCTACTGTGATCCTGGGAAGGAATGAGAAAGGGAAGAGAAGAGAGAAGAAAATACTGTTGTGTCTATCTCCATAATATCTTTCCCATCTCTCCTCTTCTATTTACTCACATAGCACCACCCTCACTCAGGACCTCATCATCTTTCAATAGCATCCTATCACCATCAAAGTGCTGTCAATTTCTGTTGAGATCATCATTACTCCTAAAGCAACTTCTGTCATTATTTCTACCATCTTGAAACCCTAGAATGAGTCCTTTGTGAACATGAGAGAACAGGGAAGAAATAATAAAGGAGGTCAACAGAACATGTAGGTATGAGAAAATGAAATTGGAAGGAGACAAGGCCAAAACATCTTGTTTTCTTGTTACTCTTCTTTATTTGTCTCATTGCTTTATACAGAAAATGTGACAATGCTAATGATAAGAAAAGCCTGTTTTTCTTCAGAAAGAAAAACCAGAAATGAGTTCTTAAATAAAAATATCTATGAGAATTATTGATTTAGAATTTCTGTCATTTACAATTGTCAACTGGATTGGAACTGGCTTCTAATCTATTGGTGGTCAGAGCCAAACAAAGAAAATTAGAAACAGGAGAGTTAGGATACAAAAAGAGGTTTAATTTCAATATGAGGGAAAGGGCACGTCAAGCAGGCATCCATGTGCTGGGGCTTTGCCCTTATTGGAATGGGGGGGGGGGGAACAAGGACTCAATAACAAAATTCCACTAACCACAACTTAGGGTTTGAATATCTTTGCTGATATTTCTCTAAAAGTTTCCTTAATCCTTCATTTATACATCCAACCTCCCCATTTTCTGGGACCTCAGAAAAACAGCAAACACTTACTAGTTGACTCATCATCAGTATATTGGAGCTATATCTTTAAACCACCCTATGCAATTTTTATTATTAATAGCCAAGAATTTTCAAATAAAAATCCACTATTATAGTAGACATCATCATTATAGGTTTTATAACAAAATAAATCTCCTTAAATATTTGAGTTTTCAAATACTTATTTTTATCACATCCTTTTAAAAAACTCAATTTGTCATTTAATAACATTCACATCAAAAGTTATTTTGTCTAAAGCATTTCTGTTACAATGGACTCTCAAATTTTGCAAGACAAGAAAATTCATGAATACAAAAATATTGTAAATAACAAACTTCAGATAACAGCAATTAAATTCCCAAATTATCCGATATAAAAATTATTGATCTTATTTCCTTTGACATTTTAAAACCACTTTAGAATTATCAGGTATGGAACAATTACATTCAGTTAAATAAATAATATAGTGCTTAGCATATGCCAGTCACTATGTTGAGCACTTTATAATCATTATATTACTTTGATAACATACTTTGATCACATAATACCACTTCACTTGACTTGGGGGTGGGGTGGAGAAAAATCAAAGAGACTGGTTTCCCTAGATCATAGAGTGTACATATGGAAGTGAAGAATAAGGAAACTGGAAAGATAAGAAACACCCAGATTAGGAATGATTTTAAACACAAAACAGAGAATTTTATATTTGATTCTGGAGGTGATAAGTATATTATATTCAAGTGTTTTAATATGATTAGAAGTTGGGGGAGGGGATATAACATGATCAGACCTGCACTTTAGGAAAAATCACTTTGACATGAGTGAAGGATGAACGGAATTGAGAAAAGATGAGTCAGGGAAACAAACCAGCAAATTATTACAATAACATGAAGTGATAAGAGTTTGCAGTATGGTGATGACACTGTCAGAGGAGAAAAGGTCTATATGAGAGGTGTTGTAAAGATAGAAACAACAGAATTTGAAAACAAATTTTACATGAAAGTTATGTTGATAGCAAGGATTCAAGCATGATACCTAAGTTATGAACTTCAGTAACTAGGATAATGATGGTACCCTCAACAATAATAGATACACTAGGAGAAGAGAAAAGATAACAATTTCAGTTTTGACATGTTAAATTTAAGAAGTCTACAATTCAAGATATCCAAAAGATGATTGAAAATGTGAGATTGGGGTTCAGGAGAAAAGTTAAGGCTGAATAAATTGAGAAATCATTACCATAAAGGTGATAATTGAATATATGAGAGCTGAGGGCATCACCAAGTAAAATATTATAATTGGAGACAAGAAGAGGGCCCAGAAAGAAAAAGAAAGAGGGAGAGAGAGGATAGGAAAAGGAAGGAAGGAAGAAAGAAAGAAGACAGTAAAAAAAAGTATGAAGGAGAAGAGGTTGATCAAGAATGTCAAAGGCTGTGATTAGATCAAGAAGGATTAGAAATTAGAAATGATTAACTTTGGAGACAGAGGCTTCAGTTCAATGATGAAGTAGAAAACCAGACTGCTAAGAATTAAGAAGAGAGTGTGAATTTTTTTTCAAAGGTTTAATCACCAAAGGGAGGAGAGATATAAGATGATAGCAAGCAGGGATAGATGGATCAAGTGAGACTTTTTAAAGTACAGTGGAGACATGGATGTCTTTATAAACATCAGAGAAGCTACTAGTAGATGTGAAAGACTGAAGATTAATAAGAGAGTGAGGATGATAAAAGGGGGTAGCTGCATTGTATCTGACTCTTTAGGATCCCGTTTGGGGTTTTCTGGGCAAAGACATTATAATGGTTTGCCATTTTCTTCTCTAAATCATTTTTACAAATGAGGGAACTGAAGCAAACAGGATGAAGTGACTTGCCTAGGGTCACACAGCTAGTAAGTACCTGATGCTAGATTTGAACTCATGAAGATGAGTCTTTCTTACTTCAGGCCATCTACCCACTGTACCACTTTGCTGCCCAATAAAGGGAGGATGGAGAGAAAATTTTCTGGAGAAGATGAGATGGAATAAAAAGAGGCATAATCAAACACATACAAATAGCAATTTTTGCAACAAGAGCAGGTAACACAAAATGCTCCCCTATTACCTCTTAAAGTACAAATTTATTTAGGGAACAGGAAAATAGAGGAGGGTGGAAAGAATGGAGAGAGAATGAGACAGGAACAGAGAAACATAGAGTGATAAAAGGAGAGAGAGGAAGAGGGAGAGGCATTTTAATTGCTGACCACTGAAAATGATTTACAGCTTTGCCAGTGGGGAAATAGATAGTAATGTCTGAGTATTTGAGAGGAGAATTTTAATAGTGGTCCGGTTTATGTTCCAACATGAGGAGATATAGTTTTACTTTCTGACAGTTTGTTCAAAATGTATCCTTTGGCAAAAGAGCTTCCAGGAGAACAGTTTTGCTTCTTCTATAGTAGGTGAGAGCAACAAAGGAGGTAGGTAAATTTGTTAGAAATTATAGCAGAACCTACTTAACAATAATCTTTAAGTCTGACATACCAACATGGGTGTTGGCTCAAAAATCTGTACATTATTCATGCTTCTATTCTATTTATATAGTCATAGAGATCAACTTGAGAAGACACAGCAAAGGTTAATTTGTAACCAATAGCACAATTTGTCTGCTGGCTGTAAAGCTGGTGTGGCTCTGAATATTTCATCAACTGCTTTCATTTGCTTGGTCTTTAGGGTTTCTTTCCCACTAAATACCTACAGGAAAAGATCTGCAGAAACAATAGAGTATTTCCAAGAGGGCAGACAGCTCATGTCGAGAGAGAAGCTTCTGGTTTTTGTGGAGGAGGCAGAAGTGTACTAGCCAATTACTGAATATTGAGATTGAAGTTTCCATTCACAGAGGGAAGCAGTTATATAGCATTACTCTGTGAATATGTGTCTGTGAGTGTGTGTGTGTTTTTCTTCACTTTGCTAGCTCAGCGCCTGCAGAGAAAGCACAAATTAATTAGTCAAGCTGGGTTGGGATCACTGATGATGGTTGGACATAAACTAGTGAGAAAATAAAAGGAAACAGGCTGGAACAGGAACCCAGGGTAGGGCAAAGACAGTCTGCTTGCCAAACCGGGAAGGAAAAGAAAATAGGAATAAAACATTCTATGTTCAAGTTCCTTCAGTTTTATTCCTTATATTGCCTGTAAATCAAGAGATCAAACATTGAAAAAGATAAATTATTATAAAGTATTCTCAATAGACTGTGTGGGTGTTTCATTTGTGTGTTCTTTCGATTTCCATATTGAAGTGTGTTTCCTAACAACTTTGGAGCATTCTCATCTTTCAGAAAGTGGTATTCATATAATTGTGTACTTGGAGGAGGCTTAAAGGTACAAAGACAAGATGAAAATTAGACTGCAAATAATAACAGAGGTTAACTACCTCAGTTGATAGATAAAGAAACTGAAAGCCACAGAAGTTTACTAGTTTGTTCAAGGTTACACAAATAGTTAAATGTTCCTATCTGAAGATTGTCATTCCAAAGCAGTCACACTGCTACTCTAATCAAAGAAGCCATTATGATCTATGAATATTAATGTCATTGCAGCTAAGGAAGGTTTTAACCGTACTCTTTCCTATACTGATTTAACCACCAGATAGCATTAGTAGCCACTCACCTGATCCTATTTACTTCTCAAAAGATCTGTCAGGTCCCATGCTTTTATTAGAAATAATGCTTTTCATATCCAAGGGAAAATCCTGGAGAGAAGCCAAGCTTGCTATGGTCCTCAGAATATGAGGAAATGTCTCTTCTCTACTACCATCCCTCTTAGTAGCTACATTCATCTCATTAGTCTAACCCTGAGTTACAACAACTAATCTAAAATCTGAGCTATAATTACAAGTAGCCCTTTTTCTTTTCTGAATTAACTGTATTTTACTGAGTTCTACTTATGTCTTGACATAATAAAATTAATCCTTTCCTCTCTCCCCCGTCTCCATGCTAATATGTAGACATGTTTAGATATTGAATATACTTATTCTTTTTGCATGGAATCAATAAAGGAATAAACACCACAGAATAGACTTTCTCTCATATGGACCATATCTGTAATTTTCTTTAGGCCTAAGCCATTATCCTCATTCCCAAACAAAATACAGACACCCTGAATTCAGAAGCTCTAGAAGAGACTTTATTAGATATCCAGTTTATTTAATCCTGTTCTCCCCTTGCCCTACCCAATGGTTGTTCCCACCAACAGCAGACAAAGCCATTTAGGAAATAAATACAAGTATAGTTCTCAAATGACGCTATATTTCTTTTATTCAGTTGGGATAGTCATGAATGAAGGAAACTACAGTTGTGGGTTTAGGCTGCTTCTCATGGCAGGGAATTTGATCTCAGAAACTGAAGTACAAAAACTTTCTGATAGGCGGTGCTTCTCTTTTTTCTGCTGCCCTGTCAAATGGCAAACACTTAATGTATCCTCCTTGTGGTTACATATCACTTGTGGAACATAAGAAAGATAACATACACTTATTTAAAGGCAGATCCTAGTAAAGAGTGCCTACTCCCATTTTACTTTGGCATCTTTGTGATCCTATCTGATATCTACATGGCCCTTTACAATTCTTCTTGTCTATTCTCCTGTCCTTGACTGCTGTTTTCAGGGTCACTTCATACCCAAGTCTTTGTAACACTGAACTGTATAATCTCTCCCCTGATTAGCAATCATGGCTACAATTTGCAGAAGATCTCAGTCTCTCTAGTTCCATTATCATCTCAGCATCAGTATTATTATCATAAAATCTTCATCAGATCTCTTTAAAGAGAATCCTATACTCAGAAATATATGTAGAACATGACATACTTATACATTATAATAATATAAGCTTCCATTTAGAAGAGACTTTTAAGGTTTTCAAAGCACTTTTCCCACAATAATCTTGTGATTTAGATATGTAATTACTTTACAGATTAAAAAACTAAGTCTCAGAGAGATAAAGTGATTATCAGGCTTAGCTGGTTAGTCAGCATATGATCTGTGTTTCAAACATGGTCTTTTGACTTTAAGATAAGGATAATTTCTATTCCCCATCTTACCACTCCCCTCCCACATTGGCTCACAAATTTAGTTGACACAATAATACATATATAATAGAAGAAATATATAAATGCAATAAACCAATGACACATATATAATGGAAGAAATATGTAAATGCAAATAAATACAAGTCCCAATAAAGACACAATATGACATAGTGGAACCAGAATACATTCACTATCTGACATTTATGGAGAGAAAGTTTCATGGAAAAAATAGGTAATTAGGAGTTCCTTGAAGAAAAGAGGTGTGAGAAGCAAAGAAACATTTGTCTTCAGCTTGGTAAAATAAAGAAGAGGCAAATTCTTTAGCTTGAAAAAAGATGTAGAACTAAGAAGAGAATTGCATAAAGGATATTAGAGAATTTCTTATCTTTCCTCATTTGGTACTAACTTTTGGGAAGGTCTAACTTTTAAAATGGAGTTATTATATATGGAATGGAAAAGATCTTGGTCTGGGATTGAGTAGACCTGAATGTCATCTCTATTAGGTATGAATTTGGGCAAATAATGGAGAAATATGCAACTACAGAATTGAAAAGGCTTACACCAATACTTCTTTTTAAAAAAAAAAAAAATAAACCAGCAAAGAAGAAACATACTATAGGAACAGGGAAAACTGAAATTCTGAAGACACTGAAGTAAAAAAAGCTTCTATCCCCAAAGAATAATGTGAAATAGCTCCCTGCCCAGAGAAAATTTATAAAACTCAAAAAGAATTTAAAAATCAAATGGAGACAATGAGAAAAAATTTTTAAATAAAAACCATATAAAAAAGTTTTTAAAATAAAAACCATATTAAGAAAACCACATAAAAAAACCATATTAAAAAAAACCAATTAGAAAAGAGAATATAGAGACTCAAAGATAAAAATAAATTAGAACTAAGCAAGATTATGAGAGACCAAGATATAACAAAACAGGTTATAAAAAATAAAAAATGGAACAGAATATGAAACATTTTATTTTAAAAATGACAGATCAGAAAGAGAAAATATAAGAATAATTGGACTGCCTGAAAGTGACCAAAAAAGGACCTTGACACAATAATGCAATAAATAATCCAAGAAAATTGTTCTAGATTGATAGAACATGAGGGTAAAGTAGAAATAGAAAATATTTACTAATCACTACCTCAATAAAATCTTTTATGAAAAACATATAGGAACATTATGGCCAAATTTTTAAACCTCCAGATCAAAGCAAAAAATTTGCAAGAAATAAAAAAAAAAATTTAATATGCTGGAGCTACAATTAGAATTGTATAGGACTTAATAGCAGCCAAAATAAAAGATTGCAGGTCCCAGAATTATATCTACTGACAAACAAAAGAACTAGGCCTGCAGCCAAAAATATCATATCCAGCAAAATTATCTATAATATTGAATGAGGAACAAAATGGATGTTCAAAGAACTTGCAGATTCTCAGAACTTTCTATCAACCAAACCCAAATTTAATAGAAAATCTAATACACAAAAGCCAATACCAAAGATCAGTTTCAAGGAGCTCAACATGGACAAATTGTTTGTGGTTTGTTTTGTTTTTACGGGAAATTAATACCATATGTTTAAGATTGACATCAGCAATAGAGTACCTCAAAAGAAAGAATGAGGCAAAATTAAGGTAAAAATACTAATTACATTATACAAATGAGGTGCAGACAAAGAATAGACCCAGAGACATTGGAGTGGGGAGGAAGGTTCATAATTATGAAAATCTACTCAAAGTCAGGAATGGGTTAAATAGGCAACACTACAAATATACCATAAAGAGTATAGGACCCTCCAAAATTTATAAAGAAATAAAGAGGGAGGAAAAAATGGACGGGGAAGCAAAGGATATGGGAATAAGACAAGGGAGGGATCTATGGGTGGGGAGAAATTAAGTAATAACAAGACAAGTTAGGAGAATTAAAGCATAGAGTCAACAGAGATAGGAAAATATGTGATTGTGTGTGTGTATATATATATATATATATATATATATATATATATATATACATTTGTGTACATAAATAACTTTCTTAACTTTCTTAACTTTACCTTGCTTGGGGCGGGGTGAAAGAAAGGGGAGGAAAAGAATAAAGTAAAAAAAAGGTGAGTAGCAGAGAACAAAAGAACAATTTAGAAAGAAGTAAAGAAAAGATGGGCACTCATGAATAAAATTTCTTCTCCTAATATATACACTTTCTTTATCTGGTAATTTGTTGCTGTATATTTTGAGTCCTCCCTAATGTTCTGCTGGGCACATGATAATGTTCTTTTGTTTTGTTTCATTTTGTTTTGTATCCTTTTTCTGTTTTTTAAATAAAAAAAATTTATGTCATTGATTTCATTAATAAAAAAGTAGGATTATTGAGTTTCTGCATCTTGAGCTTCAATTTCTTCATAGGTCAATGAGGGGATTGAATTAAATGCTTCCTGAGATACTTCTAACTCTAGAAATATAAGGGTCTTCCTGACTTCAGGCCTGTCATTTTATCCACTATACTACCTAGCTGCCCCTTGTTATTTATTAAAAGTTTCTAAAAATTCAATTCCTACATGGGCTTTGGAGAAAGGACATTTTTAACTCACTGTATTCTGCTAACTTCATAGTAAGGAAATGGACTTTCACCTGGCTTCGGAACCAGAACTAGATTCATTTAAAAGATACTAACTGGACAAAATGATCCTTTTTCTATTTAGTGCCTGGTTGCATTGGAGAGAAAGAAGGTTCTTTTAAACTCCCCATGGAGCAGTTTTCCTCTTGTGTCAGCTTTCTCTCTTCTGGAACTGGGAAAAATGCAGCTCCAAGGATCTTTAGATACAGGCCCCCTTTGAAGGCAGCTAGTAAAAGCCTTGCCATAAAGTTATGTCCAGATAAGATGGTAATACAACAAAAGTATACTCTCCTATATAAACCCTAGGAAGAATAAGAAATGAACAATCAACAAGAAAGACCAAAAAAGGATGACCAGAATGACCAATGAGGAAAAAAAATTGAAAAACAAAATGAAACTCCTCCTTCAGCCCAGAATTGTACAAAAAGATAACCAAAAGCAGGTAAAGACAGACAAAGGAATCTTACCAGAAAAGCTCATCAGCAGAGGAAGAGAGAAGAGCTTTGCCAGGGAAACTAGCATGAGCTCTCACAAATGGGCCAGGAGCCAGCTTGCAGGCACTGAGATCTCTGACTTCAAGAATCATAAACTATCCTAAGCTCTTGGAGTTTAGAACCTGAAGCCAGATTCCAATCACAGTCTGTCAGATCAGAAATGCAGATAGAAGCTGCTGCTCTGATTATTGCATAGTGTGACTGGACCCAACTATTTATTACTTAGAGAAATAGAAAATAACAGAAAACAAAACAACCAAACACACACACACAAAAAAAACGGCCAGTTCAATGCTTGGGCACCATTGGTGCAATGAAGGTGCTATACAGAAGACTTGAGATCAACATCATTCCCAGCATCTTCCTGCAAGCCTGTTAAGGACCACTACAGAAAATGAGAGGGGGAGAGAATTCTTTATTGGGGATAATACAAAAAGGTCTCCCTTTTCAGGTTCAGGTCAGAATCTGAAACAGGCTGTCAGGATACTGAATCAGAAGCCAGGAAATGAGGTACTTAATAAAAAATGAATACAGATGATGATAAGAAATAAAATGAACAATTTTAAATAAAAATGATTAATTGAATAAGAAAGATTAGAATTAAAGGGAAAGGAAGGGGAAAACTCAAAAGTCCCAAATAAAAGACTTCATTATAAAAGATTACATCATAAACAAATTAAAGGAAAAAGAAGGGGGAAAGTTAAAAAAGGGGGAAAAAATCTCTGTAAAAAAATTCTCTTCTAATGATATATACATAACTGACACAAATACATAAGAAAAAAACTATTCTCCCAAAAAATAAAGTCAAAATGTAAATATATAGTTACAAGAGAAGAAAGTTTTCACCAAATATAAAAATGCTTTGAGTTACTAATAATGGAAGAAATGCAAATTAAAACAACACCAGGGTTTTACATAACATATATCAGATTTTCTACAGATAACAAAAAAGGAAAATGAAATTTCTTGGAGACGTTGTGGGTGAAAAAAAAATACTATCAGTGAAGCTATGAGGTGGCATAACCATTCCAGAAAATAATTTGAAACTATACTTCAGTGGTCACTAAACTGTGATACTGGTTCAAGGCTCATACTCAAAGAAAAAGGAATAGGAATCATATGCACAAAAAACATTTGTAACAGTACTCTTGTTATAGCAAAATGGGTGCTTAGCAATTGGGAAAAGGTCAAGCAAATTCTGTTATATGAATGTGGTGGAATATTGTTTTTTACTAATATTTTACTATACAAAGTGACAGAAGTGACAGATTTAGAGAAAACTGGGAGTACCTATGTGATTTGATACAGAATGACAAGTACAAAATCAGTAGCTATAATGTTGCAAAGAACAAACAGCTTTTAAAAATTAAAAACTATAATCAGTCCATTAACTCCAGAAAATTGGTGCTTAACCATGCCTATCATCAATCACCTGAGGAAAATGATAATAAAAGTACATCTACATTTTCAGCCACAACCAATGTATGAATTCCCTATTATAACCTATTTCTTATGAGAGATGGATTTTATTTATTTTATTATTTTTACCGGGGAGAGGAGTTAGAAGGGAAGTGAAGGGGAATGATAATGATCCTAAAAAGTAAAAAAGAAAATTGAGAGTTAATGAATCACTTAAAAATAATAAAGAGGTAGTATAAAAAGGAAATTAAATATTATTCTTCTATAAGAAATGATTAGCAGACTAATTTCAGAAAGACTTGGAGAGACTTAGATGAACTGATGTTGTGAAGTGAGTAGAACCAAAAGAACATTGTACACAGCAATAAAAAGATTATGTGATAATCAACCCTTTTCAACAATAAGGTGATTCAGGCCAGCTCCAAAAAACTTGTGATGGAGAGAGCCATCTGCATCCAGAGAGAGGACTATAGGAAATGAATGTGGATCATAACTAGTATTTGTTGTTGTTTGCTTGCTTGTTTTTTTTTTCTTTCTCATTTTTCCCTTTTGATCTGATTTTTCTTGTGTAGCACGATAAAAATGGAAATATGTTTAGAAAAATTATACATGTTTAACCTATATTGAATTACTTGATATCTAGGGAATGGAGGAAGTGAAAAATGTAGGGAGAAAAAAATTGCAATTCAAGGTTTTGCATGGGTGAATGCTGAAAAATATCTTTGCATGTATTTTGAAAATAAAAAAGCTTTATTATAGAAAAGAAAATTCAAAAACATAAAAGACAATTGTTGTTGTTGAACTGTTTCAGTTGTGTCTGACTTTGTGACACTATTTTGGATTTTTTTGGTGAAGATACTGCAGTGGTTTGCAAACTCATTTATAGATGAGGAAACTGAGGCCAACAGGGTTAAGTGAATTGCCCGGGTTCATACAGCTAGTATGTGTTTGTTGGCATATTTGAACTCAGGAAGATGTATTTTCTTGACTCCAGGACTGACATTTTATTCATTGTCCCAGCTATCTGTCCATAAATATGACAACAGGATAGTTGAAGCTATTATGGTAAATCTGAATGATTTAAAAAACAAAACAAAATAAACCTATGATATACATAAGGAAAAACTAAATTTCATATAATTGTGGTTCAAAACAACATATATGATCCTTTTTTATTTTGGTTTTAAATTTTACTGTTAACATTTGTTCATGTTTATTATTTTCCATAATGAAAAAGGAAATTTTAAAAAGGAAGAAAATACAGCTTTAAAACCTGTGTTCATATAAGATGTTTCCCATAGTGATATTAAAATTGATGAAACTATGGCAAATGTAACTCTGTACATAATTTCTTAGTAATCTGAGGGTTATTTATTTAAAGTAAGATCTAAAACATTAAGACATGTCCATCTAAGATATTTGCTACTGTCATGCTATATGACTTACTTAAAGTCTACATGGGAAAAGGAATCTCTATGTGTTATAAGATTCTCCTATTTGTGCAAAACACTGCATTAATTATATCATTTATCAAATAGTAAAATACAATATAATACTAAATATTTAAAATAGAATTAAATGCATTACAATATGAAAGAGATTGGTTATAAATGGTTAAAATATAGTAGTTGTTTTTGACTTCATAGGTAAAAAATGATGAAAGAGGTGCAATTACCCACACTGGGGAAAATTAATGAAAAAAGAATTTCTCAGATTATTAATATGACAATTGGAAACTTAAATATGGATTAAAATTGAGGATGGGAAGTTGAATAATGAGCTGGGCCTAGGTAGATCCACAGAGGTTCTTAACTTGGGTTTCATCAACTTTTTTTGAAAACTATATTTCCATAGAATTCATATTCCCCATAATTCTATATTTTATTTTTTTATTTAAAAACATTGTTCAGATAGGGGTTCATAGGCTTCATCAATTTGCCAAATGGATCTATGACACAAAAAATAAAACTGTTAGAGTAGGAGGAGTTTAAGATTTATTACATCTGAAAAATCATGCAATATTTTTTCTGAGCAGTCTATGATCACAAAAGCTCTTTTCTTAACCCCATTTTTCTGCCTATGGTCCTCCTATACGGCTGTTGACCAAGGAAAACTTTGATTGAACTCAAAGTTACAAAGGACTCAAGGGACAATTGAAAAATATCAGATAGGACAATAATACCCTTTATATGGTAATTGGTAAAAGAGACATTTCTGAGAGCATGTTGACCAGAAAAGAGAGGCAGGTCAGTCATATGTTGAGAATGACAGAAAATAATAGGCAGTTCAAATTGTATATTAGTATCTGCATGATAGTAATAAATGCATTAAATGAAGTTTTAAAGAAAAGGTACACTTCTATTAAATATGTGTGAACTGACTATCTTCTATGAATGAGTGATAATATACTACAGTGCAAAAACATAGAACTTTTAATTAGAGGACCTAAGTTTGAATACTGGTTCTGCCACTTACTCCTTATATGACAAGGTACTTCTCTACTCTGCTTTAACTTCCTCATTTTTAAACACCATTGTCGTTCTAAATCTCTGTGTATATTTATGTATAAATTTTAGAAAACCACCTAGACAAAATTTGGAAAAAGAAGAAAGTAACTTCAAAAGAAAATATTTACTTCTCTGAATTTTATCCTGAAACTTGTTTATAGATTAAGTGAAATTAAATTTTATTAAAGAAATGATGAACTTTAACAAATCCGAAACACTCTCTAGAGAGACTTAGCAGGACATAATTTATATAGGTCCTTCATACTACATTAATTGGTCATTGAATGTCTCCAAATGGATATCTGAATATCTGTAATGGCAATCTATGTAATGCTACCCTAGTGACTTTTGAGCATTGAGGATGCTCAAAACTTCAAGAAAAGCTTTGCCAACACAAAGAGAGCTGCTATAAACATTTCAGAACATATAGGCTCTTTTTCTTTTGTCTTAATCATCTCTGGCAATAGATCTAGTGGTGAAATCACTGGGTCAAAGAATTATAGGCAATTTAATGACTCTTTTGTGTATAATTCCAAAATGTTTTCCAAAATGATTGGATGAGTTCAAAATTCCACCGACAGTAAATTCCAATTTGTTCATGTCCCCTCCAATATCTGTCAATTTTCCCTTCTATCATTTTAGACAATCTGATAGGTTTAAAAGATATTTCAAATTTATTTTAATGTATATTTCTCAATTAATAATCATGTAGAGTGCTATTTTATATAAATATAAATTGACTTGATTTCTTCATGACTATCCATTCTCTTTAAGAATTCTTTTCTCCTATAGAGCTTTGGGGAAAATTGAACAGAAAGGAATATACTTTTCAGCAGTACATGGTACCTGCACAAAAATTGACCATATGTTAGGGCATAAAAACCTCACAATCAAATGCAGAAGGGTAGAAATATCAAATATACTCTTTTCAGATCATGATGGAATAAAAAATATATTTAATAAAGGATCACAGAAAGAGACCAAAAATTAATTGAAAAATAAATAACATAATTCTAAAAGAATGTCTGTCATATAACAAATCATATAAACAATCAATAATTTCATCTAAGAGAATAACAATAATGAGACAGTACATAGTATACTTATTGGATGCAACCAAAGCAATCAAGTTTACATGAATAAAACAGGAAAAGATATCAATGAACTGGGCATGCAACTAAAAAAAGCTAGAAAAAAAGACAAATGAAAAGCCCCTATTTAAATACCAAATTTAAAAATTTGAAAATCAAAGGAGAGCCCAATAAAATTGAAAGTAAGAAAACTACTGGAGTAATAAATAAAACAAAGAATTGGTTTTATGAAAAAAAACTGACAAAATAGATAAATCTTTAATTAACTTGATTAGAAAAAGGAAAAAGAAGAAACCCACATTAACATTCATCAAAAATGAAAGGGTGAATTTACCTCCAATGATAAGGAAATTAAAACAATAATTAGGAACCATTTTGCCTAATTGTATGCCAATAAATCTGACAAGCTAAGTGAAGTGGATGAATATTTGCAAAAATACAAATTTCCCAGATTAATAGAAGAGGAAACAAAATCCTTAAATATCCCTATTTTAAAAAACAAAATTAAATAAACCATCAACTCTCATTCTCAAAAATCTCCAGGGCCACATGGATTTACAAGTGAATTCTCTCAAACATTTAAATAACAATTAATTCCAATAACATATAAATTATTTGGAAAATTAGGTGAAGAAGTAGCCCTACTAAATTTCTTTTGTGACCCAGATATAGTGCTGATACCTAAGCTAGAAAGAGCCAAGACCGAGAAGTAAAATCACAGATCAATTTCACTAATAATTATTGAGGCAAAAGTCTTAAATAAAATACTATCAAATATTGATGCAAAAGTTTTACGTGAAATACTATCAAAATGATTGTGCAACTTATAACCAAGTAGGATAGTTGGATATATGGAAAATTAACGGCATGCTTGACCATAATAATAATAACACTAACAGATTATCTCTATAGATGCAGAAAATAAAATACAGTATCAATTCCTAATTAAAAAAAAAAAAAACTAAAGAAATTAGGAATAAATAGTTTTCCTTAAAATGATAAATACCATCTGCCTAAAATCATCAGAAAGCATATATGTAATGGGAATAAATGAAAAGCTTTCCCAAGAAGTTCAAGGGTTAAATAAGAAAGACAATGAGGAAACAAAACTATTACTCTTTGAAAATAATATGATTATATACATAGAGATACTAGAGAATCAATTTAAAAACTACTTGGAACAATTTTAGCAAAGTTGCAGGATATAAAATAAACATACATAAATCATTGACATTTCTATATATTAGTGACAAAGCCCAGCAACAAGAGACAGAAAGAGAAATCCCATTTAAAATAACTGTAGATTTTGTGAAATATTTGAAAGTCTACTTGCCAAGACAAACCCAGGAACTTTTTTTTAATAGCCTTTTATTTACAGGTTATATGTATGGGTAACTTTACAGCATTGACAACTGTCAAACCTCTTGTTCCAATTTTTCCCCTCCTTCCCCCCATTCCCTCCCCCAGATGTCAGGATGACCAGTAGATGTTAAATATATTAAAATATAAATTAGATACACAATAAGTGATACATGACCAAACCATTATTTTGCTGTACAAAAAGAATCAGACTCTGAAATATTGTACAATTAGCCTGTGAAGGAAATCCAAAATGCAGGTGGGCAAAAATACAGGGATTGGAAATTCAATGTAATGGTTTTTAGTCATCTCCCAGAATTCTTTCGCTGGGCGTAGCTGGTTCAGTTCATTACTGCTCCATTGGAACTGATTTGGTTCATCTCATTGCTAAGGATGGCCAGGTCCATCAGAATTGGTCATCATATAGTATTGTTGTTGAAGTATATAATGATCTCTTGGCCCTGCTCATTTCACTCGGCATCGTGTAAGTCTCTCCAGGCCTTTCTGAAATCATCCTGTTGGTCATTTCTTACTGAACAATAATATTCCATAATATTCATATACCACAATTTATTCAGCCATTCTCCAATTGATGGGCATCCACTCAGTTTCCAGTTTCTGGCCACTATAAACAGGGCCGCCACAAACATTCATGCACATACAGGTCCCTTTCCTTTCTTCAGTATCTCTTTGGCATATAAGCCCAGTAGTAACACTGCCGGATCAAAAGGTATGCACACTTTGATAACTTTTTGAGCATAGTTCCAAATTGCTCTCCAAAATGGTTGGATGTATTCAAAGTTCCACCAACAATGTATTAGTGTCCCTGTTTTCCCACATCCCCTCCACCATTCCGCATTATCTTTCCCTGTCATTCTAGCCAGTCTGACAGGTATATAGTGGTATCTCAGAGTTTTCTTAATTTGCATTTCTCTGATTAATAATGACTTGGAGCATCTTTTCATATGGCTAGAAATAGTTTCAATTTCTTCATCTGAGAATTGTCTGTTCATATCCTTTGACCATTTATCAATTGGAGAATTGCTTGATTTTTTATAAATTAGAGTCAATTCTCTACATATTTTGGAAATGAGGCCTTTATCAGAACCTTTGACTGTAAAAATATTTTCCCAATTTATTGCTTCCCTTCTAATCTGTCTGCATTAGTTTTGTTTTTACAAAAACTTTTCAGTTTGGTATAGTCAAAATTTTCTATTTTGCGATCAGTAATGATCTCTAGTTCTTCTTTGGTCATAAATTCCTTCCTCTTCCACAGGTCTGAGAGGTAAACTATCCTGTGTTCCTCTAATTTATTTATAAACTCATTCTTTATGCCTAGGACATGAACCTATTTTGACCTTATCTTAACCCAGGAACTTATTAACTCAATTAGAAACCACTTTTCATGCAAATAAAGTAAAATCTAAATAATTGGAAAAATATGAATAGCATGAGTAATAAAATAAAACCAACAATTCTACCTGAAGTAATCTACTTATTCAGTGCCATATCAATTAAAGTACCAAAAATTACTTTATAAAAATAAAAAACAAAATTCATCTGGAAAAACTCTAAGAAAAAAGATAAACTATTAGCATAATTAAACATGTCAATAACAAAAGCAGTAGAAATCATTATCTCAATAAATGCAGAAAAAGCTTTTGAAAGAAAGCAATGCTTTTCCTATTAAAAATATTGGAAAACATAAATTAAACTTTTCTTAGAATTATAAGTAGTATCTATTTAAAACCGTCAGCAGACCTTATATGTAATGATAACATGTTATAAGCCTTCCCAATAACTTCAGGGATGAAGCAATGATGCCCATTATCACCACTATTATTCAATTTTATATTAGAAACACTGCTATACAAATTAGGAGAGCAAGGGCTAGTCTGCCTGTCAGATCTTTGGAAAAGGGAGGAATTTATTACAAAACAAGAATTAGAGAACCTTATGAAATACAAAATGGACAATTTTTATTTCAATCAATTAAAAAGTTTTTGCACACACACAAAAAAAATGAATGCCGCCAAGATTAAAAGGGGAGAAGAAAGGCGGGAAACAAATTTTGTAGTTAGTGTTTCTGACAAAAGCCTCTCTTCTAAAATATATAGAGAACTATGTCAAATTTATAAGAAAGAAGTCAACTGATAAATAATAAAAGCATATGAATATATGAAGATATTATGGCCATTTCCAGTCATACAAAAAATTCTCTAAATCATTATTGATTACAGATATGCAAATTAAGACATTTCTGAGGTACCACTTCATACCTATCAGATTGGATAAGATGACAGGAAAAGATAAAAATAAATGTTGAAGGGCATGTCATAAAATTGGGACTAATGCATTAATGGTGGAGTTGTGAAATTATCCAACCATTCTGGAGAGCTATTTAAAACTATGTCCAAACAGTTATACAACTGTGCATACCCTTTGATCCAGCAGAGTCACTATTAATTCTCTATCCCAAAGATCTTACAAAGAGATCATAAAATAGGGGAAAAAATCCACATGTGCAAAAATTTTATTAGCAGCTCTTTTTATAGTGGCAAAGAATTGAAAATTGGGTGGAAATCCATCATATGGGGAATGGCTGGGGAATGAAGAAAGGGAAAATAAGGGAGGGAGAGAAGGAGAAAAATTTAGAACAAAAGGTCTTTAAAAAATGAAAGTTGAAAACTATCTTTACATGCATTTAGAAAGATAAGATATTATTGTTTAAAAAAAAGAAAAGAAAAGAAAAGAAAATGAGAAGCAGACAGATTTCAGAAAAACCTGTAAAGGCCTACATGAACTGATGCTGAGTGACCTGAGCAAAACCATGAAAACTCATACACAATAAAAAGAAGATTATGTGATGATAAATGATGATAGACTTGGCCCTTCTCAACAATGAGGTGATTCAAGGCAATTCCAATAGATTTGAGATAGAAAATGCCAGTCATATCCAGAGTTAGAACTATGGAGATTTATACATTTAAGTGTATCATTTTCACCTTTTTTGCTTACTTATTTTTCTTTTTTGTGTTTTCCCTTTTGTCTGATTATTCTTATACAATATGACAAATCTGGAATTTTATTTAAAATTATTACATCACACAACACACACACACACATACACACACACACATATACATGTATATATCAGATTGCTTGCTGTCTTGAGGAAAGGAGAGATAAGTGAGAGAATTTAGAATGCAAAGTCTTACAAAAATGAATGTTGAAAACTATCTTTACATGTATTTGGAAAAATGAAATACTATTGATTTTAAAAAAAGAAGATAAAAAATGAGGAGCAGGCTAACTGCAGAAAAATCT
Source organism: Sarcophilus harrisii (assembly GCF_902635505.1). Classification (NCBI taxonomy): domain Eukaryota; kingdom Metazoa; phylum Chordata; class Mammalia; order Dasyuromorphia; family Dasyuridae; genus Sarcophilus; species Sarcophilus harrisii. The sequence continues at coordinate 280,853,622 of NC_045426.1, read as the reverse complement.
GGACAGACTTAGATAAACTGATGCTGAGTGAAATGAACAGGATCAAAAGAATCTTATTCACAGTAATGGCAATATTATGTGATAATCATCTATGATAGACTAAGTTCTTCTAAGCAAAGAAGTGATCCAAGATAATTCCAAAATTCATAGGATAGATCTTGAAACTTTAAAAAAAATTTTTTGGAAGATTACAAAGCACTTCTATTTTTCCAATGTATAGAATTTTTTTTGAGCAAAAGTGAATAATGCCAGTTCATGAATATATTATTCACAAGTTTAGTAAAAACTTGGCTGTAAATGTTACATAGTAGAATCATAACTTTTATGACTCACACTTTATTTATGCTGCCTGACACTTTGAACCATGAGCAATGTTGTTATAAACCTATAGAGGGTAGTCTTAAAAACTACATTGGATCCTTTGGGAGGCAAATAATCTAGTGACACTATAGCATCAAGCCCTGAACTAAAGTTGTTATCTAAAAAATAATATTGTTTTCTAACCTTCTCAATGATTGGGAAACCTAGTTTTACCAAGAATAATATGTATGCTCCACTGCTTGGGAAGTTTCATAGCCAATCTGTGAAATCTACTGAATGCTAAGTAGCAGGACAATATTCACAAAGATGAACCCTTGAAATTTAACTCTGTCAGCAATGGAGTGATGTTCATCCCTTTGGGGGAAAACTAAATAAACTTCTACAGTGGTTAGAAGTGGAATAATCACAAGGAGAGTAGACAGGGGTAGGGAAAAACTAACCAAATAACATGACTTAATTATGAATGGCAAGAAACAATTGCAATTGATTATGTAGATATAAGGAAAGTGGAATGGAAGAGTTTGAAATGACTAGCAAGTAGAGTAGTAAGAAGTAATAAGAGATTACAGAAAGCTGCTATAGATGATGACTGAAGGTCAAGCCAGTTATGTCTGATATAAAATGTTGCAGTTCTGTTAATGAAGCAGAGAATGATACTAGCAATGGTCAGGTAAAGGTTGTACAGTGGATAAAGAATCTAATCCGGAGTCAGAAAGACTTTTCCTCCCAAGTTCAAATCTGGCCTCAGACACTTCCTACCTTTGTGACCCTGAGAATGTCACTTAACCTTCTTTACCATAGTTTCCTCATCTGTCAAAGAGAAAGAATTGGCAAACCCTTTTAGTACTTCTGCCAAGAACTTCCAAAATGGTGTCATGAAGAGTCACATGTGAATGAACAAGAAAAATAATACTAGCACCTGGCATAAAACCTGAATTTCAACCTTAGATCTCATATTATCTACGAGTCCTTTGACATTTTTCTCCAATTCTCTAGGCTTTATTTCCATTTATAAAATTAAGGACTCGAGATATTGAATTTAAAATTCAGTAAGGTACTTTTCAATTATGACCAGTTTTTTTCCCCAGACATTGCATTTATGTATTGAAGATCTTATTTTATCAGTTTTAGATTTTTGCCCAATTTGAAAGACGATGGAGAGAGTATTGGAATACCTAATTAAAGAAAAAAAAATGAAGTTGTAGAACTAGAAGCTTTCCAAGTTCCCTTTAAATTCAAGATTCTCTAATTCTGTTTGTTAAGAACTATATGATTTGCCAATGACATCTGCACAACTATACCCATATATCTACAAATAATAAATAGTTGTAGCATCATCTTGGGAAATACGCATTATAATAAATAATTCATAGTAACACTAAACATTTGAGAAAAGCAGTGAAGAAGACGCATCATACTTAGACCCAGGGGACCTGAGTTTGAATCCTATTTACATACTCATGTTACTTTCACTTAAACTTATAATGTCTGGATCAATCCAGTTCTGTTCAATGTAACAATTATCTACTGTGCTGGGGACAAAAAAGACAGAAACAAAACAGCCCAAGCTTTTAAAGAGTTTTATTCTGAGGGGAAACAACATGTACACAGATAAGTAAATAAAAATATTTTTGGAAGCTCTGTGGAAGAATTCTTTTACAAGAGGCTTGAAGGATCGAGTATAAAGTAATATATATACATACATACATATTTTTGTATATATATATATATGTATATATGTATGTATATGTAATTCTTCCTCCACCCTGGTCAAGGCATGAGAACAATGGGTGTCTATTTTTCCCTAATTGTAAAATAAATGAGAGAAATTTACATATAGGTTTACATCAGCAAACACCCCACAAACAAAATGAAGCACTTTGTAAGATAGGGTATCTAACTCTAGTGAATGAAGACCTTTGGAGAAAAGCCCTACTGGTGACCTTCCCATACAGACAAAAGGAAAACAATGGTACTAAAATAGTATGTGTGATAAAAGTCCTAAATATGAGTAGTGTGGGACCCAATTTATAGAAATACATCTCCAATAAGGTCTTATAAGATGTTAGTTTAGTTGGCAAACCACTTCAATGATTGCACCAGTTCCCTCTTCTCTCTATAAGAGGTTTCTCTCTTCAATGACTTTCTGGCTAATGAAATGATTTTCAAATATTATGGTCTCAAAGCTCCTTTATATTCTCAAAAAATCTTGAGGGTTTTTTTGAGAGCTTTTGTTTATATAAGCTACATCTATATATATTTTATTTTATTAGAAATAAAAACTGACAAAATTTTAAAATATTTATTAATTCATTTGAAATAACAAGGATAAACTCATTAACGTTAATATAAAGAACACTTGTTATAAAAAAAATAGGAAAAATATGTGACATGATTTTACATTATTTTGCAAACCTCTTTAATAGCTTAATAGAAGATGGTTGGATTCTCATATCATTCTTTATTGGATCTGTTGTAATGAGTTATTTTGGTTGAAATACAAAAAGAAAATCTGGCCTCACAAAGATATATAGTTGAAAAAAGAAACATTTTAATTAAACAAATATCATTTTAGTATTATTATTACTATGATTATTATTATTATTATACCCTAATATAATTTAGACCTTGTGCCCCTCAAAAAAAAAAAAAAAAAAAAAAAAAAAAAAGGTGTGTTGACTCCTGGAGTCCATAGACCACATTTTGAGATAAGAGTTTTATTATTATTAGTTAGTTTCTTCTCTCTTTCTTATAGTAATCCAAAAAAAAAAAATCTGAAGAAGAGTCTGTTCAATCTTTCTCTCTCTCTCTCTCTCTCTCTCTCTCTCTCTCTCTCTGTGTGTGTGTGTGTGTGTGTCTGTCTGTCTGTCTGTCTCTCTGCCTCTCTTTCTCTCTCATTTCTCTCTCCAAATATCTCTGTCTGTCTGTCTCTCTCTCTTTCTCCCCTCCCTCCCTTGCTCTGGCTCTGGCTCTTGCTCTCGTTCTTTCACTCTGTTTTTTTCTATGTGTCTCTATCTCTGTCTCTCTATCTCTCCTTTGACAAGGATTTGGTGATCATTTGATATTTGTTTCTGTAAAGTGAAAAGGGGAGGAGAAATAGATTTATAAGTAAACAATTGAAAAACAAATATTTGCTTTGTTGAATATGTTGCTTTCAGATCTCCCCTGATTTTGTGTTTCCTTCTGAACTTATTCTCTCTATATTTTTTATTTTCAATGTTTTGTTGATTATTTTTCTTTCTCTTTCTATTATATTTCCTTTTATTTTTTCCCCACTTACTACCTGAAAAAAGAAAAAGAAAGCCTTTCTAAAAACAGTCCATAAAAACATATATATTTATTGCCCATGTTCAAACTAGCATATCTCATTCTGCACCTTAAATCCATCATCTCTCTCTTATGAAGAAAGTACCATTCTGTATTATCAATTCTCTGAAATTGTGGTTGGTAGTTGCATTAAAATTGCAATTTAAATTATATTCTTTCAAATTTATTTTTTGTTTACAATGTTTATATTAATAATTTTGTTGTTGTTCATGTTGCTTGAATTGACACAAGTTCTTCTAGGTTTCTTCTGAAAAAAAAAACTCTTTTTCTCATTCTCATGGTGCAATAATATTTTATCACATTCATATACCAAAATTTGTGCAGTCATTTCTTAGAAGATATGCAACCCCTTTACTTTTCGTTACAACATCAAAGAACTGTTATAAATATTTCTGTACATATAGATCCTTTTCTTCCTTTCTTTGATCTTGTTGAGAGATAGGCCAATAATTGCATCTCTAGATCAAAGACTATATACAGTTTAGTAACATTGGAAGTATAGTTCCGAATTGCTTTTCTGAATGTATGAAACAATAAATAGCTCCCTCAACAACATATTAGTGGACTATAAATAAAGATTAGAATTCCTAGAGGCAAAGATGAGGAAAATATATAAGGCAGAAATAGAAGACTCTTAAGCAATTTCACAAAAATGAAAGATTATTCAATTCTACTTGCCCAATTTGTCTGGAAAGATCGAATGGATATAAAGGTATGAGCATGTATTTGAGCCAAACTGAAAAACTTTACATGTGGACTAAAAAACATATATTTTAACAAAGAAAACAGGGAGCCACTGAAGTTTTTGAGGAAAGGAATAAGTTAGACTAGTACTCTTATAAAAATATTTCCATAGCTGAGTGAAAAATGCTTTTGAAAAATTAACACCAATTAGAAAAAGATCAAATTAGACAAATTAGAAAGAAAGACTAAATATTAGAATCAAACAATAGTCCGGAAAGTGATGATATGGATTTGAACCAAGGTAGTGTCATGTTAATGGAGAGAAGGAAAAAACACGATTCATTTTCATTCTCAAAGACATTCTGGAGAGAGACATTTTCTCAACTCACATGGAATTATCTTTTATGTGAGGTAATCATCCTTTTGAATCAAGGTCATTTGGAAAAGGAAGTTATAGAAAGGTCACAATTTATACAAGAAAAGGAAACACTGAGACCAGTGAAGTCATAGAACCTTAAAATTTTGCAATAAGTATTCTCCATTATTAAATTGCTTGACAATTTCCCATGAGATCAATAATAATAATGAAGAGGAGGAGAGTTAGACTTTATATAGTTTCTATTATGTGCTAGGTACTGTGCTAAGTGCTTTACAAAATTCACTGAAAAAAAAAGATCTCCTTAAAAAGTAGAATTAGCCAAATGAAAAAGAAAGTACTCACTGAAGAAAACAATTCCTTAAAAATTAGAACTAGGTAAATGAAAGCTAATGACTCCATAAGAAATAAAGAAGTAGTAAAAAAAAAATTTAAATTTAAAAATAGAAGAAAACTTGAAATGTCACATTAGAAAAATAAATTGATGAGAGATCACTTAAAATTATTAAACTACCTGGAAGCCACAATTTATAAAAAGAGCTTAGACACCATATCTGAACAAATTTCTAAAGAAAATCCTCCTGATATTCTATAGCCAGAGACAAAATAGAAATTGAAAGAATCCACTAAACATATATTGCAAGAGATATTTAGGAATGAGCTCCCAGGAATATTATAATCAAATTCCAGAGTTCTCAAGTAAAGAAAAAATATTGCAAGCAGTCAATAATAATGAAGAGGAGGAGAGTTAGACTTTATATAGTTTCTATTATGTGCTAGGTACTGTGCTAAGTGCTTTACAAAATTCACTGAAAAAAAAAGATCTCCTTAAAAAGTAGAATTAGCCAAATGAAAAAGAAAGTACTCACTGAAGAAAACAATTCCTTAAAAATTAGAACTAGGTAAATGAAAGCTAATGACTCCATAAGAAATAAAGAAGCAGTAAAAAAAAAATTTAAATTTAAAAATAGAAGAAAACTTGAAATGTCACATTAGAAAAATAAATTGATGAGAGATCACTTAAAATTATTAAACTACCTGGAAGCCACAATTTATAAAAAGAGCTTAGACACCATATCTGAACAAATTTCTAAAGAAAATCCTCCTGATATTCTATAGCCAGAGACAAAATAGAAATTGAAAGAATCCACTAAACATATATTGCAAGAGATATTTAGGAATGAGCTCCCAGGAATATTATAATCAAATTCCAGAGTTCTCAAGTAAAGAAAAAATATTGCAAGCAGTCAAAAGAAACAGTTCAATTATCATGGAGCCCCAGTCAGGATAACAAAACTTAGCAGTTTCTATATTGAATGAATGGAGGCCTTGGGACATAATGCTAAAGAGTGCAAAGGAATCAGAATTACTACCAAGAATCACTTATTCAGAATAACTGAGCATAATCCTTCAGGGAAAAAAATGAAAATTCAATGAAATAGAGGGTTTACAATGCTTACAATGTTTCAAATGAAGAGACTAGAGCTGAATAATTTGACATTAAAATACAAGTCAGGGACAGCTAAATGATGCAATGAATAGAGCACCAGCCCTGGAGTCAGGAGGATCTGAGTTCAAATCTGAACTCAGAAACTTAACACATTAGCTGTGTGACCCTAAGCAAGTTACTTAACACCAATTGCCTCACCAAAAAAAAGTAAATAAAATGCAATTCTCAAGAGAAACACTCAAAAGGTAAACAAGAAGTAAACATAAAGAATTCAGTAAGGTTAAACTGTTTACATTTTTACATGGGAAAATGACATATTTACCTCCAAAGAATTTTATCATTAACATGGCTTTTAGAAGGAGTACACAAAGAAAGATGGCACGGATGTGAGTTGAGCACAAAGGGATGGTGGGTGAGCAAAATTAAAAAGCAAGAAAGAGAGATGCATTGGGAGTAGGAAGGGAGAGGTTTAACAAGATAAATTATTTCACATGAAAGCAATACAAATGGGAGAGTAGTAAAGAAGATTGTGAAGGGGTGGTGGTGGATAATGCTTCAACTTGAATACTCTTATTGAAAATAACTCAAAGAAAAAATATCATGCACACTCAGTTGAGAATAGAAACTTAATTTGCCCTATAGGGAAGCAGGAAGAAAGGGAAATAAGAGAAGGAAGGGTACTAATAAAAGGGAAAGTCAATTGGGAGAGACAGTGGTCAGCAGAAAATGGACTTTAAGGAGGGATAGAGTGAAAGGAGAAATAAGTATAAATGAGAAAAAAGATGAAGGGAAACATATCATAACTGGTAATGTGAATAGAATAAATTCACCTATTAAATAGAAGCAGATAACAGAGTGGATTAAAAACCAGAATCCAAAAATATGCTGTTTCCAAGAAACATCTGAAGCACAGAGGAACATATGGCTAAAGATAAGAAACTAGAATACAATCTACTATGCTTCAGCCAAAAATAAAAAAAAAAATCAGCGGCCACAATCATGATCTCAGACAAAGCAAAAGCAAAACTAGATCTATTTTTAAAAGATTAGTATGGAAACCATATTTTGCTAACAATTACACTAAACAATGATGTGATATCAATACTAAACATATATGCACCCAAAGATATAGAACTCAAATTCTTTAAGAAAAACTTAAATTTCAAGAGGAAATCAACACAAAAATTAGAATATTGGGGGACCTCAACTTTCCCCGCCTAGTTTAATTCTAAACACAACATAAATAATAAAGAAGTCAAGGACTAGAATGGTAGAAAATTTAGATATGCCAGACTTTAAGAGAAAATTAAATTGAAATAGAAATAAATGCCTTTTCTCAGTAGTATAGAGTACTTGCACAAAAATTGACCATGTAATAGTGTATAAAACCCTCACAACGAAATACAGTAAAGTAGAAATATTAAATACATAGTTTTCAGATTATAATTCAATAAAAATAATATTCAATAAAGATTGTGTAAGCACAAGTTAAATTATCAAAAATGAAACAATTTAACTGTTAAGAATGAGTGGGTAAAAGAACAAATCATAGAAATAATTAATAATTTCATTAAAGAGAATGGTAACCATGAGACAATATAGCAAAACTTATTCAATGTAGTCAGAGAATTACTTAGAGACATCAAATACATTAGAGATATAAATATTTTAAAGTTTTATTTCAATAAAATAGAGAAATGGCATATCAGTAAATTAGGCATATAACTAAATTAAAATTGGAAAAGAACAAATTAAATGTCTCCATTTAACAACAAATTGGAAATTCTAAAAATCAAAGAAGAGATTAATAAATGTAAACGTTAGATAGCCATTGAAATAGCAAATAAAACTAGGAGTTAGTTCTCTGAAAAAAGCAATAACATAAATAAACTATTGGTTGGTTGAATTTTAAAAAAAGAAGAAGAAAGGGAGGAAAAAAAAGATGATGAAGAAGAAATTTTCAATATAAACATTAAAAGGCTAAATTCACCACCAACTAAGAGAAAATAAAAACAATTATTAGAAGTTATTTTGTCCAATTTTATGCCTATAAATCTAACAAATAAAATGGATAAATATTTATAAAAATATAAATTGTTCAAATCAACAGAAAAGAAAGTAGCATCATATATTAGAAAAAGAAACTGAACAAGTCATCAATGATCTCCCTAAGATAAAATCCTCAGAGACAGAAGGATTCACCAGTAGATTCTACCAGACTTTTAAAGAAGAATTAATTTCAATAGTATATTAACTATTTGGGAGGAAAGACAAAAAAAGAGACCTACCAAATTCCTTTTACAACACAAATATGGTACTGATACCTACACTAAGAAAAGAAGTAGAAAAAGAAAACTATAAACCAATTTTCCTAATAAATATTAAGTCAAAAATTTTAAATAAAATACCAGCAAGGAGATCATATCAATATTTCAAAAGGACCATATACTATGACCAGGTGGGATTTATGCCAGGAATGCAAGACTAATTCAATATTAGAAAAATGGTTAGCATAACTAGCTATATCATTAACAAAAACAGTAGAAATTGTTATTATTTCAATAGATATAGGAAAAGCTTTTGAAATGGTCAAAGGATATGGACAGACAATTCTCAGATAAGGAAATTGAAACTATTTCTAGTCATATGAAAAGATGCTCCAAATCATTATTAATCACAGAAATGAAAATTAAGACAACTCTAAGATACCACTACACACCTGTCAGATTGGCTAAGATGACAGGAAAAAATAATGATGATTGTTGGAGGGGATGCGGGAAAACTGGGACATTGATTCATTGTTGGTGGAGTTGTGAACGAATCCAACCATTCTAGGAATAGTGTGGAACTATTCAAAAAGTTTCAAACTGTGCATACCCTTTGATCCACAGTGTTACTACTGGGCTTATATAAAGAATAATAAAGAGGGAAAGGGACCTGTTGTGCACGAATGTTTGGGGCAGCCCTTTTTTGGTAAAATGGAAACTGAATGGATGCCCATCGTTGGAGAATGCTGAATAAATTGTGGTATATAATATTATGGAATATTATTGTTCTGTGAAAGCCAACAGGATGTTTTCAGAAAGGCCTGGAGAGACTTAACGAACTGATGCTGAGTGAAATGACCAGGAGGTCATTATAACTTCAACAACAATACTATATGATGACCAGTTCTATGGACCTGGTCTTCACAATGAGATCAACTAAATCATTTCAATGGGCAGTAATAACTAACCAGCTATGCCCAAGAAAGAACTCTGGGAGATGACTAAAAACCATTACATTAATTCCCAATCCCATATTTATCCCCCTGCATTTTTGATTTCCTTCACAAGCTAATTGTACAATATTTAAGTCTGATTCTTTTGTCAGCAAAATAACAGTTTAGTCATGTATACTTTTTGTATCTAATTTATATTTAAATATATTTAAATCTACCGATCATCCTGCCATTTAGGGAGGGTGGGGAGTAAGAGGTGGTGGAACAAAGAGGTTTGGAATTTTAATCTGTAAAGTTACCCATACATATAACCTGTAAATAAAAGGCTATTAAATAAATAAATAAATAAAAAGAAAAAGCTTTTGAAAGAATGCAGCATTTATTCCTTTTTTTATTATAGCTTTTTATTTACAAATTTATCATGATATTTTACAACATTGACAATGCCAAACTTTGTTAATTTTCCCTTTCCCTCCCCGATAAAAGTTTTTCTTTAATATGAAAAATGTAATAGTCATCTAAGTTCTTTTGCTGGGTTAGCTGTTCATTTTATTTCTATTGGAACTTATTTGGTTCATCTCATTGTTGAAAAGGGCCATTCCATCAGTATTATCATCTTATAGTACTGTTGTTGAAGTATTAATGATCATCTGGTGCTCTCATTTCCTCACATCATTCATGTCTCCCAGGTCTTTTAAATCCTCCCCGCAGTCATTTCTTAGAAACAATAATATTCTTTTTCATACCACTTTTTCAGCCATTCTCCAATTGTGGGCATCCCTCATTTCAATTTCTGGCCCTACAAAGGTCTGCCACAAACATTCGTCACTGGTCCCTTTCCCTTCTTTAAGATCTCTTTTGGGATACCCTTTTAACACTCCGGATCAAAGGGTATCAAAGTTTATAATTTTTGGTAGTTCCAAATCCTCAGAATGGCTGGATGTTTCACAATTCCACCAACAATGTATTAGTGTCCCTACCAATCCCCTCAACATTCCTTATCTTTCCTGTCATTCTGAAATACAGGCATGTATATATCAAAGAGTTGTCTTTTTCATTTCTGTTAATAATGATTTGGACATCTTTTCATATGCTAAAATAGTTTCAATTCTTTGTCGAATTTTATTTATCATTTGGGTTTATCAATTGGAGAAGGCTTGATTTCTATAAATTAGAGTCAATTCTCTATATTATTTTAAATGAGGCCTTTATCAGAACCTTTGACTGTAAAAATTTTTCAGTTTATTTTCCCTTTAATCTTGTTGCATTAGTTTTGTTTGTACAAAAACTTTTCAATTTATATAATAAAATTTTCTATTTTGGTCAATAATGATCTCTAGTCCTTTTTCTAAATTCCCTTCCTCTTTCCACCAGATCTGAGAGGAAACTATCCTATCTCTTCCAATTTCTTTATAATTCATTCTTTCGCCTAGGTCTGAACCCATTTGACCTTATCTTGGTTCGTGTTAAGTTGGTCAATGCCTAGTTTCTGCCATACTAATTTCCAATTTTTAGCAATTTTGTCAAATGTGAGTTCTTATCCCAAAACTATGGTCTTTGGGTTTGTCAAAGACTAGATTATTAAAGTTATTGGCTGTTTTGTCCTTTGAACCTAACTTATTCCATTGATCAACTAGTCTATTTCTTAGCCAATAACAAATGGTTTTGGTAACCATTGCTTTAAAATATAATTTTAAATCTGGGACAGCTAGTCCACCTTTATTTGATTTTTTTTCATTAATTCCCTTGAAATTCTTGACCTTTTGTTTTTCCATATGACCTTTGTTGTTCTTTTTCTAGGTCATTAAAATAGTTTTTTGGGAGTCTGAATGGTATAGCGCTAAATAAAAGATTAGTTTATTACATCTTTTTTTTTGCTCACCCTATCCAAGGCTTTAATATTTTTCTAGTTGTTAGTGACTTTTTGTGTGGAAAGTGTTTTGTAGTTTTGCTCATAAAGTTTCTGATTTTCCCTTGGCAGATAGATTCCTAAATATGTTATACTATCAGTAATTATAGTAAGAATGCTGATGACTTCTGTGGGTTTATTTTGTATCCTGCAACTTTGCTAAAGGTAGAATCTCTGGGATTCTCTAACTATACCATCATATCATCAGCAAAGAGTGATAATTTGGTTTCCTCATTGCCTACTCTAATTCCTTTAATCTCTTTCTCAACTCTTATTTCCAAAGCTAACATTTCTAATACAATATTGAATAGTAATGGTGATAGTGGGCAACCTTGTTTCACTCCTGATCTCATTGGGAATGGTTGCAGTTTGTCCCCATTAGATATGATGCTTACTGATGGTTTTAAATAGATGCTACTGATTGTTTTAAGGAAAGGTCCATTTATTCCTATACTCTCAAGTGTTTTTAAAAGGAATGGATGTTGGATTTTATCAAATGCTTTTTCTGCATCTATTGAGATGATCATATGGTTTTTGTTAATTTGCTTATTAATATGGCCAATTATAGATAGTTTCCCTAATATTGAAACAGCCCTGTATTCCTGTTATAAATCCTACCTCATCATGGCATATTATCCTGGGGATGATTTTCTGTAGTCTTTTTGCTAATATCTTATTTAAAATTTTAGCATCAATATTCATTAGGGAGATTGCTCTATAATTTTCTTTTTCTGTTTTCAATCTACCTGGTTTAGATATCAACACCATGTCTGTGTCATAAAAGGAATTTGGTAGGATTCCTTCATTCTCTAATTTTTCAAATAGTTTATATAGTATTGGGGCTAATTATTCTTTAAATATTTGGTAGAATTCACATATAAATCCATCTGGTCCTGGGGATTTTTTTAGGGATTTGATCAATAGCTTGTTCTATTTCTTTTTCTGAAATGGGACTATTTAAGCAATTTACTTCCTCCTCTGTTAATCTGGGAAGCCTATATTTTTGGAGGTAGTCTTCCATTTCACTTAGGTTATCAAATTTATTGGCATAAAGTTGGGCAAAGTAACTCATTATTTCTTTAATTTCCTCTTCATTGGTGGAAAGTTCTCCCTTTTCATTTTTAAGACTACTAATTTGATTTTCCTCTCTCCTTTTTCTAATCAGATTTACCAAAGGTTTATCAATTTTATTGGTTTTTTCATGCAACATTTATTCCTAATAAAAAATACTGCAAAGTATAGGAATAAATTATGTTTTCTTAAGATTATGTATGAGTAGTATTTATCTAAAATTATCAGCAAACTTAATATGCAATAATAATATGCTATAGGCCTTCTTTAAAAGATCAGGGGTGAAACAAGGATGACCATTATCACTTTCATTATTCAGTTTGTGTTAGAAATTATGCTATACAGATTAGGAGAGCAAGGGCTAATCTGCTGTCAAAACTTTGGAGAAGAGAAGAATTTATGACTGGACAATTAGAGAACATTATTGAATACAAAACGGATAATCTTAATTACATTAAATTAACATTTTTTTCCCAAATAAAACTGATGCAGCCAAGACTAGAAGAAAAGCAGAAAGTTGGGAAACAAATTTTTAGCCAGTATTTCTGATAAAGGTCTCATTTCTAAAATACATAAAGAACTATATATTATTAGAATCAAATTTATAAAAAATAAAAAAGTCATTCCCCAACTGATAAGTAGTCAAAGGATATGAACTGACAGTTTACAGATGAAGAAATTTAAGCCATTTATAATCATATGAAAATAATTTCTAAATCACTATTGATTAGAGAAGAAATGAAAATTAATGCAACTCTGAGGTACCACCTCACATCTATCAGAGTGGCTAAGATGACAGGGAAAAATATTGATAAATGTTGAAGGGGATATAGGAAAACTGAGATACTAATGCATTGTTGGAGGAGTTGTGAAATGTTGCAACCATTCTGAAGAGCAAGTTGGAATTATGCTGAAAGGGCTATAAAACTGTGCATACCCTTTGATCCAGCAATATCACTACTGGATCTGTATCCCAAAAAGATCATAAAGGAGGGAAAGGGACTTACATATGAAAAAAATGTTTGTAGCAGTTCTTTTCTTAGTGGCAAGGAAATGGAAAACAAAATATTGAGAAAAAGAGTCATGCTGCTATAGAATTAAGAGAAGAAACAAATAACAGAAATTAGATTATGTGAAAAGGAAACAAAGCTATCATTCTTTGATGGTATATTTAAAGAATCCTAAAGTATCAACTAAAAAACAATTGAAATGATTTAAGTGTGGGTGGTGGTATGGAAAAAATTGTCCACTAACATACTGTATTGGTGTAGTTGTGCATTAATCCAAACATTTTAGAGAGCAATTTAGAACTAAGGGCTATAAAGATATGGATACTCTTTGACACAGTAATGCCACTATTAGGTCTGTATCCTAAACTAATTTTAAAACAGGACCCATTTGTACAAAAATATAGCTGGTTTTTTGTGGTGGCAAAGGATTGGAAATTGAGGGGATACCCATCAATTGGGAAATGACTGAACAAGTTCTGATATATGATTGTAATTTTTCCCTGTCATCTTAGCCACTCTGATACTACTGCTGGGAGAAGCAACAACCAAGATAGTTTCAGAAAAACCGGGAAAGACTTGTATGTAGTGACCAGAACCAGACGAACATCATTCCTCATGATAGCAATCAACTGTTTATCAACAGCAGATGATCAACTATGAATGAACTTGACTATTTTCATCACTACAATGACCTAAGATAATACCAAAAGATCCTTATGAAAAATGCCATCTAACTCCAAAGAACTGATAGAGTCTGAATACAGATGGAAGAATAATTTTAAACTTTCTTTTTATTCCTTTTTTGTCAGTGTTTTCTCTCTCAACAATGCTAATGTGTAAATACGTTTTACCTGACTATAATTAGTAATCTATATTAAATTGCCTTTTCTTTTTTTTATTTAATAGCCTTTTATTTACAGGTTATATGCATGGGTAACTTTACAGCATTAACAATTACCAAACCTCTTGTTCCAATTTTTCACCTCTTACCCTCCACCTCCTCCCCCAGATGGCAGGATAACAAGTAGATGTTAAATATATTAAAATATAAATTAGATACACAATAAGTATACATGACCAAACCGTTATTTTGCTGTACAAAAAGAATCAGACTCTGAAATATTGTACAATTAGCTTGTGAAGGAAATCAAAAATGCAGGTGGGCATAAATATAGGGATCGGGAATTCGATGTAATGGTTTTTAGTCATCTCCCAGAGTTCTTTCTCTGGGCATAGCTGGTTCAGTTCATTACTGCTCCATTGGAAATGATTTGGTTGATCTCATTGCTGAGGATGGCCAGGTCCATCAGAACTGGTCATCATATAGTTAAATTGCCTTTTCAAGGAGAAGGGAGAGAAGGGAGGAAGAAAGCTATGCTGAAATTCAAAAAAAATGTTGGGAGAAGTGGATCACTGGAAACAATTAGAGACCTTTCTACAGTGCCTTGAAAAGTAAAGAAAATTTTTGCCATTTATTTATTTTCTTTATTTTTAAACTTTTATTTTTTATTTATTTTTCCCAGTTATATATAGAAACAACTTTTTATTGAAGCTTTTTATTTTATTTTTTTCATTTTTTTTTAATTTTTCAAAATGCATGGATAATTCTTCAACATTAACCTTTAAAAAACTTTTTGTTCCAAGTCCCCCCAAGCACCTCCCCTAAATCGAAAATAGTCCAATATATGTTTAAAATGGTAGAAATATATATTTTAATCCAAAATATGCATATGTATTTATGTAATTATCTTACTGCACAAGAAAAATCAATCAAATTGTAAAAAAAGGAGAAAGAAAATAAAATTCAAGCAAACAGCAACAAAAAGAATGAAAATGCTATGTGGACCCTCAAGTCCCACAGTCTTTTCTCTGGGTGTAGATGGCTCTCTTTATCACAAGATGATTGGAACTGGTCTGAATCTTCTCATACTTTGAGAGCCACATCCATCAGAATTGATCATCCTATAATTTTGTCATATACAATGATGTGCTGATTCTGCTCATTTCACTTAGCATCTGTTCATGCAAGTCTCTCTAGGCATCTCTGAAATCATCCAGTTGAATGTTTCTTATAGGACAATAATTCTATATACCATAACTTATTCAATCATTCTCTAACTGGTGGGCAGCCACTCAGTTTCCAGTTTCTTGCCACTACAAAAAGGGCTGCCACAAACATTTTTGCACATGTGAGTCCCTTTCCCTTTTTTAAGATCCTTTGGGGATATAAGCCCAGTAGAAACACTGCTGGATCAAGGGGTATGCACAGTTTGATAAATTTTTGGGCATAGCTCCAGTTGCTCTGCAGAATAGCTAGAACTGTGGTTCCATCAACAAAGTATTAGTGTCCAACTTTTCCCATATACCCTCCAACATTCATCATTATCTTTTCCTGTCATCTTAGGCAATCTGAGAGGTGTATAGTGGTACCTCAGAGTTGTCTTAATATCTATTTCTCTGATCAATAATAATTCAGAGCACTTTTTTCATATGACTAGAAAGGGTTTTAATTTCTTCATATGAAAATTGTTTTTTCAGATCCTTTAACCATTTATCAATTGCAGAATGGCTTGAATTCTAATAAATTCGAGTCAGTTCTCTATATATTTTAGAAATGAGACTTTTATCAGAACCTTTGAATCTAAAAATGTTTTCCCAATTTCCCAAAAATGTTTATTGCCTCCCTTCTAAACTTATTTGCATTAGTTTTGTTTGTACAAAACCGTTTTAACTTAATATAATCAAAATTATTTATTTGGTATTCAGTAATGAGTTCCAGTTCTTCTTTGGTCACAAATACCTTCCTTCTCCACAGATCTGAGAGGTAAGCTATCCTATGTTATACTGATTTGCTTATAATATCACTCTTTAGGTCTAAATCATAAACCCATTTTGACCTTATCTTGGTGTATGGTGTTAAGTGTGGGTCAGTGCCTAGTTTCTGCCATACTAGTTTCCAATATTCCCAGCAGTTTCTGTCAAATAGTGTGTTCTTATCCCAAAAGCTGGAGTTTGGGGATTTGTCAAACACTAGATTGCTATAGTCATTGACTATTTTGTATTGTGAACCTAACCTGTTCCACTGATCTACTACTCTATTTCTTAGCAAGTACCAAGTCATCAAGACTTCTGTTTTATAATACAGTTTTAGGTCTGGCACAGTTAGGCCATCTTCATTTGCATTTTTTATTAATTCCCTTCAAATTCTTGACCTTTTGTTCTTCCAAATGAACTTTGTTATATTTTTTCCTAAATCTATAAAGTAATTTCCTGGGAGTTTGATTGGTATGGCACTAAATAAGTAGATTTAGTTAGTATTGTCATTTTTATTATATTTGCTCAGCCTACCCATGAGCACTTGATATTTTTCTAACTGATTAGATGTGACTTTATTTGTATGGAAAGTGTTTGTAATTGTGATCATATAGTTCCTGACTTTCCCTTGACAGATAGATTCCCAAATATTTTATACTATCAACAGTTATTTTAAATGGAATTTTTCTTTGTATCTCTTGCTGCTAGACTTTGTTGATAATATATAAAAATGCTGATGATTTATATGGGTTTATTTTGCATCTTGCAACTTTGCTAAAGTTATGAATTGTTTCTAGAAATTTTTTAGTTGATTATCTGGGATTCTCTAAGAATACCATCATATCATCTGCAAAGAGTGTTAATTTGATTTCCACAAATCAACTCTCATTAATTTAATCTCTTTTTCTTCTCTTATTGCCAAAATTAACATTTCTAATACAATGTTTAATAGTAATGGTGATAGTGGGCAACCTTGTTTCATCCCTGATCTTATTGAGAATGATTCTCATTTGTCCCCATTACATATGATGCTTGTTGATGGTTTTAAATAAATGCTACTGATAATTTTAGGGAAAAGTCTATATACTTTCTCATATTTTTAATGGGAATGGGTGTTGCATTTTATCAAATGCATGCTTTTTCTGCATCTATTGAGATAATCATATGATTTTTGTTAGTCAATTATGCTAATAGTTTTCCTAATATTGAACCAACCCTGCATTCCTGGTATAAGTCTTCTTCATGATGTATATAGAGATAACTCTCTATAATCTCTTTGCTATTTTATTTAAGATTTTATTTAAGATTTTTTTATTTTATTTAAGATTTTTTATCAGTATTCATTAGGGAAATAGATCTGTAATTTTCTTTCTCTATTTTCGCCCTATCTGGTTTAGGTATCAGCACCATATTTGTGTCTTAAAAGGAATTTGGTAGGACTCCTTCTTTCCCTATTTTTTCAAACATAATTAATTGGTCTTTAAATGTTTGGTAGAATTCACATGTAAATCCATCTGACTCTGGAGATTTTTTTCCTTAGGGAGTTGATTAATAGCTTGTTCTATTTCTTTTTCTAAAACAGGCCTATTTAAATAATTTTGGCCACAATATTCCTCTGAGCCTTTATTTTAGGGTCTTTTTCAGAAGATATTCAATGGATTCTTTCCACGCCTATTTTACCTTCCGGTTCTATTACTTCTGGGCAGTTCTCTTTAATGATTTCCTGTAAAATAGTATCTAGGCTCTTTTTTTCATCATAATTTTCGGGTAGTCCGATGATCCTTAGGTTATATCTCCTAGATCTATTTACCAGTTCTGTTGTTTTTCCAAGTAAATATTTGAATTTTTTTTCCAATCTTTCATTTTTTTGGTTTTGCTTGACTGATTCTTCCTGTCTCAATGAATCAGTCATTTCTATTTGTTCAGGTCTGATATTTAGTGTGTTATTTTCTTCATTAGCTTTTTTACTTCTTTTTGTATATGTCCAATTGAGTTTTTAAATGAGTTGTTTTGTTTTATGGAATTTTTTCCTATTTCACTAATTTTTTTTAGTGAGTTATTTTATTTCTCCAATTCACAAATTCTGTTTCCCTGCACTTCTTGGGAGTTTTTCACCTTTTCCAATTCACATTTCAGGAAGTTGTTTTCTTTTTCCACTTTATCAAATTTTTCTTTTAGTGAACTATATGTCTTTTCTGTACTTTCTTGCATAGCTTCTCTTTCCTTTCCCCATTTTTCTTCTAGTTCTCTTTTAAGGTTTTTAATAGTCTCTTCTAGGAGAGCCTTTTGTGTTGGGGACCAACAATTGTCTGGAGACTGTCTGCTATTAGTCTCTTCAGGGTTGAAAAGCTGTTCTCTTTCTGAATAGAAACTATCAATTGTCCTTTTGATTTTCTTACTCATTTTCTTAAAGCCTGTAGGGTCTGCCTTCAAGGCCAGGAAGTTATCAGCTTCCTCTGCAGAGCAGTGAAAGGTATATGGATGGGTAGCTGTCCTGCTAGCCATCTGCAAAAGGCAGAGAGGTACTGGAGTGCTCTGGGAAAGAGTTTCCCACCAGAAAGTAACTCAGGCCTTGCAGAGCTGAGAAAGTGCCCTGCAAAGAACCCCTGCTGTGTGAGATAATGACTGCCCTAGGGCTAGACACTGAGCAGTGAGAGTTTCACTATACCAACCCAAATTCCGCCCTGGGGCTATGGGTATTAGCAGTTCAGCAGTGAATGGATTTCCAGGGAATGGAAGTGTCTCTGCCCCAGGAAGCACAGTCCTGCTGGGGAAGTTTTATTGCCCCAGGCCGAGCCCCCCAGTGTGCTGATTAGAGGCTGCCCAGGCTGTGCCCCCCTGCCCTGTGGGTTTGTAACTGCCCCCACAAAAGCCCCGAACTGCAGGATGTGGCTGCAGGGCTGCATTTCAGTCTGCCTGAGTCACTTCCGGGTTTGAGTAGTTACAGCCAGATCTTGTTAGGTTCTGGTGTTTTTTAGAGTACCCTCTGTTTCAGGCTTTAATTTCTCTGCCAGTTTACTGCTTTGTAATCAAGGCAGAGCAGTTAGCCTATGGCAGAGTGGTCTCTATAACTTCTCTAGCCACAGAGATCAACCCCACTCTTGGTCTGCTCAGGACTCTAGTGTCTCTCTGCCTGTGCTAATCTATTCCGGCCCCTCAAGACAAACCTTTCCTGGCAATCTTCCAGATTGACTTCAGCTGGTAAGTTGTATGCTTCTGATCTTCATGAATTTAAGCAGTGAAGAGCTATTTCTGAGGCTGGATAAAATAGTTGGTTATAAGGGGAATGAGAGGAGCTTAGAAAGTTGTGTGTGCCTTCTCCACCATCTTGGCTCTGCCTCCTTCAACAGTTATTTTGAATGAAATTTCTCTTTGTATCTCTTGCTGTTGGAATTTTTTGGTGATGTATAAAAATGCTGAAGATTTATGTGGATTTATTTTGTAACCTGCAACTTTGCTAAAGTTATGAATTATTTCTAATAGACTTTTAGTAGAATTTCTGGAGTTCTCTAAGTATACCATCAAATCATCTGCAAAGAGTGATCATTTGGTTTTCTCATTACTTAGTCTAATTCCTTTAATCTCTTTCTCGACTTATTGCCAAGTCTAGTGTTTCTAATACAATATTGAATAAAAATGGTGATAGTGGGCAATCTTGTTTCACTCCTGATGTTACTGGGAAAGGTTCCAGTTTTTCCACATTACATATGATGCTTACCAACAGTTTTAAATATATGCTCCTGACTATTTTAAGGAAAAGTCCATTTATTCCTATCCTCTCAAGTGTTTTTATTAGAAATGGGTGTTGGATTTTATCAACATCTATTGAGATAATCGCATGCTTTTTTGTTAATTTGGTTATTGATATAGTCAATGATGCTAATAGTTTTCCTAATATTGAACCAACCTGGCCAAATTCCTGGTATAAATCCTACTTGGTCATAGTGTATTATCCTGGGGATGATTTTCTGTAGTCTTTTTGCTAATATATTATTTAAGATTTTAGCATTAATATTCATTAGGGAGATTAGTCTATAATTTTCTTTCTCTGTTTTCACCCTACCTGGTTTAGATATCAAACATGACCATGTCTGTGTCATAAAAGGAATTTGGTAGGACTCCTTCAATCCTTCTTTTTCAAATAGTTTATATACCATTGGAGTTCATTGTTCTTTAAATGTTTGGTAGAATTGACATGTAATTCCATCTGGTCCTGGGAATTTCACCCAATCATTCTTTAGTATGAGATTAGTTTCAAATTATTTTTTGCTCTATTTTCCCCTGGCTTTTTATTGAATATAATTTTCATTGCATTGGTCTGAAAAGGATGTATTTACTATTTCTGTCTTACTGCACTTGAGTTTGAGGTTTTATGTCCTAATATGTGGCTAATTTTTGTATAGGTTCCATGAACTGCTGAGAAGAAAATATACTCCTTTCTGTCTCCATTTAGTTTTCTCCAAAGATCTATCATATCTAACTTTTCTAGTATTCTATTTACCACTTTGACTTCTTTCTTATTTATTTTGTGGTTTGATTTATCTAATTCTGAGAGTGCAAGGTTGAGATCTCCCACTATTATAGTTTTCCTGTCTACTTCTTCTTGCAGCTCTCTTAATTTCTCTTTTAAGAATTTAGATGCTGCACCACTTGGTGCATATATGTTTAATATTGATTTTGGTTCATTATCTATGCTACCCCTTAGCAAAATATAGTGCCCTTCCTTATCTCTTTGAATTAGATCAGTTTTTGCTTTTGCTTGATCTGAGATGAGAATGGCTATCCATTTTTCTGACTTCACCTGAAGCATAGTAGATTCTGCTCCAACCTTTTACCTTTACTCTATATGTATTGTCCTGCTTTAGGTATGTTTCCTGAAACAACATATTGTGGCATTCTGGCTTTTAATCCAGTCTGCTAACCACTTCCTCTTTATGGGGAAGTTTACCCCATTCACATTTATGGTCAAAGTTACCAATTCTGTATTACTTGCAATCTTGTTAACCTCTACTTATGCTTTTCTCCTTTCCTTCCTTCTTACCCCCCTCCCCAGTATTAAACTTGTGAGCACCACTTGCTTCTCAGAGCCCTCTCTTTTTAGAATCCATCCCACCACCTTAGAGTTCCTCCCCCTATCTTACTCCTTTTCCTCACAATTTCTGTATTCCCTTCCGCTTAGCTTACTCTTTCCCTTTTCACTTTTCTCCTCCCAGTTTTCAATGAGGTGGAAGAAGTTTCACCAGAAATTGAATGTCTAATATTTTTCTCTTCGACCCAGTTTTAATGAGAGTATGATACACACTATGTTCATCCCCCTCCCTTCTTTCTCTCAGATATAATAGGTTTTCTTTGCCTCTTTGTGAGATGTAGTACCCCCATTTTATCCTTTTTCTGATATGATTTCCTTTCCACTTTCCATTTTAAAGAAGAACCCAGGTCTACTATGTTCTCTCTGTCATTCCTCTCTGAGATTCTGACGTTCTGAACTTCTATCTTCACCATGTACCAGTAAGTTTCTTATCCTGGACAATCCCATCTTCACTCTGCAGTACCTTTTCTCCCCTCCCACTTCTCTTTTTCTACTTTTCAGCTTTCTTTTATTTCTGGTCTTCCCCCACTGAAATACAAGTTCCTTATCAACAAAGATTCTTTTTTTTTTAAATTGCTTCTATTTGAATTTTTATATTTATTTTATCTCATTTTTTTAAAAATTGAATAGGTTTAGTGTGAATAATGTTTATTTTAATTTAGCACTTAAGTATGATTCAGCACATCCGTGTTTTTTAGAGAGCGATAGTGAAGACATTTGTTCTGGTTGAAAAATTCCTGGAGATATATACAAAGGAAAAACTTTCAACCCCCCATTCTGCCATTTATTATTACATGGTTGGATTTTGTCAAGCCATTTAACCTCCTGAGCCTCAGTTTCTTCACTTGCAAAATTACTGAGTTGAATTTGATAGCCTTTAAGATCCCATTAAATTCAAAATCTATCACTCTATGATCCTTTGTGGATTCATAAAGTCACTAGCTGAATGATAATGTTCACAGAAATAAGAAATAAGTGGTAATGATTGCTTATTCCCAGAGGGACTGAGGTGGCTATTTGTTAACCTGATATCAGCAAAAAAGATATGTTTCCTTTCCTGTTCACCAATCCAGGATGTGAAGAGGAACTGTCAAAGCTGATAATCCATAGCCTTTCCAAGAAAATAAATTGTATTACTCATAGGAACAAGAACAACAACAAGTATTGTTAAAGGTGATGAAATTCTGGGCATAACGCTGAAAAATGTAGAAAAATATACGGGGGAGGAGAGATGGTATTTTCACCATAATATGAAGGTAGGGGGTTTCAAAATAGAAAAGCAAATTTAGAAAGTGAAAAACTAAGAAAATAATGGCTGAAAGTGAATTTAATATAAAGTGAATAGTAATAATAGCCATAACTTATAGAGTAGCAGATACAGCATAATATGAAACATAACAGAAAAAGGTCCAGTAATTGATGGGAGACAATATTCAAGAAAAAAAAAGTTGCTAATAAAACCTGTGATTGCAGAAGCACAATGTGCAGATAATAAAAGGGGAAAATGGTGATCCCAATGTAAAAAGATATGGAAGGCTATAAGACTAAGCCCAAATTTTTTATATAAATTAAGGAATAATATTGTAAGAATGTGACTGTTTTAATGCTGTAGGTCTTCCTTGAATTTCCAGTTAGTTTTAAATTTGAGAATGTCTTTAGTCCCTTAAAACATCAGGACCCTTGAACAGGTATCCCAAAGCTATTGCTATTAGTTCACTTTAGGTTAAATACTTAAAAATTTCAATAGAAAACTGTATGGAATTATATTTTCATTTCTGTGAATTTTTTTTAATTTCTAAGAGGTATTTATGGTTGACATCTCCACCTGTAATTCAGGTGAGGTGATTATTGCCCTCTATCTGTATGGGTCAATAGAGATTGACCCATTTTACTTCCCCTCTTTTGTTCTAAGGTAATCTAGGAATCTCTTCTGTTATTAACACATTAATTATTACAATTGCAAATTTCATCAATTATACTTACTAAGTACTTGATATGTTCCAGGTATTGTGCTAAGTGCTAGTGATACAAATATTACATAAAGAATGAATCAATCCCTACTGTCTAGATTACATTCTGAAAGGAGATAGAGAGGAGAAAAAGAAGGAAGGAAGTTAGAAAGGAAGGAAATTAAGGAAGAAAAGGAAGCAAGAAAGAGAGGGCAGGAACGAGAGGAAGGGAGGGATATAATATACAATTATTACTCTGATAGCACATTGTCAGCAGCATGCATTCTCTAAATTAGCAGAGTACCTGCTATATAACAGGTGCTTTGTTGATCTGACATAACACATCAAGGACCTGAGGATTATTTTCTAATGTTCATAGTTACTACTTATATGTTTCTTTGACAATATTTCCATATTCTTCCTGTTCCATTATATCTGCTGACAATATAATGATACATTACTTGGTCAACTTTTAATATTTGCAAGGTAGCTTATGATCTTCTTTTGAAGAAATGTATGATAATAATTGGTACAATTTTTCCAAAGACCCTTAGAAACTTTACTTTGATTTCTTGGAAACCTCAGAGACCGTCTCCAAATATAAAAGGCCCTCAAATGGTCAGAACATAATTAACTGAAGCATGAGTTGATGACTGGAGTGTTGCAAACTTGATTAGCAAAAGGTCAGAATATTTTTCAGAAACAGTGAAGGGAGTATTTTCTCCCTCTAGCTACAAAAGTTTCATTGTGTGTTCTGTGAAGCTTGAAGGGTAGAATTGGACTAAATGTGCTCATGTTAATAGATCCACAGCATGATATTTTATCTGGATCAAGCTATCCATAGTGTTCACCAATGATTAGAAAATCTCATGGTAATCTCTATGGATGATGAGGGGTTAAGTATCCCAGACTGGATTGGTTAGATCAAAGTATAAGCTCAAATGCAAAAATACATGGCCTCTAGCCCCAATCTATAAGCTAATATCCAAGAAGTCTATAAAACAAAAGTCTGGAAACAGAATTGTTAACTTCTAAGAGAGACTCTAGGCAGTAGTTACTTCAACAGTTTAGAAAGGGCTCCTTACTGCATCTAGATGGAATCTATTTGTTTGACCTTGCTCTGATTTATCAGCCCCTCTATATTTAAAAGAAAGACTTACCTTGAACAAACACTCTTCCAGTCAGTATTTTTGGTGAGGACACTCTTTCATAATTGAGAGTGGGGAGAAGCATTGCTTCAGAAATTATAAATTTAACTTTATTTATAATAATATAGTAATTTAATCATACATTTCATTTCTTCATTTGATCAATTATAGCTCATTTGCTTTAAATAATATATAATATAGTTTTATTCTTCTGAGATGGTACCAGGGAGATAATCTTAATCTTACCTTGAAAACTCACCAAGGAAAGGATAGATAGAATTCATATATGAATACAACTCCAAAAGAAGCACCGCCCAATTTATTCATTCCTTTGCTTAAGGAGTGTTTATCTCCAAGCCTCCAGGAAACAATACAAAATGATGACTACTGCCTACATTATAAGGGTCTTTCATTCACTCAATGCTATATTCATTTAAAGCTTGGGAGCATTCATTTTCAAATGGCATCATTACCTTAGCAAATCACTTGTTAGTGATATCACCTTAAACAGCTGAAGAGAGAAGAAAACTGAATTTTAAATAGAAATGATGAAAAAATAGTGCATTTCTACTGACTATACAATATATAAATGTATGTGGAAACCCTTTCAGGGATTCTTCTTAGTATTATTCACAGCTTCTTATATAGAAAGATAACTGTTTTTTAACTGAATGGGAATGCCCTTCAATTTTATTCTCTATTCTCCTCCTTAGAGACATCATAGGGCAGATCTGGTATATAACCTTTTACTAAAGTGATATGTTACAAAACAAACCATATTTTCTCAAGTGTCCAGGTAAAGAACAATAGAGGAGTTGAATATTACAAATCAAATGTAAGGTCACATTTACAATATGGCAGGAAATCTAAAAAACACTCAGCCATCATTCAGGTTAGTCAGATACTTTTCACATGTGTATTCCTGAAATTTTCTTGACAAATTGATTCCCCACTGCTTTTGTCATTCATCAAATCTCTAAAACAAATATAGAAGACTGCCTCAGGAACTACATTTTCAGTCAGCTGGAAACAATTCAATATAATTTCCCTGTTCAAATGCTTAATGTAAACAATTAGCATTTAATGTGACTTTCTGATTCTGCCGCAGGGGAGGCTGGGTCCTGGCAGCAGATACCAAGATCCTGAGGCACAGATTGTATATGGGCCGACGCTATTCTTCATCTCAGGATGTACAGAGTTCTCTCCTCAAGGGTTCAAGATGACACACAGTTTATGCTCTCCCAGAATGGAAAAGGGGTAATTGACACTATCTGGCATCTTAATTGGCACATCATTGAGATGCTTAAAAATCAGTCAACATTTTTCAGCCACCAGAGTACCACCCCATGAAGAAAGGCCCTATATGGTTCCTTTAATTTGTTGATTTTATACACAGAAAAAGAAAATGCCAGTCTCCACAGGAGCTTATATTGTTGCTGCGCTGGGTCAGGTGTTCACAAATGAACAGAAGTTGCATATATTCTAGATATTATTTCACATGGAGTCTCAGTACAACTTTAAAATAACCCAAAAAAGGGGCAGCTAGGTGGTGCAGTAGATAGAGCACAGTCCTGAAGTCAGGAGGACCTGAGTACAAATCTGGTCTCAGACATTAAACACTTCCTACCTGTGTGACCCTGGGCAAGTCACTTAACCCCCAACTGCCTCAGCAAAAAATAAAATAAAATTAAAAAAAAACACATCTGACTGAAAATTTCCCTCTATTCATATGAAGTGAACTCCATGTAGTATTATCTATCTATTCTACAAAAAGCACTCCACTGTTCTTCCCTACCAACAATTAATAAGCATTTACTAAATGTCTGTCATTGTATTATACAACAGATTGAAAAAAAAAAAGCAAAAATGAAATAACCTGTCTCCAAGATCAAGAAGAACTGAATTAAAATTCTTCCTCTGATTAATTAACCTCTCCTCAATTTCATCATTAGTAAACTGTGGATAATAATAGCCCTTTCTTTTTGTGATTATTGAAAGAGTAAAATGAGAAAACATATAAAAGTTACTTAGCAAAAAGTGACAACTATAAATGTTAGCTGTTGTTAGTATTATTCTATGTTTTCTCATTTTACTCTTTCAATAATCTCTAAAGGGGGAGGACTGCTTGAGGCAAATAGTGCTCATAAATAAAATTCTGAGGAGGAGGAAAAGGGTTTGGAAAAGGAAAGAGAAAAGTATAATTTGGGGCTAATAAGATGGAAGGAAATACAGAATTAGTAGTTTTAACTATAAATGTGAATGAGGTGAACTCTCCCATAAAATATAAGTGAATAGTAGACTGGATTAAAAGCCATAATCCTACAATATATTGTTTAAAAGAAACACATTTAAAGCAGAGAATAAAGATAAAAGGTTGGAGCAGAATCTATTATGCTTCAGGTGAAGTAAAAAAAAAAGAAAAAAAAAGCAAGGGTAGCCATCCTGATTTCAGATCAAGCAAAAGCAAAAATTGATCTAACTAAAAGAGATAAAGAAGGAAACAATATCTTGCTAAAGGGTGCCATAGACAATGAAGCAGTACCAATATTAAACATATATGCCCTAAGTGATGTAGCATCTAAATTCCTAAAGGAGAAGTTAAGAGAGTTGCAAGAAGAAACTATAATAGTGGGAGATCTAAATCTTGCTCTCTCAGAACTAGATAAATCATACCAAAAAATAAATAAGAAAGAAATTAAAGAGGTAAATAGAATACCAGAAAAGCTAGATATGATGGATCTTTGGAGAAAATTGAATGGAGACAGAAAGGAGTACACATTCTTCACAGCAGTTCATGAAACCTATACAAAAATTGACCAAATATAAGGGTATAGAGACCTCAAACTCAAATGCAGAAAGGTAGAAATAGTAAATGTATTTTTTTCAGATCATAATGAAATAAAAATTACATTCAATAAAGGGCCCAGAGAAAATAAACTAAAAAGAAAATGGAAGCTAAATAATCTTATCTAAAGAATGAATGGGTGAAATAGCAAATCATACACACAATCAATAATTTCATCCAAGAGAATGACAATAATGAAACAACCTACCAAAATTTGTGGGATGCAGCATAAGCGGTAATAAGGAGAAATTTATATCTCTAGATGCTCATTTGCATAAAATAGACAAAGAGAAGAAAAACAAATTGGACTTGCAACTAAAAAAAGTTAGAAAAAGAACAATCAAATATCAAACTTGAAATTCTAAAAATAAAAAGAGAGATCAATAAAACTAAAAAAACTATGGTTTTATGGTTTTATAAGTTGTTTTTATGAAAAAAACAAAAAAATAGATAAACAGTTAATATGATTAGACAAAGTAAAGAGGAAAATCAAATTCTTAGTCTTAAAAATGAAAAGGGAGAACTATCCACCAATAAAGAGGAAAGTAGAGCAATTATCAGGAGTGACTTTGCCCAACTTTATGCCAATAAATTTGACCACATAAGTGAAGTGGAAGAATATCTACAAAAATGTAGATTGCCAAGATTAACAGAAGAGGAAATAAATTACTTAAATAGTCCCATTTTAGAAAAAAAAATAGAATAAACTATTAATCAACTCCCTAAGAAAAAATTCTCAGGACCAGCTGGATTTACATGTGAATTCTACCAAATATTTAAAGAACAATTAAACTATATAAACTATCTGAAAAAACAGGAAATGAAGGACTCTTACCAAATTTCTTTTATGACACAGACATGGTACTGATAGCCTAAACCAGGTAGGATGAAAACAGAGAAAGAAAAGTATAGACCAATCTCCCTAATGATTATTGATGCAAAAATCTTAAGTAAAAATATTCGCAAAGAGATTACAAATTACCATCCCCAGGATAATACACCACAACCAAGTAGGATTTAGACCAGGAATGCAGGGCTGGTTCAATATTAGGAAAACTATTAGCATCATTGACTATATCAATAACCAAATTACCAAAAAAAATATGATTATCTCAATATATCCACAAAAAGAATTTGATAAAATCCAACATTCATTCCTATTAAAAACACTAGAGAATATAGGAATAAATGGACTTTTCCTTAAAATAGTCAGTAGCATCTATTTAAAACCATCAGCAAGCATCATATATAATAGGGATAAACTACAACCATCCCCAATAAGATCAGGGGTAGAAAAGGTTGCCCACTATTACCATTGCTATTCCATATTGTACTAGAAAAGCTAGCCTTGGAAATAATAGGAGAAAAAGAGATTAAAGAAATTAGAGTAGGTAATGAGAAAGCCAAATTATCACTCTTTGAAGATGATATGATGAACCCTAGAGAATCAACTAAAAATCAACTAAAAAGCTATTTGAAATAATCTGCAACTTTAGCAAAGTTGTAGGATACAAAATAAATCCACATAAAACATTAGCATTCTTATGCATCACCAACAAAATCCAACAGCAAAAGACACGAAGAGAAATTCCATTTAAAATAACTGTTGATAATATAAAATATGTGGGAATTTATCTGCCAAGAAAAAGTCAGGAACTATATGAGCAAAACTACAAAACACTTTCCACACAAATAAAGTCAGATCTAACCAACTGGAAAAATATCAAGTATTTGGTGATAGGTCGGCCAAATATAATAAAGATGACAATACTTCCTAAACTAATCTATTTATTTACTGTTATAACAATCAAACTCCCAAGAAACTATTTTACTGAACTAGAAAAAAATAACAAGAAAATTCATCTGTAAGAACAAAAGGTCAAGAATTTCAAAGGAATTAATGAAGAGAAAAAGCAAAGTGACATATCTGTACCTTAGCTAAAACTATATTATAAAGCAGTGATCATGAAAACCATTTCATCCTGGCTAAGTAGAATTCACAGAACAAAATATTCAGCAACTATGGCAATCTAGTGTTTGACAAACTCAAAGATCCCAGCTTTTGGTTTAAGAATTCACTACTTGATAAACACTGCTGGGAAAATTGGAAACTAGCATGGCAGAAAGTAGGCATAGACCCACACTTAACACTGTATACCAAGATAAGGTCGAAATGGGCTCGTGATCTAGACATATCAAATGATATTATAAACAAATTAGAAGAACATAGGATAGTTTACCTCTCAGATTAGTGGAGGAGGAGGAAGGAATTTGTGACCAAAGAAGAACTAGAATCCATTATTGATCATAAAATAGATAATTTCGATTGTATTAAATTAAAAAGGTTTTGTACAAACAAAACTAATGCAGACAAGATTAGAAGGGAAGCAAAAAACTGAGAAAAAACATTTTTACATCCAAAGGATCTGATAAAGGCCTCATTCCTAAAATATATAGAAAATTGACTGAAATTTATAATAGTTCAAGCCATTCTCCAACTGATATATGGTCAAAGGATATGAACAGACAATTTTCAGATGAAGAAATTGAAACTATTTGTAGCCATATGAAAAAGTGTTACAAATCACTATTCATCAGAGAAATGCAAATTAAGACAACTCTAAGATACCACGACACACCTGTCAGATTGGCTAAAATGACAGAAGATAATGGCGAATGTTGGAGGGGATGTAGGAAAACTGGGACACTGATATATTGTTGGTGGAACTGTGAACAGATCCAACCATTCTGGAGAGCAGTTCTGAACTATGCTCAAAAAGTTATCAAACTGTGTATACTCTTTGATCCAGCAGTATTTCTACTGGGCTTATATCCCAAAGAGAACTTAAAGGAGGGAAAGGAACTCACATGTGCAAAAATGTTTGTGGCAGCCCTCTTTGTAGTGGCAAGAAACTGAAAACTTAGTGGGTGCCCATTAATTGGAGAATGACTGAATAAATTATGGTATATGAATGTTATGGAATATTATTGTTCTGTAAGAAACGACCAACAGGATGATTTCAGAAAGGCCTGGAGAGACTTACATTAAGTGATGATAAGTGAAATGAGCAGAATCAGGAGATAATTATACACAGCAACAATAAGATTATATGATGATCAGTTCTGATGGACATGCCTCTCTTCAACATTGAGTTGATTCAAACCAGTTCCATTTGTGTAGTGATGAAGAGAGCCATCTACACCCAGAAAGAGAACCATGAGAACAGAGTGTGGAACACAACATAGCATTCTCACTCTCTTTGTTGTTATTTGCTTGCATCTTCTTTTCTTTCTCAGTTTTCCTTTTTCTTCCTTCTTGATCTTATTTTTCTTGACTGTAGAAATGATGACTGTATAAATATGTATACATATATTAGATCTAATATGTATTTCAACATATTTAACATGCATTGGACTACCTGCCATCTAGGAGAGAGGGTGGAGAGAAGGAGGAGCAAATTTGGAATAAAAAGTTATTCAAGGGTCAATGTTAGAAAAATTACCCAAGCATATGCTTTGTAAATAAAAAGATTTAATAATAAAAAAATGAAAAAAATAATGAAAACAAAAACTGGCACAATAACATGATATAATAGTTATAGGGGACTTGAAATATCCAAATTTATTCTGAAACATTTTTTCTTCTCTCCCTCCTTTTTCTCTCCTTTCTTCTTCTTCTTTCCCTCTTATGTCTGTCTCGCTCTGAAACTAAGAATTGGATTCACACCATGAAAGAACTCAAAAGGGATTTTGAAAATCAAAGAAGAAAGGTAGAGGAAAAATTAGGGAAAGAATTGAGAGAGGAAATACATAAAGCTAATGAGAAGAATGCCTTAAAAAGCAAAATTAATTAGTTGGAAAAGGAGGTACAGAAGCTCATTGAGGAAAATAATTCCTTAAAAAATAGAATTGAGCAAATAGAAGCTAATGACTTCCTGAGAAATCATGATACAATAAAGCAAAACTAAAAAATGAAAAAATGTGAAATATTTCATTGGAAAAACAACTGACTTGGAAAATAGATCCAGGAGAGATAATTTTAAAATTATTGGTCTACCTGAAAGTCATGAACAACAATAAAAAATAACCTGGATATCATCTTTCAAGAAATACTCAAGGAAAATTGTCCTGATATTCCAGAACCATATGGTAAAATAGACATTGAAAGAATCCACTAATCATCTCCTGAAAAAGATCTCAAAATAAAAACTCCTAGGGATGTTGCAACTAAATCCTGGAAATCCCAGGTCAAGGAGAAAATATTGCAAGCATCCAGCAAGAAGCAATCAAATATAGTGGAGCCACAATCAGGATAACACAAGATTTAACAGTTTCTACATTAAGGGACTAGAGGGTTGGAATATGATATACCAGAGACCAACAGAGCTAGGATTGCAATCAAGAATCACCTACCCAGCAAAATTGAATATAATACTTCAAGGGAAGAAATAGTCATTCGATGAAACAGAGGATGTTCCAGCATTTATGATGAAAATACCAGAGCTAAATGAAAACTTTGATTTTCAAATAAGGACCCTGCGTAAGCAGAAGGAGCTAATAAAGAAAGTAGTATCATAAGGCACTTAATAGTAATAAATACACACACACACACACACACATATATATATATATAGATAGATAGATAGATAAATAGATATATCTATATATATATCTATGTCTATAGATATATATAGATATAGATATAGATATATTGCTACATGGAAGGAGGATACTTGTAACTCATTAGAACATTCTCATTATTGCCGTTAGAAGGAGTATATATAGACAGAGGGCACAGGTGTGAGTTGAATATGAAGGGATAATATCTTTTTTTAAAAAATGTTGAAATTAAGGGGTAAGGGAGGAATAAACTGGGGAAAAGGGGAAAGAGGGAAGTGGAATAGTGTAAATTATCTGCCAATAAAAAAGGTAAGAAAAAGCTTTTAAGTAGAGGGAAGGGGGGAGGAGAAGGAAAGTGAGCTTTCTCTCATCAGAATTGGCTTGAATAGGAAATAACATACAGAGTATAGAAATCTATCTTACCCTGAAGAAAAATAGTAAGGGGGAGCATGGTAAAAGAGAGGACATATTGGAGAAGAAAGTGGTCAGTAGCAAAACACTTTTGAGGAGGCATAGTGTGAAAGGAGAGAGAGATTAAATGGGTAAAATACAATTAGCAATAGTAATTGTAAAAAAAATTGAAGCAAGTTTCTCTGATAAAATATTACTGTTCTCTGGGAAATGATGAAAAGGATGCTATCAGAAAAAAGTGCTCCTTTCTCAGGAAAGTACTCCATGAACAAAGGGAAATATACATATATAAAGTATATTTATATACTTTAATAGCAAGTTCTGGGATGAGCAGCTATGAATGACTGTTATTCTCAGTAGTACAATCATCCATACCTACTCTGAAGGACTTATGATGAAAAATCCTATCCATATCCAGAGAATTAACTGATTGTGTCTGAATACAGATCAAAGCATTCTCTATTTCTCAATCTCTCTCTTATTTTTTAACTTAATTTTTCTTGAAAGTTTGTATTTTCATTAGAGTGGGAGATCTGTTTTCTTTCATAACTTGACTTTTATGGAAATGTTTTGCATAACCTCACACGTGGTTTTTTAATAGGGATAGGGAAAGGGATAAGGAAGAGAACCTACAACTCAAAAATCTTTTTAAAAAATTGTTTGGAATGTAACTGGGAAAAATATTAAATAAATAAATAAACAAAAATGTTTCAAATTCTTTTTTAAAAAATACCTTACTTTAGAAAGGACATTGATAATTTGGTCAGTATATGAGAGAAGACAGTTAGAATGATAAAGTATCTCTTACTTAGGGGCAGCTAGATGGTACAGTAGATAGAGCACTACCTGAAATCAGGAGGAGCCGAGTTCAAATTTGACCTCAGACACGTAATACTTCCTAGCTGTATGACCTTGGGCAAATTACTTAATCCCAATTGCCTCAGCAAAAATAAATGAATAAATAAATGTTTTAAAATCATAAAAAAAAAAATCTCTTATCTATGTCCCCTGAAGATTTGTTGAAGGAATTAGGAATGGTTAGTCTGGCTTTGAGAAAACTCAGTAGCTGTTTTCAAATACTTAAAAAGCTATATGGAAAAGGGCCTAGACTTGCTTACATTGTTTCCAGAGTGAAGAACCAGGAGCAAGAGATAGAAGGAAATTTAGGGTTGATATCAGGAAAAAATTTCTACCAATTAGGGTTATTCAATATATTGCAGGTCAACATAAGAAATTAGATAGGAATTTTGGGGGGGTATTTTACAGAAGCCTCAGAGGACATGTGAAAGTCAGCAGATAGCACAGAAAGTTTAGAAACTTAGAAAAAGTACTTATGGCCAAGATGGCGGAGAGGAGGCACACAGCTGTGTAAGCTCTGCATTTTCTCTTAGAATCCATCTCATTACAAACCTCTGGATTAATGCTTGACTGAAAAAAAACCCACAAATAGTTACCAAGAGAAAACATCCTTGAGATTCGACAGGAAAGGTCTGTTTTTGCTCGAGGGCGGGGACAGTTTTAGATTGGGCACAGGCTGAGGGCAGGCAGCTGCAGCAAGAGCATGGGAGGCAGCTCAGAGCCAAGCAGACCAGAGTGGGGTGGGGTATGATCTCAGCCATCTCTGCGAGGAGAGCTTTGCTACAGGATTGAATTGCCCCGGCCAAGTCAAAGGGAGAAGCTAAAACACCGGGGTGGGGGAATACAACCCCAAACAGCTGGGTTTCTGGACCTGGTCACCCCTCCCCTACAGCATCTCAGCCCAGAGTCTCAGAGCCAGGCGCGTCCTGCTTGAGCCCCCGCTGTCCCCAGTCTGTGAGGGCCAACCCCGCCCCTCCCCAAAAAAAAGCAGAGTCCATTTGGATTTTTTTTTCTTTTTTTCTTTTCTAGTTTGTCCTGATTCTTCTCTGACAAATGAGCAAAAATTAAAAGGACCCAACGTTGACAAGCTTTTAGGGATGAAGCAGATTCAAACCCTGAGGAACTAAAACAAAGACAGTCTCCAGGTGAATCCCACAGGAGGAAATCTGTTCCTCAACACGAAATCTAAGAAGAAATTAAAAGGCTCCAAAGAGAGTCAGAAGAAAATGGGAAAGGAGGAGGCCAAGAGAGTCTGGAGAAGTCAACCCACCATTAAAGACAGAATGGATAAAGAAACCTTGAAAAAGGGATTAGGAACTAGAAACAAAAAATCTAAAAATAAAATTGGTGAAATGGAAAAAATTCCAAGAACAAAACAACCTTGGACAATTAGAAAAAGATATAAAAAAAAAAACTCATTGAAAATCAAATTGAAAAAATGGAATTGAATGACCAAAGGAAACGAATCAGTCAAACAAACCAAAAAATCAAACAATGGAAAAAATGTAAATACACTTGGGAAAATGAAGCCTGGAAAAGAGATCCAGGAGAGACAACTGAGAATTTTGGACTTTGAAAATATAAGAAAAAACAGCCTGGACACATTTCCGGAAATTATCAAACAGCCCCAGAAGTCATAAAAAGAGGGTAAAATAGACATTGAAAGAATTCATCAAATGACAGGAAAAATAATGATGATTGTTGGAGGGGATTGGGAAAAACTGGGACATTGTCATTGTTGGTGGGTTTGGAACGAATCCAACCATTCTGGGAGAGTTTAACATAATCAAAAAGTTATCAAACTGTATACCCTTTGATCCACAGGTTACTACTGCGCTTATATAAAGAGATCAAAAAAGGGAAAGGGACCTGTATTGCACGAATGTTTGGGCAGCCCCTTTGTAGTGGCTACAAACGGAAACGGGGTGCCCAAGTTGGAGAATGGCTGAATAAATTGTGGTTATGAAATTATGGAATATTTTGTTCTGAAAAATGACCAACAGGATGATTTCAGAAAGGCCTGGAGAGACTTCATGAACTGATGCTGAGTAAATAGCAGGAAAGGAGATATTATATACTTCCAACAAAATACTATATGATAACCCGTTCTGATGGACCTGGCCATCCCCCAGCAAGGAGATCAACCAAATCATTTCCAATGGAGCAGAATGAACTGAACCATACGAAGAAAGAACCTGGGAGATGACTAAAACCATTACATTGAATTCCCAATCCCTAATTTATGCCCACCTGCATTTTTGATTTCCTTCACAACCTAATTGTACAATATTTCAGAATCTGATTCTTTTTGTACAGCAAAATAATGGTTTGGTCATGTATACTTATTGTGTATCTAATTTATATTTTAATATATTTAACATCTACTGGTCATCCTGTCATCTGGGGGAGGGGTTGGGGGGTAAGAGGGGAAAAATTGGAACAAGAGGTTTGGCAATTGTTAATGCTGTAAAGTTACCCATACATATAACCTGTAAATAAAAAGCTATTAAATAAAAAATAAAAAAAGAAAAAATTCATCAATCACCTACTGAAAGGGATCCTAAAATCAAAACACCAAGAAATATAGTGACCAAACTCCAGAACCCTCAAACGAAGGAAAAAAATACTCCAAGCGGCTAGAAAAACCCAATTCAAATATAGAAGAGCCACAATAAGGATCACCCAGGATCTAGCAGCATCCACATTAAAAGATCGAAGGGCCTGGAATATGATATTTCTAAAGGCTAAGAAACTCGGTATGCAACTAAAAATAACTTACCCAACCAGAATGAGCATCTTTTTCCAGGGAAGAAGATGGTCATTTAACAAAATAAGTGAATTTCACCTATTTTTAAAAAATAATAACCAGAACTTAACAAAAAGTTTGATTTACAATATAGAACTCAAGAGAAACCTAAAAAGGTGAAAAGAAATCCTGGGAACTATATTTCTGCTGTAAAGATGTATAAAGAATACATGTATACCTTGTTCTAGAAACTAGAGGTGGAAAGGACATTGTACCAGAAAAAGGGTAAAGTGGGGGTACTACATCTCACAAAAAGGCAAAGGAAACCTATTATATCTGAGAGAAAGAATGGAGGGGGATGAATATAGTGGGTATTTTACTGCCATCAGAATTGGTTTAAGAGAAAAATTGTAGACATATTCAATTTATGGTGAAACCCCTCCCACCTCATTGAAAAGTGAAAAGGGAAGGAATAAGATAAGCAGAAGGGAATACTGAAACTGTGAAGGAAAGGAGTAAGATAGGGGGAGGAACTCTAAGGTGGGGGGAGGGATACTAAAAAGGGAGGGCTGTGAGAAGCAAGTGATGCTCACAAGTTTAATACTGGGAAGGTGGGGAAGGGGTAAAGAAGGGAGAAAAGCATAAACAGGGGTTAACAAGATGGCAAGTAATACAGAATTGGTAATTTTAACTATAAATGTGAACAGGGTAAACTGCCCCATAAAGAGGAAGCAGTTAGCAGAATGGATTAAAAGCCAGAATCCTACAATATATTGTTTACAGGAAACACACCTGAAGCAGGGAGATACATGCAGAGTAAAGGTAAAAAGTTGGAGCAAAATCTACTATGCTTCAGGTGAAGTAAAAAAAGCAGGGGTAGCCATCCTGATCTCAGATCAAGCAAAAACAAAACTTGATCTAATTAAAAGAAATAAGGAAGGGCACTATATCTTGCTAAAGGGTAGCATAGATAATGAAGCAATATCAATATTAAACATATATTCACCAAGTGGTGCAGCATCTAAATTCTTAAAAGAGAAATTAAGAGAGCTGCAAGAAGAAATAAACAGCAAAACTATAATAGAGGGAGATCTTAACCTTGCACTCTCAGAATTAGATAAATCAAACCACAAAATAAATAAGAAAGAAGTCAAAGAGGTAAATAGAATATTAGATAAGTAAGATATGATAGATCTTTGAAAAAAACTAAATGGAGACAGAAAGGAGTATACTTTCTTTTCAGCAGTTCATGGAAGCTATACAAAAAGTGATCATATATTAGGACATAAAAACCTCCAATTTAAATGCAGTAAGACAGAAATAGTAAATACATCCTTTTCAGATCAATGCAATGAAAATTATATTCAATAAAAAGCCAGGGGAAAATAGAGCAAAAAATAATTGGAAACTAAATAATCTCATACTAAAGAATGATTGGGGGAAACAGCAAATCATAGACATAATTAATAACTTCACCCAAGAAAATGACAATAATGAGACATAATACCAAAATGCATGGGATGCAGCCAAAGCAGTAATAAGGGGATATTTCATATCTCTAAAGACCTACTTGCATAAAATAGAGAAAGAGAAGGTCAACGAACTGGGCTTGCAACTAAAAATGCTAGAAAAGGAACAAATTAAAAACCACCAGTCAAATACTAAACTTGAAATTCTAAAAATAAAAGGAGAGATCAATAAAATTGAAAGTAAAAAAACTATTGAATTAATTAATAAAACTAAGAGTTGGTTCCATGAAAAAACAACAAAATAGACAGACCCTTACTAAATCTGATTAAAAAAAGAAAAGAGGAAAATCAAATTGTTAGTCTTAAAAATGAAAAGGGAGAACTCGCCACTAACGAAGAGGAAATTAGAGCAATAATTAGGAATTACTTTGCCCAACTTTATGGCAATAAATTCGACAACTTAAATGAAATGGAAGAATGACTTCAAAAATATAGCTTGCCCAGATTAACAGCGAAGAAGTAAATATCCTAAACAGTCCCATCTTAGAAAAAGAAATAGAACAAGCCATTAACCAACTCCCTAAGAAAAAATCTCCAGGACCAGATGGATTTACATGTGAATTCTACCAAACATTTAAAGAACAATTAACTCCAATGCTATATAAACTATTTGAAAAAATTGGGGATTGAAGGAGTCCTACCAAATTCCTTTTATGACACAGACATGGTACTGATAGCCTAAACCAGGCTGAAAACAGAGAAAGAAAATTATAAACCAATCTCCCTAATGGATATTGATGCTAAAATCCTAAACAAAATATTATCAAAAAGGTTACAGAAAATCATCCCCAGGATAATACACTATGACCAAGTAGGATTTATACCAGGAATGCAGGACTGGTTCAGTATTAGGAAAACTATTAGCATAATTGACTGTATCAATAACCAAACTAACAAAAACCATATGATCATCTCAATAGATGCAGAAAAAGCATTTGATAAAACCTAACATCCATTCCTAATAAAAACACTTGAGAGTATAGGAATAAATGGACTTTTCCTTAAAATAGTCAGGAGCATATATTTAAAACCGTCAGTAAGCACCATAGGCAATGGGGAAAACTGGAACCTTTCCCAGTAAGATCAGGGGTGAAGCAAAGTTGCCACTATCACCATTATTATTCAATATTGTATTAGAAATGCTAGCCTCGGCAATAAGAGTCGAGAAGGAGATTAAAGGAATTAGAGTGGGTAATGAGGAAATCAAACTATCACTCTTTGTAGATGATATGATGGTATACTTAGAGAACCCCAGAGATTCTACTAAAAAGCTATCAGAAATAATTCATAACTTTAGCAAAGTTGCAGGATACAAAAAAATCCACATAAATCCTCAGCATTTTTATACATCACCAACAACATCCAACAGCAAGAGATACAAAGAGAAATTCCATTCAAAATAACTGTCGATAGCATAAAATATTTGTTAATTTATCTAGTAAAGGAAAGTCAGGAATTATATGAGCAAAATTAGAAAAAAATTTCCACACAAATAAAGTCAGATTTAAATAACTGGAAAATTATTAAGTGCTCTTGGATAGGCCGAGCAAATATAACAAAAATGACAATACTCCCTAAACTAATCTATTAATTTAGTACTATACCCATCAGACTCCCAAGCAAATAGTTTAATGATCTAGAAAACATAACAACAAAATTCATATGGAAGAATAAAAGGTTGAGAATCTTAAGGGAATTAATTTTAAAAAATCAAATGAAGGTGGTTTAGCTGTACCTGATCTAAAACTATATTACAAAGCAGCAGTCACCAAAACCTTTTGGTATTGGCTAAGAAATAGATTAGTTGATCGGTGGAATAGGTTAGGGTCACAAGACAAAATAGTGAACTATAGCAATCTAGTGTTTGACAAATGCAAAGATCCTAACTTTTGGGATCAGAATTCATTATTTGGCAAAAACTTCTGGGAAAACTGGAAATTATTATGGCAGAAATTAGGCATGGAACCACACTTAACACCATACACCAAGATAAGATCAAAATGGTTCCATGATTTAGGCATAAAAACGAGATTATAAATAAATTAGAGGAACATAGGATAGCTGACTTCTCAGAATTGTGGAGGAGGAAGAAATTTATGACCAAAGATGAACTAGAGATCATCATTGATCACAAAATAGAAAATTTGGATTATATCAAATTAAAAAGCCTTTGTACAAACAAAACTAATGCAAGCAAGATTAGAAGGCAAGCAACAAAGTAAGAAAACATTTTCACAGTTAAAGGTTTTGATAAAGACCTCATTTCCAAAATATATAGAGAACTGACTATAATTTATAAGAAACCAAGCCATTCTCCAATTGATAAATGGTCAAAGGATATGAACAGACAATTTTCATATGATGAAATTGAAACTATTACCACTCATATGAAAGAGTATTACAAATCATTATTAATCAGAGAAATGCAAATTAAGACAACTCTGAGATACCACTACACACCTGTCAGATTGGCTAAGATGACAGGAAAAAATAATGAGGATTGTTGGAAGGGATGCAGGAAAACCGGACACTGATGCATTGTTGGTGGAGTTGTGAACGAATCCAACCATTCTGGAGAGCAATCTAGAATTATGCCCAAAAAGTTATCAAACTGTGCATACCCTTTGACCCAGCAGTGCTACTACTGGGCTTATACCCCCAGGAGATACTAAAGAAGGGAAAGGGACCTGTATGTGCCAAAATGTTTGTGGCAGCCCTGTTTGTAGTGGCTAGAAGCTGGAAAATGAATAGATGCCCATCATTTGGAGAATGGCTGAATAAATGTATATGAATATTATGGAATATTATTGTTCTGTGAGAAATGACCAACAGGATGATTTCAGAAAGTCCTGGAGAGACTTACATGAACTGATGCTGAGTGAAATGAGCAGAACCAGGAGATCATTATATACTTCAACAACGATACTGTATGAGGATGTATTCTGATGGAAGTGGATTTCTTTGACAAAGAGACCTAATTCAGTTTCAATTGATCAATGATGGACAGAAGCAGCTACACCCAAAGAAAGAACACTGGGAAATGAATGTAAACTGTTTGCATTTTTGTTTTTCTTCCCAGGTTATTTTTACCTTCTGAATCCAATTCTCCCTGTGCAACAAGAGAACTGTTTGGTTCTGCACACACACATATTGTATCTAGGACATATTCAACATATATAGGACTGCTTGCCTTCTAGGGGAAGGGGTGGAGGGAGAGAGGAGAAAAATCGGAACAGAAGTGAGTGCAAGGGATAATGTTGTAAAAAATTATCCTGGCATGGGTTCTGTCAATAAAAAGTTATTATTTAAAAAAAAACTCAGAAACACTAAATAGATACTTACTATAAAAATACATACACAGATACATATACATATATGTACCTATATACATGTATATGTGATATATATATAGATATATATAGATATAATTTTATATCACTCCAAATTTTACAGTAAATTACTGTAAATACCACACTAAAAATCCAATTTCTTCTCTGATATGGAGAGTCAAAAAGTTTTATTTGGATTTTTCAGATCATGGGGGCACTATACCCGTAACCCCCACAATGTGGAAGGGATAACTGTTGTAGAATGAGTTGATAGGAGAGAGAGGAGGATGAGAAATAAGCAAAATAAACTAGCAGTGTGTTTTAATCAGTCAATAAAGAGTTTTAAGTACCTATTATGTGTCAGGTACTGTTCTAAGTCCTGGGATACAAAAAGAGGCAAAAAAAAAATAGTATATGCCATAAAGATGCTCACAATCTAATGGAGGAAACAACAAGCAAAAATATTTTAAAACAAGCCATATTCATACTAAATGGTAAATAAGAGAGAGAAAACACTAGAAGTAAGATCATAAAGTTTCCTGTAGAAGTGAAAATTTTATTAAGGACTAGTAGCTAGTAGGAAGCTAGTAGGCAGAGAAAAGGAGGGAGAGGATAGCCAGAAAAACATACTTAGAGTTGAGAAATGAAGTGTCTTGTTCATGGAACAAGGAGGCCAGTGCAACTGGATAGCATAGTACATAGTGATGAGTAAGGGGTTGCTGAATTTAGGAGGATCTGAGGTCAAAGGCAGCCTCAGACACTTAATACTTTATAGCTGTGTGAACCTTAGCAAGTCATTTAACCCCAATTGCAAAGGAAAGGAAAAGAAGAAAAGTTAGAAAAGACTTAGAAAGAAAACTCTAGAGAATTGGGAAGACTTGACCTCAAATTCTACCTCAGACAGTTTTTTAGCTATGTCATCCTAGGCAAGTCATTTAACCTCTCTCTACCTCAGTTTCCTCATTTGTAAAATGGGGATAATAATAGGATTTACTGACAGAATTGCTGAGATCAAATAAAAATATCATTATGTAAAGTGCTTTTAAAACCCCAAGGCATTAGAAGTGCTAGTTCCTACAATAGTGAAAATTCATTTCTAGATATGAATTGAAGAAGATGGACAAAGAGGTGTCTTCTAACTCTGGAATGGTATGTCATGCGATCCTATGAAGGTGAACAAGGTCTTATTCCTATTTTAACTAGAATGATTTCAAAAGCTCTAAGAAGAGATGCATAGAGGAGTTTTCTGCCCCATATCAGTAGAGCAAATGAACTGATTGACTCCATGGGCTGTAGGTTCTATTTGTAAGTGGTATATAGACAAAGAAGTCAAAGCCTTTTTCTCCATAAGCTCTGAGACAACATGACTGTAGATGATTTGGGGAAATAGACTATAGTGAAGTGAATGTATTCAGCAACAAAAAATACGGGTAAGAAGAGATAGAAGTTATGTTGCCAAAGAACTGGAATTTGGTGACCAGAAATCAGATGTGGGATATGGCAAACTAATACTTATTTGTACTAAAGAAATACATTTCCATACCCCTCTTCTCAGTTTACATCTTAGCATGCACTATACTGAGTCTATTTTGTCAATTCAGTAAATCTTTGAATACTAAACTAAACTTCTGTCAATAATATTTCATTAAAGAGGTCACAGATCAATTGAAATGTTGTGACATTTGAGTACACAATGCTAACAGAATTAGAGAGAGTACAGATTCAGTTAATGAATACATTCTTTGAAGTCTGTAGTTTGTGGGAATCAAAGAACATATTGGGTTTTCTCTCACATGCTTGAAGCTCTGATGGTCTCATGTTCACCATTCAAAGTCTGGGTCTCTCTCCCTTTGCTCTTATTCTCCTTCCTCTGCTTCTCTGTCCAAAACTTTTCTTAATCATTCGGCTTTCACATCTCCTCATACATATTAGGGAATGTTTTATGCATCATCACAAAGCTATAAACATTTATTAAGCACCTGCTATGTGCCAGATATTGTGCTAAACACTAGCAATACAAAAAGAAGCAAAGACAGTCCTTTCTCTCAAGAAACTCACAATCTAATGGGTATAGGAGGGTGGGAAATTGAAAATAAACCAACAAATATGTACAAACAGGTTTGAGACACACACAGAAATGTATGTATGCATATATATCTGTGTATGTTATATATTTGTGTATGTTTATATGTATGTATTCCTATTTAGTAAGTAGGAATAAAGTGGAAATAATTAAAAGAAAGAAGGCACTAAAATTGAGAGATTGGGTAAGACTCTGTGGCAAAGATGGAATTTTAGTTGGTACTCAAAGGAAGCCAAGAAAGCATGGAAGTAGAGATAAGGAAACAGAGCATTCCAAAAATTGGGGACAAATAGAGGAAATGTTTGGAGATGAAAGCTGGAGTATCTTATTCATTGAACATTCAAGTATGTAGTAGGGAATAGAGTATAAGAATATAGGAAAAGTAGGAAGGGGCTATGTTTGAAATTTCCCTGATGTTCTGCTGGGCACATTATAATGTTCTCTTTTGTTTTGTTTTATTTTGTTTTGCATTCCTTTTCTGTTTTTTCTTTTTTCTTATTCTATTTTTTCA
Organism: Sarcophilus harrisii; assembly: GCF_902635505.1. Taxonomy (NCBI): domain Eukaryota; kingdom Metazoa; phylum Chordata; class Mammalia; order Dasyuromorphia; family Dasyuridae; genus Sarcophilus; species Sarcophilus harrisii. The sequence continues at coordinate 280,810,322 of NC_045426.1, read as the reverse complement.
ATTAATAAAGGGAAAATAGAAATATTGTATTTGTTAAGGCAGCCAATTCTACCAAATACTTTGTTTTTCTTTGCCCTGTGATGTTTGGAAATTTAGGTGGAAATGATTCCCTGTCATTGTGAAACTAACTGAATTTTTACAAGAAAATTTACATAAATTTCAGATTTAGAGTGAATCTAAAAGGACTGCTTGAATTTAACTCAATTTCAGATGTCTGTGTCCTTAAATAGTTAAACATACCCATTTTACCTATGTTTAAGATGTTTAAAAATGGCTCACACCTTTGGGTCCTCTTTTCCCTTCCCCACCACCCCAAGCTCGTAGGACTGTTGGGTCCAGTTACTTCATTCATTTCTCTAAGGTCTCTCCTCTCATGTCACCTAAAGATGGGCTTTTATCTGCAAAGAAGCTAGGGGTCACCTTGCCCTTTCCATCACTAGTTATCAACAGTGCATGACTTGTTCCCCCATCTCCAGGTGCAGAATTTATTCAATTGAATAAAAAATTAAGACAAAAAAAGGCTTACATCATATGATGAGGATGGCAATGGCAGAATGAAAGTTTTCTGCATAACTTTGTATTTTTCAGAACATAACAGGGATTGTTTTTCTTCTTAATCTCTCTCTTTCCTCCATCCTTTTTTCTTTTTTTTCTTCTTTTCTTCCCTCTATTAATGACCTTCACAAATGTTTATTGAACTGAACTGTTAAAAATGCCAAATCATTATGAAGGTTCATAATTGAATCACCTTTAAAATTGATCAGAATAGCATTTAGGAGTCATTTATATTAACTTTCCTACAATGATGATTTAGGTTTTAAATTGACTTTAAGCACTAGTGTAATATAGACTCACTGGAATGACATTTGTCTTAGAATCTAATTTGCTTCTGTTCTTTGTGGGAAGGGACTCCTCCAGAATAGCCAAGTTTCTATTAGAACTAAAGATCTTTTAGGTTATACTTTAACTAACAGGTAATTATTACTCTTTTTGTTCTACCAGTGATTTTTGAAATATCACTTTGAAATACTTGATATTGTTTGAGAGGTAAATGAATTCAATACATAAAAGGAATAAAACCTCTAGATATCAATCCCTATTGTTGGGATCAGGTGTGAGATTATTTTTTTCCTGCTATACCATGTTATGCTGATCTTTTATTATGTACCAGTTAGTGAGACAATGACTCCTATGTTCCAAAGATAGAATTTCATCATATAGAGCATTTTGAAATAGCACTCCTAAATTCAGATATTTGAGGGCCAAACAGTTTTTATGCCTAGATACATGGCAGCTAGATAAAAATGCTTTGAAGAGAAGAAAATGTTTTTATGTATGGATCTATCCGCACACTGAAAACGCTGAAAACTGAAGTCAATGGTCCCAGGTCCCTGGTCTCTGGGTAAATTATCCACCCTGAAGGCACAGCCTAACATAGTAAGGGTAATTACTTTAATATATACAATCATCAATTCCCTGATGGGCTTATCATCTTTTCAATCTGTTGGTTGCATCTGGTACTGCAATCTTAGCAGAAGGGGGTAAAATCTCAGATTGTTTTGACTCACGTTAAGTTGTTATATCTGAACTGAGAAGTAGTCTAGCACAATAGATTTGAACCTTGGGTTCAAATATTATGTCTGACCATATATAATCTGCAAAAATCTGGGCAAATCACTGTACTTCTAAAGGCTCTTTGTAATTCTCTAAGACTATAAATGGCAAAGGAGGTAACAAACTGAAAAGGTAGAGGGCATTTCTTCATTTAGGAATTCCCAACACCAAATTGTCTTGGATCATTGTATTGATCAGAATAGCCAAGGCTTTCATAGTTGATCATCATTAGATACTTGCTATTATCCTGCATATTGATCTCCCAATTCTTCTTATTTCAGTTTCAGTTAATATAGGTCTTAGAATCCACTCCTTCCAAAATAATTTCTTATAGCATAATAGTACTTCATCACAATTATATGTCACAGCTTGTTCAGCCATTCCTCTGTGGATAAGAATCCTCAAGGATTTCAATTTGTTCAATTCAATTTCATCACAAAAAGAGCTATGTGCACAAAAACATAGGTCTTTTTTTTTTCTTAGCTCTCTTTGGGATATAGACCAAATGGTGACATTGCTCAGTCAAAGGGTATGCACAGTTTTATAACTCTTTGGGCATAGTTCCAAATTGCTCCCCAGAATGTTTGGACCAATTCACAGCTACATCAATAACTCAATAGTGTATTATTTTCCCTTATCCACTCTAGCATTTGTCCTTTCTGATAGGTATGAGGTGGTACCTTAGAGCTTGTTTAATTTGTTTTTCTCTAATCAATTGTAATTTCGAGCATTTTTGTATGACTATAGATAGTTTTGGTTTCTTCTTCTGAAAACTGCTTTCTCATATTTTTTTCAATATTTATCCCTTTAGGAATAGCTCTTGGTTTTATAGATTTGACTCAGTTTCTTACATATTTGAGAGAAACTTGCTGTAAAATTTTTTTAATGTTATTCCATTAACATGTTTCCACTCTGCAAAATGTAGTTTCCCTAATTATGCCTTTTATTTGAGTCTACTTTTGCTTTTATTTTGTCTGAAATCGTGGTTGCTACATTTTTATTTCCTTTGGTTGAATCCTTTGGTTGGATTCTACTCCAGTCCTTTATCTGAACATTGTGTATATCTTTCTCTTTTCAAGTGTGTCTCTTGTAAATAACATAAGCTGCATTCTGTTTTCTAATTCATTCTGCTATCTGTTCCTATTTTATAGGCGAACTCATACTATTCACATTCACACTTATGATTACTAACTGCATATTTCCCTCTATTCTATTTTCCTCCTTGTTTATCCTTTTCTCTCTTTTTATCATCTCTCCTTAAAAGTCTATTTTGCTTCTAACTCCTGCCTCTCTTAATTGGCCCTGCCTTTTATCATCCCCTCCTTTCTCTTATACTTTTCTTTATATATTACTGTACACAATTGAGAGAGGAGAGGAGGCAGAGAGAGAAAGAGAGTCTTTTTCCCTCTTTAAATCACTTTTGATGATCATGAAGTCCAAGCACACCATACCACCACTACACCACTTTCCCATCAATTGGAAATACCTTTCTTTGCTTGCCTCTTTTATATGAGAATATTTCCTCCATTCTATTTCTTCCTTCCCTTCTTCCAGTACAATTCTTTTACTCATCCCTTAATTTTTGGCAAATAATTCCAACAAAATCTAATCATATCCAAACCAATTGTTTTCATGAATTTTTAAGAGTGATATGAATCTTCTTCTCTTATGAGAATGTAAAGTTTAACCGTATTGAATCCCTTACTATTTCTCTTTCATATTTTTTATGCTTCTTTTGATTCCCATGTTTTTTAATGTCAAAATTTTCTATTCAGTTCTGATCTTTTTATCAGGAATGCTTGAAAGTACTTTCTTATTAAATGTCTATTCCTCCTCCCTGAAGAATTATATTCAATTTTGCTGTGCAGATTATATTTGGTTATAATTTAGTTCCTTTGACCTCCAGAATATCATATTCTAAGCCCTCTATTCCTTAGTAAATCCCATGTGAACCTGATTGTGGTGATACTTAATTTTTTTTTCTTTTTGACAGTTTAAAATATTTTCTCCTTTCCTTCGGAACTCTAGAATTTTGCTGTAATTTTCATAGAGGTTTTTCTTTTGAAATTTATCTTAGGAAGTGGTTGGTGATTTTTTTAAATGTCTTTTTTGCCCTTTGGATCCAAGATATTGGGACAATTTTTTTTTTAAATATGATGTCTGTGTTCTTTTTTTAATCATGATTTTTAGATTTTAAAACTTTATCTTCCCTCAATCGACCTTCCAGATCAGCTGTTTTTTTTTAATGAGATATTTCACATTTTCTTATTTTTTTCAGTCTTTTAACTTTGTTTTATTATTTCTTGGTAGTTCATGGAGTTTCACTTGCCTAATTCTAAATTTTAAGAAATAACTTTCATAAGTGAGATGTAATACTTTGTATTTTCATTTCCCAATTCTACTTGTTAAAAAGCTCTTCAGTGAATTTTTTGTCTCTTTTGCCATTGGGCCCTTTCTGTTTTTAAAGTGCTGTTTTCTTCAATATTTTGACTCTCTTTTACCAAGCTATAATGCTTTTCAGTATTTTCCTGCTTTGCTCTCATTATTTCCTCAGTTTTCCTCTACTACTCTTCTTTCTTTCTTTAACTCTCCCAAGAAGTATTTTGGGACTCAAGTCCAATTATAATTTTTCCTTGAGGCTTCAGTTATATCTGTTTTCATATATTTGTCTTATGAATTGTGTCTTGTTTTGTCCTGCCACCATGGTGGCTTTTTATTACTAAGTTCTTTTTTATCATTTGAACTTTATATTAAAGTTGAGCTCTGCTTGCCTGGGGTTGTGGAGACATTTCAGGCTTTTCTTGTGCTGTTGTTTTCAGAATTTGTTCTGTGAAGGGGTCTACAAATCTGTGGTGTTTCCAAGGTGGGGAAAGTTATGGTCACCATTATCTCTCTCTGGCTTTAATCTTTACCCTAGGAAGGGGCCCTGATTCCCTGCTCTTTTGCAGTCAGAAGCACAAGACCATGACAACTAAGCTCCCTATTCCCTAATGCTGCAAGCACCACCACTCATCATTGTGAGCAGGGGCCCTCTTTCCTTATGACTAACCACAAGCATTTCTTTCTACCTTGGAACTGTGATCCAGAGCTACATATGGAAATAAGCTCTAGCTGTAATAATGACAGCAACAAGTCCCAATGTAATTTCTCTCATTTTAGTTGTCTGCCCCCTTACCATCTATTAACCAAAAACTATCAAAGCTGTGCTGCTGCCACAGCTATTATTGTTACCATTGCAGATTGGTACCCTAGACAGGCAGCCACCTTGGCCTTGCTGACCTTCTAAGTATTCTTAGGCTGGAAAAATGTCTTTTTTTGGCTTTGACTTTTGTTGGCTCTGACACTCCAAAATTTCATTTGAGGAGTTATTTTAAAGTTGTTTCGATGAAAATATTCACATTTCAGCTAGGCTGCTACCATTAATTTGATATTTTTGGCTTCAAGTGAGGATGTTTTTAATGATAGAGGAAACATAGGCATGTTTGTATACATTAAGGAAGTAGCTCATAGTAGACAGGAATGACTGAAAATAAGTATGAGAGAGAATGATAAAGTGGGCAACCTACAGGAAAAATGGGGTGGAATGGCATAAAAGTTCTAGGTAGAAAAGTCAGCTTTGGCTAAAAAGAAAGGTTGTTTTTTCATCTGAGACAAGGGTGAAAGGAGATAATAGAGGAAGATGCAAATATAGGACGATGAAATAAGAAGAGAAAGCTTTCAGCAGAGGACTTCGATTTTTTTCAGTGAAACAGGAAGGTTCTTAGCTGAGAGTGAAAAGGGGAACCGTAGGAGATTTGAGGAAAACTCAAAAGATTTAGAAAAGCCATTGTGGTGGATGAGATAATTAATTGATTAAGAAAGTATATTGCCTTGACAAAATGAGGGTCCAACTAAGATTGTAAAGCATAAATTTTATTGGACCAAGTCAGTAATGATTTGTAATTTTCTGTAGCTTTGTTCTGTAATACATGAATAGAAATCAAGGCAGAGGGCAGTGAAATTAATACAAGGCCAAGGCTTTTTGAGGCAAGATCTTTGATAGTATAGGAAGGCAAGGGTCCCTAGAAAAGAAAACAGTGAAGAGTTTAAATGATTCACCAATCAAGATGGGTAAGTGAAGAGATTATAGTCAATTCAAGGGTGATGTCCTGGGAAATAATTGAAAGGTGGAGAAATTAGTAGTCAAAGTAAAGATGAACATTAGGATTAAGCAATTCAAGGAAAAAGTCAATGTAGAATAACAATGAAAATAATCATATAAAGGAATTCATAAACAAAGAAGTAGAATATTGTGGAATATGGCAAGATAAAGGATATAACCAGTTTGAATACCATTGAGTAATAGGTTAGAATATTTGAGGGATTATCAGTATATTTGTTGAAATCTTTTACTATGAAAGCAGGAGTTAGAAAGAAAAGTGTTGAAAAAGAAAGGAAAAGTCCTGAACATTAACCACCAAAATATTAAGTGATAAACTGTTATTGTCCTTTGTTTTTGAAGAAGACCAATGACATCATAAGCTGATGTTTTGACTTGCTTTGCAAATGAATCAGATTCACTTGAGGCAGAATTGCACAAAGTGATAAGCCTTATTCACTCTTGCAGAATCATCAAAGTTGTGACAAAACAAAAATCAAGATAACTGGCAAAAGACCAGGATATACTGAATGACCCTTGAGGCTTCATCATCTCACCAAGCTTTTAGCACTCTACATTGGTCTTAGTCATTGGAACAAAATGCTCTCATTTACCCATTTCAAGATTACCTAGATAGTTTTATTAGGATGTGGCCACTTTGTATCCAACAGGTGAGAATTGCGTGAGAGATGGACACCAAAGGTGAATGAGGAGCTCTGAAAAGGGCTTGGCAAGCCCTGACACCAGAGGTGCTAATTCTCCCTGAACACCCCTTATAAATGATGATAAATATCATAATAAATGTGAATTTAGTATAAACTTTAATAGAGAAATAGTTACTAAATGATAGTGGTAAAAGAGAGAAAGAGAAGGAACTAGAGAACTACCATAGGTAGGTAAGATACACAAGTGAATGTGAAATCAGAGCTAAAGCACTTGGCCAGAGAAGTTGCAGAAGCAACCAGAACTCAATGAGTAAGAAGACAGGAGGAACAAAAATGGAAAAGATTTAAGATGAAAGCTAGTTTATTATCTTTGGAGCTTAAATTCCAGTGCTATGAGAATGGTGTTCAAGGATATGAAAACAAGTCAGTTACCCGTGAGGAACAGATATTGTATCAACAATGGTAGATAATGGTTCAGAATCACTAGGATGAAAAGCATATGATATGGTAGGAGTATATGTTAGTCGCTGAGGAAGGAGTTTGACTAGATTACTATTGTTCATAATGGTTCCGCTTCAGGGTAGTGTTTTAGCATGAAAGTAAGGAGAGTTAAGGGCAAAGCAACTGCTATAGAATTGTTGGAAGTCAGAGAAGGTTCTGGGAGCATCATGAATGACTGAATGGGAAGACTAGGAAGTTCTCCTTCTTCCAGGATAGTACAATAATGATAGGGAGACAGAATTAAGGAAAGATACATATGATCTAAATAGATAGAAAAACCACAGAATTATAGAACCTCAGAACTGCTTCCAGTATATCAGAGGTTATTTCATTTAACCCATAAAAATAGAGATTCAGTCTAAAACAAATTATTGTCTGATCACTACTTAAATGACTCCAAAAATAGAGAACTAGCATATCTCATGGCATATTTGTCCACATATGAACAACTTTATTGTTAATCAGTTTTTTCATGCATTAAACTGAAATTTATTTTCTTTATACCTTTCACTCTTTGCCCCTACTTTTGCTCTGTAGGATTAAACAGAACAAATTATCCTTCTTCTACAGGACAGTCCTTTGAATACCAGAAAATAGCTATTCTGCCCCATCATGCTCTTCACTGCTCTCATCTCAACATCAACTTGATGATTTTATGTATCATATTTTATATATGCATGTATATGTATACATATATGTATATATGTATATGTGAGATAATATTTATAAAACACTTATCACAGTGCCTAGTACATAATATGTACTTAAAACTTATTCACCTATCCATCCATCCATTCCTCCATCCTGACTATCCTCCTTTAAATGCACTCCAGTTTTTCAATATCCTTCCTAAAATTTGTGACTTAGAACTGAACATAATACTTCAAATGCAATCTATCTAGGTAGAATACAATAAGATTGTTGCTTCCTTGTTCTGGCTGTGTCTTAACAATGTCTAAATTTTGTACTAAGATTTGTTTCTACATCGCATTGTTGAGCTTTTGTTGCCAATAAATCATTCAGATCTTTTTTACATAACTATTTCAATCTAGACCTCCTTCTCCGTGTATTTTGTTTAGTTTGTTTTTGAAGCTAACTTTAGAATATTACTTTTATCACTACTGAATTTTATCTTATTTGATTTTGTCCCTCATTTTATCCTCCCAAGATCTTTATGGATTTTGACCATATCATCCAATATGTTAACTTTCTCTCCCAGATGTAGTGTAACTGTGACTGAAATACATACTATACACACTAGATTTCTAGTCTACATCTAGTCATAGATGGAAAAATCAAGTGACACAGAGCTAAGGAGTTATTTTGGCAGCAATTCATTAAAAAAAACCCTTTATTTCATTATTTATCTACTGTTCATTGCTTATCATATTTTGCTTTTCTATGGTTTCATATTCAACCAACTCTAACATCATCCAGTTACATATTCAATCAACTCTACCATTATCTAGTTACATATTTCCATTTTAAACAAGAATATCACAAAAGACTTTAGTGTTTTGCTGTTAATTTAGGGACAATATATCCACAATATTCCCCTTATCTATCAATTCAATCAGAATAAAAAAGATGGACTGGTCACATATTAAGATTAAGGGATGAGTAGCCATTGTGTCCCATTAGGACTATACCTCAACATCATAGTCAATGGAATTACCTTTGAGAAGAGTTAGTTTCCATAATTTTACTGCTAAACAAACTAACTCAGTTCAATAAGGTTTTGTTAATTGCCTAATATTACACAGGAAGTAGGTTACGAAGATGGGTGTGCCATCAAATTTTATGATTCCAAAGTCATAAGTTTTGTCATTTAAGCAATTGTCATCCATTCCCTATCAAAAGTTCTAGAGCAAAGTCACCAGAAAGTTGGGAAGAATTTCTGTGGGAAATTTATAGAAGTCCATGGATAAGAGTCATATAGAATGGGAAGAGAAAAGAATAAACTTTTACAGGGTGCCTACTATGTTCTAAGCACTGTACTAAATAGTGTGCTATGGTTGTTTTTAAATAAATATCTCATTCTTGAGGGTAGAGTCAAAATAGTGGAGTAAGAATTTAGCAACTTTGACACAACTCCTACAAAACTTCCTCCACAATGCCAAACTGAATTCTGAGTGTAAAAGTCAAGAAAAAAGTCATAGTGAATCATTTTTTCCAGCTCAAGACAGCTCAGTAGGCTAAAGGGAAATATCTGTACATGCTGAGATTGGAACTGTCCATGTAGTGGAGCAGAACCAGTATTGAGTAGGGGCAGTATCAACAATAGCAGAGAACAACCCAGCACCAGGGGTAAGAGAAAGAAAATCTGGACTTATAGAAATTCTGAGGAACCTCTATACTGGTACTAGGTACAGAATCATCTGTCAGTTAGAAACTCTATCATCCAAATAAGATTTTCAAAACAGAGAGGGACAGTTCTAGTCTATGAGCATTGTCATCCATTAGATACTTTTAGTTGTAGGACAAAAGGGAAGGTTCCATCATAAACAGGGGCTCTAACTAGTAGAACACAGACCTGAAGGACAGTGAAGAAACCTCTTTTCAGAATACACCACTTCAAAAGCATCAAAAATTTAGAGACTCCTCCATCCTCCCCCCCAATAAGCTGTCAAAGCAGTAAATGGACATAAAAGACAGAAAATCATACCAGTCTCTCACACACACACACACACACACACACACACACACACACACACATCTTGAGTGGAGCAGAACTCAACCTTAACATAAACTCCATGACAGAGCAGCATCATGAAAACCTAAAGAGGAGAGAGTATTCTAAATGACAGAGTGGTCAACAGTGATAAGTGCTTCAGAAATGTAAAGGATGAGGGTTAAGAAAAAGGACATCGAATTTAACAATAAAGAGAGCATTAGTGACCTTGGAGAGAACTATTTGTGTTAAGTGATGGAGATATAAATCAATTTGCAACAAGTTTGGAAGTAGGAGATAAGAAAGAAGAAGAAAGGTATACAAACAACTATTTTCTAGGAATTTGCCTATGAAAGAGTTAGATTAAGAGCTTGTTTTTGTTTGGTTGGTTTTGGTTTTTTGTTTTGAAATTTGAGGATTTTTTTGTTGGGTAGATTTGGATATTTTAATAAACAATAGGAAAGAAGAGATTTGAAATTATGGAGAAAACAAGAATAATCAAAGGGAAGGATTATATTTAAGGTCACAAATGGAGCATCTAATGTATCCTTTGAGATCAGAGCAGAAGAGGATATAGGGATATATTTGACATTTAGGATATTAGAAGACAATGAAAACAGATAATTCACCACAAATGACTTCATACAGTAAAGTGTGAGAAGAGATTCTCTATTGAGAAGGAATAAGGCCAGTGTTAGTGATTTGAAAAGAAAAAGGCTGATAATGCATGCAGTCGGGTGGGAGGAAGGGAAAAAAGGAGAAAAAGACAGAGACAGAGACAGAGAAAAACAGATAGAAAGAGAAGAGAGAGAGAAATTGTTGATTTGTAGCAGTGAGAGTGAGAGCCCAATTAACATTATATAATATGAATGAATCCAGATAAGGGGACTTAACCTGAGGAAAAAAGAGAAGGGTTCAGTAAAAGGTGTCTTTATAGAGAATTGGGTCATGAGAGATTAGTCCTCCAGAATAGGATATTATGTTCAGATAGCTGGATTTCAGATAGAGGGAATAATTACTATTTTCATATTTGTGGTGGAAAACTTGAGTAATGATGAAATTAAGAATATTAGCATCCCTAAATGTTGCTTGAGAACAAGAAATAAATTTAACAAGATAATATGATAAACATGGATTTTAGAAGCAATTTCTCTGCAGTCCTAAGAAATGCAAGCAACAGCTTATCTTCTGCATTATAAGCTCTCTGCCAGATGTGTTTCTTTTTTCTTACCCTTTTCAAGGGATATAAATTGTAAATATAATATTGCCAGTACTGGTTATCATTAAATTAAAGACCTACCCTGTTTATACCAGAAAAAAAAAACTATTTCAAAACATTTATATGACTAGAGACCAGAGTGCCAGAGGAAGGGAAGTGGGAACAGTCTATTGATTGTTATGTCTATAGCTCTTCAATGTATCTTGAGAGAGATAATAGGATGTATTATCTCAAATTCTGTTTGTCATATATTCATCAATGGCCATATTTGAATTATCCCATTATCACAAACCAACCTTCAAGAGCCATTTGAACCTGCAGGTATTACACATAGAGCATACAGTTCTGCCTTCTCCATCACAAAATGAATAAATGCAAATTATATTGCCTTCTCTAGAGTGAATTAAGGATAAGAAATACTATGTGTCTCTCTGTGTTTCTATCTCTGTGTCTCTCTCCTCCTTATTTGTCTATCCATTTTTCTATTTCTCTGTCCCTGTGTCTGTCTCTCTGTTTCTTCATTTGTCTTTTGAATTCTCAAGTAGTAGATTTAAAAAGGCTGATCAGTGAAAGCCATTGGGAAATGTTTTCTTCATGTTACATGGGAAATGTTCTTCATGAGTTCCTTATTCTTTTGCTTTTGTTTCCACATTAATTGCTTATCAAGCATCACTGTGTGTTTCTAAAATGCCTGAATTTCTAAAAAAAATTGATCTCATGTTGAAAGTTTCATTGAATTTTTTATGCCAGACCAAATGCTGCAACAGTAAATAAAAAACCACTAACAAGGTATAATCTATCATAGCCAAAGGGATATCCATCATCTATGAAATGCAGTAGGACATAAGATGTAATCTTAGTCATTCATCTTAGACCCCCTGTACCAACTATTACTGAAGTGCTGAGGCAAGACCTTTAGAATTGGATGATTTTTATTGCCATTTCTTACAAAATAGTCACTTATACATTTAAAAGCTCAAAGTCTGTCCTCATTTTCTAAAGGGGGACTCTTTCTATTTCTTAATCCAAATTAACATAGTAGATAATTTTATTTCATTGTATAAGCATTGTTTCATTTTAAGCAATTAAACACTAAAGCAGTTACATTAGGAAGCAATTATTTCCATTCCCACAACAAAATAATTTAATCCAAGGACTTCTAAATTCTCATCCTGACTACTCTAATACTCTTAAAATGTCAAAAGACTAAAAAAAATAAGTACCACAAGCATGCAAAGAAGTATATATGTGATATAATGAAAGCCTTCTGGCTGTGGAGTCAGAAGGGTTCAAATCCTTCTAACATTTATTATCATGTGACCTTAGTCAAATATTAAACTTCTCTAAGTGTCTCTGGTTTATGCTTTGTGGATATATTGCAAGGCAGTAATATACCCATCTCATGGAGTTATTCTAATCTCTAGTTTGAAATTTCCTTGCATGATTTCAATCTAAACCATTCTTGGTGAAGTTATCCTTGGTATTTAAATGCCCTTTGATTGTTTTTCCTAATGCTTCAGTGCATCAGCTGTCTTCTACCTTTATTTGCCTCCCCATAGCACTCATTCTCATGGTGTTCTAATAGTGTTTTCCACTAAAACCATGTTTTCCTCTTCCCCTTTACTAGCTCCTCTGTCTATCTGGTTACTATCCAACCCTAAGTAACAACTATCACCTGTTAACCCAGACAGCCAAACATCACTAGAGAGTATTATAAATGTGAGAGGCTCCAGTAAAAATTTGTACTATTTAGCACCAGACAAGGCTTGCCTTGCTATTCAGCAGGTTTTTGTTCATCTTTTATACCTTTCCATTGCAGTTTCCTCAATGATTATTCTACAGCTTTTGCATTTTTCACAAGTTTTCCAAATTGTTGTTCCTTTCTTGAGAAGAGTCAGACCATTAAACACAAATTCTCTCAAACCCCCTCCCTCAAATCTTTGCCCACTGTTTTCATCTTCTCACCCATCTCAGAGAAAGAGGTCTCCCTTGCAAAGGTAAATGTATATTCATTATTCAACTCCCTCTTATCCTCTCATCCCTTGGTTTTACAGGCCATCCATCATCTTTGCTCACATACATTTTTAATCATACTATCAATCTCCTTTCCTTTACACTAAAATTCTAATGTGTAGTCTTCAGTGTCTCTTCTTCCTACAAGACAGTCACCCAAAAGAAACTTCCAATGTGGCTATATTATAATAAAAGGATCAGGACATTCTCATTCACTGATATTTGAAAAAAGCAACCAACCCAATTAAACAGTCCTTTCACATATATATCCATTCCCTTCTGAAATCAATCAATTCTTTGTCCATCAGTTTTGCTCTGATATTCCATCACATTCACATACTCTACAGAGTTAAAAAGAAAGAATGGGGTAGAATATTTCTTCATCCATCCACCTCACTGTGTCACATTGTCTTTAACTGCAACTCCCTATATTTTCCTACTTGCTCACTAGTCTTTCTGACCCCTTTTGCCCTTCTTTGGAAAAAGAAAAGGCACTCTTAGGTTTTATCTTATTATCCTTCTACTGGAAATAAAAGCCTTAATCTTGCTCTTCATCTTAATTTTGACTTTCATTTTGAATCACCTATCCTCCTGTGCCCTTTCAAATTGATTTGCTATGCTAAATTTGTGCCAAATAAATAATGAGCTTCCACATTAGTTGATGCCATAATAAGGCTAGGATTGAATTATTACATTATCAGGGGCCTTCTGTGAAAATATATTACCGACATTTGGAAATGGGTAACCCTGAACATATTTAGTTAAAATGTCAGCTATTTTCCCATTTTAGCACATTGTTAGAATTGTTAGTCTATACACAGATTAAGACTGGAAGATCTTTGTTTTAAAATTTGCAAACTCTTCAGGACAAATGAAGGTACTTTGAGAAGTTCCCTGTTGGTGGATTTCTTCTCTTGTTAAACTTCATGATTTAACTCAATGTTTTAGAAGAGAAACAATAAATACTCAACTATTTTTTTAATTTTTGGTGATAGTTATAGCAATGATTTGCCTTTAACCTCCTGGCCCATGCATTAGGGAGTCACCTATACAATTGAGAATTGTACAAAAGTTTCCAGATTATTTACTTATTTCAGTTTATCCTATCCTCTACTAAAATCAGATGTAGAACTTAGTTATATAAGTGGCTTCAAATGGGGAATTCAAAGTTCCTTGAATAGATAAATTAAGAGAAACAAACTGAATAAGGTGTGCTGGTACCTGTGAGGGATATATAAGTATATAAAGCTCTTTTCAATCCTAAAGACATGTTATAAATGTGGTGCAATGAATAAAGTTATGGATCTAGAGTTGGAAAAATATGAATTTGAACCCAGCCTCAGACATTCTCTAGATGTGTGAGCCTGGGAAAGGCATTTAAAATTGGAGTGATTAAAGCATCTATTTCCAAGTTGTTGTGAGGATTAAATGAGCTAATATTTGTAAAGTGTTTTAAAAACCTCAAAGCATTATATAAATGTTAGTAGTCATTAATTTTTATCTATCTTATTTTCATAGGCATACTATATTTTCTACTAAATCTTAAAATCTATATGTGAGGAACTATGTTTTATTTAATATTTGCATCTCCCTCAATGCCCATTATAGTACTGGGTACACAGTAGCAACACTGATAGATTTTTTTTTAATTCAAGTGAAATATTAAGATCAATACAATATATATAGAAAAGGGTCAAGAGAATTTTTACAAATGACAAGAGTCACACATTATATAAATTTCTTAAATAAACACTATTACTACTATTATGACTACAACTATCACTACTACTACTAAAATTTCTATAATGCTTTCCGACTGACATGGGTAAACTGAATTTAACTTGAAGGAGGGTTGTGCAAAATCACCAGCCTCATTTTTTCCACTGGAGCCATCTGGATCCAGTGGCAAGCAAAAGATGTGGAGCATTGAGGTGGCCCTGAGGGCAGAGGGAGACCCTGGCTTTTTTAAACTAAGATTTTTAATAAGTCTCAATTTAACTGAGACATTGCCTAAACAGCAATTAAAGATAGTTATCCCAATTTTGATTAGTAAGGAAAAGGAGAGAAAAGGAAGGAAGAGATGAGAGGTGATTACAAGTTAGATTGACATATATAAGATTTCACAAAGAAAAGCTAAGGATAGTTTTTGTTTGTGAGTTCTTCTATGTTGCAGTAAGGTTTTGACAGGAATGTGCTAATTATAGGTCAAAGAGAGCTGAGCAAGCTAATATACTGGAGAAAAAAACGAAGAAGGGAACAAGATGAGGTGATACCAATTGTGAAGGACTTTGAATGTTCAAGCTAAAAGGCTTGGACTTTATTCAGCAGTCCATAGGCAGCCATTTAAGCTTTGTGGAGCATAAAGATGTAATCAGAGACATTTACAAATTTTGGAAGCCTTGCAAATGATCAATTGGAGGTCAGAAAGAATGGAGGCATAGTTAAGAGGTTATTGTAGTAGCCCAAGCATATAATAATGATGACCTTAACTATGATGGGAACAGCAGGGAGAAAGAAGGGTATGAGAGATCAGTGGCACTAAAACTATAAGCATCCTGAAGGCAACAGGCTATGTTTCTTTATAGTTTTGTATTATTCATAATTTCTTGCATGTCATTAGAGACATAACTAGAAATTCTTTCTCTTAAGGAGAGTGGGGGGATAGAATTTACATATCAAATACCGTAGTGTTACAAAAAGAATTTTTAAAAGCAAGATATCAAAATCTACATTTAATTAGAAGCTTATGTGCCCTCCCTCAAATGAATTTGACCTATAATGAAATAACAGGGGAACAAGGCAGGCCCTGGAAGAAGGAAGTAACTGGAATGAGATCCGGGAAGTTGTGTCTGAAGTTAGGACGAGTCATTCAGTCAACAAGCATTTCTAAAGAGGATGGAAAAAGAAATGAAGAAAATAATAATTTTTGAAGTACCTGTTACATGCTAGGCATATAACAATGTGATGGGAATACAAATGCAAACAAAACCAAAAACAGTCCTTTCCTTTAAGGAGCTCTTATGTTAATGGGGGCAGAGTGGAGAAAACATACAAAAAGAATCTGAAAAAATGATGTAGAAGAGGGAGGAAAAGATAGTCTGCAGATAGTCTGGTGGAGAAGTTCTGAGGAGAGGAGTAAACCCTGGTGAGAAATGAAGAAAGTACTTCAAAGAGGAAGGATGCAATTTATCAATATTGGCAGGAGCTCTGAGCACCATAATTATTTTTGATGACATTGGCTAATTTGATTGCTCATAATTGCCCTGGACCACATTGAGACAAGTGAAAATGACTGATTTCATGAGTATACCTACAGATGCTGCTTGTGTAATTTTAAGTCAACAAAAACTCCTCTACCTCGCAGAGGAAAAGACATCAATACATATTAAATATGAATACATAATAATGCATAATAATTTGTGTGATGCATATCCAGACCTCTTAATCAATACTTAGAGATGAGTCTCTCTCCTTTCTGAACTGACAATAGCTTTACTCAGTAGATGTTAAGAAATGTGATTGGCAGGTGGCATCCCTAGAGAAACTAGTCCATCATTCCCAAATTGAGATGATTGTCAGTGAATCATTGTGATATCACTGCACACTATTTCAAAGTCTGCTGACCACATGTTCTCCAGTCACAAAAATGGTACAGATACAAAAGTTGCTTAACAAAGGGGCTAACTACAAATTATGGACAGACTCTAGATCTCAATTCAATTAAAACCTATCATCTTTTGCTCTGACAGATGTAATTTAGGGAGAGGTTTTGATTTTTAAATCTATCTATATTTAATGAGGTTCAAATATTTAAATTTCTTTCTGCTGAAATTTTCAGTTTGGGAAGTATGCATAATGTAGGCTGTGCCTAGAAAAATATTATAGAGCCCTGAATAGCCCCTCTTTTGTACTTTGTGTGGCTTTGAATAGACTTTGAGTATACAATGAATAAAATAGAAAGGCAGGCAAAACCTAATCTCAAGTCTCAATAGGAATTAGCATATAACATATATACTTAGAGGCTGATTCAGGTTAAGAATTCAGAATGTGGACCTGTTAATTTCCTTCTAATAAGTAATATAGATACTCAAAGACTGAAGAGGAAGTTTAGAATTAACAATAAAAATATAAGATCTTAATGAATGAATCTTCTCACTGTGTGCATCTGGTGTGGCAGACATTAGATCATTTCAGCGCCTCACCATAGCCCAAATTTGTAGATCTTCAGAGATTAAAGAAACTCTGAGGGCAAATAGTCTCTCATCATATTACAGAAATGGGAATTGATTTACTGAAGGTCAAATAGTTCAATAGAGGCCAAACTATAGGCTTTTTGACTTCCACTACATATATGATTCCACTATCACTGATTTCTCTTAGAATATATTTAATTGTACTAATTGCTTATGTTGATGAGATTTTAACAATAATAATTTATGTTTCTGTAATAGATTAAGACTTATGCAATATTTCCTTCAAAATCATTCTATAAGAGAGTTAATGCAAATATTATTATTCTGATTTTTACAGAAAAGGAAACTAAGGTCAAGAGACATTGACTTGCCAAAGTTTATAAATCAACTAATTAAGTGAAAAGGGCATAATTTGAACATATCCTCCTAATTCTAAATTCATATTTCTCATATTCCATAGTATCTATCATCTAGTTAGTTTCACAGTTTATCCCTGGTTATGTCACAGGTTATTGAATTATAGCAGATCTTTTTGTCAAAAATTTTTAAAGAATAATCTATTATTGTTCTGTCTCTGAGAAGATAGATTTCCTTGCTCATATATATCCTTTGAATCAGTGTGAACCAGCAGAGAAGTGAATAAGACTGTAAAATTTGGTCAACTTAATTTCACCGAAGTCTGACCTCATAGTTGAAGATATGTTTTACTGCTCAGTTTTACAGCCTCAGTCAGGCTCAAGATAACCAAATTCTACCATGTCACATTTACTGCAGTCAATGCATGACTATCTTTTATCACAGATTGTTATTGCTTTTTGTCACAAATCACTTTGGAAACTCTATAGATGCCTCAATTTTTAAAAAATTTATAATCAAAAGAAATATCAAAATTACAGAGTAATTTTACATGCATATACTTATTTGTGTCTAATAATATCCATCTTAGGGCAGAGAGGAAGAAATAAAGAAAAACTATAAATTTACATGATAATTTTGTTGCATATTTGAAAGGAATAGTTATGCATAATAGATTTATAGTTTCATGTACTATGCTATTGAACTATGTTATGAAAATGCTTGTTTTATTCCATAAATCAAAAATTAAATAAAATAATGCTAATTCTTAGATGCTAGTAAATGAAAAGATATTACTTTTTCCCTTCCAAGTTCATGGTTTGTCAGAAATCTATCCTTAGATTACTCTTGGATGAACTCCAAGTTAGGAACCCGTGCTCTATGTTCTTCCATGGAAATGAGCTCCCCTTAATGATAATCCTTCTCTGGAGTAGATCTTGGATGAAAATAAAACAGCAAAAGAAAGGATTCGAGGGCAGCCTTGTTTCTGCTCTTCTAAGGAGGCCTAGCAAATATCCATGTAATATTGATTCCCAAATACTACATCACATTTAAGTTATTTTCTTCCCTTCTCTTCTCATCTATTTTAGGGTGAGGGATTCAGAAGAGTGAGGTTGGATCTATGATAGCATCAGTGGGATAAATGCTAGTATAGAAATTGCTTATACCAAAGCAAATGAACAATTTATCTGTGACTTACAATCTTACTTGTCTGGAAGCACTGAAAGGGCATATTGCTTATTCATGGTAACAAAGCTTTTATGGGCAAAGATATGACTTAAAACTTTGACTACCTGATTCAAAGGCAGGTCCTCTATCTACAATGCCATGTTGTCTTTTCCCCAAATCCTTAAAATTAAAAAAAAAATCCCAGCTCTCCTTCCTTCCACAGCATGACCAAGTCCTGTTCTAGGAGTCATTTTTAAGATAAAATCAAATAAGTTTTTATTGAGCAGTTATTACGAGCTTAGTATTTTGTTAGGTATTATAAAAGACACCGAAAATGTCTGTCTTACCTCTTCCTTCTAGAAAACTATAATCTGGCTGTAATTTTGCTGCAAGAGCAATTTTACCATTCATAATAAGTTATTGACACATGGGCAACTTGCCCATAGCAAACAAGCCCTAGAGAATTATCAGTGCCCTATAAATATAATTCATAAAAAACCAATTATTATAGAAAAAAGTTGGTAAGGAAAGGAAAGAAGGGATGAATAATTAGCTCAGTGGTTTCTGAGGCTCAAGGAACTCTAAGAAAAGAATGAACAGCAAGATTTTTTAAAGCCAAAAAGGTAGCTTGAATTATGATGTTTACAATTAAGACATTGTGCTGTAACCAAATGAGCTTGCCTTACAATAAGACTATCACTGGTTAATTGTACCCCTCCTATATCCCATAGGTAGCAACTTGCCTGCTTGGAACTTGGTATCTATAAGGACCCTTAGACATAGTCAGTCAACAAAACAAAATAATTTAAAAGCAAAATTTACCAAATGAATATATTGCTACAATTTATTATGTCAACTATTTATCAACCTAAACCTCATCATAACATGAAACAAGCTTGCAAACATAATACTGCAAGTTTGCTAACTATTTTATTTAGTTTAGCTGTTGTTTGTCCTTTATTTTTCTTTGCTTTTTTATAAAGCTTTTTATTTTCAAAACATATGCACAGATAATTTGACATTGACCCTTGTATAGCCTTGTATTTTAGATTTTCTCTTCCTACCCACCTCCTCCACTAGATTGCAAGCAATTCAATATATGTAAAACATGTTAAGATACATGTTAAATCCACTATGTAAAAACATATGATTCTTTTGCTAAACAAGAAAAATCAGATCAAAACAAAAGAAAGTAAATGAATAAGAAAACAAAATGCAAGCAAACAACAACAAAAAGAGTGAGAATGTTGTGTTGTGATCCACATCCAGTTCCCACAGTCTTCTCTCTGGGTGCAGATGGCTCTCTTCATCATATCATTGGAAATGGCCTCAATTATCTCATTATTGGAAAGAATCATCTCCATCAGAATTGATCATCATATAATATTGATGTTGCCGTGTATAAAGATCTCCTGGGTCTGCTTATTTCATTTTGCATCAGTTCATGTAAGTGTCTCCAGGCCTCTCTAAAATCATCCTTCTGATCATTTCTTATAGAACAATAATATTCCATACCATTCACGTACCATAACTTTTCAACCATTTTCCAAATGAGGGGCATCCACTCAGTTTCCAGTTTCTTGTCGCTACAAAAAGGGCTGCCATAAACATTTTTGCACATGTTGGTACTTTCCTTCCTTTAAGATTTCTTTGGGATATATTATCCTTTGGTTCTGAAGAAGACAGGTGACATTATAGAGTGATATGATAGAGTGGCCATGAATTGAATTTAAGTAAGGCAGTTGCACAAAATCATTATCCTCCCCCTCTCTTCCAAAGTCATGGAAGTCTAGTGGCAAGACCAAAATCAGGAAAACTGGTGATGGCCCAGGATGCAGTGGATGACCTTGGTGTCATTAATGTTTGACCAAGCTCTAAGTCCTGCTCCAATTTTTTTGCCTACATGGGCATTAGAACAAATTGTTTTTATTTATCTATTTTGTTGGGAAATTTTTCACACCCTTGGAGAAGACATTCCCCTAATTCACTTATGGGTTTGAGACCTGTTGGTTACCCCTAATATGATTTAGTCCAACTGCCAAGATGGCTTTATTAGGGTATTAACAATACCCATGTTACAGCTTCTTGGAGCCACAGGGGCTCCTTCACCCTGTTCAAATGATGAGATAGAAATACTTAGTTTGAAATAAACATGTGATAAACACAATGGCCATTCTCTTTGCCTAAAAGGAAGGTTTATTTAGAAGAGTTTACAGACAAAATAAGAGACTAAATAGGCATCAAGAGTGGCAAATATGAAATGAAATTGGGAGAGCATATAGTTAACAATGAAAAAGTAAGTTCCCCAAGGGAATTCATAATTAACTAGAAGAAAGTAAAGGAGGTGGGAATAAGTCATTGATTGGAAGGTTAGACTGGCCAGAGTTAGCTAGAATAATGAAAAACACACCATTCGAAAGAAGGCACTATGAGGAAGGAGAGGGAATAAACTCACCGTAGCTTTAGTCCTGAAAAATGACTTAGCAAAGGTCTTCATCATAACCAGATCTTTTATAGGGGAAATACAAACTTGGGTTTTTTTTTCTCAAGAAGACCAGAAAAGTAAAGCCAGGAACCCAGAGGGAAGGGTCAGGAGCTAGATGGAATGCACCTGGCTAACCAGGTTCAGTCCTATCTAAAGGTATGCTAATCAATATATCAAGGGTTGTTTAAAGAAACCAAAAAGTTGGAAGATGGACAATGGGGGTTGATAAAGATTTCCTTCCTGGATAATTTTGGGAATTATCTGATAATAGAATTATCTAATAATAGCTTCTTCCTGACAGCAGTTGAGAGTAAGTCACATCACATACAATTTCTGATATGTGCTGATAAAATTCCTAGTCCTGGATCAAACTTCTTGATGATTGTCTTTTCTAAAACCCTGAACTAACTGTCACCAACTTCTCTTTTTTTTAAATTTATTTAATAGCCTTTTATTTACAGGTTATATGCATGGGTAACTTTACAGCATTAACAACTGCCAAACCTCTTGTTCCAATTTTTCACTTCTTACCCCCCATCCCCTCCCCCAGATGGCAGGATGACCAGTAGATGTTAAATATATTAAAATATAAATTAGATACACAATAAGTATACATGACCAAACCATTATTTTGCTGTACAAAAAATCAGACTCTGAAATATTGTACAATTAGCTTGTGAAGGAAATAAAAAATGCAGGTGGGCATAAATATAGGGATTAGGAATTCAATGTAATGGTTTTTAGTCATCTCCCAGAGTTCTTTCTCTGGGTGTAGCTGGTTCAGTTCATTACTGCTCCATTGGAAATGATTTGGTTGATCCCATTGCTGAGGATGGCCAGGTCCATCAGAACTGGTCATCATCTAGTATTGTTGTTGAAGTATATAATGATCTCCTGGTCCTGTTCATTTCACTCAGCATCAGTTCGTGTAAGTCTCTCCAGGCCTTTCTGAAATCATCCTGTTGGTCATTTCTTACAGAACTATAATATTCCATAATATTCATATACCACAATTTATTCAGCCATTCTCCAACTGATGGGCATCCATTCAGTTTCCAGTTTCTAGCCGCTACAACAAGGGCTGCCACAAACATTCGTGTCACCAACTTCTCAATCCCACCAATGGATTAGTTTTGACCCAATGGCATCTATATACTTCTCAAACTCAAAGGTTACCCTGATGTGTAAGCAAGAACACCTCAACAACCAAATTTGATCACTTACTCAGAAAGAAAACATAAAGCAGAAAAGAGATCCATGGACCCAGACACAAATTTGTCTAATTGAGTACATATTTTATATGGGAGCTGGAAGTTGAAAGTGAAGTGAATAGAGTGAATATTGTCTCCCTCTCTGTTCACATAGAGGTTAAAGACAGGTGCATTCCTTATCATGCTGAGAACCACAAGTAGACAACCAGTCAGAAATAGTACTTTTTAAAAATATATGTAGCATCTCATTCCCTTGCAACTTATAACTGGTTGGGGTAGAAGGATCAAGGAATAACTTACCAAATTGTACTAAAATGCCAACCCTTTCAGAGGTTGGACCATCAAATAGTCAGAAACAGACATCAAATTCATCATCCTCCACTCAAGACCATGCCTTTTTTAGACCCTGGAAATTTCCAGAGGTTTCCTGGAAGCATAGTCCCTAGAATGGTTTCTATACCTCAACTCAGCCTTGCTACACATAAAATTACTTTTTTACATAATAAAAAAGTATATCAATAAAACCACTTTATAGATTCTTTAACCAGCTATAATCAAGATAATTACCCTTTATTATATCTGTCACATGACCTCTGTTTATATTGTCTATAGGAATGGGGAAAAATGACTTCCACAAACTCAAAAGTGTTCTTTTGTGACTATTATAAAGACATAAATGTTTCTTATTTCATTGTTTACATCCAACATAATCTGAACTTGTTCAATGTCCATCAAAAAATGGGTTAATTTGCATGAGATAAATCCTGTTACAGAACTGTCAGATTAAATACACAAAGCAATCCCCTTCCCACCTTCATCACCATTCCCTCCAACCAGGGGACAAAGCAAGGAATCTGCTCATTTCCTCTGAGAGTTAAATTCTGCCAGCTAATATTAGAAACGTAGAACTGTGGCGCTAGGGAATAACTCATACAGGGACAAAGATCTATCTGAAACTCTTCACTCATCAGTGCTTTCAGAATTAATGCATCAGAAAAGGCTATATTACCTTGAGAACAAATCTGTACACCAACTTTTTATGACTTTAAAAAGAGAACACTGTTCAATTTCTAACTGGAAACATTCTTTAAAATAATTTTCTCCTTCCACCATTAATTATATAAACTACTACCTTTCCTTCCTTTCCCTTGCCCTCCCCACAACAGCAATTCACTTTCTGGAACCTTAAGTCCTTCAGCTCTTCAAGGAGACCTCAAGGTAACTGAAAAGCCAGAATTCTTCCCCATTGACATTCTATTAGAAAAATTGGACAAGAAAATATTAAAGAAGATTCCTTTGTTCTACCTCTGTGTACATCCTCTGAGAATAATTGCCTTCCTTTTTTCTTCATCAGGTTATCATTGAGAATAGAAGCTGTTCTTTCAAAGTCTTATCCCAGAGAAAAGAGCTAAATAGAGTCTTAGTATTTCAGAGCCAGAAAGAACCTCAAGGCTAATCTGGTTCTCTCTTGTTCTAAAATATGAAAACTAAAGCCCAGAGCGGTTAAATATTTTGCATCTTACTTCTTTGATCAACAATTACCATATCTTAGTTTAGCATAACAATAAATTAATGGCAGAGTTGGGACCTGAACCCAGGCATCCTGTTTCCTAGACCACTATATTCTCTACTATGTGCTCAATTTATCTGTCATATTGTGGCAGACTTTCAGAAGTGTGGAAAAGATCCAGGGTGAATTTGAGGATGGGATAAAACCCAGGAGTATTACAAAAATGGAGGGAGAAAAGGATTTTTTTGTGGTGGTCTCTTCTTTTTTAATAATATGATTGTTCTCTGGGAGCAGGTTTCTTGGGGAGGTTCTCTGGAGGCAGCCCTAGTTTCAGTTCAAAGTAATAATCACTTCAAATGCAGCCAGCTGATAAAATCCAAATGTTTATTTTCTCCTTCCAAGTCTTATCTCTTTCCTTGGGCCCGGTTAGCTTTTTTAAAGGCCTCTCTCCCTCCTTGGTTCCAAGAGCTCTTGCAGCTTGTCTTTTAGCTCTTCCAGCTTTTGCCTCTAGCTCAACTCCAATTTGTGGCTTCTCAATCTCCAACTGATGCTCCCCTCTCAATCTTTTCAACTGAACTCTTCTGACTGAGCTCAGCTACACCCTTTAGAGGTGTAAACTCAAAGGCTGACTCCTCTTCTGAGAGTGGGATTATGGGAGGTGTGAATTTGGATATCTCACACTGAACCCTGAAATCTCCCAAAAGTGTGAACTAATGTGTGAGCTAATGTGTGAACTCTCAAAGGTGTTAACTTAAGCATTGTTTCTATCAACTCCATTGAGTATCACTAGGATTCTAAAACATTTTTTTATTTGTTTTGTTTAATGAATTGTACTTTCTCACTGATTTCTTCCCCCCCTCCCCATCCCCAGATCGGACTTGGTTTCAATAGTATAGAGAACACCTGATAAGGAAACCTCATGTTCCCTTAGTAGTCATTTGCTGTTTTGCAACTTCTAGTCAAAATCTTGCTTGGGGCTCTGAGAGATTAATTGACTTGACCCAGCTCATTCCTCTTCCATGTCAGAGAAAAACTTAAAAGCCGGTAGAGAAGTTCACTACCAATCCACCACAGCGGCCTCTCAATCATTCTGTTAGAGCAGGGATTCTTCACCTTCTTTGTGTTGTGAACCCCTCTGGGAATCTGGTAAAGTCTACAGAACCCTTTTCAGAAAAATGTTCTTAAATGAATCAAATACATGGGGTGACAAAAAGTAACCAATTATTGGAAAAATATTTTAAGTTCATTGACCACCACGCCTCCCTCCAGGTTTAAAGTTGCTGCTTTAGACAATTACAAGTCAATGAACTAATGGGATTTGAATAGAATAAATGATTCAAAAGGCTTATAGGATTTAAATAATAATACTTTGCTTGATTTGACAACTTTTTAATATATTTACAGGAAATTGAAACATCAATCTACAAAGCTGAAAAACCAAAGCAAATATAGTTTTTAGAAAACAGATCTCTTTAATAGAATTACAAAGCACTAGTGGGTTTCTCCATTCAGGATTAAACTTTGTCATCTAAGTGATTTGAAATTTCAGCAGCCTGAGCAGCTTATTTTAGAAAATGTTCTTTTTTTTCCCTCAGTGATAAGAGTGTCTACTCATATTATGCCTGATGGGAGAAAAGTACTAGGGTCATTTGGTCAAATTGTATTTTGTAGTTATGGGGATGGTAGGTAGAGCTCAAGGACTGCAGTCAGAAGACCTGAATTCAAATCTAGTCTCATAAACTTACTACCTGGGCTAATCACTTAACTTCCATCTGTTTTAGTTATCTGCAAAATGGGAGTAAAAATAGTGTTGGGGTTCAGAGACCCCAAAAATTTGGGGTTCCAGACTGGTTAAACCAGGAGCAGGAAGATAAATTTATGACTTACTGGTGGATTTGAGGAGTGCTTTGATATGCACCCCTTATTGTCTCAGAAACTTCGTTGTCACTGACCAACAGATTTTTATCTGACAGTCAGCAATGTTTGTGGAGCTACAGCACTCCCAAGGCGAATGGACCTTAGGTTATTGCTGCATCTCCTTTAGAAGCTGTACCCCATTAATAGCACCTACCTCACAAAGTTGTTCTTTGAAGATAATATGAGATAATATTTGTAAAAGTTTGTAAACCTTAAAGTATTATATAAGTCCTATCTGTTAGCATTATTGATTATAATACAATATAATTTTCCTTGATCTTCACTATGTATTGACTATAAAAAATGCTTCCCCCATCTGGGTCTCACTGGTTTCCTCTATAAAATGGAAGGAAGTGGTTGTGTGTGACAGTCACCTCCTAGTTTGTAGTCTGAAAGCTAGCCTTTGGAAAGCTCAATATTGTTTGATACAACCAGCACTCAAGCTAAGAAAAGTTCAAGTAGATCCTTTTGAATGTACTGGTGTAGATAGACAAGTGACTGATTTAACCAAGTTAATTAATCAGGAATGTCATCTGTGTCTACACTGTGTCAAACACTCTCTCCCAAGTATCTATGGTACTGGACTATGGCAAATTTCAAGTATTCCACAAAACTGTTTAATAGCTAACATCCTTGCATCTTGAAACCTATAATATATATATGTGTATGTGTGTGTGTGTGTGTGTGTGTATAAATGTATAGGTATATATGCCTATAGAGGTATATGTGTGTATATATATATGTATAGGTATAATATATGCACATATGTATGTATGTGTATGAATATATGTATAGATTTTTAAACTGACTTTTTTTTGACATTCTCCTGTTTCTCCCTGCATCTTGCCTCACCTATTTCTGGCTCCTTTCTCCAGTTCCAGTGTCTAATCATTGACCCTGTAGAGGGCATAGCCACTTAGATCCCTTGATCACTGTATTATGAAAAATGGCCTTCATGACACTCAGTTATCACTTATTCCCCCACATGTTTTCTGAAAACAGATTCAAGCTTCTTGAATTCCTTGAACTCTTGACTCTGCATTTTCCCTAACTGACCCAATGTCTGGAATTCTCTTCATTATCCCAAGTTCCAGCTAAAATCCCAACTATTGCATTGTCTTTCTCGATCTCCTGATAATGCCTTACCTTTATTTATTATCTTTCATTTATCATGTATAAATCGTGTTTATATAGTTGTTTGCATGTTATTACTCTCTTTAGACTGAACTCCATGAGAGCAGACTTTATTTTTCCCTTTCTTTGTATCCCCAGTGCTTAACTCAGTGTCTGGCACATTATAAGTGTTTAATTTGTTGACTTAACTTGACAATTACACTGGCACTTTCTTGCCTCTAGGTTTCATTTGGGGAACTATAATAAACTAGAATAAAAATCTCATCCACTGTTACTAGTCTATTTCTCCATCACCAAGGATTTGGATAACTTCAAGGGTGAATAGACCATGGCATTGTTATAGAACTGCAAAAAATCCTTTGAACATTTTAAAATTCCTGAAAGCAGGTTTTGTTCTGTCAGAGTAAGCTTATGAACTCATTGACAACATCTCAATGCAGTGCTGCTCTGAGAGTTAACATACAAGTAATTATGAATTCTACCTCTAGCTTTGAAATGATATCACCTTAAATCAATCAATGAAATCAACCCATCGCCTAAGAATACTAATGTGGAGTTGGCTGATAAATGATAATTTATGATGTCTTTAGCATAAGCAATGGTAGACTTTCCTAATAGGCAAAAATATGGTTAATCTATTGTTCTCTATAAAACTTCTTTAGATCTGATTGATCCTTTGTAAAAAAAAAAAAAAAAAAAAAAAAGATAGCAACCTTTTTGATTGTTCTCTTCTATCTCCTTTTCCCATGTCATTAATAAGAATTCTTGGATCTAAAGCAAGTTCAGTTATATGGATATAGTCATGCCAAAATGAAGGGTAAACCAAAACGCATCTGGCCTGTCCCATCGTAAGAACTGGGGTGAAGTTGGGACATGGAATTGAAGAGTTACAGTCTCAGGACTCTGTTGGGGAAGAGAAGAGTGCCAGGATGTGGTTGTACAATTAGTGGCATGGGATAGCAAAGGACCATGAGACATGATGTAGTGATGATGGATGCTGAGTGGAAAAAGCCTATTTACATGAAAGAAAAATCCACTGTCCTTAATTATCAGTTCCCTATACAAAGCAATTTCCTAGACTAGGTTATCCTACATTTTTTTTCTTCTAATTTGAGTTATAATTAGATACAGAGAAATGTAAACAGGAAATCCAGAAAATGGAAGTATAATTCTGCATCTGCTTCTATTATATATCTAATCTTGGGAAAGTCACTTAAGATCTCTGAGCCACAGTTTCCACTTATGTAAAAAAGAAGTTTGGAATCCATTATCTCTTAGGTCCACCTTTAGTTTTTGAGACTCTTTGTCTGTCATGATGCAGGCCCTTTATATTTATCTGAAACCAGATTTAACAAGAAATAAAGATCAAAATTAATGTTCAAAGTCATTAAGTAATATAATGTATTTCACAGAACAATGTGAAAAAGAGTTACTGAATTGACTTCTCTAAAATGATTCTATCAAAAAAGGAAACCTTCCTACACTTATTATCAGTTGCCTCAGTCATGTCTGAGTCTTCATAACCCCATTTGGAATTTTCTTGGCAAAGATACTGGAGCAGTTTGTTATTTCCTTCTCTAATGGATTAAAGAAAAAAAATAGGTTAAATTATTTGATCAGAGTCACATAGCTAATAAGTATCTGCAGCCATATTTGCACTTAGGGCTTCCCTATTCTAGGCTCAGTGTTTTATCTACTAAGCCATCTAACTTCCCATTATTAGAGTTGACTAAGAGTAAAACTTGCTTAAAGCAAAAATGTTTCCTCCTTAGATGCCAACGTGCATGATATCTTCTTCTGAACATATCCTACGCTAGCCACCCTCTGGAAACAGAGATTCCCTTCCCTTCTTCCTTCCCAGAATGTCATTTGCTGTATCCAAGGACTCTTAAGTCCTCTTTTCCTATAGGACCTTCCTCTGAACTTGGAGATCCAACCTCTTTAGGCAAGTCTAGAGCAGTTGCAAAACTGAACAACAGCTGTTCCTGTCTCTATTTCTGTCACCTCCCATAATAAACTCATCAATATCCCCTCAGGACCCATCCTCTTCCGCTCTCCTTTAGTCTAAGCTTCCTCAACTTCAAAAGAAAGAAATTGGGCCAAATGACCATTGAGGTTCCTTCTAGATCCAAAATTTTGATTCCTATGAATATGCATTTTCCTTTCCTATATTCCTTATGATTCATTTCATCCTAACTTTCTTCTCAAAGGTATTGATAAGGTTTAGATTTAGGGAACCAAAATGAGATTAGGGTTTCTGGTGGTCAAGGAGTTAAATGATAAGGTCTAGTGGCAGGTTTGGGGTTCAGGGAACCAAATGGAGAGGTTTGGTTCTCCTGCACTCCCTTGGGATTCAGCGCAAGGGTAGAGAGTTTTGGGGATTCCCTTCTGGAAGCACACATGTTCTCTGTAAAGGAATTTACAAACCCCAAAACCTAGTTTGATAAAAGAAGTTTATTATGGGGATTAGAAGTAAGGTTAGAAATCCTGACAGAGAGGCATAAAGTCTAGTTAGGAAAATAGGTGAGGATAAAAAGAGGATAACACTGGAAAAGAATATTATTCCAGTGAGCAGATCTATGGAAAATGGAGTTTTGCACTTGGGTGCCTTGGTGGGGGCTGGGACAACCAGAACTAATCAGAACCAGTGGGATCTGGGAGAACCCAAGTTGGCTCAGACCTAGTGGGGTCTGGGACAAGTCTGGATCTCCTATTGGAATTCAAAGGGATGCTTTTTGACCAGGATTTGTAATTGAATCAAAGGCTCTGGCATCCTGGAAAGACAACTTGTCTGGGGAGGATATGCCTCAGCCAGGAGGGGCTGGGAATCTGAAAGGAATCACAGATCAATAGGAAATACAGTTTCTTAAAGGGACCACAACCCGCTTCAGTATCATGTCTTAACCACCCTCTCTAAATTCCTCTGACCCATAAGCAACAAGGAGAAGTTATCATGTTTCTTGTTCTCCTCTGCTATTTTCAGATCCTTTCACTGCCACACTTGCTGAGAAATCACTTCTTTTTCAAAATCACTCCATTCTGTTCATATCCTTCCTATTTTCATCTGCCAGCCTTTAGATTACTCTCTTCTATAATTTCAACACTTGGCTCACAGTCTTCTCCACTCTTTCTTATGCCCCTTTAAATACCCTACCTTTCTAGGGACTCATTCTCCTCATCTCCCATTGGTCTCTGTCTCTAGTCTACCATGCATAAGAATGAGCATACCATAAATAGTATCCTTCCAGTTTACCCAATCAATTTCTGCTCAAAGCAGAAATTTGCTCTGAGCACCAAAATTCCCAGTTACAGCTGTGACTGAAGGAAATGCCCTTCTATGAAAATTCTAATAGTTCTCCATTGCTCTGCTGCCAAAATTTTCTTTCTCTTTTTATACTTTCTTATTTGTCAAACTTATTAGCTACCTTGGATTTAATTATTATCACTGAACCAATGACTTCCAAAGCTGTATAGCAAATCCTAATCTCTTAACTCCAATCACTCATCCCAATCTATCTCTAAGATATATTAAATTGTATAATTTAATCTGTTATTGTATAATTTATATAATGTATTGTAAATTATACAATAATTTGTTAGATATATTAAATTGTGTAATTTCCTTCAAATTACATATTAATCATCTCAAACTCAACAAGTCCAAAACTGTAATCATGATCTTTCTCTTTGAATCCCTTTCCTTTCACCCAGTGACACAGGATGACAACCTTACTGCTATCCTTGACTTTTCATTCTCATTTATCCAATCTATTACTAAATCCTGCCATTTCTACTCTACAATATCTTGCCCATATGTCCCTTCTCTTATTCTCATGGATGCCACTCAACTACAGGCTCCTTATCATCCCTTCTTTATACTATTGTAGAAGTTTCATGCTTGGTCTCTTTATAGTAATTATCATCCTTTTCCAATATATCCCCCAAATAGTTTCCCAAAACCTAAGCATGTCATTCCTCTACTCAATAAACTCCAATAGCTCCATTTCCTTTAGGTTCAAAGATAGATTCCTCTATCTAATCCTTCACAACATAGTTCCCAAACTACTTTCAACTTTATTGCATGTGATCCTTCTTCCTATCTTCCAGAGTCCAATCAAATGGACTTTCTTGCTATCTCTTGTAATACAACAAAACCTCTATCTCCCATCTCCATCTTTGCACTAGTGTTCCCTCATGCCTGAAATACAATCCCACCTCAATTCCACCTCTTTGATTGCTTTGTTTTCCTTTAAAACTCTGTTAAAATGGCACCTTCTCCATGAAGTCTTTTCTGAATTTCTAAGATGCTAATACTCCCAAAATATTATCTTGTATTTGTTGTGTTTATAGCTGTCTAGACTTATTTATGAGTAGTACATACTTCTCCCCTAGTTGAGCACAATCTCCTTCAAGGCAAGAACCTCACTTTTGTCTCTGTGTCTTACCAGGTATTACAGGGCTGGCACAGAGAAATTCTTTAATAAATAGGGTTGTTTTTTTTTGTTAATATGACTCACAGCCCCCTCAAGTTAAGTAACATAACTCAAGTCACTTCATTACCTGGTCCCTTTTGTTTAGCTGAAAACAACAACTAATGACATGGTCTGTGCATGACAAATGTTTACAACTAATATTCAGGTTATTCACATTCCTTAGACAGACAAGCACAAGGTGAGCACAGAGCAGATTTGGAATGATACTGGAAGAATAGCAATGCGGTCTCAAGTCAGGAGCAAAATTTAAGCAATAACATTGGGTTCAGATTGATTAAGTTTCCTGCCAATCATGTCATAATTCCAGTTTTGCTAATATGACTCTAGGCACAAAATAAATAGGCTTGTCTGTTTAAGTCTTCTTCAGTCCAAAAAACTTCTGGAGGGACTATGCTTATTGCTTAGTACATGTGTGACTTCAACTGAATAACTACACAGGAAAGGTCATCTTTCAAACCAAGGGAGGCTTTCAATATAATTTGGAGGGCCATCACTAAGCAATTATCTCTTCCTTTGGTCCCTTCTTCCCCATTCATACTTGCATCTCCACTACCCCAGCTTAGGACCTCATTTCCGACTGCCTAGGCTACTTCTTGCTCACTGATCTTTCTAGCCTCATTCTCCTTCCTCTCTAATTTACTTGTCACCCTGTTGCCAAAAATAATTTTCATACAATATATACATTTGACTATGCCAATCTCCTTTTCAAAAACCTTCAGTATATTCCCCATTGCCTGCCAAATAGATCTGCAAACTTATTAATACAAACATTCCCACCAACGGTACAAACACTATGTAATTCTCCATTTTCTCTTATATTATCCTCCATAGGAGATTACACACACACACACACACACACACACACGCACACACACACACACACACACACACACACATGGTATTGGGGGATTTCTTTTAAATCACTAGACTTGCCAATGTAGCATATAGGTTATTAATCTATTATTCCTAACCCTAACTATATTACAAGCAGACTATTCCATTCTATTCACATATTCTTTCATATCAATTTATATGCTTAGTTCTACACCTGTGCCATTCTTCCTGATTAGGCCCTTCAACAGACTTCAAAGGTTATATACAATGATCTGTTAACAACCACCCTTATCTTTTTTGGCAACCTACAATATTGATTCCTTGGAAACTGATATTGCATCAATTGTAGTCATATGATATCACCACAAGAATATTGATGGGTGTTATTATAGGGAGAAGCTTAAAATAAATGAAAGTGTGTTAGAATTATTACAAGGTGCTAAGTCAGTGGAATTGATAGAGATAATGGTTGTTTAGCCCCAGGTGCTTAACAGTTCTCTAGATGTACTTAGTACTTAGAGTTCACACCTTTAACAGAGCATATATAAGCTAGGAGTCTCAACCAGGATGCACTTCGGGAGATTCACAAGTCAGAGACGGCAGTTGGGCAGAACTGAGGAAGACAGAGAAGTGGTGGCAGACTGTCCTGTGGAGAACACTGAAACCAAGATCAGGAAGACCTCACGAAAAGCTAGCCGAGCTCCAAGTGAAGGAAAGAGACAATAAAGGCTCTGGACTTTAACTCTTGGCTGAATTTGAGGTGATTATTACTCTGAACTGAAACTAAGGGTGCCTCCAGAAGTCCCCCAAGAAACCTGCTCCCAGAGAACATTACATCTTAGAGGAGAATATTACAAAAGTGTGGCATAATTTCCTAAAACACTCCCGTTCACTCTCTTGGGAGGCAGCATGGTATGATGGAGGATCAAAATTGGAGTTCCCCAAACTAATATCAAATCCTGCTTCCATCACTCATTACCTGTGTCACCTTAGTAAATCCTTAGTTTGTATGGGTCTCAATTCTATAAAATGAAGTCTTTGGGATAAGTGAACTCTAAATTCTTTTCTAATGCTAAACCTATGGGGGGGTTTTGTGTGTGTGTGTTTGATTTCCTCCTCTTAATTTTGGCTATGGTTCATTTTTTCATCTATATTATCTACCTACATATATATATATATATATATATATATATATATATGTATATATTTCTATTACATATATATATACGTATATATACTGTACATATGGGCATTTCACAACCACTTATAATAAGGTCAAATTCTTTTTAGTGGTTATGGATGACATTTTGTAGATTCTTCAGCATTTGAAGATTTGATGTAAATAATATAATAACATACTAGAGGACTTCAAAATGTATAGGAAACTTCTCTTCAGATCCTGCATTGTATATCATTCATGATGATGAGCATGTATCTCACTTTTTGTGAAGCAATCAGGGCTAAGTGGCTTGCCTACAATCACAGAATTAGTATGTTAAGTGTTTGAGGATGAATTTTTTATGTCTTTTCTAGCAATAATCTTTGAACAAAGTAATCTCTGTTTTTGCATCTATCAATGAATTTTTTATGATCTTTAATCTCTTGTTATGACAGAAGCACAATAATGGGGATAAATTTTTGCTAATCTCTCAAATCTAGAAAAAATGAACAGAAAGAGGAATTGATAAAATTATTGGAGGATTTAGAGATCAAAAGTTTATGGTATTGTCATGGGAGCATTAAAAAATTGCATACATTTTCACATTACATGTTATCTACAAAAATAGACTGCATACTAAGAACAAAGAAATTAAAATAAATAGAAAAAACAAAATGCTAAACTACTTTAATATACTAGAGTATAACAAAAATAATAAAGGAATGCAGGAAATACAAACAAAAGATAGTAATTTAAAAGTCTTAATGATGACACTCTAAATCATCAGTGGTTCAAAGAATAAATCATAGGAACACATTTGAAGTTTAGTGATGAGATTCTAGAACTTTAACATTAATCAATAAACAATAAATAACCAATCTTATAAATTAGAAAATCATTTGAACATCAGGAAAATGTTTCCAGTCAGTTGAGAAATGATTTATCTAATTTCCATGAAATTATTTCTAGACCCTCCAAACTTTCTTCTTTAAGAAATGATGCATGATATATAGGCATAACAGTTCTGCAAATCAGCAACTTTTTATTTCTTCAGTTTGTGTAGAGCTATATTTTCCAAAATTTTTTCCCTATACTCTCTTATGCTTGTTGAAGTTGCTAGATATTAAAATTTGTGCTAATTTAATTTGGAGAATTATGTCAAGTTCTTTAAAGCATTTTTCTATCTCCATGTTCTATACAACAAATGTTGGTGTCTAAGCTACAATTATCTTCTTCATAGTCTGTTTTGGTTTATTTTCATCATGATAGTCACAACATGAAATGACAAAGTATCTCATCAAATGATGATTGCCTAAGTAAGTGTGCTAAAATACATTATCTTTTTCTAAGCATGTGCATCTGCAGTCTGACTCTAACCAATCTGTCAGAATTTATTTCATTGTACTCTCTCCAATGCATGATTTTCCAGTCCCAAGATTGATTGATAGCTATTCCTTAACCTTGTTCTGAACTCTCCTGTCTCTATTAATTCATGGAATCTATATCTGACTGCCATCCCTTCCCCAGGCAAGATTCCTTGCTCAGTAGACATAATGCCTATTGGGACCCTATTTCCCCACATATTTTATCCCATTCTTGGACTCCAAAACCAAGAACAATGTTTTTGTGTAATATGTAATTGATACATTTATTGATTTGAGTTCAATTGAGTTTAATTAACAAATTAATTAAAAAGATAACACGGTGAAGCTACCCTTTTTCAGATTGACAATTGGTTATAATATTTAAATGACTAGGAAGAAGTTAAAGATAGGGAGAAGTGGTATGTGATATCTACACATGGTAGATGACAAGAATATAAAGAACACATCAGTAAGCATTGTACTAAAAAGATGGACTCAATTAGATATAACATTTAAAAAGTTATTGGAAAGTACATTGAGGGAGTCATATCTGCATGAAAAGCTTATTTTAGGATGGAGAAGAAAGAAGGGTAAAAATGGAGGGACATAATTAAACTTATTTGTTTAATTAATTTGTCTTTAGTTGTGGTGAAATTATTGTAATGAATTTGTATAGATGATAGAGATTAACAAGTTGTAAAGTGCTAAATTGAATTAGTATCAAAAGTTGCCAGTGAAAAGTCACAGATCACAAGTCACCAATGAGGAAATAAACAAAAACACAGAATACTTTAACAATTAATTCGATTTGAAAAATATTGATTTAGGTCTTCCCATACTCTATGTACAAATCTAAGAACTGATAATTCAAAGGCAAAAAATGAAAAATGGTTATTACTCTTTAAAAAACTTACATTCTACCAGAATATTGTTATTGTTCAGCTGTGTTAAACTCTCCATACCCCCATTTAGGGTTTTCTTGGCAAAGATACTGGAGTAGTTGGCATTTCCTTCACCAACACACTTTATAAATGAGGAAACTAGCAACATTTTAGAATGGATAGCTAAATCGCTCAGTGGACTGGGTTTAGATTAAGAGGAGTTGAGTTCGAATGTAGTACAGATACTTATTAGCTAAGGGACTTGCTTAGCTATCCATTCTAAAATGTTACATATAGATTTATGATAACAATGGACAATAATTGGTGAACGAAAAGAGAAAATCTAAGGCAATGGCTTTCATTTAATAATTACCAAATAATACAGATAACTAGTGGTTATTAGCACTGTAATTATAATATACTAGTTGCAAATGATTTCTAGTTGCTAGTAGGAAGTTCTGAGTCTGTGAAATCATTAGAAAATTGAGTCAATTTGATTCAAGAGCATTATACTAATTCTCTAGGAAGGTAAGAAGTTGAGACAGATATATAAGAGCACTGGATTGGGAGTCAAGAATTCTCAAGTCCAAATCCGGCCTCAAATAATTACTAACTCTATGACAAGTCACTAAACCTCTGTATATCTTAACTTCCTAACAGGGATAATAATAGCATCTTTCAGAGTTATTGTTAGGATCAAATGAGATAATATTTGGATTTTTTGGTAAATAGCATTTTATTTTTCTCAGTTACAAGTAAAGATTGTTTTCAACAATCATTTTTATAGGAATATGAATTCCAAATTTTCCCTCTCCCCTCCCCAAGACAGCAA
Source organism: Sarcophilus harrisii (assembly GCF_902635505.1). NCBI lineage: Eukaryota > Metazoa > Chordata > Mammalia > Dasyuromorphia > Dasyuridae > Sarcophilus > Sarcophilus harrisii. The sequence goes on along the minus strand of NC_045426.1, from coordinate 280,773,964 downwards.
GCAATCTAATATAGGTTATACATGTGCAATTATTTTAAACACAATATAAACATATTGTGAACATGTTGTGAAAGAAAAATCAGAACAAAAGGGAAAAACCATAAGAAAGAAAAAAAGTGAAAATAGTATGCTTCAATCTACATTAAGACTCCACAGTTTTTTCTCTGGATGTGAATAGCAAACATGAGTCTTGAATCAGTGTATTGCTGAGATGAGCTAAATTGATCAGTTTATCATTTGCACAAAGTTGCTGTTACTCTACACAACCAAGATATTTGGTTCTGCTCACTTCATTCAGCATCAGTTCATATAAATCTTTCCAGATTTTTATGAAATCCTTCTGCTTATCATTCCTATAGAAAAACAGTATTCCATTACATTTATACACACAACTATTCCCCGATTGATAGGTATTCCCTCAATTTCGAATTCTGCCACCACAAAAAAGCTACTATAAATATTTTTATACATGTAAGTCCTTTCTCCTTTTTTATGATCTGAAATGTGGTAATATTTGTTAAGTGTTCATCACAGTACCTAAAACATAGTACCTGTGACATACTTAATAAATCCTTATTCTCTTCAAGCTTCTAACTTCATTGAAATTGGGAGCCTAATGGATAATGAATCTTGTGATACTTCATCAAAAATGTCAATTCTTTGTGCCTTTAATAATTCACAGGCATGGCTATTAGATTAGGGCATACCAGAGTTAACAATATGATTCGAAACAGATGAACACGGATGACTATAAGAATTCTGGAGAAAGAAATTGCCTTTCATTTGCTGACTCACAATGAGTGAATTATCTTCTGTGAAGATTCTGTGAATCTTCTGTGATAATTCTGTGAATTATCTATCAGTGAATTATAACTCTTCAACATGAAATTTTCCCTGACTCTCCCTGACTTTCAGGCACTATTTAGGATCAAGTAATAATATGATATTTGGAGCTAAAAAGAATTTTAGATTTAGCCCAAATCTATCATTTTATAGATAAGAAATCTTAAGGGAAAAGAGAGACATAGACAAAGGCAGAAAATAAGGTAGAAACACAAAGACACAGAATATGGTAGAAAGAGAAATAGTAATTAGTTCAGTTTCACTCAACTAACTAGTGAAAGAACTAAGAGTAGACCTCAGATGTCCTAACTCTCAATCTGGTGATCTCCCTACTATCTTTTGTTACTATCTAAATGTAGGGTCAGGAGTCAAGAGGAACTGAGTTCAAATCCAAAATCAGAAACTATGTGACCTGGCACAAATCACTTAACTTGTTTAAAAGTTGGTTTCCTCAAGTATGAAATTGGAACCCTGTAGAAGGAAATGATAACCACCTCATTACAAGAAAGAAAAAAAAAGCCAAGCAAATAAACAAAAGCAGCAACAAAGAAGAAAACACAATGCATTGATCTACATTCAGTTTCCATAGTTCTCTCTTTAGATAAGAAATGGCACTTTCCATCACAAGTGAATTGTGAATGCCTTGAATCACCTCACTGTTGAAAAAAGCCAAGTCTATCACAGTTTATCATCACATAATCTTGTTGTTACATGTACAATGTTTTCTTGGTTCTGCTCATTATCATTCAGCATCAGTTCATGTAAGTCTTTCCAAGCTTTTCTGAAATCATCAGCAGGGAAGTCTTAAAAAGCCCATGTGTTGAAATGCAAACCTGTGCTTTGGACTGGGAACCTAGTAGAACCCTAATATATAGGAAATGGATCAACCTGTGAACTTCCACAGAGCCTAAAGCGGTTAAAGGGGGATTATGCATCCAACCAAACACTTGGGGTGTATTTATATGTTGGTTTGTCTTATAATTTTGAAGGAAACATTCTTTTGTAAAAAAATAATTATAACTTTTTTATTGACAGAATCCATGCCTGGGTAATGTTTTACAACTTGCCTCTTGCCCTCACTTCTGTTCTGACTTTTCCCCTCCCTTCCTACATCCCCTCCCCCAGATGGTAAGCAGTCCTATACATGTTAAATATGTCACAGGATATCCTAGGTATAATACATGTGTGCAGAACCGAACAGTTCTCTTGTTGCACAGGAAGAATTGGATTCAGAAGGTAAAAATAACCTGGGAAGAAAAACAAAAATGCAAACAATTTACATTCATTACCCAGTGTTCTTTCTTTAGGTGTAGCTGCTCCTGTCCATCATTGATCAATTGAAACTGAGTTAGATCTTCTCTTTGTCTAGGAAATCCATTTCCATCAGAATACATCCTCATACAGTATCATTGTTGAGGTATATAATGATCTCCTGGTTCTGCTCATTTCACTCAGCATCAGTTCATGTAAGTCTCTCCAGGCCTTTCTGAAATCATCCTGCTGGTCATTTCTCACAGAACAATAATATTCCATAACATTCATATACCACAATTTACCCAACCATTCTCCAATTGATGGGCATCCATTCATTTTCCAGTTTCTAGCCACTACAAACAGGGCTGCCACAAACATTTCGGCACATACAGGTCCCTTTCCCTTCTTTAGTATCTCCTTGGGGTATAAGCCCAGTAGTAGCACTGCTGGATCAAAGGATATGCACAGTTTGATAACTTTTTGGGCATAATTCCAGATTGCTCTCCAGAATGGTTGGATTCGTTCACAAGTCCACCAACAATGCATCAGTGTCCCAGTTTTCTGGCATCCCCTCCAACATTCATCATTATTTTTTCCTGTCATCTTAGCAAATCTGACATTTGTGTACTGGTATCTCAGAGTTGCCTTAATTTGCATTTCTCTGATCAATAGTGATTTGGAACACTCTTTCATATGAGTGGAAATAGTTTCAATTTCATCATTTGAAAATTGTCTGATCATATTGAAGGAAACATTCCTTGGTGAAAGATAATCAGATCGTTAAGTGATTAAATGGAACTTGGGAACAGGGGAATTCATAAAATGGTGAAAGCAGAACATAACCAGTGGGTCTAGAGACAATGGCAGAGACTAGGTAGCTTGGATGAAATGCAGCATACTCCATTTTCGAACAGTGGAAGTCAAGTAGGTCATTGGTTAAATAGAAGAGTACAAGGGAACAAACAATCCTGTTCATGGCTGTGATCTAAGAGATTCCATGCATCAGATTTGTATCTCCTAAAAAAAATCTATAAAGTTCCATGTATGATGGGAAAGCTCAAAGAAACCCGCGTCCCCTACTCATGCTGTCATATTCACATATCACATGAATGGAACTCACTGACTCTTGATCAGATTTCTCTGGTCCTCTGTAAATGGCACTGCAATCTGGCACTTGATAGATTAATTTTGTTGAAGTTTCAACTTCTGTAGTCAAAGCAGATGAGTGATATATTCTGTTGAATACAAATAACCTTGGGGAATTTTTACTCATCATTATAATTAATTGTATAAGTAATTTAATGTTTTTCTCCTACTCCACCGGTAGGCTCAGGACACAAGTATCATATATTTTCTAGCTTGTAATAATAGTACTAAGAGGAAAGCATATGTAATGAATGCATTTGAATTTTATATATAATAGCATATAATTTGGTTGGTGAAACCTGATCCACCTGTCAAACATTATGTAACTGTTTATGATTTTCTCTTTAACCTATGCTGTAAGATATCATGGATTATAATTAAAGTTTATCATCAGCTATATTGCCAAACATGAAATATGATAATCTATGAGATAGATTAAAAAAGTATGGCCAAGACTTAATTACTGGGCACTGAGTTAAGCCATGGGAGGCTATGTGAGAATTTTATAAAGATGAAATTAAAATAAGAAACCACTTAATCTGAGATACATAGGGACTGGAGTAGATATATATATAAAAAGTTGTCAAATTTTATTCAAGAAAATTTCAACTAGAGGTAGAAAAAACATCAAAACTGAAAGAATATTGGCCATGAAAGCTGCCCACATTCCAATGGGTGGACCACAGAATCATTTCAATAGGTACTGGGCCCAATCTACAAGAGAAATACAGTATTCTAAGATCCACTTTGGGCTTTTTATTGCTGTTTAGTTGTTTAGTCATTTTTTTCAACAGTGTCCAACTCTTCATTAGACCCCTTTTGGGGGTTTTCTTGGCAAAGATATTGGAATGGCTTATCATTTCCTTCTCCAGATCATTTTATAAGTAAGGAAATTGAGGCAAACAGAGTTAAGGGACATGCACAGAGTCATAGAGCCAGTGAGCATCTAAGACCAGATTTGAACAGGCCTTCATAATTCCAAGCCTGGCACACTATTCGCTGCACCATTTATTTGTCCCTGAATCTTTTATTACTCTGGCACGTGAGTATATACTGCTAATTTGAGAATGCACCTCCTAAAAATCAGCCAACTAGCATTTATTAAGTATTTATTATGTTACAGACACTGTGCTAAGCACTAAGAATAACAAATACCCTCATAGAGCTCACATTCTGATGGGGGAAAGCAATACCTATTAAGAAAAAAATGTTGGAAAGAAAGATAATCAGTGCAGTGGATATAAAGGAGAAGTCCAGACTTTAGCCCTATTAGAAATGAAGAGATGGCCAGCCTGGGAGTCCTCCTTAAGTGGAGGTTCTGGGAGAAGTTATCTATTTAAAGAGAAGGGTCCTGGGGTTGGAGGGGGAATATATGAATTTCAAGCCTAAAGTGAAGGTGCCAGTTTCTGTAATGAGAGCAAATAAAAGCTCGAATTTGAACAGCTCTTCAAAATTTGTAAAGCACTTTACACAGATTATTACTTCATTTAATCCCCATTGCGACCTTGTGAGGTAGGTACTAATAAGAGGTTAAGTGAGTTTCCTAAATTCACATAGCTTTTTTTCTGATGCAAGAATAGCATTCTTTCAACTAGATTACTCAACCTCTCCCCATACAGAGTATGAACCAAGTTATCAGGAACAGAGTAAAAAGTTTGATAGCCAAAATAGTGATGAAAGTCATCTGTTTTTTTTTCTATATTCTCTTTTAAAAGAAACTCTCTAAACATTCTGCCACAGAGTTCCTACAAACAGAAATCTGACTTAAAGATTGAATAAGGATTTTATGCCATTTTATTGGAAATCAAATACAAGAAAGAAAACTGATTAAGACAGTCGAATGCTGACTTTCAAGATCTTCCACAATCTAACTTCAATTTCTTTCCCAGACTTGTCTCCTTAAAAGATCCTCTGAAAAAAGTAAACTGCATTACTCTTCATCATTCAGTTTCATCTTGCCCTCTTCCATCTCAGTTCCCTTGATCAAATTCTTGCTCACCCATGAATGGAATCCTTCCCCATCTCCATGTATTGAATTCCTTCCATTTCTTTTCTGTGAAGTCTTTCTTGCCCCTACCTCCAATTGAAAATGAACTGTTTCCTCAAATTTATGAAATACTTGGTCCGAATTTCTTTTTCTTGGTCCGAATTTTCTTTTTCCACCACTGCATCATAATTATTTGTATATCTGTTCCTTACTCTATTCAATCCCCAAATTCAAGTTAAGAAGCTTCTATAGTTTCTGGGAGAGGTATTCTGATAGACCATAAAGAAAATTGAGTCAGAGGCTTTGATCCAAATCTTAATTCTACTAACTCACTGTATAACTTGTGGAAATTCACTTAACCTTTTTGGGCTACAGTTTTTTTTTTCAATTATAAAATGTTAGCATTGTAGCAGATTCTAAATCTATGATCACATATGTAAGACACTATGTGACTCAGTGAGGACAGAATAGGAAAACTCCAATGCTTACAGGTTAATCTCTGCTTTAAGGTTCTCCCATTCATCTTCAACTTAGCTACTAAAGTGATTTTCCTACTGTGCACATCTAAACAGGTCATCGATGACCTTTCTCCTACCACACTCCATTCATTGAACTATTATGGCTTCCATTACTTTCAAGGTCAAATATAAAATCCTCTGTTTGTCTAATAAAGCCCTTCATAACCTAATCCCTTCCCATCTTTTCAGTCTCCTTTAACATTACTCTCTATCTGATACTTTGTGATCCATCAAGACTGGTCCTCTTGCTTTTCTTCATATACCCTATCTTCCAAATCCATACATTTTCAGTGGCTTTTCCCAAAGAGAGAATTTCTCTTTCCTCTCACCTCCACAATCTTTCTTCTCTGGCTTTGTCTGATAAAACTTCAACTTCTGTAAGAAACTTTTCCTGGTTCCCCTATTTCTGATATTATCTCCAATGTATGGTAGACATAGCTTGTTTGCAAACAATTGTTTGCATATTGTCTCCTTCTTTTGATTGTGAGTTCCTTGAGGACAGAGACTGTCTTCTATCTTTTTTATCTCCTCAACATTTAATACATTATCTGTACATAGGAATCACTTAATAAATGCTTGTTTATGACTTACTGACTTGAAAAACAATTCTTGACCCTAATGGGCTTACATTCTATATTACAGAACCTAGATCATATTGTTTTATATTCCCAGTATCTTGTACATAGAATGCAGTTAATAAATGCTTGTTAAGTTGAATTGACATAAGAAAAGACCATGAGAATAATTGTTGGAAATTAATTGGACTTGGTTATACAATAATGGTGTCTAGTATGTTGAACAATCTTTTCAATCACTTGTGAATATTTTTACACATTCACAAATTAATAATGCATAATGTCCAGGTGGTTAGATGAAAACTTCAACAAATCAATCTGATTAGCCGCCTGTGTATGATGCAAAGCTCCAACTCTTATACAATTACATTAAATATAAATCTGAACTGATATAACTAATATCACAAATCATATAAATTTCAGTGAGCAATGAAGATTTTCCTTAATTGGTAATAAAAACTGACAAGTGCATCTGTCTACTAAGAGTGAAATTGCCAGCTAGAATTAGTGTTTCTATAATGAGTTCTATAGTGAAATGTGGCAATTAAAAATAGGTCCTACCTCAAAACAGCAACCAATCTACACATGAAGAAGTCATTACTTTTTATTAATTGTAACATGAAATAATGATTAGTGGATGACTTTATGTTGAGTTAAAAGAGACAGATAATGGTTACAAAAAAACTGACAGAATTTCTGGTCTTTATGACTTTTTTCAGCTAATTATTATTATTATGTGGCATCTACTTCTTTGGAACAAATACCCTTGGATAAAATCTTTGCTAGTATTGTCACAGCTGCAGAAATATGGCCTGGCTTTCCATCTCCACAATTCCCCTTAACCCTAAAATTCATAACAAAAACATTTATTATCTAAACAACTTCTATAAATTATGAAACTGACAAAGCCCCAAGAGGCCAACATGAGAGTCTGATAACTAGACTTCATAGGAAAAATAGTCACTGCCTACTAATAAAGCAAAGAGGTATTTACAGAAAACCATCAGAGATAAATATTAGGATTAAATTGAAGGCAATCTTAATGTAAAAAATGGAAGTGGATCCATTTAGAAATAATTTTCTTGGCATGTGTACATATATTCAGAACTATATTTAGCAAAAATATTTAGGGAGAGAAAGCAGAGTGATCATTGCTGAAATATAAAACTATAGCATTCTGAAATAAAAAACAATTAATTTTGAAAGGAAAGTCAGGTTAATTGTATTCTAGCAGCTAAGTTATGATAATTTCAGGTGCTTTCATGATTTATGTGTATTAGTGTACTCCACTGATGATTTTATTCTAATTGGAAGAGAAGTAGGAAATAGAAGAGGATTATTAGCTGTTCCCTCTTTATTATCTGAGATTTGGGGACAAGAGGGAGATAGGAGATAGAAGTCTTATCTATAAGACAGTCCTGTATTGGCGCTGTTCCTGGAGCAACTGCTGGAGCAAGAGACAAAGAGAAATAGCACTGTGTACAGCATAAGAAAAAGTTTGGAAGGCCAGGGGAGGTTCTTCCAAGCTTCGTTCTCTCTTCTGATGTAAAGTCCAGGATATTCAAGTCTCCCCCCCTGACTGGACTCCCATATCTACATTTCCCCCTATTAATTGTGAGGCAGGATTCCTTTTATCTCCCAATATATAACATCTACCTCTGCTAAGAGTATGAACTTTAATGGACAATCTTGAATAGTGAATTTTTGCTTACCTCACTGAACTTCTCTCCAATTCTTCAATATTTAAGAGTCAGCTTACTCCCATCCCAATAAACTTGCATGATTCTAGTGATTTGTTACACCAGCTACCAATATATAAATCCCTTTCTCTATACTCAACTCCCTACTCCCTTATGCATATTCATCACAACTTTACTCCACTAATGTCCCACTATTTATCTCTTTCATTGTGTTATCTACAATATCTCTCTGCAATTAACAAATATATTTTCATTTTAAACCTCATGCTTTTTCATCCTTTCCATCTTCTGGGAAACATGACTTTCTCCCAATAAAACTATATTCTTGACCTTCCTTTCCACTAGTTGCACTCTTGACTTTTCCAACAAACTATTCTATTATCTCCACTCTTTTTAATATTCAATCTACTCCCATCTACTGTCTCATTCCCTATTGTCTATAAACATAGCCACATCTCATGCATACTCAAATACCTAAATTTAATCTGACTATCCCTGCTAGCTACCATCCTATATACCTCCATTCCCTTTTCTCAAACATATTGAAAATGTACACTACAATCAGTGTCTCCATGCCCATACTTTTCACTGACTTCTACAGCTTCTGCAATCTGTATTCCAGTCTCATCATTAACCAAAAATGCCATCTAGTGACCATTTTTCAATCCTTATCCACCTTGACTTTTCTGTACCATTTGATCTCTATCCATTTCTATGTACTTTCTCCTTTCTAGGTTTTCTTGAAACTGCTTTCTCCTGGATTTGCTCCTATTTGTAATTCATGTCGCATTCAATAACCATGAGTATCTCCATAAATCCTGTCCTACCTCTCTTCTACCTTATTTGTATACTGACATATTTAATAAATTCATTACCACCTAAAGATTCATCATTTCCATTTAGAAATTACATATATATGTATATATATATATATATATATATACATATATGGTGTGTAAATATGTGTCTATGTATGTGTGTCTGTGCTTATGTATATCTCCAGTGCCACTTTCATTGCTGAATTACAGTCATGCATCTACAATTGCTTATCAGACAGATTAAACTGGATGTGCCATAGGTATCTCAAATTCAACATGTCAAAAAACACCCATAATCTTTCCTTCCAAACTGTTTCCCACTACCAACTTCTTTATTATTCTTGGGGGCAAAACTATCTTCTTTCCTGTTACCCAGTCTTTCAACCTTGGTTTTCTCCTCAATTTCTCATTCTCACCCATTCATATATCTAATCTGTTGCCAAATCTCATTATATTTATTTTCATTTCATCTCTTTATAGCCACAATCGAAGTTCAGATTTTCATCGTCTCAACATAGAATTACTACAGTAGCATTCTAACCAATCTCCTTGACTCAAATGTCTCCTCACTTTTGTCCATTCTCTACATGGATGCCAAAACGAGTTTTCTAAATCATAATTCTGACCATATAGTTTCCTGTCCTATTTAATGAGCTCTAGTAGTACCTATAGCATCATAGGTCAACTTTTCTGATTAGCATTTAAAACTCTTTCTTGGTCTATGGTTCCTTGGTACTATGAACAATCATTGTACATTTATTCTCTTCTTTCAATGTTCAATCATTCAAGACATGTCAAAACACTTTGTGATGCCATTTGGACTTTTCTTGGCAGAGATGTTAGGAGGGTTTGTTATTTCCTTCTCTGCTTCATTTTTATAGATGAGGAAAGTAAGGCAAAGGGAGTTAATGACTTGCCTAGAATTATAAAGCTAGCTTTGACCTCAAGTTTTTCTGACTCCAAATTTGGCATCAATAAATTGCTTTACCTACCTGTCCTTCATTCCCCTGTGCAGTCTGCAATTTAGTTATACTTACCTACCTGTTATGACTCAAACATGACATTTCATCTCCCAACTCCATGGTTTTTTTTTTTGCTAGATTTTCCTGTGCTTAGAATTTTTCTGTTCCTCTTATCTTTGTCTCTTAATTTCCTTGGCTCCTTTCAAGATTCAGCTCAAATGCCTCCTTCCTCAAGAGCCCTTTATTCTCAGCTATCAATACATTTCTGTCCTTTTCCTTCCTCAGATATCAATTAAAATCTTCCTTCTAAAAGAAGCCTTTCCTTGTCCCCTGTATGTCAATCCGTTCTCTCAGAGATTATCTCCAATTCATCTTCTAGATATCTTGCTTCTCCATAGTTATTTCCACGTTATCTTCTCCATTAGATTGTGAATTCCTTGAGAGCTGACACTGTTTTTGTCTTTCTTTGAATGTCTACCACTTTCAATTGTACTTGTCACACAAACTTGACTTTCCCTATGTGTATCTCTTGTGTGAACTTCATTATATGTCTCCCTCACCCCACCCCCAATTAGAATGTATGTTCCTTGAAGACAAAAGCTAGAATTTTTTGGTTTGTTTTTGTGTCTCTAATGCTAAATATAGTGCTGGCACAGAGTAAGCACTTCATAAATGCTTATTGATTGAGTTATCCATAGTGCTTTGGATGGGAGAATTTATAAATAAGGTGAGGGTTGGAATTCAATAAATGAAGATCTAGTATCACCCTATTTAGAATTAAAGATGAGGAACTGAAGGCAAAAAGACCAAGATAAATAGGAAAATAAAATAACAGTGAGCCCAATTAAAAAGAAAAAAAATAATAATCAAACCATCTAGAAAAAGAAACTGTATAGTAAGTACTATGTAATTAAGAGTAACAATAGAATTATCAGTGATGAAAGGTACGACTCAAAATGACAATGGAGAAAGTGCAAAAATGTTTATTTGGCATATAAAGGATATCAAATTATTTTTAAATTAAATGGGAAATGGAACAAGAGAAAATGGAAAATGCAAAGAAGACTAAGAGAGAGAGAGAGAGAGAGAGAGAGAGAGAGAGAGAGAGAGAAGAAGGAGGGAAGGAGGTAGAGAGAAAGAAAGGGAAGGAAACAGAGAGGAAGGAGGGAGGGATAAAGACAGAAAGTATTATGGATTTGAAACTCAAATATATAGAATTGGAAAAATAATGGAAGTGACTCAAAAATCAACATTTGAAAAATACATGAATTCTATGTAATCCAGATAATTGACATTAAAAACTGAATCCAAAGAGATAAACTAAAAAATCATAGTTCTCCCAGAAAAAAATATTAAATAAAAAAATCTTAAACACCACAATTGATGAAATAATTTTTTTAATTGCCCATCTTTATTAGAGAGAAATCACAAAGTATGAGGTCACATAATTCACAGTTAACTAACAAAAGAAATCACAAATTTTTCTGAGAAATGCAGTGATAAAATTAAACAATTTTAGTATCAAACAACAAATATTCTAAGTGGCTTTCAAAAAAAATTTACACCAGGGAAAATCGGTTTGAATCATTTAAAATCACCATCTATTTATAGAATTGAAAAGGGGAAATTTCAATAAAATATTTTGAAAAGAAGGAAGAATAATAAACCTGAAAAAATAAATAAGTAATTAATAAGAAAAAGACTAAGCAATGAAAACAATGCATTATGTTTCTAGGACTAAACAAAATTTCAAAAAATTAATTTAGTTTTCACTGGTGTATCTTGTTTTATGTCATATTCATTTCTAAAAAACATCAATCCTTTATACAACTGTTAAAGGAACATTCATAACAGCTTTTTTTTTAAAGAAATAAATTGTTTAGCCAAAGTAGTTACATTAACTGCAGTATACTAAAATCATAGCTTCCCCCTTCTGGAATGGAAAGAGATATGTATTTTATTAACTTTTCTATAAGGTCATTTTTTCAAAGTTTCTATAATTTTGCTTCATTCATCATTTATTTAGGTAATTTGATTTTCCAGCCTCTTCTTTTTAAGCATATTAGCTGAAAATATCTTGAATTTGTTAGTCTTTTCAAAGAATAATATTTAATTTTCTTTCTCATTCTACATTTTTTGTTTCTTCTTTTGTGCTTATTTTAATAGAATATTCCTCATGATAGCCAATGAAAGCAGGAAAAGTCTTCATTGGATAGACCTCTTGTAATGAATTTATGTAATAAAATGGACAAAACTCATACAGGATAGGAAAACATACATGGATTGTGTTCTGTAGTGTAAGAGGAAACTTTCAAATCAATACAATCATAAATCTATTTGAATATGCTATGTTTTTTTTCAATTTTTTTAATTTGCATAGTCAATTTAATAATCCCCTCTTTATTCTATTAATATATTTTTCAGACATATGGTATTGCTTATGAGGACTGTGTTGACTACATCTCTGAAATATTAAAATTATCTTTAGTGTTTTCTTTCACACAGCTATTTATTTTGTATTTGATCTTTGCCCCTCTATGCCATGTGATTTTTCAAATTAGTTTATAAATGTGAGGTCATTGATTTTATCAGTCTTTTACAGATCATTATTGGCTCAATGTTTTTCCTGTATTTTGTGATGTTTAGAAATTCAATGTTTCATTTCCCTCTAATGTATTCTTTTTCCATTCATAATTAGACAGTTTTGCTGAATATATTATTTTTACTTGAAATGAGTTCCTTTGCTTTCTGGAGCACATTACCTATTCTCTTTTTCAATATTTCATCACTACAGTGTAATGTTGGGCTATTTGAATTGGTGTTTCTTTATAGATTTAGGCCATTTCTTGATTGATTATTTTTTATTATTACTGAAATTTTATTGTTACTGACATTTAAGATTATAAGTTTTATAATTTCAATTATGTGGTTTTTATCTGACTGCAAAGTGTTTATCAATTGATCAACATTTTGATCACTATATTAATAATTTATGGGCATTATTATTGTATTATCTCCATGCTATTGGTGCTTTTTTGTATTTGTCATATTTTTCTGGAAGACTTATGATACTTATATTATTTCTAAGTATCCTCTCTTTAGTAGTAGTTACTTTAATTTACACAGAATTTAAATGCTGTCTAAAAGCTATTGCCTTTTGCATCTCTTCTGCCAAACTGTCTTCCACATCCATACTTTTGTGTCCCATGTATCATTATACATAAGGTGGCTATGATCTGAGGCAGAAGAGTTAAAAAAAAAAATCAAGGAATTTGAAGGTAGAAATTCATGAAAGAAATGACTTATAGAAGTTGAGAAACCAGAAAACAGAACATAAGAAATTACAGAATTAAAATGCTGGTAGAAACATAGAATAGCCCACCATACACAGACATGTTCTGCAGTTGATACTGAGATTATCTCAATGGAGCAAAGCTTTAATGCTAAGAACTAATTAGGGGGAAAAAGCACAATCCTTTATTTTTTGAAGAACTTGTTTTAAAAAAGCTACTTTGGATTTTATTTGTTTTTAGCACCCACTTATAGTTTGATACATGGTAAACCCCCCCAAATGCTTGCATACATTATTTTATTGACCTTTATGTCTGAAACCAATGAAACTATTCAAAACTTATAGAACAAAAATAACTAACTCTTCAGATTCCATGCTTATGGTAACTAATAGAACAGAAAACATCTGAAGATCTGAATCTTAAGGGTTGTTCTAGTTGAAAGAGTTTTACTAACTCATGAGTAACAGAAAAATAGCTTTGTTCAGGAAAGCAGAAACACCCAGATGAGAAGAGTTCCTACCTAGTAGGAGAATCATAAAGTATACTCTTCCTAAATAGATGAAGGATTTTAAGCCCTATAGTCCAGATTTCTGAGATGCCCTGAGCACTTGTGTTCCCATACTTCGGTCCTGACCTAAGTTTCTATAAATCTGTGCTAATCCTTCCCAATGAACACTATGTACTTGTGGGACACTATCCCTAAATTTTATGAATGAACACTAATGTTACAATCATTATTGTTTTGCTTTTTGTTAACAAATATTTCATGATTAAGAGTTAATTGTGTCTTCCAGGCAAAATGGCAGAGAAGAGGCATACAGCTGCGTAAGCTCCACATTTTCTCTCAGAATTCATTTCATGACAAGCCTCTGAATTAATGCTTGACTGAAAAAAAAACACAAATAGTTAGCAAGAGAAGACATACTTGAAATTCTCCAGGAAAGGTCTGTTTTTTTCACAAGGGCAGGGAAGGTTTTAGATCCGGTGCAGGCAGAGGACAGGCAGCGGCAGCAAAATCAGGGTTGTAAAGATATTCTTTTTTATATAACTTTTTATTGACAGAACATATGCCTGGGTAATTTTTTACAACATCATCCCTTGCACTCATTTCTGTTCCGAATTTTCTCTTCCCTCTCTTTCCCTCTCCCTCTCCTAGATGGCAAGCAGTCCTATACATGTTAAATATGTGACAGTATATCCTAGATACAATATATGTGTGCAGAACCAAACAGTTCTCTTATTGCATAGGAAGAATTGGATTCAGAAGGTAAAAATAATATGGGAAGAAAAACAACATGCAAACAGTTTACATTCATTTCCCAGTGTTCTTTCTTTGGGTGTAGCTGCTTCTGTCCATCATTGATCAATTGAAACTGAGTTAGATCTGTTTGTCAAAGAAATCCACTTCCATCAGAATACATCCTCATACAGTATCGTTGTTGAAGTAGATAATGATCTTGTTCTGCTCATTTCACTTAGCATCAGTTCATGTAAATCTCTCCAAGTCTCTCTATATTCATCCTGCTGGTCATTTCTTACAGAGCAATAATATTCCATAACATTCATATATCAAAATTTACCAAACCATTCTCCAGTTGATGGGCATCCATTCATTTTCCAGTTTCTAGCCACTACAAAAAGGATTGCCACAAACATTTTGGCACATACAGGGCCCTTTCCCTTCTTTAGTATCTCTTTGGGATATAAGCCCAGTAGTAGCACTGCTGGATCAAAAGGTATGCACAGTTTAATAGCTTTTTAGGCATAATTCCAGATTGCTCTCCAGAATGGTTGGATTCATTCACAACTCAACCAACAATACATCAGTGGTCCCAGTTTTCCTGCATCCCCTCCAACATTCATCATTATTTTTTCCTGTCATCTTAGCCCATCTGATAGGTGTGTAGTGGTATCTCAGAGTTGTCTTAATTTGCATTTCTCTGATCAATAGTGATTTGGAACACTTTCATATGAGTGGAAATAGTTTCAATTTCATGATCTGAAAATTGTCTGTTCATATCCTTTGACCATTTATCAATTGGAGAATGGTTTGATTTCTTAAAAATTAGAGTCAATTCTCTATATATTTTGGAAATGAGGCCTTTCTCAGAACCTTTAATTGTGAAGATGCTGCTTCCCTTTGAATCTTCTTTGCATTAGTTTTGTTTGTACAAAGGCTTTTTAATTTGATGTAATCAAAATTTTCTATTTTGTGGTCAATAATTATCTCTAGTTCATCTTTGGTCAAAAATTCCTTGTTCCTCCACAACTCTGAGAGGTAAACTATCCTATGTTCCTCTAATTTATTTATTATCTCATTCTTTATGCCTAAATCATGGACCCATTTTGATCTTATCTTGGTATATGGTGTTGTGTGGGTCCATGTCTAATTTCTGCCATACTGATTTCCAGTTTTCGCAGCAGTTTTTGTTAAATAATGAATTCTTATCCCAAAAGTTGGGATCTTTGTGTTTGTGAAACACTAGATTGCTATAGTTATTGACTATTTTGTCTTGTGAACCTAACCTATTCAACTGATCAACTAATTTATTGCTTAGCCAATACCAAATGGTTTGGTGACTGCTACTTTTTAATATAGTTTTAGATCAGGTACAGCTAGGCCTCCTTCATTTGATTTTTTTTCATTAATTCCCTTGAAATTCTCGACCTTTTGTTCTTCCATATGAATTTTGTTGGGTTTTCTAGGCCATTAAAATATCTTCTTGGGAGTCTGATTGGTATGGCACTAAATAAATAGATTAGTTTAGGGAGTACTGTCATCTTTATTATATTCACTCAGCCTATCCAAAAGTACTTAATATTTTTCCAGTTATTTAAATGATTTTATTTGCATGGAAAGTTTTTTGTAATTTTGCTCATATAATTCCTGACTTTCCTTTGGTAGATAGATTTCCAAATATTTTATGCTATCGACAGTTATTTTGAATGGAATTTCTCTTTGTATCTCTTGCTGTTAGATTTTGTTGGTGATGTATAAAAATGCTGAGGATTTATGTGGATATATTTTGTATCCTGCAACTTTGCTAGAGTTATCAATTATTTCTAATAGCTTTTTAGTAGAATCTCTGGAGTTCTCTAAGTATACCATCATATCATCTGCAAAGAGTGATAGTTTGGTTTCCTCATTATCTACTCTAATTCCTTTAATCTCTTTCTCAGCTCTTATTGATGAGGCTAGTGTTTCTAATACAATATTGAATAATAATAGTGATAGTGGGCAACTTTGGTTCACTCCTGATCCTACTGGGAAAAGTTCCAGTTTTTCCCATTGCATTTGATGCTTACTGACTGGTTTTAATTATATGCTTCTGACTATTTTAAGGAAAAGTCCATTTATTCCTATACTCTCAAGTGTTTTTATTAGGGATGGATGTTGGATTTTATCAAATACTTTTTCTGAATCTATTGAGGTGATCATATGGTTTTTGTTAATTTGGTTATTGATATAATCAATTATGCTAATAGTTTTCCTAATATTGAACCAGACCAGCATTCCTGGTATAAATCCTACTTGGTCATAGTGTATTATCCTGGGAATGATTTTCTATAATCTTTTTGCTAATATTTTATTTAAGATTTTAGCATCAATATTCATTAGGGAGATTGGTCTATAATTTTCTTTCTCTGTTTTCAACCTACCTGATTTAAGTATCAGTACCATGTCTGTGTCATAAAAGGAATTTGGTAGGACTCCTTCAATCCCTACGTTTTTTCAAATAGTTTACATAGCATTAGAGTTAATTGTTCTGTAAATGTTTGGTAGAATTCACATGTAAATCCATCTGGTCCTGGGAATTTTTTCTTAGGGAGTTGTTTAATACCTTATTCTATTTCTTTTTCTAAAATGGGACTGTTTAGACTATTTACTTCTTCCTCTGTTAATCTGGGCAAGCTCTATTTTTGACGATATTCTTCCATTTCATTTGAAGTTATCAAATTTATTGGCATAAAGATGGGCAAAGTAACTGCTGATTATTGCTCTAATTTCCTCATCAGGAAAGCAGCGAGTTCTCCTTTTTCATTTTTAAGATTAACAATTTGATTTTCCTCTTTCTTTTTTTTTAATCAGATTTACTAAGGGTTTGTCTATTTTGTTGGTTTTTTCATAGAACCAACTCTTAGTTTTATTAATTAATTCAATAGTTTTTCTACTTTCAGTTTTATTGATCTCTCCTTTTATTTTTAGAATTTCAAGTTTGGTGTTTGACTGGGGTTTTTTAATTTGTTCCTTTTCCAGCATTTTTGGTTGCAAGCCCAATTCATTAATCTTATCTTTCTCTATTCTATGCAAGTAGGCCTCTAAAGATATGAAATTTCACCTTATTACTGCTTTGGCTGGATCCCACACATTTTGGTATGACATCTCATTACTGTCATTTTCTTGGGTGAAGTTATTAATTATGTCTATGATTTGCTGTTTCACCCTATCATTCTTTAGTATGAGATTATTTAGTTTCCAATTATTTTTTGGTCTATTTTCCCCTGGCTTTTTAATTGAATATAATTTTCATTGCATCGTAGTCTGAAAAGGATGTATTTACTATTTCTTCCTTACTGCATTTGAATTGGAGGTTTTTATGTCCTAATATATGGTCACTTTTTGTATAGGTTCCATGAACTGGTGAAAAGAAAGTGTACTCCTTTCTGTCTCCATTTAGTTTTTTCCAAAGAATCTACCATATCTTACATATCTAATATTCTATTTACCTCTTTGACTTCTT
The DNA here is from genome assembly GCF_902635505.1 of Sarcophilus harrisii. Taxonomy (NCBI): domain Eukaryota; kingdom Metazoa; phylum Chordata; class Mammalia; order Dasyuromorphia; family Dasyuridae; genus Sarcophilus; species Sarcophilus harrisii. Next base: position 280,756,126 of record NC_045426.1, on the reverse strand, counting down.
TCTTATTTATTTTGTGGTTTGATTTATCTAATTCTGAGAGTGCAAGGTTGAGATCTCCCACTATTATAGTTTTGCTGTCTATTTCTTCTTGCAGCTCTCTTAATTTCTCTTTTAAGAATTTAGATGCTACACCACTTGGTGCATATATGTTTAATATTGATATTGCTTCATTATCTATGCTTCCTTTAGCAAGATATAGTGCCCTTCCTTATCTCTTTTAATTAGATCAATTTTTGCTTTTGCTGGATCTGACATCAGGATGGCTACCCTTGCTTTTTTTACTTCCCCTGAAGCATAGTAGATTTTGCTCCAACCTTTTTCCCTTTACTCTGCATGTATCTCCCTGCTTCAGGTGTGTTTCCTGTAAACAACATATTGTAGGATTCTGGCTTTTAATCCATTCTGCTAACCACTTCCTCTTTATGTGGGAGTTTACTCTATTCACATTTATGGTTAAAATGACCAATTCTGTATTACTTGCCATTTTGTTAACCCCTGCTTATGCTTTTCTCCTTTCCTTTCCCCTTAGCCCCTTCCCCAGTATTAAACTTGTGATCACCACTTGCTTCTCACAGCCCTCCCTTTTTAGTATCCCTCCCCTCACCTTAGAGTTCCTCCCCCATCTTACTCCTTTTCCTCACAGTTTCCATATTCCCTTCTGCTTAGCTTATTCCTTCCTTTTTCACTTTTCCCCTCCCACTTTTCAGTGAGGTGGGAAAAATTTCATCATAAATCATATGTCTAATATTTTTCTCTTTAAGCCAATTCTGATGGCAGTAAGATACACACTATGTTCATCCCCCTCCATTCTTTCTCTCAGATATAATAAGTTTCCTTTGCATCTTCGTGAGATGTAGTACCCCCACTTTACCCTTTACAAGGTACAATTTCCTTTCCACCTCTAGTTTCTAGAACAAAGTATACATGTGTTCTTTATATATCTTTATAGCAGAAATATAGTTCCCAAGATTTCTTTTTACCTTTTTGGGTTTCTCTTGAGTTCTATATTTGTAGATCAAACTTTTAGTTTAGTTCTGGTTTTTTCATCAAAAATAGGTGAAATTCTCTTATTTTGTTGAATGTTCATCTTCTTCCCTTGAAAAAGATGCTCATTTTAATTGGGTAAGTTATTTTTGGTCGCATACCAAGTTCCTTAGCCTTTTGGAATATCATATTCCAGGCCCTTCGATCCTTTAATGTGGACACTGCTAGATCCTAGATAATCCTTATTGTAGCTCCTCTATATCTGAATTGATTTTTTCTAGCACCTTCAGTATTTTTTCCTTCATCTGATAGTTCTGGACTTTGGCCACTATATTTCTTGGTGTTTTGATTTTAGGGTCCCTTTCAGTACGTGATCGATGAATTCCTTCAATTTCTATTTTACCCTCTGTTTCTATGACTTCTGAGCAGTTCTCTCTGATAATTTCCCGGAAAATAGTGTCTAGGCTCTTTTTTTTCCTCATATTTTTCAGGGAGTCCAATAATTCTCAGATTGTCTCTCCTAGGTCTATTTTCCAGGCCTGTTTTTTCCCCAAGAACGTATTTGACATTTTTTCCATTGTTTCATTTTTTTGGTTTTGCTTGAATGATTCTTTGTGTCTCCTCGAGTCATTCAATTCCATTTGTTCGATTCTGATCTTCAATGAAGTATTTTCTTCACTCACTTTTTTTATATATTTTTCTAATTGTCCAATTGAGTTTTCAAGTGAGTTGTTTTGTTCTATGGAGTTTTTTTCCACTTTGCCAATTTTAATTTTTTGAGAACTATTTTCTTTTTCCAGTTCACTAATTCTGTTTTTCAAAGATTTGATTTCTTTATCCACTCTATCTTTAAATGAGTGGGATGACTTATCCAGACTCTCTTGCAAAGCTTCCCTTTCCTTTTCCCACTTTTTTTCTAGCTCTCTTGTGAGAGCTTTTTTAATTTCTTCTATGAGAGTCACCTGTGTTGAGGACCAGATTGTGTTCCCCTTGGGGAATTCATCTGGAGACAGTCTGTTTTTAGTCTCCTCAGAGTCTAAAGTCTGCTCTCCATATAGAAGCTATCAATGGTTAAGGTCCGTTTAAATTTTTTGCTCATTTTGTCAGAGAAGAATCAAAGAAGACAAATTAGCAAAAAAGAAAAAAAATTGGAATCTGCTTTTTAATGGGGGGGGAGGGCTGGATGGTGTTACCAAGTTTCCTCTACAGACTGCAGGTAGCATCAGTGAGGCATTAGCAGTACTGCAATGGCTGTACTGCAACTGTGCTCTGAGACTCTGAGAGCATGCTGAGATACTGCAGGTAAGTGGCCAGGTCCCGAGAGGCCATAGCTTTTTAGGGTTATAGTCTTCATCCCCTGTATTTTTAGCTTCTCTGCTTGTCTACTGGCTTGCTGCCAGGACAAAGTATCTAATACTGTGCTAAAGCTGTCCAGCAGAGACAGCTGAGATCACACCCCACTCCTTTGAGCTGGTTCCCTTACTCTGTCTGCTGTGCTGCCACTTCCTGCCTTCAGTTTGTGCCTAATCTGTCCATACCCATCTATGAGCAAAAACAGACCTTGTCTGGCAAATTTCGAGGATATCTTCTCTTGGTAATTATTTGTGGGGTTTTTTCAGTCAAGCACTGTCATGAAGGCTTGTCATGAAATAAATTATTCTGAGAGAAAACACAGAGCTTAAGTAGATGTGTGCATCCTCTCCACCATCTTGGCTGGAAGTCCTCTAGCGCTATAAAGATATTCTTGTGAGTACATAAACAACAAAACCAAAAACAGGCAAACATTTTATTTGGTTTATCTTTATTCTCATTCTTCTTGACTTCTTGTCTGTGAATTGCACTTAGAAAACATGAATAGACTCTGGAGCATAGAGACCCCACTAAAGTTCATGTGTACCCTAAGACTTCTTAGATAGTTAGGGAGCTGGCTTTACATGTTTAATTATAATAGTACCTTAAATGTAAACAGGAGATAGGAAAAAAAACTGAAAAGTTGCTAAGCAACCAAGTCATTTGTTGACACACAATTTCCATAAGCAAGTTAAGCAAATAAAAAGTACATGCAAAGAATTTCATGTACATACACATTTAATTGGATTTTCAACCCATTTACATGTTCTATCTGCTTAGCTTAGATATATGGTAGCATTCAAAACAAATAGCATATTTTGGATCTATATTATGTTTGTTTGAAAATAGTTCTATTTTTCAATATATAGAGAGCTATACTCCAAAGCTCAATTAGGCAATCCTCTTAGAAGTTAGGGATAGAAAGGAAGTGCTGCTCTGACAAGCGCTAAAAATGTATCCTCCCCCCCAAAAAAAAATTAGAACCTTTTCCAAAGCAGACTATCTCAAAACATGATTTACATTCATAAATTAAAATTAGACAATAAAAAAATCAACATACAGGCAGCAAGCACCAAACAATCAGAATTAAATAATAAAATCCAGTCAAGCTAGACTCCCAGGTCTCATGGAGAGACACCAATATATGCTGTGTTTAATCATTCATTACTCTATTTGTGTTTTTCTTGGCAAAGATAGTGAGGTGGTTTGCCATTTCTTTCTCCAGGTCATTTTACAGATGAGGAAACTGAGGTAAACAGGGTGGAATGATTTGTCCAGATTCGCACAGCTAGTAATTGCCTGAGATTGGTTTTGAACTCAGCTCCTCTAGACTCCAGAGCTACCACTTTATCTGTCTACACTGTCCATCAGTCTAGAAACTAATGTAGCTAATGCAAACCATAATGTGGGAATTTTTAACAAGCCAAAGCAAAAAATAAGAAGTGAAGTAAAATTTACGGGATGTAGAACAAGTTGGTCAAAAAGTGGATCAAACGTTCAACAGAATTATCCTTAGAGTAAAGATGAATGATTCATCAGACTGCTACAACTGATAGAAATTCCCAATTCCCTTTATTTAATTATCTATTCACCCAAAAAATCATCTGAGATAGGCTCCACAAATAACTCTTTGATAGCCTAAGTTGGTCTACTGCAGATCCTCAGATTCATTCACAGTGCTTCTCTGACTTTAAATGAAAAAAAAAAGACATTCAGATTTATTAGTTAAGCTCTCCTGAGTTTTAGTGTGAATCAAGATGATAGCCCCTTGGTGAACCAATAAGATTGAGTTCTTGAACCTGAAAAGCTCAGGCCAACCCACAAATTCATAGTAACTACACTAAGATACAGACACTTCTTCAGGCCCAGGACAAAATAGTCAGTCATTTGATTTTGGACAATTATAGTACATTCTAAAATAGAAGATTGTAGGAAAAGATGAAATCACAATTTCAGGACTTACTTCTTCTTAAATCTATTAGTTTTCAGAGCCAAAAGAAAATTGGTTGCTGACTATGACATTTCTCTTCTATCTGATCTGCAATGTTCTTTTCAGTCTTCATAGAGGAACAATTTTTCTGTGCTTAAAAAGATAGAACTTTGTGATTCCTAGATGAATTCAGAAGAAAAAAATTTTCTGACATTGTAGATTTTCATCTCAACTTATCTTCCATTATTGTGAACTCCTATTTTGCAATGCAGAAAAATAATTCAACCTTGATCAAAGCAATAAAATATTCAGGTTAGGTTTTTTTTCCTTCTCTTTTTTTATATCATTGTGCATTGGCTTATATTGTCATTTCTATAATGGATCTCATGCTTTATTGTTATGTCCTTTTATAGATTGTGTCCTTTTATAGAACAGCATATATTTCATCTGTTAACAATTGCTCAGCAACTTATTTCCATTTTTAAAAATATTCCTATTAAAACTTAAGAGCCAACATATCATAAGAGCTAGATCACTGGTTTATGTATGTATGTGTGTGTGTGTGTATATATATATATATATATATATATATAATTATACATATTATAATTATTATACTATATTATACATATTTATATTATATTATTTTATTATAAATGTTGTGTTCATATGCACGCATAATTTACATATACTAACTTACTAGTACACATGTGTGTTTGTAGATGTATATACAAAGACATGCATTTTGTGGGCATATAAACAGGGTTTTGGCATATGCCCAAATTACCTAAGATTGAGGCACCCTTATGGGAGACACCAAAATCATGCTTCTGGGGGGATTAATATATATATATATATATGAATAGACTTTCTGTCACATTATAAGAGCAACTTCTTTCCCTTAGCTTAATAGCTTTGGCCTTAAAACTCTCAAACTGGGAGAAGCTATCTTACCTTTCAAGGAGTATCATGGAATGAAGAACACAATGTTTAAGTGATTTAGACACAGGGGCAGAGCTAAGAAGAGAACTGTAATTCTTTGAGCTAGACCAGATTTTGCATATATACTACATGTATATATTTACAATATATATATTTACAAACCCTCTGCCCATATGTGTGTATATGCAAAATTTAGACCAGCTTAGGGAACCAAGATTTTAGATTCTTGTCTCAGTTCTACCTCTGAGCCTGGGCAAATCATTTAAAAAATCTTTATTTGCCATTGGGTCTTTCCTAAATATGGATCTAAGAACATAGAGTAGTAACTTTTCCCTTCAAAAATAAGTATTGGGTGATTTTTTTTCCTTCTCTTAGTGAAATAAAGCCAAGGAAGACTATTTAATACGTCAAATAATATGAAGATTCCCATAGGAAGGAATCCTTCTTCTCCAGTTGCCCTCATTCCTGACCATCACTCAAATCCTAGAGAATTCCAATTATTCAATAACATTCCATTACATTTCTCCCAGGTAATTCATTGCTATTTTCTATTAATAATAATGATTACAATTTAATAGACTTTAAGATTTGCAAATTATTTCATACACAGTGTCTCATCTCATCTTCACAACAGCTCTCTGAGTTATATGCTATTATTATAACTATCCCTGGGTTACAGGTGAAAAACTGATGTTCACAGAGTTTAAGTGACTTGCCCATGCTCACTCAGCTAATAAGTATTAAAGAATATTTAGAATCCAGATTTCTCCTGACTCCAAGTCTAATGCTCTTCCATTTTTACAGCTTACATTATTCCAGAATATAACATTTCTTTAAGATAAATATTTTATATCCCAATACTCTAAAGAAATTCTATGATCTTTTATATTCCCTTCAGTTCTAAAATTCTTATTTAATTTCCTTCACAGTCACATTTTTAAGAGAACATTTTCTTATAAATCCCTAAATAAACAGGAAAAAAACCATGAAATTCAATTCTTATTTGGACAAGGATCATTTTATCAAGGCAAGAATGAATAAGTATACTGTTCATGGCAAATCAGAATGCTATTCTTGTGTCCCCATTAGGTCCACACTGCAAGAAAACTGAACTTGACTAAAGACCATATCCTTGAATATATGTTTCATTTACATGAAGTTTAGAGATTCTTCCCTACACTTATCAGGGCTTATTAGGCAGAAAGATGGATTATCCTTAAAAGAAAAAAAATTTTCAGTTAACTTTAACCTGACTAAAGTTTGCACAGTAGTTTTATATATGTGTGTTATTTCCATTTCAATTGAAGCAATGACATGTTTTTCAAGTTTATAGTGCAAAGAGCCCAGATTTGTAGTTCAAGTACTTGCATTCATATACTCATCTGTAACATTGTTATTTGGGTTACTCTGGGCAACTCATTTCTACCTTCTAGGGTTTGATTTCTTCATTTGTGAAAGGAGAGAGTGGGATGAGATGCTCTTTGATATCCCTTCCAACTAGTATATGATCCTATGATTTTTTCTTATATTAGAGAATTTAAAACCAAGAAAATGTAAATGTGTAAATGATAAAAACTTAATTTTTAAATAATAGGTTTTTTTTATTTTTTCAAATACATGTGAAGATTCACCTTTGAAAAATCTTGTGTTCCAAATTGTTTACCCTCTCACCTTCCTGCTCCCATCCCCTAGACAGCAAGCCATTCAATATAGGTTAAACATGTGCAATTCATCTAAGCATATTTCCATATACATCATGTTGCACAAGAAAAAAAACAGATCAAAAGGGGAAAAAAATACAAGAGAAAAGCAAGAAAACAAACAACAACAAAAGGTGAAAATACTATGCTCTGATATACATTCAGTCTTCTTAGTTTTCTCTGTGGACACTTTGTTTCTTTGCATCACAAATCTATTGGAATTTCTTTTAATCACTTCATTACTGAAAATATCAAATCCATCACAGTTTATCACATAATCTGGTTATTGCTGTATACAGTGTTCTCTTGGGTTTGCCCACTTCACTTAGTAGCAGATTATATAAGTCTTTCCAGGAATTTCTAAAATCAGCCTGACATTTCTTATAGAATAATATTCTATTACATTTATATGCCATAATTTATTCAGCCATTCCCCAACTGATGGGCACCCACTCAGTTTTCAGATCCTTGCCACTGCAAAAAGGACTAGTACAAACATTTTTGCACATATGGGTCCTTTTCCCTTTTGTAAAATCTCTTTGGGATATAGATCCAGTAGAGACACTGCTGTATCAAGGGGTATGTATGTACATACAGATCATTTGGAACTATCCCCGAAGAACTATGTTCTTCGGGGATAGTTCCAAATGATCTCCAGAATCAGTTCATAACTCCACAAACAATGTATTAGTGTCCCAGTTTTTTCACATCCTCTCCAACATTTATCATTATATTTTCCTGTCATCTTATCTGATCTGAGAGGTATAAAGTGGTACCTCAGAGTTGCTTTAATTTGCCCTTCCCTAATAGTGATTTAGAGCATTTTTCATATGATTATAAATGACTTTGATTTCTTCATCTGAAAATTATATTTATATCCTTTGCCTATCAATTGTGGAATGGCTTGTATTCTTAAAAATTTGAATCAATTCTCTTTATGTTTTAGAAATAAGGCCTTTATCAGAAACACTGGATATAATTTTTTCCCCCAGTTTTCTGCTTCCTTTCTAATTTTGGCTGCATTGGTTTTGTTTGTACAAAATCTTTTAATTTTAATATAATCAAAATTATCTATTTTGAATTTTATAATGTTCTCTACTTCTTCTTTGAACCCCTTCCTTCTTCATAGCTCTGTAAAACAGACTATCCCTTGTTCTTCTAATTTACTTATAATACCACCCTTTAGGTCTAAATCATGATACCATTTTGACCTAATCTTGGTATAGGATGTTTGAGGGACACTAATACATTGTTGGTGGAATTGTGAATACATCCAACCATTCTGGAGAGCAATTTGGAACTATGCTCAAAAAGTTATCAAACTGTGCATACCCTTTGATCCAGCAGTATTACTACTGGGCTTATATCCCAAAGAGATCATAAAGAAGGGAAAGGGATCTGTATGTGCCAAAATGTTTGTGGCATTCCTCTTTCTAGTGGCCAGAAACTGGAAACTGAGTGGATGCCCATCAATTGGAGAATGGCTGAAAAAATTGTGGTATATGAATATTATGGAATATTATTGTTCAGTTTGATTTCAGGATGATTTCAGAAAGGCCTGGAGAGACTTACACGAACCGATGCTGAGTGAAATGAGCAGGGCCAGGAGATCATTATATACTTCAACAACAATACTATATGATGACCAATTCTGATGGACCTGGCCATCATAGCAATGAGATGAATCAAATAAGTTCCAATGGAGCAGTAATGAATTGAACCAGCTACGCCCAGCAAAAGAACTCTGGGAGATGACTAACAACCATTACATTGAATTCCCAATCCCTATATTTTTGCCTGCCTGCATTTTGGATTTCCTTCACAGGCTAATTGCACAATATTTCAGAGTCCAATTCTTTTTGTACAGTAAAATAACAGTTTTGTTATGTATACTTATTGTGTATCTAATTTATACTTTAATATATTTAACATCTACTGCTCATCCTGCCATCTATGGGAGGAGGTGGGGGGAAGGAGGGGAAAAATTGGAACAAGAGGTTTGGCAGTTGTCAGTGCTGTAAAATTACCCATACATATAACCTGTAAATAAAAGGCCATTAAAATATAAATAAATAAATAATCAGCCTTGAAAAAAAAATTGCTAGTTCATTTTCACTGCTTACTTTGTGCTCAGTTTCCTAATGAGTTGTTTTCTGAAATTCATGTAGAATGTGATAACCCACTCATAAATTCTCCATCTTTGTAATACCTGAAATATGTGGGCAATGCTGAGAAAATTGGCCTTTGGGCACTGAATGTTCTGTTGTTAGACTGAATTTGTTTTCAATAATACTATAATAGCCTCACATGTAGGGAAAAAAAGGTATAGGGTGTTTGTTAGGAGAACTTCATTTTTAAGGGACCCATAACTTCTCATAATTGCTGGACAATTATAAATGTCATTATCTCTGATCACTGACTTTAATTATAGCATTTCCCCATTCCAACATGAAAATACATTGATTTATGTCCAAATAAAACATGAATACTCAATTCCCAGAAACTATAAAACTTTTTCATAAATTTATTTTTCTTACTGTACTGTACTATTCACCAAACCACACAATTTTTTTTATTCCTCTCTACCAATGTAAGCCCCTTTTGGGTATTCTGCCAGAAAAATTGAAATGGATCAATGGTTAGTATTATTTGTAGGTCAGATAGTCTTCTTCCCAATATTCTCTTAGTTCCAAAGGGATGGCCCATATGAACTCAGGTCAAACTCCCCCAAAAATTTTGACACTAATTTGAGTAATGAGTTTATAGACAAGTTTATAGGCAAGAACGGCAGAAGCCAAGGCAAGCAAGTAAGGCCTGAAAAGGATGAAAAACTTTGACTTTGATGGCCAAAGAATAGTGAAGATTGGAGTCAGAAGAGCATACTTGACAGAGCCTATATTCTGAATTCTGCTACAATAAGTTGCACTATTTAGTGCCATCATTCCCCAGTGACCAGTACAAGCACTATAAAGAATGGATAAATGCTTTCAGTGACTTCTAGCAAATGTTTGAGTTACCAGAAGGTGGTTGTTACTAAAACTCCCTTGAGAATCTCCCCTTATGCCTTCTGGGTATCTGAAATCTTTCTACCTGTTATTATCCCTTTCATCCTTTCCTTTCCCTGTTCCTTAATAGAGAGCTGCATGGGGAAAAAGCAAGGAAGTTGAAAAAATGAATAATAGTACTCCTGTCCTCTCCTATTCTTGCCACATCAGATAATGACAATTTTTAAAACTACTTTCTTTGTAAGTGGTATTCTTTTAAGTGTTTGTTCAATATGCATGTGACAATGTTTTAAAATCTTTATGACCTTTTTAAATGGTAGGCAAAAAGTATGAATAGGCAGTTTTCATAAGAAAATCATTATTCAATACAAAATAATGCTCTAAATCACTGATAATTAGTGAAAAGCAAATTAAAATATCTGAAAAAAATTATTTAAAACCCAACATATTGGCAGAGATAACAAAATAGAAGAGGCTGAGAGGCTATATGAAAATAGGCACATTAATGCACTGTAGCATAAATTACTGTGAATGAGTCCAGCCTTTCTAAAAATCAATTTGGAATTATGCCCAAAAGATAGTTAATTGTATATTCTCTTGACCAGTGATACTACTACTAGATCTATATCCTGAAAAGATCAAAGAAAAGGAAAAGAACTGACATGTACAAAATATTTCTAACAGCCTTTTTTGTGGCATCAAAATGTTGTAAAATGGGGAAAATGCCCATTGATTGAGGAATAGATTAAAAATTGAGGATGTATAAATGCTATAGAAAACTATTTAGCTGTAAAAAATGATAAAGGCAGTCCTGAAGTCAGGAGGATCTGAGTTCAAATCAGGCCTCAGATAATTAACACTTCCTGTGTGACCCTGGGCAAGTCATTTAACCCCATTGCCTCAGGAAAGAAAGAAAGAAAGAAAGAAAGAAAGAAAGAAAGAAAGAAAGAAAGAAAGAAAGAAAGAAAGAAAAAAAAGAAAGAAAGAAAGAAAGGAAGGAAGGAAGGAAGGAAGGAAGGAAGGAAGGAAGGAAGAAAGAAAGAAAGAAAGAAAGAAAGAAAGAAAGAAAGAAAAGAAAAGAAAAGAAAAGAAAAGAAAAGAAAAGAAAAGAAAAGAAAAGAAAAGAAAAGAAAAGAAAAGAAAAGAAAAGAAAAGAAAAGAAAAAGAAATGATAAAGGGATGAAGAGGGAGTAGAGCCAAGACGGCTAAGAGGACACACATTTCTTTCTGAATTGTCCCACATCCTTCAAACTAATTAGCAAATCCAGTCTCTGAATTGGTTCTGGACTGGCACATCCACAAATATTGGGAGTGCAACAAATAACCACCAGAAAGTTTCCAAGATCTCCAGAATAGGTGTATTTCAATTAAGCATGGAGGGAGGAAGGCCCAGAGCAAACAGACTGAGCTCTGTGTGCTTGAGAATCTACAGGGAGAAATCTACAGCAGTGTTGGCTACTCTGCCCTAGGGGCAAGTCAGTAGATCAGCAGAGAAATTATAAAACATCCAACACAAACACAAAAAGTAAATAATAAACCCCCAATTGCCAGAATTTCATGGAACCTGGCCATGCCCACCCAACACCAGAAGTCAGTAAGCCCTGACTCAGTGCAGCTGCTCCCACTTGTAGAAGAAGCTTAGACAATCTCCCTTGCCCTAAAAACAGATCTCAATTTTTAAAAAAATGATTAAAAAAGCAAAAAGAACTTTGACCATAGTTGGGTTTTTTTTGTTTATTTTTTTGTTTGTTTTTTTATGGTGAAAGAGAACAATAGATTTCAAACTCTAAGGAGACTAAAAGCAAATTGTCTCAAGATGGAGCCCAAAAGGTGATATAAGTTGGTCCTCATCACACTTCTCCTAGAAGAAATTTAAAAGGATCTTTAAAAAGACCTAGAAGAAAAATGGGGAAAGGAAATGAAAACTGTGCAAGAGAGTTTGGAAAATTCAACACAGAAACTATCTGAAGAAAATTTCACTACAAAATAAACTTAGTGAAATGGAAAAAGCATGTAACTCATTAAAGGATATATTTGAAAAAATGGAAAAAGAAAATAAGTCCCTGAAAAACAGAATTTCTGAAATGGAAAGAAAAATCCATATAACAAAACAATTCATTTAAAAATTCAATTGGATAAATATAAAAAGAAGTTAAAAAAAAGTAAATGAAGAAAATAATTCACTAACAATCAGAACTGAACAAATGGAAATGAATGACTCAATGAAACATCAAGAATCAGTCAAGCAAAACCAAAAAAAAATTTAAAAATAGGAAAAAATGTAAAAATCCTACTTGGGAAAACAACCAACCTGAAAAATATATCTAAGAAAGACAATCTAAAGATTATTGGACTTCCTGACATGATGAAAAAAGAGCATAGACACTATTTTTCCAGAAATAATCAAAGAAAACTGCACTGATGTCATATAATCAGAAGGTAAAATAGCAATTGAAAGAATTCACCTCCTGAAAGAGAATCCAAAATTAAAACTTGAAGGAATATCATGGCTAAATTACAGAACTATAGGACCAAGGAAAAAATATTACAAGGAGTCAGAAAGAAAAAATTCAAATACTGAGGAGCCACAATAAGGATTACCCAGCTTCCACCTTAAAGGATTGAAGGGCCTGGAATCTAATATTTCAAAAAGCAAAGAAACTTGGAATACAGCCAAGAATAAACTATCCTGGTAAACTGAGCATTTTCTTTCAGGGAAGAAGATGGACATTCAATGAAACAGGTGAATTCCATTTATTTCTGATGAAAAGACCAGAGCTAAACAAAAAAATTTGACCTCCAAATATAGAACTCAAGAGAAGCATAAAAAGGAAAAAAGAAAAGAACTCTTGAGAACTGTGTTTTTATTATGGGTACACATAGAGAGTGCATGTATAATTTGATTTTGCTGTTATAATATAAAAGAGAAACTAGAAGTGGATAGGGGATTATATTGGAAAAAGGGAAAAGTGGAGGTAAAATGAGGGAAATTGCATCTCACAAAGAGGCAAAGAAAACCTATTAAAGTTGAGGGAAAGAAGGGAAATTAACTTTAGTTAATTTGATTAGAAAAAGATTATGTGAATCTTACTCTCATCAGATTTGGCTGAAAGAAAATTAGACATATCTGGTTTCACACAGAAACTTCTCTCACCTTATAGAAAAGTAGGAGAGGAAAGGGGAAAAGGGGAGAGGTAGGCTAAATAGAAGGGGAAACAGAAATAGTAGGGTAAAGGTACAAGAAGGAGGAGGGACTCTAAACGAGGAGAGCTGCTTGAGGCAAGTGATGCTCATAAGTAAATTAATGAAGAGGAGAGAAGGGGGAAAAGGAAAGAGAAAAGTATAATTTGGGGTAAATAATATGGCAGGAAATAAAGAATTAATAGTTTTAACTATAAATGTGAATGGGGTGAACTCTCCCATAAAGTGGAAGCAGATAGCAGACTGGATTAAAAGCTAGAACCCTACAATATGTTGTTTACAAGAAACACATTTAAACCAGAGTGATACATAAGAGTAAAGATAAAAGGGTGGAGCAGAATCTATTATGCTTCAGGTGAAGTCAAAAAAGCAGGGGTAGCTATCCTGATCTCAGATCAAGCAAAAGCAAAAATTAATTTAATTAAAAGAAATAAGGAAGGAAACTATATTTTGCTGAAGGGTACCATAAATAATGAAGCAATATCAATATTAAACATATATGTACCAAGTGGTGTTGCATCTAAATCCCTAAAGGAGAAATTAAGAAAGTTGCAAGAAGAAATAGACAGCAAAACTATAATATTGGGAGATCTACTCCCAGAGTAGAACTACAAATTGAACAGCAAAAGAAATAAGGAAAAAGTTAAGGAGGTAAATAGAATATTAGAAAAGTTAGATATGATAGATCTTTGGAGAAAATTGAATGAAGACAAAAAGAGTATACTTTCTTCTCAGCAGTTCATGGAACCTATACAAAAATTTGACTATATATTAGGACACAAAGACCTCAAAATCAAATGCAGAAAGGCAGAAATGCATTTGTTTCAGATCACAATGCAATAAAAATAACATTCAACAAAGGGCCAAGGAGAAAACAGACCAAAAAGTAATCCTAAAGAATGAATGGGTAAAACAGCAAATCATAGATTAATAATTACTAATTTCATCCAAAAGAAGGACAATAATGAGACAACATATAAAATTTTGTGGGATGCAGCAAAAACAGTAATAAGGGGAAATTTTATATCTCTGGATGCTTACTTGCATAAAATAAAGAGAAGATCAATGAATTGGGCTTGCAACTAAAAAAGCTAGAAAAAGAACAAATTAAAAACCCCCAATCAAAGACTAAACTGGACATTCTAAAAATAAAAGGAGACATTAATAAAATTGAAAGTAAAAAAAGATTGAATTAATAAATAAAACTGAGTTGGTTTTATGAAAAAACAACAAAATAAATAAAACTTTAGTTAATTTGATTAGAAAAAGGAAAGAGGAAAATCAAATTGTTAGTCTCAAAAATGAAAAGGGAGAACTTTCCATCAATGAAGAGGAAATTAGAGCAATAATTAGGAGTTATTTTGCCCAACTTTATGCCAATAAATTTGATAACCTAAGTGAAATGAAGGAATACCTACAAAAATATAAATTGCCCAGATTAAGAGAAAAGGAAATAAGTTACTTAAATAGTCCCATTTTAGGGAAAAAACAAAACAACAACAACCAAAACAAAGATATTAATCAACTCCCTAAGAAAAAATCTCCAAGACCAGATGGATTTACATGTGAATTCTACCAAACATTTAAAGAACAATTAACTCCAACACTATATAAACTGTTTGAAAAAATAGGGAAAAAGGATTCCTACCAAATTACTTTTATGAAATAGACATGGTACTAATACCTAAACCAAGTAGGATGAAAACAGAGAAAGAAAATTATAGACCAATTTCCCAAATGAATATTGATGCAAGAATCTTAAAATATTAGCAAAGAGGTTATTGTTGAAGAATTGTCCATGCAAATCTTTTGGAAAATAAAAAGCTTTAATAAAAAAAAAGAAATGATGAAGGGAATTATTTCAAAGAAAAGTGAGAAGACTTATACATACTGATTTAAAATGAAGTGAGCATAATCAGAAAAATGATATGATAGCAATAATATTATAAAGACAAATTTGAAAGTCATAGCAATTATGATCAATAAAATGATCAAATATAATTCTAGAGGACTCATAATGAAACATGCTCTCCATCTATTGGTAGAAAAGTGAATGCAGAATTCAGATGGGGGGGGACATGGAGAATGTGGACATTTTTTTCTTGGCTATACATGTTTGTCTTTCTTACTTTCTCAGTGGATTAGGGACAGGAGAGAATGTAAGAGAAAGTGTTAAAGAAAAACCCCTACAAATTATTAAACAGGCTCAAAAAAGGGGAATCTGGGATGAACCACAGTCTGATCACAATTTACACAGATTATAAATGTATTTATTTGTCTGAGAATAAGATTACAAGCTGGAACAATGCCTGTTCTGACTTGTTCAAAATCTAATTGTAAAGACTGAGAGAGTTATATTTTCGAACAAAGGGAGGCAGGGAATTTGGAGTGAAAGGTGGGAAATAGTCCCAATTCCCAAGAAAGGGAAGATTGACAAGGTGAGTAAGAAATCTCTGGTGTCAGATATGTGACCCTTTGATATACAAAGCCTTGACAGTTCAAGGCTTAAGAACAAACACTAAATTAAGGGGATGTAAAAGAAAGTTTCTACAAATAAGGATGGCTCTTAAAGGTCAATAAACTATCAGATGGCTCAGGGACTGCTTCAAAGTTGGTAGGAGCTTAATTTGCTTCAAAGTTGATGATTTTCCCCAGGTTCAGCTAGTTTAACCTCTGTCATCACAAAGGATTGTGGGTATGTCAAGTCAATCCAGTTCTTCTGGATACCTGGATAATTGAGGGAGGGAGGGAGAAGGTATGGAGAGTCAGGGAGAGGATCAAGAAAATATCCAGATATTCATTTTTACAAAAGAAAGCATATCTTTGTGAAAACAAAATATAATTTAATATTAAAAATAAAATATAATCCAAATGATCATTCAAATCTGTACAAATTCTGCATACTTTTCTGTTGGCTTTTCTGCTGATTAAAAATGAAAGGAAGACACCCAAAAGGGAAACATGAAGTACTAATGGTTTATAAACCCAAGTTGGATTTTATCAGTACAAAAAGGCTAGAGGTTTTATCTGCATATTTAACTAAGACTACTGTCCTTTAGATGTTGAAAGAGAATAATATTCTGAGCCAGATTCTTCCAGACACATGAGCTGGTAAGCAAATAATCCAGGCTGTAAAGGGGTTGAACTATGGGCATTTTCTTACTTTTGCTTTCAACTGAATGCAGCTATTTTTCTGTGCTGGATTAAAAAAAAATAAGCTCTGTTCCTGGACAAGAGGACAAAGGAGTGAATTATTTGAAAAAAAAAAGAAAACCAAGTCCACAATAAAAGAAGGGATAGTAAGTTTTAAATGCATGCTCAGCAGCAATTCTGGTTCAGTGGATGACTGACAAATCAGCCCAGTTATCCAGCACCATCTGCTACTTACATAAATATATATTTATTTCTTCATCTTTAGTTTCAAAGGATCTACTTTCTGTTACTCTAACTTTTTTGGGTGCTAATTTGCAGATGGCTATTCAATGGAGTTGAACCTATAGCTAGCTGACCTAGAAAAGATATAATCCTTAAATACAATAGCAAGAGTAAATTTCATTCTTCCTGAAGGCAGGGGTTGTTACATTTTTTTTCTTTGTATGTCAGGCACCACAGCTGGGGTGTTGAGTTCAGTGGGATATTGTGCCATTGCCTGGCACATAGAAATTAATGAATATTCATAGGCTGACTGATGCACAATATTCTTCATGTAGACACTAGAAAAAGAATCCTATGTGTTTATTAGCATCACAGGCTAAATCAACATGGAATCATGAAATTGCCTTCATTTTTTCAATCAGCATCAGACATTTCTAGCTTAAATGAAAAATTAACTAGTAGGGAAGCAGATGGCAGCAAATGATATCAATTCTGTTTATTATCACTAATTCTCACATGTTTGTTGGAGCTTATATGATATTACTCATTTTAGGGCTTCCTAAGCACCTAAAGTCTCCCATTTCAACATTTGTAAAAATTTTCCTGACATTTTAAACTAAGGAATTCCATGCCTTTCTCCCTCTGGAGATTTGAATAAAGTTTAAATGAAGCAAAATTACCTGAGCAATGGCTAAAAGAGAATCAGGTTACTACTATATTTCATTGGCAGCACAGCCCTAAGAGACTTCAACCAACCACACATTCCTACATCTGATGTTGCACACTTCTTGCTTGCTAATAATGAAGTGGCCCCTAGCTACTGACTACAAAATTGCCGAGAGCTCTTCTGTGCTTAGCCTTTGCAGCTGCAGAAAAGAGAAGGCTGGATTTGAGAAGGCCAGGAATTAAATCAAGCTGAACCAAAGCAAGTCACAAACCTCATCACTTTTCCCTATTACCATGAGGGAAGAAAGTCAGAAATAGTTCCTTTACTGCTCACTGGGCACTTCAGCAACAGTATACTTTCTAATTAATTGTGCTTGCTGAGCAATATTCTTGTTACTCTAGGAGGTTTTGGATATGGTTTTGCAAATTTTGGAAAGCTAAAATAGTTCTAAGCAGCCTCTGAACATAGCAGTGTTTATCTGAAAGCAAGCCTTTAGGGCTTTGCCCATCATTTGCAAGTAAAAATATATGTTTTTTTTTTTCATTTACAAAGTTTCCTGGGTATGCTGCTCTGGAGACATTTGAGCTTCGTGATTGCAATTGAAAACTTGTTAAGTGATAATGTTCATAGAAGTTAACATTTTCTATCCTAAATACAGCTGGGAAGGTGTTCTGAATCTAATCAAACTTTGAGAAATTTTAAATATGCAAAAGCCACAAGGGATGAAGATTCTTTTTATGGATAGATCCATAAAATTTTCTGCTTTAGGAAAAAAAAAACTTTAGAATAATAGCATTCTTCTGTAAGGACTGTCCTCAAGATGGAAGAGTCATTCTTAAGATCTAACCAATAATAATGAAGAAAATTGTTAATGAAAAATTTATATAAAAAAGACATGCAAAGTTAGAAAGAAAAGAAAAGGGAGATTCAAGAGGGAAGAAAAGGAAAAAAGAAGGTGACAAATGTGATATGCATCATTACTAAATAGTACTTGAGTTTCTATATATCCTCCTACTTAACAATAGGGAGTACATCAGACTACATTTCATCTCTGATTGCATCTGTTATAATGCCTGAATATGAAGAAGCCTTATTCATTGGGAGAAACATCCGAGACTCCTTTTTGCATAAGACCATATATCAGGGCACACAGTAATTGCGTATATGGCAAGGTCTTTGATTGGACCTATTCAGAGACAAGAAGCTTAAAAGGTGAATGGTATACTGGGGATTGTCAGTAGAAACACAAAAAAACAAACTGGAGGCTCTGATAGAAGAAAGGATGAAGATTAAGGAGCATTGAGAAAGGCATATTATAGAGGGTAAGATTTTTAGGTGAGATGTGTAGGAAGCCAAGGAATTTACAAAGCAGAGAGGAGGAAGGAGAGAGTTGCAGGTATGAGAGATTGTCATTAAAAATGCCTGCAGTTGCGGTATTAAGTGTCTTATTTGGGGAACAGCAAGGGGTTGAGGATCACTAGATCATAAGTCACTCTTTATACAACTTCTTAGTTGACTCTTGGATTATTTTTAACTCATAGTATTTCTTCATTATGTTTGGTATCATCTCCTATTTACATATATCATATATTTTACACATATCTACATCTTCTGTTAATGATTTACGATTTTGTGCCAGTACCAGTCTCTATCTCTTCTTATGGGATGAAATGGTCAGGCCCTCTTGGTTTCTAATATATTTTCTTTGGTTCTTTCCATCTCCTCTGGTTAATCAGTATTCAGTGGGCTGAAAGATTTTAGCTCTTACTTCATTGTTCCCAGTCAAACATTAATAGTATTCAGGATTTCTGGGAGATTCTCCAGCCAGAGTACTTTATTAGATAAGTACCATAGTGGATTGAGCATTTAGCTTGATAGCAGGAAAATCTTAGTTCAAATCTCATCAGATTTGAACTGACAACTGACAAGTTGTGTGACTCTAATCAAGTCGCTTAATCTGTTTGCCTCAGTTTTTTCAATTATTAAATGGAGATAATAACAGCACTCACCTTGCAGGTTTGTTGTGAGAATCAAATTAGATAAAATGTAAAATACTTGCTGCAATCCAGAAAAAAAAAGGCAAGCAGGAGTTTTTTCTCTTTCCTTTGTTTTTTTCTTAAAAGTATAGTTTTTGTACATCAGTGTTATGCAAAGTCCAACATTTTTTATCACTATAATGCTAAAAAGAAATACTTATAAAAACTGATTGTGATGAAGCCACAAAAAATCCACAAATTTGTCAGAGCTTCACCTCAGGCTAAGGATATTGTTACACTGTCTTTGTGATTTTATAAAAGGCCACTGAGTTATAGAATCATAATGAAAGCAATATTAGAAGTAACCTAGTCCAACTTTTTCTTCTTTTTTTTTTGCAAGTTAGGAAACTGAGTCCCAATGATTTAAGCAAGATCACATTGTGGAGCTGGTATTTGAACCAAAGTCCCTTAGTTCAAAATATGCTTCTTTTCACTTAATTCAACTGGCACCTTCTGAATATGAGACACAGTATTTTCCAAATTAGGGGGAAAGTTAGGGAATGCTTCCGAATTTTAAAAAGTAGAATATTCAAAGAGAGAACATGAAAATATTTTCCACATTCAACTATTTACCTAAATTCATGGGTACGTTTCATTACTATTTTAATATTTTATTTTTTTTAATATTTTAATTTCAATTTTCACAAAATCACAGACTTTCAATTTTTCATTCCTGATTCCCAGGATATCATACTCAACCTCTTCTTTTTATGGTATTAAACATAAAAATATAAGATAATTATATTTTTTTAAAAAATGAAAATGCTTAACATAATGCCTGGCACATAAATAAATATAAATACTTATTCCTTTCCTCCTCCTATCCCTGTCTCAAATTTCAAATCAGAGAATTATTGGGTTTCAATCCATATAGTCTTCATCAGAGTGCTACAAGCTTTAGAAACCCTTAGATCATCCTGGTTCAGAATTCTCCTTGTGCTTATGCTGTCTTCCTTCCAGGAAAGTTAAGTAATGATCAAGACATTTAAAGACACTTTTTATTGAGTCCAGGAATCCACAAAGACATAACCTAAATCATGGGAACAGTTGTTGTGTCCTGCTTTCTAGAGCACCCAAAACGTGTAGTGCTTTCTAGAGCCCCCATGCCCGGGTGATTAAAATATACTGTCTTAGTAGAGGAGTGATGAGGCAAGATTGCCAAGAGTGGTGGAAACATGAAGTCCATTTATTCCAAGGTCTTCCCCTTTTATATGCTCAAATATCCTTATGTAACCAAAACAACACTGGGCATGCACCAATTACACATTGCACACGTAGGACCACATAAACAACTTGCTATTGTATGTAGATTCCCACCTGGTATCACTCTGCTTCAATTACCACACAGGTTGTAACTGTTTCCTGACTTCTGCCTTAAGGGAGATGTGGAGCCAAACCAGACATTGCTAGCTAGCAGGTTCTCTCTGGGCTGAAGGGTCTTATACCTCACTCAGAGTTCCCCCACTGTCTGTGGCCCTCTATAAATAGTGAGCCTTGATCAGTTTTAATCTGATCCCCTTTTTTGCTAAAGTGTATATGGGAGAACTATTTTTTCTTTTTTTTTCATGCTTAAGCCTCCATTCTTACTCCTATAGTTGATTAAGTTCAAGTACTCATTCTTCTCCATCTTTGGCATAAACTATATAAACAAAACAATGGATGTAAAATAGATAATTTTCCCATGGAAAGCTTATACACACTCTAACTACTGCATGTGTATCTACAATACTTTTAAAAATCCTTAACAAGGAGAGGTATATTTGCAAAAGATATCCACCACTGTTATGAAGGATTTCCAATACAAATTTCAAATGGAAAAGTATTTCTTTATAGATTCCTGACTCTCTCTAGGTATTGGTTAAAAGTTTTGGGAAGGATTTGTTATGTATGGGGGAAAATCAAACAAAATGAGAAAACATGAATGGATAGAAACCTATCAATCCAAGAGCATAAAAAAGCAATTAAGCAATACTAACCAACACCAAAATTTGACATTATATGGAATTTCCTACACTCATTAGTTCCTTTCTTTTGCAAAGAGGTGAGGGAATTATAGTTTCTCACCTCTTTTTTTTAGAACTAAGTATGGTCATCATAATTACATACTATTTAAGCAATATTATTGTTTTTATATTCTTTCCATATACATTGCAAATATTGTACATATTGTTTTACTGATTCCACTTATGTCATTCTGTAAGTTCATGTGTCTTCTCATGCCTCTTTGAATTCTTCATTTTTGTAATCTCTTAACACAATAATATCTTATTACATCCATGTACCACAACTAATGAAACTATTCCTCAATTGATTAAGAAAC
Organism: Sarcophilus harrisii; assembly: GCF_902635505.1. NCBI lineage: Eukaryota > Metazoa > Chordata > Mammalia > Dasyuromorphia > Dasyuridae > Sarcophilus > Sarcophilus harrisii. Next base: position 280,734,616 of record NC_045426.1, on the reverse strand, counting down.
ATCTCTTTAAAATATCACTATCATTCCAGTGCTACAAAATGACTATAAATCATGAAATTTCACAACATCTAAATAAGTTAAGTTGCAGATCATGGTCATCCAGCATGTGAATTTGCTGCAGCATATTACCAATAAAGACATACACACTTAATGTGGTGTAAAAGATATCTTCATAAAGATGAATGTCTAAAACTGATGAGGTGAACTGGTTTCACACAGAGAGTGAGACACAACAAAAGTTTGACTGCTGTGCTCTAATATTACTTAATACAAAAAGATATATGGGGAAAACTCTAGTACTATAGGAAAATTCCTTGTGAAAATCCGATAGGAATATAGGGTTATAAGAGAATTTTCTTGACACAAGAAGAAAAGACATGCATAAGTTGTAGTACAAGATAACCCATGAAAGGATGTAACCCCACTTATTGGATCACATCCATCAAAGTACTGAAATATCAGAATCATACCAAAGATACTTCATATATGATGATTGAATTGAGTATAGAACACACAGTACATACCAAAAGGTATTTTTCAATAAGAGAGAACAGTTCATCTTAAAAAGAGCTAGTAGTATACCACATGATGGTTATTAAGGAGAGATAAAACAGGTTGAAAAACTAGCCTCTTATCACAATCCAACAGCCACTTTCTGTGTGTCTAATTCTGAATCATCAATAGCATCTGAACACAAATATCTCCTAAGGGCTTTCTCAGGTAGTGTTGCTAGATGAAAAGTAATAAGACCTATCTTAAGGGGTTAGGAACTCGCACGTGCAGAACCCATAGAATAACTATCTAATGGTAGCATTCCAGGTACAGCTAGAGGTGCCAGAGGGAATTATTTTTGGAATGGAGTTATTTCTTGGAGGTCTTTAAATCATGCCATATGGTCATCAATTTATTTTGCCTACTCATAAGGCCCTGCTAATCAAATATCAAGGGACAATATACATTCTTCTTTTTTCTAACACTTGTAGTACTTTGGAAATGTATAATATTGTCTTCAGAAGGAGCTGTGTAAACCACACAGGTGGTTTAGAGTGCCAGACCCATAATCATGAAGACTCATCTTCCTGTGTTAAAATCAGGCTTCATTAAAGCAGGAATGAGGAGAAATTTTATATCTCTAGATGCTTACTTGCATAAAATAGAGAAACAGAAGATAAATAAATTGGGCTTGAAACTAAAAAATCTAGAAAAAGAACAAATTTAAAACCCCCAATCAAATACCAAACTTGAAATTCTAAAAACAAAAGGAGAGATCAATAAAATTGAAACTAAAAAAAATTTTTTTGAATTAATAAATAAAACTGAGTTGATTTTATGAAAAAACCAACAATTTAGTTAATTTGTTCAGAAAAAGGAAAGAGGAAAATCAAATTGTTAGTCTCAAAAATAAAAAGGTAGAACTATCCATCAATGAAGAGGAAACTAGAACAATTATCAGGAGTGACTTTGCCCAACTTTATGCCAATAAATTTTATAACCTAAGTGAAAATCTACAAAAATGTAGATTGCCCAGATTAACAAAAGAGGAAATAAATTACTGAAATAGTCTCATTTTAGAAAAAGAAATAGAATAAGCTATTAATCAACTCCCTAAGAAAAAATCCCAAGGGCCAGATGGATTTACATGTGAATTCTACCAAACATTTAAAAAACAATTAACTCCAATACTATGTAAACTATTTAAAAAAATAGGAAATGAAGGAGTCCTACCAAATTACTTTTATGACACAGACATGATACTCATAGCTAAACCAGCTAAGACAAAAACGGAGAAAGAAAGTTATAAACCAATCTCCCTAATCAATATTGATGCAAAAATCTTAAATAAAATATTAGGTAAGAGATTACAGATAATCATCCCTAAGATAATACACCATAACAAAGTAGGATTTAGACCAGGATTTAGACCAGAATTTAGACCAATAGCAGGGCTGGTTCAATATTAGGAAAACTATTAGCATAATTGACTATATCAATAACCAAATTTTTAAAAACCATATGATTATCTCAATAGATGCAGAAAAAGCATTTAATAAAATACAACACCCATTCCTATTAAAAAACACTAGAGAGTAGAGGAATAATTGGACTTTTCCTTAAAATAGTCAATATCATCTATTTAAAACCATCAGCAAGCATCATATGTAATGGGATAAATTAGAACTATTCCCAATAAGATTGGGGTGAAACAAGGTTGCCCACTATCACTAATGCTATTCAATATTGTATTAGAGATGCTACCCTTACCAATAAGAGAAGAAAGAGATTAAAGGAATTAGAGTAGGTAATGAGAAAACCAAATTATTATTCTTTGGAGATGATATGATGGTATACTTGGAGAACCCCAGAGATTCTACTAAAAAGCTATTAGAAATAATCTACAACCTTAGCAAAGTTGCAGGATACAAAATAAATCCACATAAATCATCAGCATTCTTAAACATCATTAACAAAATCCAACAGCAAGAGATAAAAAGAGAAATTTCATTTAAAATAACTATTGATAATATAAAATATTTGGGAATTTATCTGCCAAGGGAAAATCAGGAACTATATAAGCAAAACTACAAAACACTTTCCACACAAATAATGTCAGATCTAACCAATTAGAGAAATATTAACTGCTGGTTTAGTGAATATAATAAAGATGACAATACTCCCTAAACTAATCTATTTATTTAGTGCTATACCAATCAAACTCCCAAGAAACTATTTTACTAAACTAGAAAAAATAACAAGAAAATTCATCTGGAAGAACAAAAGTTTAACAATTTCAAAGGAATTAATGAAGAGAAAAGCAAATGAAGGTGGCCTAGCTGTACCAGATCTAAAACTATATTATAAAGCAGTGGTCATCAAAACCTTTTGGTACTGACTAGGAAATGCAGAAGTTGATCAGTAGAATAGGTTAGTTTCACAGAACAAAAATAGCCAGTGATTATAACAATCTAGTATTAGACAAACCCAAAGGCCCCACCTTTTAGGATAAGAATTCACTATTTGACAAAAAATGCTGGGAAAATTGGAAACTGGTATGGCAGAAAATTGGCATAGACCCATACCTAACACTGTATAACAAGATAAGGTCAAAATGGATTCATAATCTAGACATAAAAAAATGATACTATAAACAAATTAGAAGAGCATAGGATAGGTTGCCTGTCAGATTTATTGAGGAGGAAGGAATTTATGACCACACAAGAACTAGAGACCGTTAGTGATAGATAATTTTGATTGTATTAGATTAAAAAGTTTTTGTACAAACAAAACTAATGCAGACAAGATTAGAAGGGAAGCAATAAACTGGGCAAACATTTTTGCATCCAAAGGATCTGATAAAGGACTCATTTTTAAAATTTATAGAGAATTGATTCAGATTTATAATAGTTTAAGCCATTCTCCAATTGATAAATGTTCAAAGGATGTGAACAAACAATTTTCAGATGAAGAAATTAAACTATTTGTAGCCACATGAAAAGATGCTACAAATCACTATTGATCAGAGAAATCCAAATTAAGACAACTCTGAGATACCACTACACACCTGTCAGATTGGCTAAGATGACAGAAAAAGATAATGACCAATGTTGGAGGGGATGGGGGAAAACTGGGACACTGATATATTGTTGGTGGAAATGGGAATGGATCCAACCATTCTGGAGAGCAGTTTGGAACTATGCTCAAAAAGTTATCAAACTATACATACCCTTTGATCCAGCAATGTTTCTACTGGTCTTATATCCCAAAGAGATCCTAAAGGAGGGGAAAGAACCCACATGTGCAAAAATGTTTGTGGCAGTCCTCTTTGTAGTGGCAAGAAACTGGAAACTGAGTGGATGCCCATCAATTGGAGAATGATTGAATAAGTTATGGTATATGAATGCTATGGAATATTATTTTTCTATAGGAAACGACCACCAGGATGATTTCAGAGAAGCCTGGAGAGACCTAAATGAACTGATGCTAAGTAAAATGAGCAGAACCAGGAGATCATTATACAAGGCAACAACAAGACTATACGGCAATCAATTCTGACAGATGAGGCTCTCTTCAACATTGAGATGATTCAAACTAGTTCCACTTGTGCAGTGATGAAGAGAATCAGCTACACCCAGAGAGAGAACCATGGGAACAGAGTGTGGAATACAACATAGCATTCTCACTCTCTCTGTTGTTATTTGCTTACATTGTGTTTTCTTTCTCAATTTTTTTCTTTTTCTTCCTTCTTCATCTGATTTTTCTTGTGCAACAAGATAACTATATAAATACGTATACATATATTGGATCTAACATGTATTTCAACATATTTAACATGTATTGGACTACCTTCCAGCTAGGGGAAGGGATAGGAGGAAGGAGGCAAAAATTTGCAACAAAAGGTTATGTAAGGGTCAACGTTGGAAAAATTACCCATGCATATGCTTTGTAAATAAAAAACTTTAATAAAAAAAATCAGGCTTCAGACACTTACTACCTTCATGACCTTGAGCAAGTCACTTGACACTGTTTGCCTCACCTGCACATGAACTAGACAAGACAATGGTGAGACACTCTAGAACTTTTGACAATAAAACCCTTAAGTTCTTGAAGCGTTGGACACAATTAAACAACAACAAAAACAATGTGGTATTTGGCCCTCTGTCTGAAAATGTTAAACCCTATATTTCTTAATTATTCTTTTAGATTTTTGAATACACTGACAAGAAAATAAGCAACCAAATAAAAGTAAATCAACCTCTATCATCCATTTCAGGCTGTAAAACCTGAGCATATAATATCTGCATATCATCCTTGAACCATCTGACTTCAGCTACAAAGTCTTAATTTCTCCCCCTTCCCTATCTTGGCATTGGTTGTCCCATTTGCTTATTAGCACCACTAGCTTCCTTCAAAGCTCAAATCAGTTGCCACCTTATACATGAGGTTTTCCTAATGCTCCCCAGTTGGAACTTTGCACATGTTTTCTATTTCCTTCTATAAGTATATGTTGTTATATTCTCTACTTCCTATAAGCCTTCAAAGACAAAGACTGTTAATTTTTTTATCTTTTTATCCTTAAGAGGAAAGAAAAAGGATTAAGCATTAAGATATAACATGTGAGTAATAGTAGAGCACAGTGACTTTTTGTTGTTTCACTCTCTGTATGAGACCAATTAATCTCATTGCCTACTATGTGCTTTATAATTATTACTCATCTTATTCTCATAACAATATCAAGAGGGAAATATTATTATCCCTATTTTACCATTGGGGAAACTGAGGGAAACAGGTTAAGTGACTTTTCCACGACCACACACTTAGTAAGAGTCAAGTCTTTCTGACTCCAAGCCCAGTGCTCTATCCATTGTACCACCTAGTTGTCTTAGCATATTATCTGACACATAAGAAGCACTAAATAAATGATTTCTAAATATCAAATGAATTAATTAATGTTAACTCAAATTTATCATTTTCATACCATTGTGGTACATAAAAACTTTTTTTTCTTAAGAAAATTTAAATTTCACAATAGAACCATAAATTTAAGCTAAAATGGACTGGAGTTTACATAATTTTACATTTTTACATAATTTCTCATTTTTATATCTTAAGGTGACCTTGGTTCCACCACCAGTTAATGAATGGCACAACAGGATTACATCCCAGATCTTGGGACTCTCATTCCTGTATTCTTTGCACAATAGCATGCTGCTTTCATTGAAAAAGTGCTACACAGTGCAAAGTGCTATATAGAATAAAAATAATAATGATAATGTATTTTTACATGGTACTTTAAGGTTTGTGAAGTATCTCACAGATATCTCATTTTATCCTCTCAATTGCCTTGGGCATAGGGTAACACAGATAGTAAGTATAAGAGGCTGAATTTGAACACAGGAATAAATAAGATTTATTAAAAGTATATTAGTTGGTGCTTCACCATGCATAAAGAGTAAATATTTTCAACAAATGAAAATTTAGTGTTTAGCAGCTTCCACAACTATTCAAAATTTTAGCTCAAGAAAATAAAGTAGATACTTCTGGTTAATATAGCAATGAGAGATGTCTTAAAGTAGTCTACCTCCACCAGCAAATGTCTAAGCAAAGATTTGAAAAGGTACCAAATGAAATAGTAATTATGAAAACCAAGAAGAAAAACCAGTAAGCATCTTCATCAGAATAGGACTGTACAACAAGATGGCCCAGAACCCTGTAAGTGGTTCTAAAAATAGAAAATTATTTCTTCTAATTATAAAGGACCTGAGAGATGAAGTAGTCTAAAATCACAATTTATAAAAAAAGAAATCAAAATATTAAGTAATCCATTAGTATCACCTTTAGGCAGAGTGGGTATTAAAACCTCAAAATGTCTGTATCTAGTCTTTTATTCTTTCCCATATACTTTGTTGCCTCCATTAACAAGTAAAATGTTTTCTTTGAACAAAGAAATAACCTCTTCAGTGACATTCTATCTCCTATTTCCCTGTGTGTAGGCTGATTGGGACCCTAGGAAGCTAGAATGCTCTCCCTCAGTGTTTTTTGCCTTTTCATTTTCCTGACTTCTTTTTAAGAATCAGCTCAATTAGGATCGCTTCCAGAAGGCCTTTCCTAGTCCTTTTTACTTGCAATGCTCATGACTCCCCTCTTAATTAAGTAAGGCTTCATTCCACCTATTATCTATTTATCTCATGTTTATGTATATGTTGACTTCTCCATTAGAATATAAATTCCTTAAAGTCAGGAACTATTTTTGCTTTTGTTCTTTAAATTCCCAGTACTTTCCACAATGCCTAACATTTTTGATTTGTAGTTGATGTATTTGATACATGCTGAAATAAGGTTGGAAGAATTAACAATTTTTAAAATAAGTTCACTGGAGGGAGAGTATTAGGTGTCTCAATTGTCAGATTTGACAAATAATAGACTATTCTAAATTCTATTTGGAAAATTTAGGGCTCATTTTTATGAAAAATTAAATCTTGATTTTTGTCTCATTCAGAATTCAGAATGGATATAAGCAAAATATAATGAATACCAGATTAAAAAAAAAAGTTCACTACCTTTCAATTCAATAAGCATTAATTATATTATCATGTACTTAGTACTAATGGGCAACAAGTTCACAGGTGGTGAACCTGTGACTCCAAGAAGCTCTAGCATGTGCAGTGGTCATGCTCCAATAAAATCATCTTGGCACGCTGATAAATCAAGTTGAAAGTAATCATTAGATTTCAAATCCATCAGTGGGGCAAGTGGAACATAATCTCAAAAATATAAATACTTGCCAGTCATCCTGTCTTTTGTCTTGTCACCAGATTTCTATGATTCTATGGAACAGAGAGTAAGGCTGACAACTTTGTGCAATATTTCTCACTTAAATTCAGTTCATCTGAGTATTAAGACATCACCCCATGCTATAACTAATCCTCTCAAAAATCAAGAATTAACAAGTGACTGGCAAGTAGGCTGTAATCATTAAATATCTGTTGACTTGGTATTACTAGGAGACTGAAATTAATAATATTAGATCATTTTATCATATTATAACAGGCATAAAATATAACAATAACAAATGTTAAATTTATTCATTGAAAGAACAAATACTGAAGCTGAAGTTTAAATACTTTGGCCATATAACAAAAAACCAAGACATTGGAAAAAACCCTGATGTTGGGAAAGATTGACGGCAAAAAGAGAAGGTAGCAACAAAGGATGAGATGGATAGATAATGGCATGTCATTATGAGTTTGAACAGACTATGGGAGATAGTGGCGAATAGAGGGGACTGATATGCTATGGTTGATGGGGTCATGACGGATCAAAAACAAGTAAATGACTGAACAACTAATCATTAAGGAGGATATACATGAATACTTTATAGTGTTTGGCAGATGAGCTGAAAGCTTTTCAACAAAGCAGTATGTTATAGTGTTGGAATTGAAGAATAAAGATAACATTGTATTATAGGCTTTGTCTGTTATGAGGAAAAGGATATGCCATATATCACTTAAAGGAAAATTATTTTACTCACAGGATAATTGAATCCATGAGATAGTGAGGCCCTTCATAATGAAATATTTATTATATTTGAGAAAAGAATAAACAAAAAATGATTTATCTTCAGTTTGTGACCTTGAAGAAACAGGAATCCATTTTCTGTTTCTAATTCATTTCTAACTATTGTTTTAGACTTGCTAATTAGTATGAAGATGTTTTCAGATTTTTGTTTGTCTCTCATAGAAATTAGTAGTTATCTCCCCTATAGTATTAATATAATATTTTTGTGAAAGTCGTATCTCATTCCCTAAATGGTAAGTCCCTGAGGACAGAGAGATCATTTCTTTTATATTTGTATTTTCCTCAATATGGAGCACAATATTTTGGACATTGAGAAAGAACTCAAATCATTTTTTTTAATTGAATGGATTGAAAAAAATCTGAATCTGAAAAAAGTATGTTCAACTGTTAATATATCTAAAATTTTATCACTAAAAGATTGGTGATCTTATCAATGTGGGTACTCACTACACTGGCACATAACCCAATCCTGACATACTGTCTTGTATAAACTGTTATGAGCAAAAATAAAAGGACAAAAAACTATCTCTTGGTGGATAGCCCTTGAAAATCCATCTCCACACTACCAAACATTGTGATGAAACCAGTATATTCAAACACCTATTTATTTTGAAATAATACTTTTCTTTAGTATTGCATAAAATAGGTTACAGTAAACTTATTAAAGTAGTAGATTACAATTTTCATTAAATATGGCATTGTTGTGAATTATTCATTTTTCTTAGATATATTCTGGAATTGCTTTCTTGGACACTGAAATGATTTATGATATACCAGTGAACAAGACATCAGGTTATATTTGTCCTTAGAATTAAGGTTGAGGGAAGTCAGCTCATTTTCAAAAGCAGTTAAGTTATAAAAACAAGAACACAAATACATCTGACACATATATCTAATATTAAGCATTTACTAGTTCATAGGAACTGTTTTGAGTTTTAAAGATACACACACACACACACACACACACACACACACACACACCCCAAAAATGCTCCTATTGTAATAGGAAACACTATGTAAATAAGTACGTAAATACACTATGTAAATAAGTACGTAAATACACAAATTATACCAAGTAGATGAAAGGCAATCTCAGAGGAAAGGCAGTTGGAGGGGAAAGGGGCATAATAGGAAAAAGCCTCCTATAGAAAGTGGTTATTGAGCAGTCTTGAAAGAAGTCAGAGAACCTAAGAAGTGGAAGTCAGTAAGAAGAGTTTTTCAAATATACAAAGGCAGAGTTGGGAGATAAAAATGGATGCTCTGTGTGTGTGTGTGTGTGTGTGTGTGTGTGTGTATCTGGAAAACAAAGAAGACCCAAGTTGTAAGGAGCTTTCATTGAAAACTGAGGGTGTTATTATTTGATACAGAAAAAAAATATAATGTATAAGATTATCACTATTTAAAATGACTCCATAATTGTTATTTTATGAACATAATATTATTATTTTTATTAGAATCAAAATTCTTCAGTTGGTTGCTGATAATCATTATGTATTAATACATATTAATAATATATCTACTATGTGCAAGACACTGTACAGGGCAATTGGAGATACAAAACAAAGAAAAAATGAAATAGCATCATCCCTCTATGAGCTTACATATGGAAAAACTCTATGTATATGTGTGTGTGTGTGTGTGTGTGTGTGTACATTAAATGAAGTATATCAACATATGTTCAAGAATATTTCCTGGTAATATGATAATTAATAATAGTAGTTAATAACTTTCTCCAAACCTCTTCATCTCTTTAAACCTAAAAACAAACACTATATAGCAAATATAATTACAATTAAATATATAAGAAAAAAAGATAACCAGTAAGACAAAAATCCATAATATTACAGCAGAGAAATCTTATTCTCCAAATATTCTGGCCAGCTAGGTGGATAGAGTGCCAGGCTTGGAATCAAAGCTCATTTTCCTGAGTTTAAGCCTGGTCTCAGACATTTCTAATTAGATGACCTTGGACAAATCACTTAACCCCATTTGTCTCAATTTCTTCGGCTGTAAAATGAACTGGAGAAGACAATGGCAAACCATTCTAGTATTTCTGCCAAGAAAATTCCAAAATGGAGTCTTGAACTAGACTAAAAATATCTGAACAACATCCTCCCCACAAACTTCCATGTACCCAGAACAGAACCATAATGTATCTTGAAAGTTTCTGCACAGGCTGATCAAGGTATCTATTGCTAGAGTATCTTTTCTTTCACAAGAAATGTCAAGCACTAATACTGCCCAGCTAGGTGAAATTAAAAGGAAAAAATGGGTTCAAAACAAGTCCACTTGAACTTTTCTTTCCTCAGAAATGGCAAGCACTGACTCTGCCCAGCCCTGAGGAGAACCAAGGAACGAATTGGGATGGAATACCAGCACAGTGGCTTTCAAGAGTATCTCCTATAATAGTAGGAGACACTAGTGGGAAGCATAGACAGATTATAGAGAAATAGTCATGTTCCCAAGTAAGAGTTAAGTCTTGGACCAAACTGAATTATATGAGGATTCTACAGAGAGAAAGAGAATTTTCAAGTTCTAACATATCTAAAGTTGTGAGTTGCCTTTTTCTTATACATGTGTTTCATTACTATTGTGTTCTAAGTTCAAGACCTAATCTTCCCATGTATACTATGTATTTCTGTGATAGTGAACCTCAGATTGGTGTGGGTTAGATTGGTGTATTTTGAACTATTATCTTTGTTATATTACCTGTGTAAATATCTTTGCTAAGATCTAAATAAGTCCATTAGCTGATCATTATTGGGAAACATCAGTAGAATGACTTGCAATGGTAAAAAAAAAAAAATAAATAAATAAATAAAAAAAAAAAACAAGACTTGACTTGTAATAGAAAAGCAAACTCACATGATTACACTTAGAACCAAAGATTCCCTCTAAAAGCTATGCCTTAGAGACTCAATCCCTGAATATAAATTCAGGCATTATTTTGGAAAAGGTGTTACATATTCCTGGAGTTTGGCCAAAGTAATTGTCTCTCATCTTTTTTTCCTGTAAAACACAAACATCATTTTTTAGGGTATAGTTCTGAGTTGTATTGTTATTTGGGGTCCAATTTTTATTAACCACAAGATGGATCTCAACAACCAAAATGACAGACCAAAATTAATGAGATGAAACTGAATAGACACAAGTTTAAAGTTCCCTATTAGTTAGAAAGTAAAAATTATTCAAGGTAGACATTTTAGCCAGGAAGAAATATTTTTTATGATTACTTTTTTTAAAATATGCACTTCCTATTGTTTGGTAAGAAATGACCAACAGGATGATTTCAGAAAGGCCTGGCGAGACTTAGACGAACTCATGCTGAGTGAAATGAGCAGGACCAGGAGATCATTATATACTTCAACAACAATACTATATGATGATCAATTCTGATGGACCTGGCCATCTTCAGCAATGAGATGAACCAAATCAGTTCCAATGGAGCAGTAATGAACTGAACCAACTACGCCCAGGAAAAGAACTCTGGGAGATGACTAAGAACCATTACATTGAATTCCCAATCCCTATATTTTTGCCTGCCTGCATTTTTTTTTTATTTCCTTCAAGGCTAATTGTACAATATTTCAGATTCCAATTCTTTTTGTACAGCAAAATAATGGTTTGGACATGTAAATTTATTTTGTATTTAATTTATACTTTAATATATTTAACATGTACTGGTCCTGCCATCTGGGGGAGGGGGTGGAGGGAAAGAGGGGAAAAATTGGAACAAAAGGTTTGGTAATTTTCAATGCTGTAAAATTACCCATGCATATAACTTGTAAATAAAAAGCTATAATAAAAAAATTAAAAAATAAAATATGCACTTCCTTTATTCATTTTTGTTACAGAATTTCTCTTGAGATTTTTTACCTTTTTCTCTTCCAATGAATTTTGTTACTATATTTCTAGATCTATAAAAGTAAACTTTTGGTCAATAATGCTATAGCATTATCACTTTTATCACATGGGCACAAGCTAATCATGCACACTCAATATGTCTACAATTATTTATATCTATCTTTACTTCTCTAAAGAATATATCATGCTTATATTGTTATAGCTCCTTATGTATATCATGGCAGCTGTCCTCCAAAATATTTTTATACATTCTTATTATTTTTAACATTTTCTTTTTTAAAATCTCTTCTTGTTGGGTTTTATTAGTAATATAGAGAAAATTGAATTTTATTGCAGATTTGTTTTGTAATTTGTTACTCAACTGCAGGTATAGCTTATTTCAATTAATTTTTGCTGATTTTATTAAGGTTCTTAAGTAAATCATCATGTCATCTATAAAAATTTATGATTTTCTATCCCCTTTGCCTATGCTTATTACTCAAGTTTTACAACTATATTAAATATGATTGATAATAATGTACATATTTACCATGTTTATCCTGATCTTTATGGAAAGGCTACTAGCTTTTCTCTTGATTATAAATATGCTATTTAGAATACTATCAATTTTTTCTATATGTTAAAAGGATTTTTCTGCATCTATATAATCATATGATTTGCAATGTTTTTGTTATTAATATGGAATATGATGTTTATATTAATTTTCTTTGGTGAGATCCTCCAGATAGAAGGGCCCACATCTATGTCTGGAAAATCATATCTCAAGCAAAAATACTTGGTGTAGTGCCTTCTTTGTTCTCAATATTTAAAAATTCCACAATGGAATAGACATCTTTTAACCTCTCCCAGGAAGGAACATCTTGTCTAGGGCCTTCCCACTTTGGACTGTACCCTGACCACCAACTGGGATTTGGGGTTCCCCAGCCAGAAACCTCAGGTATTGATGTTTTCCAGAATGATGATGATCTTTGTAGTTTGTTTGTCTGTTTCTTATAATGTCTTTATTGTTATAATGACTACTACGTTTGTTGGTTGTGTACGACTTTTATGTTATAAGTTTCCTATTCTCCTGTGTCTTGTTTGAATCAAGGTTCTGAACAGTAATAAACTTGTACTTAGCCCCTTCTAAGTTTATGCCTGTTTAATGCAAATTCCAGATCTCGATTAACCTTGCAAGTACAAATGTTATATTGATTTACCATTACATAAACTGACTAATTTGACTGGATGACTTAATTAAAACACTAAATCAGACTTATACTTATCAGTACATATAATTACTCTTTATTAATTGATGATGTGCAAATTATCTATCAATAGTACAATATGGTACACATTCTGGATAACAAACCAAAAAGTAAGGATTGAAACAAACATTCATCAAGTACCCATAATGAGCTAAATACAATGCCAACCACTTTACAAAAATTATCTCATTTCATCCTCACAACAACACCTCTAGGATTATTATCCCCATTTTCTTCTTGAAGAAACTGAGGCAGACAGAAGTTAAGTGATTTTTCTGACACTTTAATTAGTGTTTGAGGCATGATTTGAATTTAAGTCATCTTAATTTAAAACCCAACATATTATTCATTTTATTATCTAGCAGTTTCATTGGAAACAACTTTATTTTATGAGGCAACTGGGATTAAGTGATTTGCCCCAGATCACACAGCCAGTAAGCATCAAGTCTCTGAGGCAGGATTTGAACTCAGGTATTCTCTCCATTACACTAACTAACTGCCCTTGGAAGTACCTTTAGAAACAACAATTGGGGGGGCGGAGCCAAGATGGCGGAGAAGACACACGCGACTTTCTAAGCTCTTCTCTTACCCTCTTTATCAATGTTATATCGAGCCTCAAAAATAGTCTTGACTGCTACAATTCGTAAAGATAAGAAGTAGAACAACTCACCGGCCGAAGAAAATCTGCAGTCTCGCCAAAAAGGGTTGGTTCCGGGGCCAGGGGGAAGATCGGCGCAGACGGGGAGAGAAATTAGGTTCCAAGGAGAGTCTCAAACCGAGGGTGAAGGCACAGATCTCAGCACAAGAGCACAGCCCCAACCCGCAGTACGGGCTTTTCCTTGGGGCAGTTGTGATCCTGCACAGCAGGAGGACGCAGCCCGGGTTAGCCTCCAATCTGTGCAGTGGGGAGCTCGGCTTGGGGCCATAGAGCTTTTCCAGGGCCGATTTGCATCAGGCAAAGACTCTGGGCAGAGTCTGTGGCGGTCTGCACTCTGCGGTCAGCTGCTAATACTCACAGTCCCACAAGAGGCTCCGGCCTGGGGCAGTGACACTTTCACCACTTAGTCTCTAGCCGAGGGCAATCGCTAACCCACTCAGCCCTACTAAGCAGTTTGATAGCTCGGCCAGTGCTGAATCCACTTCCTGTTGGGGGAAGGGAAAACTCTCACTCAGAGCACTCCCATACCTCGGAGCCGGAAATCGGTTTACATCTTTCCCTGCTCTGCAGAGGAAGCTGGTAACCCCCTTGCCTAGGAGACCTACCCTAAAGGCTTTAAAACATGAATAAAAAGATGAAAAGAACGATCGACAGCTTCTATGCAGAAAAAGAGCAGGTCAGCAAACCTGAAGAGACCTCAAACAGCAAAAATGCATCAGACTGTCCTCCTTTACATGATGCTCTCATAGAAGAGACCATTAAAAGTCTCAAAAGAGAGTTAGAAGATAAATGGGGAAAGGAAAGAGAAGCCTTACAAGAGAGCAACAACTTCCTGAAATATGAATTGGAAAAAGTAAAAAAATCTCAGGAAAGTAAGAATTGTGAATTGGAAAAAATAAAGAATTCACTAGAAAGTAGGATTTGTGAATTGGAAAAGACAAAGAACTCGCAAGAAAGTAGGATCCGTGAATTGGAAAAGACAAAGAACACGCAAGAAAGTAGGATCTGTGAATTGGAAAAAGAAAATAATTCACTAAAAAAAAAAATTAGTGAAATGGAAAAAAATTCCACAGACCAAAACAATACATTCAAAAACTCAATTGGACATATACAGAAAGAAGTAAAAAAAGCTAATGAAGAAAATAATTCTTTAAAAATTAGAACTGAACAAATAGAAACTAATGATTCATTGAGACAGCAAGAATCAGTCAAGCAAAAACAAAAAAATGACAAACTGGAAAAAACCATGAATTATCTACTTGCAAAAACGACAGACTTGGAAAATAGATCTAGGAGAGATAATCTGAGGATTATTGGACTTTCTGAAAACTATGATGAAAAAAAGAGCCTAGATACTATTTTACAAGAAATCATCAAAGAGAACTGCCCAGATGTAATAGAATCAGAAGGTAAAATAGGCATTGAAAGAATTCATCGAACACCTTCTGAAAGAAACCCTAAAATAAAAACCCCAAGGAATATTGTGGCAAAATTTCAGAACTATCAGATTAAGGAAAAAATTTTACAAGCAGCCAAAAAAAAACCATTTAAATACCGAGGTGCCACAATAAGGATCACCCAAGATCTGGCTGCCTCTACATTAAAGGAAAGAAGGGCCTGGAATATGATATTCCGAAAGGCACAAGAACTTGGGATGCAGCCAAGAATAAACTACCCAGCTAAGCTGAGCATTTTCTTCCAGGGAAGAAGATGGACATTTAATGAAACAAATGAATTCCATTTGTTTCTGAAGAAAAAACCAGAACTAAACAAAAAATTTGATCTCCAAGAATAGAACTCAAGAGATGCAGAAAAGGTAAAAATAACTCTTGAGAATTGTATTTCTGTTGTGGATATACAAAAAGAATACATGTATAATTTGATTGTACTGATATAACATAAAAAAGGGAAGTAGATATGGAAAAGGGATGATGGCAGAATAAGGTGGGAAGGAGGGATAAAAAGAGGGAAACCACATCCCACAAAGAGGCTAAGGAAACTTATCATATCTGAGGGAATTTAGAGAGGGGGAGGAACATTGTGTGAATCTTACTCTCATCAGAGTTGGCTCAAAGAAAAAATAATTGACATTTGTTTTAGAGAAAATTCTCTCTCGCCTCATTAAAAACGGGGGAGAGGAAAAGGGAAAAGAAAAAGAGTAATAAGGGAAGGAAGGGGGAAAGACTCAAAGGGGGGGAGGGAGGGATTATAAAGAGGATAAGTATCGTGATACAAGAGGGGTACATAAGTTTAAAAGGGGGAAAGAGGGTTGGGGGAGGCAAGAATAAGTAAAGCACAATCTGGGGTTATTAGGATGGCAGGAAATACAGATTTAGTAATTCTAACCGTAAATGTGAATGGGATGAACTCCCCCATAAAGAGGAGGCAGATAGCAGACTGGATCAAAAGTCAGAACCCTACAATATGTTGTTTACAAGAAACACATTTAAAGCAGGGGGATACATATAGAGTAAAGGTAAAAGGCTGGAGCAAAATCTATTATGCTTCAGGTGAAGTCAAAAAAGCAGGGGTAGCCATCCTTATCTCAGATCAAGCAAAAGTAAAAATTGATCTAATTAAAAGAGATAAGGAAGGAAACTACATCCTGCTAAAGGGTAGCATAAACAACGAAGCAATATCAATATTAAACATATATGCACCAAGTGGTATGGCACTCAACTTCCTAAAGGAGAAGTTAAGAGAGTTGCAAGAAGAAATAGACAACAAAACTGTAATAGTAGGAGATCTCAACCTTGCACTCTCAGAATTAGACAAATCAAACCACAAAACAAATAAGAAAGAAATTAAAGAAGTAAATAGAATATTAGAAAAATTAGGTATGTTGGATCTTTGGAGAAAATTGAATGGAGATAGAAGGGAATATACTTTCTTCTCAGCAGTTCATGGAACCTATTCAAAAATTGACCATATATTAGGACATAAAGACCTCAAAATTAAATGCAAGAAAGCAGAAATAGTAAATGCTTTCTTTTCAGATCATGATGCAATAAAAACTACATTCAACAAAAAGTTAGGGGGAAATAGACCAAAAAGTAATTGGAAACTAAACAATCTCATCTTAAAGAATGATTGGGTGAAGCAGCAAATTATAGATACAATTAATAATTTCACTCAAGATAATGACAATGATGAGACATCATACCAAAATTTGTGGGATGCAGCCAAAGCGGTAATAAGAGGGAATTTTATATCCTTAGAGGCTTACTTGAATAAAACAGAGAAAGAAAAGATTAATGAATTGGGCTTGCAACTAAAAAAACTAAAAAAAGACCAAATTAAAAACCCCCAATCAAATACTAAATTGGAAATTCTAAAATTAAAAGGAGAAATTAAAAATATTGAAAGTAAAAAAACTATTGAACTAATTAATAAAACTAAGAGTTGGTTCTATGAAAAAGCCAATAAAATAGATAAGCCTTTGGTAAATCTGATTAGAAAAAGGAGGGAGGAAAATGAAATTAGTAGTCTTAAAAATGAAAAGGGAGAACTTTCCACCAATGAAGAGGAAATTAGAGAAATAATAAGGAGTTATTTTGCTCAACTTTATGCCAATAAATTTGATAACCTAAGTGAAATGGATGACTACCTCCAAAAATATAGACTTCCCAGACTAACAGAGGAGGAAGTAAATTGCTTGAATAGTCCCATTTCAGAAAAAGAAATAGAACAGGCAATTAAACAACTCCCTAAGAAAAAATCCCCAGGACCAGATGGATTTACATGTGAATTTTACCAAACATTTAAAGAACAATTGGCCCCAATGCTATATAAATTATTTGATAAAATAGGGAATGAAGGAGTCCTACCAAATTCCTTCTATGACACAGACATGGTACTGATACCTAAACCAGGTAGGCTGAAAACAGAGAAAGAAAATTATAGACCAATCTCCCTAATGAATATTGATGCTAAAATCTTAAATAAGATATTAGCAAAAAGACTACAGAAAATCATCTCCAAGATAATACACTATGATCAAGTAGGATTTATACCAGGAATGCAGGGCTGG
Source organism: Sarcophilus harrisii (assembly GCF_902635505.1). Classification (NCBI taxonomy): domain Eukaryota; kingdom Metazoa; phylum Chordata; class Mammalia; order Dasyuromorphia; family Dasyuridae; genus Sarcophilus; species Sarcophilus harrisii. The sequence goes on along the minus strand of NC_045426.1, from coordinate 280,716,744 downwards.
TTCAATATTAGGAAAACTATCAATATAATTGGCCATGTTAATAACCAAATTAACAAAAACCATATGATCATCTCAATAGATGCAGAAAAAGCATTTGATAAAATCCAACATCCATTCCTATTAAAAACACTTGAGAGTATAGGAATAAATGGACTTTTCCTTAAAATAATCAGCAGCATCTATTTAAAACCATCAGTAAGCATCATATGTAATGGAGACAAACTGCAACCATTCCCAATAAGATCTGGAGTGAAACAAGGTTGCCCACTATCACCGTTACTATTTAATATTGTATTAGAAACGCTAGCTATAGCAATAAGAGCTGAGAAAGAGATTAAAGGAATAAGAATAGGCAATGAGGAAGCCAAATTATCACTCTTTGCCGATGACATGATGGTATACTTAGAGAACCCCAGAGATTCTGCTAAAAAGTTATTAGAAATAATCCACAACTTTAGCAAAGTTGCTGGTTATAAAATAAACCCACATAAGTCATCAGCATTCTTATATATCACTAACAAAATCCAACAGTCAGAGTTACAAAGAGAAATTCCATTTAAAGTAACTACTGATAATATAAAATATTTAGGAATCTATCTGCCAAGGGAAAATCAGAAACTTTATGAGCAAAATTACAGACCACTTTTCACACAAATTAAGTCTGATGTAACCAATTGGAAAAATATTAAATGCTCTTGGATAGGGCGAGCAAATATAATAAAGATGACAATATTACCTAAACTAATCTATTTATTTAGCGCTATACCAATCAGACTCCCAAAAAACTATTTTAATGACCTAGAAAAAATAACAACAAAGTTCATATGGAAAAACAAAAGGTCAAGAATTTCAAGGGAATTAATGAAAAAAAAATCAAATGATGGTGGCTTAGCTGTACCAGATCTAAAATTATATTATAGAGCAGCAGTTACCAAAACTATTTGGTATTGGCTAAGGAATAGATTAGTTGATCAGTGGAATAGATTAGGTTCAAGGGATAAAACAGTCAACAAATATAGCAACCTAGTCTTTGACAAACCCAAAGATCCCAGCTTTTGGGATAAGAACTTACTGTTTGATAAAAATTGCTGGGAAAATTGGAAACTAATATGGCAGAAACTAGGCATTGATCCATACTTAACGCCGTACACCAAGATAAGGTCAAAATGGGTTCATGACCTAGGCATAAAGAATGAAATTATTAATAAATTAGAGGAACATAGGATAGTTTACCTCTCAGACCTGTGGAAGGGGAAGGTCTTTATGACCAAAGCAGAACTAGAGATCATTACTGATCACAAAATAGAAAATTTCGATTATACCAAACTGAAAAGTTTTTGTACAAACAAAACTAATGCAGACAAGATTAGAAGGGAAGCAATAAACTGGGAAAATATTTTTACAGTCAAAGGTTCTGATAAAGGCCTCATTTCCAAAATATATAGAGAATTAACTCTAATTTATAAAAAATCAAGCCATTCTCCAATTGAAAAATGGTCAAAGGATATGAACAGACAATTCTCAGATGAAGAAATTGAAACTATTTCTAGTCATATGAAAAGATGCTCCAAGTCATTATTAATCAGAGAAATGCAAATTAAGACAACTCTAAGATACCACTACACACCTGTCAGATTGGCTAAGATGACAGGAAAAAATAATGATGATTGTTGGAGGGGATGCGGGAAAACTGGGACATTGATGCATTGTTGGTGGAGTTGTGAACGAATCCAACCATTTTGGAGAGTAGTTTGGAACTATGCTCAAAAAGTTATCAAACTGTGCATACCCTTTGATCCAGCAGTGTTACTACTGGGATTATATCCCAAAGAGATTATAAAGAAGGGAAAGGGACCTGTATGTGCACGAATGTTTGTGGCAGCCCTTTTTGTAGTGGCTAGAAACTGGAAACTGAATGGATGTCCATCAGTTGGAGAATGGCTGAATAAATTGTGGTATATGAAAATTATGGAATATTACTGTTCTGTAAGAAATGACCAACAGGATGATTTCAGAAAGGCCTGGAGAGACTTACACGAACTGATGCTGAGTGAAATGAGCAGGACCAGGAGATCATTATATACTTCAACAACAATACTAGATGATGACCAGTTCTGATGGATCAGGCCATCCTCAGCAACGAGATCAACCAAATCATTTCTAATGGAGCAGTAATGAACTGAACTAGCTATACCCAGAAAAAGAACTCTGGGAGATGACTAAAAACCATTACATTGAATTCCCAATCCCTATATTTATGCACACCTGCATTTTTGATTTCCTTCACAAGCTAATTGTACAATAATTCAGAGTCTGATTCTTTTTGTACAGCAAAATAATGTTTTGGTCATGTATACTTATTGTGTATCTAAGTTATATTTTAATATATTTAACATCTACTGGTCATCCTGCCATTTAGGGGAGGGGGTGGGGAGGGGTAAGAGGTGAAAAATTGGAACAAGAGGTTTGGCAATTGTTAATGCTGTAAAGTTACCCATGTATATATCCTGTAAATAAAAGGCTATTAAATAAAAAAAAAAAAAAGAAACAACTATTAAAGGGAATGAGCAAGCAAAGGCCTAAAACATGGAGAAACTCATTGTCATCAATGGTTTTAATGACTGGATTAAAAACTAGAAGGAAATATCTGGGAAACAAATTGAAATAAGTATGTTTTCCAAGAGAACACTTCACTAAAAGCTTGGATAATATGACTTAGGAAATGAACATTGAGTGGAAGTGTGTTCTTGCTTATTCAGAGACTGATGGATGGATATAAGCTCAAAGATTAGGCAAACAAGAAACCAGAAAGTGAAAAGATTCAATCAATATTTCCCAGTGTTGAATTTAGCATAAGGCAGTGTCCTGTATAACTCTTCAAAATAATTTCTAGATAATTTTTCTTCCCCGTATTTTTGAGAGAAATGATTTTCTATTATATTAATAGCCTATTATTAATTAGAATGCAGGCTTTTAATTTCCATATTTAGGACCCAACCTTCTAAGCCAGTTAGCCATCTCTGAAGGACTGAGAGATGAGTCTTTTTTTTTGGTGGGGGAGAAGTGGGGAGTCAATTCAGGTTAACTGACTTGTTGGTAAGCTAGTAAGCATCTGAATTTGTATATGAACTCAGGTCCTCTGATTCCATGGCTAGTGCTATATCTATTGTATCACTTAAGTGCCTCTCCTGCTGCTGACTTTATAACTTGCCCCACCTATATACCTTGCAATATCCTAACACTTTCATCTACTGCCGTAACCAAAAGATGCTTGGACCTTGTCATTTGCTCCTCTGTTGCACTCTCAGGACTTTTAATGATTCTTTTTTATTTTTTTATTTTATTTTTTCCCAAGTAACAATATCAGAGAAGAGGAATAATAGAATAAATAGTTATTTCAATTGTTGCAGGAAAAACCAAGAGACATGAGTTATATTGCTGAGCCCTGCTACTAAATGGTCTTTTGGTACCCCTAAATCACTTTACCCTTGTGTTTGTCTCTCTCTTTTAAATTGGGATTATGCAACCTGGAAAGAGAAAAAAACATATCAGTATTCCTTTTTTTAAAAAATTATTCATGGTTTTTCTCTTTTGTTCTAATTTTTCTTTTCCAATATATAACCAGAAAAAAAAGAAAACAATAAAAAGGGGGAAAAATTCATTTGGCATTCATTAATATAGCCTGAGGCCAGGAAAGCTACTGATCATTTGTGGCCTCTCACTTACTTCATTGGGCTAAGATTAATAAAATTACATTTTAAAGTATTTTCCAAGACTGGGATGGAATGTATTATTTCCACTTGCCTAAGGATCACATTCAAGGACTTATCCTCCTTAGAATCATTATAATGTTAATGCCTATTTGGAAACAAAGAAATAAATTTCTCAACATCTTTCTGTTGAAACTCTCACAACCCAGAGACTGGATTTGAAATAAAATGATAGATGTTTACAGAATTTTTAAAAAAATTAATGAAGTTCAATGAGCTCATTTTTGTCTAGAAGAAAGTTCTTTCAGTTTCTTTCACTTTAGTGTTAATGTATATTTCTCAGATGTGGATTTTTAGAGTAATGAGATGCTTTGGCCACTGTTGCAGCATGCCCAGGGAAAGCAGATAGAAAACCAATTTTGAAACTTTGGGCCTCACTGAGAATAATCCAACCTGACATAGCAATCCATAATCAGGCTGACAAGGACTTTTTTGGTGAGATTCTGATAGCAATTTGCTCAGAGAATACACATTTGAGAAGATAAATTATTAAAAAATCCTTTTAAGCAACGCAGGTTCTGCTAGCAGCCCCACCCTTAAGACCAGTAGGAATAGTAATGCAAATCAGATATGCCCACAAGAACATTAGAAAGATGTTTTAACTAGGTTTGTACTAATCACTTCTTTATTATTTTAACCATCACATGTATAGCTACTGTTATGTTGTTTTCACGCCCCAAAAATCCATGGAAGAAGTCTTGAAAAAGAGCCTAGAGAGCTCTACAGCAGCTGAGTGACCCAATGGAGAGAGCCCTGAGTTTGGAATCAGGAAGACATCTTCCCAACTTCAAATCTGGTCTCAAACTCTAGTTAAGACTAGACGTTAGAGAAATCACTTCACCCTGTTTGCCTCAGTTCTTCATCTGAAATATGACCTGGAGAAGGAAATGCACTTCAGTATCTTTGTAGGAAAAAAAAAAAAACCCAGGGTCACAAAGACTCAGAAGCAATTGAAAAATGAATAAGCAACAATGGGAGAGCTTTGGCTTTTGAAACTGTGGAGACCTGGGTTCTGTTCCTGGTTGTATCACTAATTAATTCCACAATCATAGTCAAATTTAATTCAATTCTATGATAATTTATTGAAAGGCTAAAGCATGTTGGATATATAAAAATAAAACAATTACTTTATCACTTCAGCCCTTTTAGCTATAGTAGCTACCATTTATATAGCATTTTTAGACTTGCAAAGCACTTTACAATGATTAATTCATTTGATTCCCAAAACAATCCTGGGAAATAGGTGCTTTTATTTGCCTCCATTTCACAGATGGGAAAACTAAAGCTCAGGCAGATTATATGACATACCCAAGGTAACAAAGGTAATAAGTGCATGTTACTGGATTTGAATTCAAGTCTTCCTGACCACCAGCCTAGCACTCTATCCATTATGTCACCTAGTGCTAGAGTCAGAAAGTTTTAAATTATGAATAGGGAAAATAGATTACTTGTGAATGATTATGAGATTAAAAATTTGCATTATTGAATTGAAGGATTAAAAAATCCTTATGAGTGGATGCAGTGGAATAAAGTGCATATCATGGGAATTAAAGTTATTGGTACAATTGGTAGGGGTCTAGACTTGGAGTCAATCAAAGCGTGGTTTAAACTCAATCTCAGACACCTACTAGCGAGGTGATCCAAGACAAGATACTTAACTTCTGTTTGCCTCAGTTCCCTCATCTGTATAATGGGCATATTTAAAGTATCCCATTTCCAGAGTTGTGATGTTCAAATAAAATAATATTGGTAAATCTCTAAGGCAAAGCATGAAGGCTACATAAATGTTAGATCCTATTACTAGTAGTTTCCATTAAGAGTATTTGAAGAGGACTTCCAGCCAAGATGGCAGAAAGGAGGCACATATCTACTTAAGCTACACGTTTTCTCTCAGAATTTATTTCATGACAAGCCTCGGAATTAGTGCTTGACTGAAAAAACAAAACAAAACAAAACAAAAAAAGCACAAATAATTACCAAGAGAAGACATACTTGAAATTCGCCAGAAAAGGTATGTTTTTGGTTGAGGGCAGGGACAATTTTAGATCAGGCGCAGGCTGTGGGCAAGCAGCGGCAGCAAAAGCACTGTAGGCAGCTTACAGATGAGCAGACCAGAGTGGGGTGGGTTGTGATCTCAGCCATCTCTGCAGGGAGAGCTTTACTATAGTTTTGGATACTTTATGCTGGCAGCAAGCCAGTAGACAAGCAGAGAAGCTAAAAACACAGGGGTGAAGAATACAAGCCCAAAAAGCTACAATCTTTTGGGACCTGGCCACACCTAGCCACAGTGTCTCAGCACACTCTCAGAGTCTCAGAACCGAGGTACAGCACAGCCATTGCTGTCCTGCTAGTGCCTTGCTGCTGCCCACAGTCTGTAGAGGAAGCTCGGTAACACCATCCAGCACCAACCCCCCCCCCTAAAAAAAAAAAAAAAAAAGCAAATTTCATTTGTTTTGTTTTGGGTTTTTTTGCTAGTTTGTCTTCTTTCATTCTTCTCCGACAAAATGAGCAAAAAATTTAAACGGACCTTAACCATCAATAGCTTCTATATGGAGAGCAGACTTTAGACTCTGAGGAGACTAAAAACAGACTATCTCCAAATGAATTCCAAAAGGGGGACACAATCTGATCCTCAACACAGATGACTCTCATAGAAGAAATTTAAAAAGCTCTCACAAGAGAGCTAGAAGAAAAGTGGGAAAAGGAAAGGGAAGCTTCGCAAGAGAGTCTGGATAAGTCATCCCACTCATTTAAAGAGAGAGTAGATAAAGAAATCAAATCCTTGAAAAATAGAATTAGTGAATTGGAAAAAGAAAATAGCTCTCTAAAAAATAAAATTGGTGAAATGGGAAAAAACTCCATAGAACAAAACAACTCACTTAAAAACTCAACTGGACAATTACAAAAAGATGTAAAAAAGTGAGTGAAGAAAATACTTCATTGAAACTCAGAATCGAACAAATGGATTTGAATGACTCAAGGAAACACCAAGAATCAGTCAAGCAAAACCAAAGAAATGAAACAATGGGAAAAAAATGTCAAATACCTTCTTGGGAAAACAACAGACCTGGAAAATAAATCTAAGAGAGACAATCTGAGAATTATTAGACTCCCTGAAAAATATGATGAAAAAAAGAGCCTGGACACTATTTCCCAGGAAATTATGAAAGAGAACTTCCCAGAAGTTATAGAAACAAAGGGTAAAATAGAAATTGAAAGAATTTATCAATCATGTACTGAAAGGGACCCTAAAATCAAAACACCAAGAAATATAGTGGCCAAAGACCAGAACTATCAGACAAAGGAAAACATACTGCAAGGTGCTAAATCAATTCAAATATAAAGGAGCCACAATAAGGATTACTCAAGACCTAGCAATGTCCACATTAAAGGATGGAAAGGCCTGGAATATGATATTCCAAAAGGCTAAGAAACTTGGTATGAAACCAAAAATAACTTATCCAGCCAAAATGAGCATCTTTTTCCAGGGAAGAAGATGGATATTCAACGAAATAAGAGAATTTCACCTATTTTTGATGAAAACACCAGAACTTAACAAAAAGTTTGATCTACAAATATAGAATTCAAGAGAAACCTAAAAAGGTAAAAAGGAATCTTGGGAATTGTATTTCTGCTATAAAGATATATAAAGAATACATGTATACCTTGTTCTAGAAACTAGAGGTGGAAAGAAAATTTTACCAGGAAAAAGGTAAAGTGGGAGTACTACATCTCACAAAGATTCAAAGGAAACCTATTATATCTGAGAGAAAGAATGGAGGGGGGTAAACACAGTTTATATCTTACTGCCATCAGAATTGGCTTAAAGACAAAAATTTTAGACATATTCAATTTATGGTGAAACTTCTCTCACCTCATTGAAAAGTGAGAAAGGAAAAGTGAAAAGGGAAGAAATAAGCTAAGCAGAAGGGAATATAGAAATTGTGAGGAAAAGGAGTAAGATAGGGGAGGAACTCTAAGATGGGAAGAGGGATACTAAAAAGGGAGGGCTGTGAGAAGCAAGTAGTGATCACAAGTTTAATAGTGGGGAAGGGGGGAAGGGGGAAGGAAAGGAGAAAAGCATAAGCAGGGGTTAACAAAATGGCAAGTAATACAGAATTGATAATTTTAACCATAAATGTGAATGGGGTAAACTCCCACATAAAGAGGAGTGGTTAGCAGAATGGATTAAAAGCCAGAATCCTACAATATGTTGTTTACAGGAAACACACCTGAAATAGGGCGATACATACAGAGTAAAGGTAAAAGGTTGGAGCAGAATCTACTATCCTTCAGGGGAAGTCAAAAAAGAGGGGTAGCCATCCTGATGTCAGATCCAGCAAAAGCAAAAATTGATCTAATTAAAAGAGATAAGGAAGGGCACTATATCTTCCGAAAGGGTAGCATGGATAATGAAGCATTATCAATATTAAACATATATGCACCAAATGGTGTAGCATTTAAATTCTTAAAAGAGAAATCAAGAGAGCTACAAGAAGAAACAGACAGCAAAACTATAATAGTGGGAGATCTCAACCTTGCACTCTCAGAATGAGATAAATCAAACTACAAAATAAATAAGAAAGAAGTCAAAGAGGTAAATAGAATACTAGAAAACTTAGATATGATAGATCTCTGGAGAAAACGAAATGGAGACAGAAAGAAGTACACTTTCTTTTCAGCAGTTCATGGAACCTATACAAAAATTGACTATATATTAGGACATAAAAACCTCAAACTCAAATGCAGTAAGGCAGAAATAGAAAATGCATCCTTTTCAGACCACGATGCAATAAAAATTACATTCTACAAAAAGCCAGGGGAAAGTAGACCAAAAAATAATTGGAAACTAAATAATTTCATACTAAAGAACGATTGGGTGAAACAGCAAATCATAGATATAATTAATAACTTCACCCAAGAAAACGACAATAATGAGACATCATACCAAAATGTGTGGGATGCAGCCAAAGTGGTAATAAGGGGAAATTAGAGCAATAATCAGGAGTTACTTTGCCCAACTTTATGACAATAAATTCAACAACTTAAATGAAATGGAAGAATACTTTCAAAATTATAGCTTGCCCAGATTAACAGAGGAAGAAGTAAATAGATAGATATGATAGATCTCTGGAGAAAACTAGATGGAGACAGAAAGGAGTACACTTTATTCTCAGCAGTTCATGGAACTTATACAAAAACTGACCATATATTAGGACATAACCTCAAACTCAAATGCAGTAAGGAAGAAATAGTAAATGCATCAGACCATTTCAGAGCACGATGCAATGAAAATTACATTCAATAAAAAGCCAGGGGAAAATAGACCAAAAAATAATTGGAAACTATATAATCTCATACTAAAGAATGATTGGGTGAAACAGCAAATCATGGACATAATTAATAACTTCACCCAAGAAAATGACAATAATGAGACGTCATACCAAAATGTGTGGGATTCAGCCAAAGTGGTAATAAAGGGAAATTTCATATCTCTAGAGGCCTACTTGCATAAAATAGAGAAAGAGAAGGTCAATTGATTAGGCTTGCAACTAAAAATGGTAGAAAAGGAACAAATTAAAAACCCCCAGGCAAATACTAAAACTTGAAATGCTAAAAATAAAAGGAGAGATCAATAAAATTGAAAGTAAAAAAACTATTGAATTGATTAATAAAACTAAGAGTTGGTTCTATGAAAAAACCAACAAAATAGACAAACCCTTAGTAAATCTGATTTAAAAAAGGAAAGAGGAAAATCAAATTGTTAGTCTTAAAAATGAAAAGGAAGAACTCGCCACTAATGAAGAAGAAATTAGAGCAATAATTAGGAGTTACTTTGCCCAATTTTATGCCAATAAATTCGACAACTTAAATGAAATGGAAGAATACCTTCAAAATTATAGCTTGCCCAGATTAACAGAGGAAGAAGTAAATAGACTAAACAGTCCCATTTTAGAAAAAGAAATAGAATAAGCTATTAACCAACTTCCTAAGAAAAAATCCCCAGGACCATATGGATTTACATGTGAACTCTACCAAACATTTAAAGAACAATTAACTCCAAAGCTATACAAGCTATTGGAAAAAATAAGGATTGAAGGAATCCTATCAAATTCCTTTTATGACACAGACATGGTACTGATACCTAAACCAGGTAGGTTGAAAGCAGAGAAAGAAAATTATAGACCAATCTCCCTAATGAATATTGATGCTAAAATCTTAAATAAAATATTAGCAAAAAGATTACAAAAAATCATCCCCAGGATAATACACTATGACCAAGTAGGATTTATACCAGGAATGCAGGGCTGGTTCAATAATAGGAAAAGTATTAGCATAATTGACTATAACAATAATCAAAGTAACAAAAACCATATGATTATCTTAATAGATGCAGAAAAAGCATTTGATAAAATCCAGTATCCATTCCAATAAAAACACTTGTGAGGATAGGAATAAATGAACTTTTCCTTAAAATAGTCAGGAGCATATATTTAAAACAGTCAGTAAGTATCATATACAATGAGGAAAACCTGGAACCTTTCTCAATAACTCAGGAGTGAAACAAGATTGCCCACTATCACCATTTTTATTCAATATTGTATTAGAAACACTAGCCTTGGCAATAAGAGTCAAGAAAGAGATTAAAGGAATTAGAGTAGGTAATGAGGAAACCAAACTATCACTCTTTGCAGATGATATGATCGAATACTTAGAGAACTCCAGAGATTCTACTAAAAAGCTATTAGAAATAATCCATAACTTTAGCAAAGTTGCAGGGTACAAAATAAATCCACATAAATCCTCAGCATTTTTATACATCACCAATAAAATCCAACAGCAAGAGATACAAAGAGAAATTTCATTCAAAATAACTGTTGATAGCATAAAATATTTGGGAATCTATCTACCAAAGGAAAGTCAGGAATTATATAAGCAAATTACAAAACACTTTCCACACAAATAAAGTCAGATTTAAATAATTGGGAAAATATTAAATGCTCTTGGATAGGCCAAGGGAATATAATAAAGATGACAATACTCTCTAAACTAATCTATTTATTTAGTGCTATACCAATCAGATTCCCAAGAAAATATTTTAATGATGTAGAAAAAATAACAACAAAATTCATATGGAAGAACAAAAGGTCAAGAATCTCAAAGGAATTATTGGGGAAAAAAATCAAATTAAGGTAACCTAGCTGTACCTGATCCAAAACTATATTATAAAGCAGCAGTCACAAAAACCATTTGGTATTGACTAAGAAATAGGTTAGTTGATCAGTGGAATAGGTTAGGTTCACAAGACAAAATAGTCAATAACTATTGCAATCTAGTGTTTGACAAACCCAAAGATCCCAACTTTTGGGATAAGAATTCATTATTTGATAAAAACTGCTGGGAAAACTGGAAATTAGTATGGCAGAAATTAGGCATGGACCCACATTTAACATGAACTAGAGATAATTATTGACCACAAAATAGAAAATTTTGATTACATCAAATTAAGAAGCCTTTGTACAAACAAAACTAATGCAAACAAGATTAGAAGGGAAGCAACAAACTGGGAAAATATTTTCACAGTTAAAGGTTCTGATAAAGGCCTCATTTCCAAAATATATAGAGAATTGACTCTAATTTATAAGAAATGAAGCCATTCTCCAATTGATAAATGGTCAATGGATATGAGCAGACAATTTTCAGATCATGAAATTGAAACTATTTCCACTCATATGAAAGAGTGTTCCAAATCACTATTGATCAGAGAAATACAAATTAAGACAACTCTGAAATACTACTACACACCTGTCAGATTGGCTAAGATGACAGGAAAAAATAATGATGAATGTTGGAGGGGATGCGGGAGAACTGGGACAATGGGATACTCATTCTGGAGAGCAATCTGGAATTATGCCCAAAACGTTATCAAACTGTGCATACCCTTTGATCCAGCAGTGCTATTACTGAGCTTATACCCCAAAGAGATACTAAAGAAGGGAAAGAGACCAGTATGTGCCAAAATGTTTGTGGCAGCCCTATTGTTGCAGCTAAAAACTGAAAAATGAATGGATGGCCAACAATTGGAGAAATGGTTGGGTAAATTGTGGTATATGAATGTCATGGAATATTATTGTTCTGTAAGAAATGATGAGCAGGATGAATACAGAGAGGCTTGGAGAGACTTACATGAACTGATGCTAAGTGAAATGAGCAGAACCAGGAGATCATTATATACTTCAACAACGATACTGTATGAGGATGTATTCTGATGGAAGTGGATTTCTTCAACAAAGAGAAGATCTAACTTAGTTTCAATTGATCAATGATGGACAGAAGCAGCTACACCCAAAGAAAGAACACTGGGAAATGAAGGTAAACTGTTTGCATTTTTGTTTTTCTTCCCGCGTTATTTTTTACCTTCTGAATCCAATTCTTCCTGTGCAATAAGAGAATTGTTCGGTTCTTCACACATAGATTGTATCTAGGATATAGTGTGACATATTTAACATGTATAGGACTGCTTGCCATCTGTGGGAGGGGGTGGAGGGAGGGAGGGGAAAAGTTAGAACAGAAGTGAGTGCAAGGGATAATGTTGTAAAACATTACCCAGGAATGGATTCTGTAAATAAAAATTATAATTATTAAAATAAATAAATAAATACTCAAAAAAAAGAACATTTGAAGAAGAGATCATAAAAAAGGGAAAAAGAGCTACATGTGTGGCCCTTTTTGTAGTGACAAAGAACTGGAAACTGAGTGGATGGTTATTAGCTGGAGAATGGCTAAATAAGTTATAGTATATGAATGTATGGAATATAATTGTTCTATAAGAAATGATCAGCAGGATGATTTCAGAAAGGCATAATGAAATTTACATGAACTGATGTTAAATGAAGTGAATAGAACAAGAAAACATTGTTCACAGAAACAACAAGATTATATAATGATCAATTCTGATGGACATGGCTCTTTTCAACAGTGAAGTGAATCAGGCCAATTCCAAAGGTCTTGTGATGGAGAGAGCCATCTGCACCCAGAGAGAGGACCATGGGGACTGAGTGTGGATCATAGTATAATATTTTCACTTTTTGTGGTTGTTTGCTGCTCTTTGTTTTCTTTTCATTTTTCCCCTTTTTGATGTGATTTTTCTTGTACAGCATGATAAATCTGGCAATATGTATAGAAGAATTGTATGTGTTTAACATAGATTACTTGCTGTGTAGGGGAGGATTAAGGGAGGAAGAAAAATTTGGAACACAAGATTTTGCAAAGAAGAATGTTGAAAACTATCTTTGCACATATTTTGAAAAATAAGAAGCTTTTGTGTGTGTGTGTGTGTATGTATATATATATATATATATATATATATATATATATATATATATATATATATATATATATGTATATTTGAGGGACATCAACATGTAAATAGAAATCTCCAAGGATTAGGATTGGGTATGAGAGGAAGACCCTCTGAATGATCTAGGATTTATCTATTTTGATGGATTTAGCAAAGATGATGGGGATTATTTAATATCTACTATGTGCCAGGCACTGTTCTAAGCATTTTGCAAATGTTATTTCATTTAACCCTAAGACAACCTTGGCAAATAGGTATTATTTTCCTCATTTTACAGTTGAAGAAACTGAAGTAAACAGATGCTAAGTGGCTTGTCTAAGATCTCACAGTTAATAAATGTCTGGGGTCAGATTTGAATTTAGGTCTTCCTGAAGTAGACCCAGGGCTCTATTTACTGGTCCACCTAGCTATCTTTGATTTCAAAGGGTGATTAGATGTTGATGGAAAGCAGTGGGAAGTGTATATGGAAGTGAAAGTGAAGTATAAAAAGTTTGGCTGCACCTTCTCCCCTTTGGAAGTGGGAATAAACTCCTTTGGGTACTCTGATGCAGGTATTAAGGAGCCAGTGACTTACTAGATAAGCTCTAGGATAAAATTACTTGAAGTACAATTAGATTCAGTGACTTGCTCAGAGTCACACAACTAGTAAAAGCCAAAGGCAAGATTTGGACCAAAGGATCATATTTACGTCTAAAAAGAATCTTAGAAGCTGGCTAATCCAGTCCCCTCCTTTTACAGAGAAGGAAACTGAGGCTCAAAGTAAGATCAAATGAATTGGCCATGGCCCCATGTCAAGAGGGTTTTAACAAATTGTTACTGAGCCCAGCCCAGCACTCTATGCCCTAGGCAGAGAGGTCAAAATAAAAGAAAAATGTGAGCTAAGGTCATAGCTCTAAAGCTGGAGAAGACTTCAGAGGCCATTTAGTCCCATCTCCTCTTTTTTCAGTTAAGGAAAATGAGATCTAGGAATATCAAATGTTTCCCCAGGGCCAAATAAACAGGAGAGGATTTCACCAGAGGTCCTCTGATTCCAAAATTAATTTACTTTCTATCATATTATGCTACCTCTAGATACCCAAAGACTCCAGGGACTGAGAAGAGGGGGAAAAATAGTTATGGAATTCTGTAGTATTTTGTGGCTGTGTTGATGGTTTCCTTCATATAAAGGAACTAAGAGAATATGATATTGAAGATAGGAATAAAAATCTCATTGTGAACACATCCTGCTAGGAAACAACAGCCATGTGGATCTCTGTCAGTCAGGCCACCTACACTGAATGTATGGGGATCAGTAGCCATGAAGCCATAAACTCCAGTTGTACCAAGTCATTGAAATAATAGGTTCAGCTTGTGGGGAGATGAGCCATAGAGGAGCAGTGTTGCCTGTCTGTCTCATTCCCATCATGCTGGCTCTTAGAGAGATATAATTACTCTTCCTCGGCAGAACTGCTGTTTCATTCCTTATAGCAAAATGTGATGCAAGTGACTGTCTAGAAAATAAGAATGAAAGGCTAAAAGAAAGGGAACAGAAATACTATTAAGGGAAGTGTAAATACAGGCTCTCTCTTCCTTACTACCTACTTGCTGTTCAACAGTAATATCAGCTTGGCATGTGGTAATTCTTTGGCTTGGAAATTAGCATAAAAAATGCAAGCATTTCCTAACAGAAGAGCTTTACCATGTCCAATCTCTATAAACACAAGTTCATTTCCTGCTGTTTGCTGTTTTAAGTATTTCCACTGATTTCTGACTCTTCTTTCCAATAAACTCTTATATGCATGAGAATTAGCCTAGAGCATCACTTTATTAATCAGATGATAGGAACAGTCAGTAATAGTTTTGTCTTTCCTCTGGATCTAAAATGAAGCTTGACCTTATGCACAGGCAACCTAGGTAAGAACCTACATCTTGAGATTTGGGGGTCACCAACCACTGTGATATGAGCCAGAAGTTCCACCCATGGGTAAATAGGATGCACAAAAGCTAGGATTTCACTGCTGACAATTACCTGGAAGTCCCAAGGGTAACAACTCAAAATAAAATTGGATCTTGAAGAAGTGCTCTAAAGGAAAAATGTCAAAGGAACCTGTGATAGCTTCCACTCTTTCCTGTAATGGGCTGAGGTTTGAGCTGATGCACTGAGGTCCCAAGTACATGAGGCTAGATAGTAATTGGGCTATACTCTGTTAATATACATGATTGGATAAAGAATGGTCCCTGCCCACTCTCCGTGCAAGTCCTGATGTGTTGTATAGGAAATGACGATTTTGGTGGGTGGAGGCAGAGAGAGAGGGAAGAAGACAAGCTGGGAGAGATTGGGCTGAGTTCGAGACTCCGAGCTGCTGGTTGTGTGGCTGCTGGTCGAGCTAGCTTCTTGACTCAGCTGCACACATTGCTATCGCCGATTCTCTTCCACCTCCGATCCTTCTTCACTGAGAATAAAGACTGACAATTTTCCCCTAACCTGAATTCCTGTCTCGTGCTGATCTTAAAATACACAATCTTAACACTTTCCAATAGCAGGACATAAAAGGTGTCTCGTTGATTAGAGCAGCCTAGAAAAAATTAAGCAAGGAGAATGGTACTTAGAGATGCTGGCCAATATAATTTAGGAAGGGTAATGAGGCCTCATTAAGAATCAACTGACCATCCAGGATCACTTCAAAGTGATAGAACATCATTATATTTGAAGCCACTACAAGGTTTGGGTACACTAGAGATATGAGGAATAGTAGTCAAGCTCAGAAACACAAAATCACGATGAAATATCAAAGGAAAAGGTCTGGGGCACAGAGATGCCGAAAAGGCCAGCCACAATATTAGAATAAGAACAAGATCTACAGTTTTTGAAGCAAGGTTTAATGGAGGTTTAACAGAAACACCAGAAATACATCGTAACCATAGTTCTTTTTCTGTCTTTCCTGTATTTCCCCGTGGACAAGTCTGACAAAAAATTTTATAATAATTCATCACAGTTACCTACTCATCCTTCATCATCTCCTCCTGGACCGCTTTAAGAACTATCTAAACATAGAAATAGATGAATTGAATAAACGTGTCCAAACCTTGCTGTTTATCATAGATTCTGTGGTTGTAAAAGTGAGAAGAGACCTTGGAGATCATCCAGTTCACCATTCTCATTATATAGCTATTCCTTGTTATATAACCATGCTTCTCACATTTATATTGGAATTTAGACCAGGGGTATGCTAGTGCCAACTGTACTGGCTCTCAATAGCTTATTGTTAACATTTTAGCAAAAGCATTTACACTTCAGAAATCAACAAATACTACAAATAAAACTTTGTTTTATTGTTGATTTCTAGACATAAGAAAATGATGGAGAAAATATTTAAAATTCATGTTTAACTTAGAAATGTGTTCTATGTGTTTTCCCTGGAGAGCTGGCTGTTATATATTTACCAGAACAACACAGAATTTGGCTATTTTTTTATTTGGGGTAGGAAAACAGGGAGAAAGGTGTTTCCTGCAGAAACTAGACAGATGCCTGATTTCCAGAATTGATTCCAGAGATGTAGGAAAAGATACTAGGTAGTCAGAGGAGTCACAAAAGACCAAGAATTCTTCTACAGATGAATGAAGGAGATAAAATAGAATTGAAAATAATGGAGAAATTGAGAGGGAAAAGTTTTTGGCTTTGTTTTTGTTTTTTTAAATAAAATAAAGGAGATGACAGAGATTCTGGAGGATGCCTAGGAAAGAAAGGATAATAGAAACAATAAAAACATTAGAAACCAGAAGAAATAAGTATATGGAGATTGAATCTTAGAGTAGAAAAGAGATATTATAAAAAGTTCTCCAACCCACTCACATTACAAATGAGGAAACTGAGTCACGGCTAAAATAATTTGGCCCAAGACTACTTAACAGTAATGCTGAGATTTAAATCCAGATGACCTGACTGTTCCAATATTCTTTGCATCATCACCTCCTTTCTCTTTATAATCTGTTACACCAGTACTTACAGTAAATTAAAATTTTGAAAGTAATATTTTAGTAGACATAGAATGGTGAACAGAGTTTTGGATCTAACATCAGAAGCTAATAATTTGCATAAAAAATTTTAGTAAGAAATGTAAGATCTGGGGCAGCTAGTGTAGTAGAGCACCAGCCCTGAAGTCAAAAGGCTCTGAGTTCAAATTTGGCTTCAGATACTTAACACTTCCTGGCTGTATAACCTTGGGCAAGTCACTTAACCCCAATTGTCTCAGCAAAAAAAGAAAAAGAAAAAAAGAGGAAAAAAAAGAAATATAATATCTATGGAGGCCTACATTTGAATTACAAACGCAATCGTGTGTGAGATAATATTGTGGAAAGGACAATGGATTTCATTTCTGAGGACCTACATTCAAATATAGATTCTGCCACTTAATAATCAAGGCAACCATAAGCAAATCTCTTAATTCTTTTATGTCCTATTTTCCTCATCTGTAAAACAAAAGGGTTATACATATTTAACATGTATTGGACTATCTGCCATCTAGGGTAGGGGATGGAGAGGAGGGGAAAATTTGGAACAGTAGGTTTTGCAAGGGTCAATGTTGAAAAATTACCCATTTCTGATAAAGGCCTCATTTACAAAATATATAGAGAATTGACTCTAATTTATAAGAAATTAAGCCATTCTCCAGTTGATAAATGGTCAAAGGATATGAACATACAATTTTCAGATCATGAAATTGAAACTATTTCCACTCATATGAAAGTGTTCTAAATCATTATTGATCAGGGAAATGCAAATGAAGACAACTCTGAGATACCACTACATCTCTGTTGGATTGGCTAAGATGACAGGAAAAAATAATGATGAATGTTGGAGGGGATGCGGGAGAACTGGGACACTGGGATACTCATTCTGGAGAGCAATCTGGAATTATGCCCAAAACGTTATCAAACTGTGCATACCCTTTGATCCAGCAGTGTTACTACTGGACTTATACCCCAAAGAGATACTAAAGATACTAAAGAAGGGAAAAGGACCTGTATGGGCCAAAATGTTTGTGGCAGCCCTTTTTGTAGTGTCTAGAAACTGGAAAATGAATGGATACCCATCAATTGGAGAATGGTTGGATAAATTATGATATATGAATGTTATGGAAAATTATTGTTCTGTAAGAAATGACTAGCAGGATGAATACAGAGAGGTTTCTTCAACAAAGAGAAGATCTAACTCAGTTTCAATTGATCAATGATGGACAGAAGCAGCTACACCCAAAGAAAGAACACTGGGAAATGAATGTAAACTGTTTGCATTTTTGTTTTTCTTCCCAGGTTATTTTTACCTTCTGAATCCAATTCTTCCTGAGCAACAAGAGAACCGTTCGGTTCTACACACATAGATTGTATCTAGATATACTGTGACATATTTAACATGTATAGGACTGTCTGCCATCTGGGGGAGGGTGTGGAAGGAGGGAGGGGAAAAGTCAGAACAGAAGTGAGTGCAAGGGATAATGTAAAAAATTACCCAGGCATGGGTTCTGTCAATAAAAAGTTATAATTATTTTTTAAAAATTAAATTTAAAAAATTACCCATGCATATGTTTTGTAAATAAAAAGCTTTTATAAAAAAATAAATAAAAATAAATGAGTTATAGTAAATTTAAGATACTATGATGAGATGTCAAAGCACATGAAAAACAACCAGAGATCAAGATCGTACCATGACAGAAAAAAAGTCAAAGTCATTAGATGCTTTTAGATGCTTAGATGAGAATGGCAACAGTTTTATTATGCTCCTGCCATGGTTAAAGCACTATAGGAATATTGTGTTCAATTCTGGGTGCTAACAAGTGGGTTCTTTTGGGGGAAAAACATTAACAAAGTAGAGTATGAATAGAGAAATAATAAGGATTGTGAGAGAATTGAAACCCATATTGGGTGATGGAGTTGGGACATGAGAAAGCAGACAAAATAATCGGGATGATTAGCCTCAATAAGAAAAGATAGAAGTTCGATTCCAATATTTAAAGTACTATTATATGGAAAGAGAAATCTTATTTGCTTGGCCCAAAAGACAAAATAAGAAACAATTTGTGGGACTTGCATAAAGCAAATTTAGACTTACTATAAGAGGAAAAAATCCTTAACAATTAGGGTTCAGTAGGCAGTGAATTACATACCACTAGAATTCTTCAAATCATTTATCATGGATTTTGTGGAGAGGGTTTCTATTCAAGCATAAATAGGTCTAGATGTCATGGATTTTATAATCCATTTTATATCCATCCAACATTTTATAATACACAATAATTAGGCAAAAGTAACAATTTAGTGACATCATCTGAAAATTCATAAAATATTACACATCTACACACATTCCTCTTTATTTGAGAAAGTATTCAATAATTAATAGAAATCTATTTTCTCTCTTTTCTACCCTCCCTATCCCACTGGGGAAAAAAAAAAGCTAAGGAGAACAAATTCCATTCAATAAATATAAATAGTCAAATGAAACAGTAAAGATTTCTCTGAATCTTTAATGTATTTTCTTTCAAACATACACATAAATGTGTATATAATGTGTATGTATCTATCTATATCTCTACCTACCTATTTTATTTATAACTATCTTTCTCCATATATATATAATCTTGGGAAGTCCACTTAGAGAATATATCTTGGAACATGGCTACAAAGTGCTGAAGAGGACACCCCTAGAGTCAACCTTTCCCTAGTACAATCTCTCACCACGTTCCTGCCTTGGAACAATTACCCATAAAAAAGGGACACTGCCTTAATTCTTTTTTTTTATTATTAAATAACTTTTTATTGACAGAACCCATGCCAGGGTAATTTTTTACATTATCCCTTGCACTCACTTCTGTTCCGATTTTTCCCCTCCCTCCCTCCACCCTCTCCCCAAAATGGCAAGCAGTCCTATACATGTTAAATAGATTACAGTAGATCTTGGATACAATATATGTGTGCAGAACCGAACAGTTTCTTGTTGCTCAGGGAGAATTGGATTTAGAAGGTATAAATAACCTGGGAAGAAGAACAAAAATGCAAGCAGTTTACATTCATTTCCTAGTGTTCTTTCTTTGGGTGTAGATGCTTCTGTCCATCCTTGATCAATTGAAACTAAGTTAGATCTTGTCTTTGTTGAAGAAATCCACTTCCTTCAGAATACATCCTCATACAGTATTGTTGTTGAGGTATATAATGATTTCCTGGTTCTGCTTATTTCGCTCAGCATCAGTTCATGTAAGTCTCGCCAATCCTCTCTGTATTCGTCCTGCTGGTCATTTCTTACAGAACAATAATATTCCATAACATTCATATACCACAATTTACTCAACCATTCTCCAATTGAAGGGCATCCATTCATTTTCCAGCTTCTGGCCACTACAAACAGGGCTGCCACAAACATTTTCACTGCCTTAATTCTATTGACTGTACTCCATTTCCAAGACAAAGCAGAGAATAAATTTCATCAAGCTGAAATCATATTTTATGAGTTTTTTTCACTAATGCAAGCTTTTAAAATTAAAAGTCCCTTGTAATATTGATTTTCACATAAGATAAAAATGTCTATATTAAAACTTACAATCAATTAACAGGAATTTATTAGGGATTTGCAATGTGCCAAGCAATATGTACTCAGGGCTTAAGGGGGGATTAGATTGATTTTTTTGTAAAGCAGAAGACCTAAATAAAATAAAATCAGAAAAGATAGAATTTGGTTCATAAAGGTTTGCTTTTTTAAAGCTAGAAAAGAGAGAAAAATATTAACAAATCTAACTTTTTAAAACTCTATTAAATACTCCTAGGCTATAGTAATGTCTTACCCAAAATATGAAATATTTCAGCACAGAGAAAGTTGCCACTCTTTAAACTCATTATTGACTCTTCTCATTTATTCATCCATCCATTCTTTCATTCATCCATCCTTTCATCCATCCAATAATCCACAATAACCCAGCTATGTGCTATTCAAGGAAATAAATTCCCTATTGTTTTCTCAGGAATTTATAGCTCTATTGATTGAGATTTATGGTCTACATGTTACCTCACAAATTTTATAAATATTCTGAGTCTATAAAACTTGAAATAAATTATTGATCCTGTGAGGGAATTAGTTGCAAATTATCAGAAAACATTCACCTCTCTTCCTTCCTCCAAGACAAACCAGTTACAGCCACAATACACATGATAAGGCAGTGGGGAAAGAGGAAAGGAATAAGGAATTATTTAACATGTCAGACACTGTGCTAAATTCTTTACAGATATTATCTCATTTAAAGCTCACAATAATCCTGTGAAGTGCATGTTGTTATTTTCTCCATTTTACATCTGAGGAAACCAAGATAAACAGAATTTAAGTGACTTGCCTAGGATCACATAGCAGCTAATAAATGTCCAAGATTACATTTGAATTCAGGTTTTCCAGACTCCAGGCTCAGTATTCTATCTACTGCCTATTAGCTGCCTCTAAGATAAGGAAGATAACCTGGCAGATATCAAATTTTGGAATTGATTAAATATAATTTGGGTTTCTATCCCAAAACCTCCTAGCTAACACAATGCTTGGCACAATGTTAACTTTTAATAAATGCTTGTTGTTAAGAGACTGATTCTTTAGAGTTCCAAATGTTTTTTGTTTCTATTTCTTTGGTTTGAAAAATAATAACTGATTATTAAAGGCTACCTGTGTCTGTCATCGTGCTAAATACTGGATTTAAATGAAAAAAAAAAAAAAAAAGCATGATTTTAAGAAGTTTACTTCCTAATAGAGAAAAAAGACACAGATAGGGGAACAAAGGATAGGGGTGTCTGAAAATGGAATTTTGATCTGGAAAGTCACCAGGAAATGGTTGATTTGTCCTTTGGGGAAGATTTAATTACACTTCTCAATGCTGGAACATGGGAGTAGGGAAGAGTGAGGGAGGAATGAGGGAAAAGGGATGAAAGCTGTGGCATAAAATGAAGATAACCACAGCATACTACATTAGTGCTAGATGAGAAGAATTCTCACCAATCAAAAACCCAGAAAATTAATGTCTCATTAAGAGTTCTCTGGAAATTAGATTGATCATTTAAATGAATCTGAGTCTTGATTTTTTAAATGTTTAATTTATATTATTATGGTCTACTTATTTGGTCCCCTTGGTTATTATTCCATAGGGCTCAATTTGTGTTTCCTTAACAATTAGGTTGCTGGCATTAGCTAAGACTTATAAGTTCAACTTTGCTCTCCTTCTAGATTCTGGATCCATAGTCATATTTTGGCAAGGGAGTGGTAAGGAACAGAAGGAGTGAGCCTGTATAGTTATTATTTCAACTTATATGTTGTCTTTAGAGCACCCTGTTATGTACACTCTAGTTATTTGACTTTGCAGAATCACAATAGGCTGGAGCAATCAAGAAAATAAGTTTACTAGTTTTGTACTTGAAAATAAGTTTACTAGTTTTGTACTTGAAGTTTTTTTTGAGGTTACAACAGAGACTATTTTCTTTGGTTTTGCCATCCAGCGAGATACTTTATTTTGGGGGCAATTCCATCCTTTCTGAAGTCAGAAAACTTTAAAATGATGTGAGTTCATCGATATTCTAATGCAAAGAAGTTCAAATATTTTTAAGGAAACTTCAAGCAGGCCCTTGTATTTCTGTAGAATCATCCCTCAGATCTATAATAAATAAATAATAAGACAGCTGCAGGGAGGGGAATGGAGAAAGTGATTCATAAAAGCCAAATCTTAAGGGAAAAGTCAATATACCATAGTTCAGTTACATGCTTGAGTGACCAGGTACAACAGATAATGAAAAAAGAAATCATAAATAGGAATACTTATTCTTGGCCTCTAAGGTGAATTTTTTAAAAAAGCAATATAAAAACTATCATGTAAATTTTCATCCTTTTAGCTATTCAGTCTGCTTTTGTCACTGTAGCACTTAAACACTTTAAAACAAAAATTATACTGGTGATGGTGAAGGTGAGCATGTTTTTTTTTTCTTTGAAAGGATTCAGAAATTATCTTATAGTCACAAAAAAGTTTATTTATGCCATAGATGATGGACTAAATTCTAAGAGAGTCTAGCAACTAGAGGAAGTTTAGGAGTTTTTATGCTGAAAATTTGGGACTTCAGTCTACAAGAGAACAGTATACAAGGCTGTAAATTATAAAAGAAAGATAAGGAAGATCATAATATAGGGAAGGAAACAAGTGAAAGTTTTTACAGAAAGACAAATAAATTTGGAGAAAAACAAGGAACAAAAGATAAGAGGTTTTATTGCTCCACATACTTTTAACATATTCAGTTTTGAGTAGACCTTGGACTCTGACTGGGAAAATGGAAAAAGAGAGGAGTTGAAAGAACCACATAAAAATGATTTCAGAATGCAGTGCCTTACAAGGGTTTGCAGCTAGTATAGGATTGATGAGTTATTCTGGAAAAGGAAAAGTGACATCTATCTGTTCTGGAAGAAGAAATAAAGGCTTGTTTAAGTATTTGACTAAATCCTTGGTTATGAAACTTTTATAATTCCCTGTTGTGTGTAGCATAAAATAGCTCCTCTGTTTGACATGTGAACATCTTCACATGCTAGTTACCAGCTCATCTTTCTAGACTGGTTTCATAATTGCCATCCTCAGGAGCTTTATATTCCACTCAAATGGATTCCTACGTTTATGGGACTTTTTTTGCTACCTTTATGTGACACTCTATTTTTCACCTCCATTATTTTGCTCAGATTATGCCTTGTGCATTTTACTTCTCCCAACATTTCTTGAAATCTCTGATCCCCCTCAAAGCCCAGCTCGTATCACTTCATGCAAGAGACTTTTTCTGATTCTCCCCAGTTGTTAGTTACCCATACCAAAAAACAAAAACAAATAAATAACTGCTTATTTAGTTTTTAATTGTCTACATGTTTCCCTCCAGTAGAATAGCTCTTTAACATTAAGAGTATGATTTTTTTACATGTCTTTGTACAATAGCATGGGGCATTGAGGTGATGTAGTGGATAGTGCACTGGGCTTAGAATCAGGAATCAGGAGTTCAAGTATGTCCATAAAGATTTAGTAGTTGCATGATCTTGTACAACTCACTTAACCCTGCTTGCCTCAGTTTTTTCATCTGAAAAATGAGCTGGAGAAGGAAATGGCAGTCAAGACCCCAAAATGAGATCACAAAAACTTTTGTGGACACAATTGAAAATGACTCAACAGCAATAAATGCAACACCCATCAGTCTCTAACAAGAATGGGGGCTTAATAAGTGACTGCTGAATTGAATTACTTTGAATTGCAATGTATTACATTGTATTTAATTGATTTGGATTAGTTTGAAATGATTAGATAAACTATTTAAGAAATCCTAGGTTGGTAGAAGGAAGAAAGCATAGTGGAAAAAACTGAGCAAGTGATCAATAGTACTTCTTTTTTATTAATTGTGTGACCTTGACTAAATCTATGGTTCTAGGATAGATTTCCCATTGTCACCAGAAAGATCTGCCTGGGTTTCTTCATCTATGAAATAGGGATGATAACAGCATCTCCCTTATACAATTGTTTTGAGAATAAAGTGAGATACTTTTTTTCTTAAAAATAATTTCCATTTACATATAAAAACAATCCTTATATTCATTTTTTAAAATTATGAATTCCAAATTCTCTTCCTACCTATCTCTCCTCACCCTTTATTGAAAAGGAAAGGAATTTGACATAGGCTATACATATGTAGTCATGAAAAACATATTCCATATTAATCATGTTGTGAAAGAAAATAGACTACAACCAGAAAAACCTGAAGAGAAATAAAGTTTAAAAAAAAGATATGCTTGGTCTAGATTCAGACTACATCAGTTCTTTCTTTGGCGTTTTTCATTCTAAGTCCTTTGGAATTATTTTAGATTATTGTATTGCTGAGAATAATTAACTCATTCACAGGTGATCATCATACAATGTTGCTGTTACTCTGTATCAGTTCTCCTGCTTCTGCTTCTTTTTCTTTGCATCAGTTCATATAAGTCTTCCTAAGTGTTTTTTCTGAAAACATCTTGTTCATCATTTCACATAGCACAATAATATTCCATCACAATCATATTGTGAAAATTGTTCAGCCATTCCCTGATAAAGATTCCCTCAATTTTCAGTTCTTTCATATAAATATTTTTGTATACACACCCACTATATTTCCTCTTCCCCCCCTTTTTAATCTCTTTAGGCAATAGACCCAGCATTCCTAAATCAAAGGGAATGTATAGTTTTATAGCCTTTTGGGCACAGTTCCAAATTGTTCTCCAGAATAGTTGGAACAGTTCAGAAGTCCATCAGAAGTTCAGAAGCACATTAGTGTCCCAATTTTCCCATTCCCCTCCAATTTGTCATTTTCTTTTACTGCTATATTAGCCAATTTGATGGTGTGATATGGCAAGTTGTTTTAATTTCTCCAATCAATCGTGAGTTAGAGTATCTTTTATATGACTATAAATAGCTTTAATTTCTTCATTTGGAAACTGTCAGTTCAAATTCTTTGACTATTACTCATTTGAGGAATGGCTTGTATTCTTATAAATTTGACTCCATTTTCTATATATGTGAGAAATAAGGTGTTGTATCAGTGAAATTTTCTGTAAAAATAATTTCTCCCAGTTTTCTCATTTTTGAAAAAAATTTAGATTCATTGGTTTTGTTTGTTCAAAAGCTTTTAAATTTAATATAATAAATATTATCCATTTTGCATTTCATAATGCTCTATATCTCTTGTTTAGTCCTAAATTCCTCCTTTATTTATAGATCTGATAGGTAAACTATTCCATGTTCCCCTGTTTTGCTTATGGTATCAATCTTTATAACTAAATCATATAATCCAGTTTCATTTTATGGGTCCCATTCACATTCATAGTTATGATTATACTTTATGTATTTATGTATTTCACTTCCTCCTTTTTTCCCCTTTGTATCTCTTTCTCTCTCTCTCTTTCATTCTGTTGGTCTCTTTGCCTCTCTCTATTTTCCAGGTCAATTGTTTTTCACATGAGATATTTCACATTTTCTTTTCTTTTTTTAATTCTTTTGATTTTGTTTTATTCTATGTTGCTGTCTCATGGAGTTATTAGCTTTCATTTGTCCAATCCTATTTTTTTAATAAATTATCTTCTTCATCAATCTTTTATGCCTTTTTTCCCCATTTGGCCAATTCTCCTTTATAAGGATCTTTTCTTCAGTAGATTTTTGTACTTTTTTTGCAATTTGGCCTAATCTATTTTTAAGGTATTATTTTCTTCAATATGTTTTTTGTGCCTCCTTTACCAAGCCTTTACTTTTTTCCTGGCTTTCTTGCATCCCTATTTTCCCCAAATTTTTCATCTACCTCTTTTATATGATTTTAAAATCCCTTTTGAACTCTTCTAGTAATTCTTTTCAGTTCTGAAAACAATTCCTATTTTCTTTGAGGCTTTCATGTGACTGTTTTGACTTTGATATCTTTTGGGTTTGTGTTTTGAATCTTCCCTGTCCAAAGTAATTTTCTATGGTCAAGTTCTTTTTTGCTGTTTGCTCATTTCTTGATTTATATTTTATAGGAACTGCTGGGTAGGTGAATGAAGTAAATGCTATTCCAAGCTTCAGATTTTTCATGCTGCTGTTTTCAGAGCTAATTTTGGAGGTCATTTGTTTTTGGTTTTCTTGAGATAGTATGATCTAAGGAGAGGTGGTCACAGCTTTCCTGGTCTATGCTCTGGTCTATGAATGATCATAAGCTCTTTTTTATACCTTGTTCCTGCTGGTGCTCATCTTCATCCCAAGGGACTGGTACTTGGACTTGTATAGGGATGATGCAACAGAGTCCTCAGTATCAGTCAAGAGTCCCCTGCAATCTCCTTCTAACTAGTTGTCTGACTTTGTTACCTTCTATGAGCTGAGAACGCCAGAAATTGGCTCAGTCATTGATTCTCCTGACGATGAGGACAACCTTAACAACACCTTACCAACACAGGGCCTGTGTGGGAATGCACTACACTCTTATCTCAGTGAGACAGATCTTTTCTGATGACCTTCTAGGTTGTCTTGGGCTAGAAAATTGTTCATTCATTTCTTTTGTTGGTTCTGCTGCTTCCGAATTCATTTTAAAGCATTATTTTAACGTTTGATGGAGGGGAAATTAGGAGAACTCAGGGAAATGGCTGCCTTTATCCCATCATCATTCCACTAACCCCTTCTATCCTCCCAAAGTGAAATATTTGTAAAATACTTTGAAAATGTAAATCACTATGTAAATGTTAGTCATTTTGTTATTGTTGTTATTTCCATTTTACAAAATAGAAAACTGAAACTCAGAGTAGTTACTTAGCCAAGGTTCCTTAGATAGCTGGTATCAAAGATAACATTTGAGCATAGTTCCTCTTGATTCCACATCTAGCACCTGCTCAGTCTTCTGTGCCACCTTGTCTCTTATCTCAAGTATAGAAGAATAGGCTGTAACTCTCAAAGGAACAATGTGCCTCCTAGTTGTCTCTTCTTTGTTACCTTATCCATGTCCTAGATTCTCTCAGCTTGATCTAGGGAAGTATCTAAACTAACAGAATCTTATTTTTTATCTCATGAAAATGTCAAACAAATAAAAGAAGCTTCCTCAGATCACAAAACTTATGCAAAGCTTAAAGAAAAATATGTTTGAGGGGAAATTCAGAAAAGCTTTGATATTGCCTCATAGTCCTTGCTCATTAGTTCCTCCCTTAGAGGCTCTCTGCTTACTAAAACTCAGAAGCTCACTGATTTCTCTGTGAAAATCTATTCTTAAGTTCTTTACTTGTTAATGAATTTCATGAGAATACCAAGAAAAAAAAATTTTATTTGTATCAAATATTCACCCTGACTTCTTTTACAGAGACAGAGAACTCACAAAGAATGGTTGATTAAACACTGAAGTTGGGAATTCAGAATTATCTCATTTTGTTCTCTATCTACACTGCATGATTTGGTACCTTACTATGTGACAATGTTTCTAATTGCTTCATTTGTGTGTATGGCATACATGTACTACTTCTCTTCACTCCAACTCAATTTACTAAACTGAACTGGTTATGATTCTTGCCTCTGTTCCTTTTAACATTGTGGTAGATGGAATATCCTAATCCTATCCCCCATGCAAGTTAGGCTAGCTTTTTTTTAAAAGACATTAATATCATCCTTAAAATTAGGCCTCAGCAACCTGGAAATTAAAGATTTAGATTGCTGACATCATTTCTTCTTTGTCTGAATACAAAACTAACTTGAAACTCTAAGCTTCTTTGCTGATGCTTGGCTGATGGATCATGTAAGACAAAAAGACAAGAGAGCTTCACTTAGCCAAATCAACATGAGATGCCCTTAGTACTTGAATGTCCTTCTGCTATGGCTAAGTAAATCTCATTTTCACAATAATGATTTTTTTGGACAACCTACAGGTGTTTAATCTGGTTTCAATACAAAACCTAAATTATTAGGGATATGTCCTGAGTCAGGCCCAGCCCAAAAATGCTGGGCTACTCTCTATTTTCCCAGTGTCTCTTCTTTGTTTCCATTCTCTTCCTGCTGATGAAGTCATATAGAAGTTGAACTTTGTCAAAATTTCAAATGATGCAAAGTTGGGAAAGATAACCAAAATACCGTATGTCAGAGTCAGTATCCAAAAACATCTTGACTGTTACCTAATAGAGTGAAATTTCATAGGGACAAATATAAGTTCTACACTTATATTTTAAAACTCAGCTTGTAGACTGGAAAGGCACAGCTAGACATTAGTTTATGCTGGAGGGAAAAAACTTTAAGATTTAAGTAGATCACAAGTGGATTGTATGCCAACAGTGTGTCAAGGCTGATGTGATTTTGATCTGTATAAAGAGATATAATATAATTTACAAAATTAAGGGTCTGCAGTACTCTGTCTTTCTCAAACATTTAGATCATTTTATTATTTTCTAGGCGCACCATTATAGGAAGAAAATGGGCATAGAAAATGTGAATATAAGGGGAAATGGGGGGACTGGTATGAAGTGGGAGTTAGTTATAGTTCTAGTCATTCAATTATATTATAAAGCAGCTATAATCAGGAGTAAGCTAATTAACAAAGTTGCTAGAATGTTGGACTTATCATTGGGAAGTCCTATGTTCCAATGTGGCCTCTTACACTTATTACCTTTGTGACTTTGGAAAAGTCATTTAATTCATTTATTTCTGATGTCTGAATGCTAAAAGCACAGTCCAGCCATTCTTATGTTATTCTTAATTTGGGGAAAAGAAGATAAATAATAAACTATATGATCATCATAGAAGCTAGTTTGTGGACTTTGAGGTAGTCTGTTTAATGCAAGAGATGGAGTGTCTTTTAAAGAATGGACAATTATTTCTTCAATTAATGTCTGTCAGTATTAGACAGAGCACTTTCTAAATGGATACTTTAATTTCATGGACTGATAATTTTGCTGGCTGTTCAATCTTGTAAAGTTCTGTATTGTTAATGGTCATTGTTTTCTTCAGGGAATAACATTCTTATATTTTAACTCTTTTATGTTGAATAATAGAAAACCCCATCCCTTTTTTTCTTACTTGAGCTTCTTTAGGTAAGCTATAAAAGTTCTACATCAGTTCTTCATTGTTGTTTTCCAATACTGATCTGATATATGTAGACTATAACAATAAGAAGCAACAGTGCAGTTAATAAAGGGAAGGAGAAATCAATTGCAAGGAAAGTTTGAGGAAATTACTGATGAAAGAATGAAGGATCTCATTAGCATGGGTACTGCCTCCATAGGTTCAGATCACAACTTATCCATGCCCTTGCTTCTTTTGTGAATCTTTTCCATATTTTTTCCATAAATCTTTCACACTGGAGCCATCTACCACCTTGGATATCTTGCTCGGATTCTTCCAATATTTTGCAAATACTAATGAAATAATCAAGCTATTGTTCTGTTATCACACTTTTTTGGTAATTAGCACAGCTGGAAGATTCCTGAGCTCAGAATCATAAGTTTGAGTACCAGCTCAACCACTTACCAGATGTGTTACCTTCAGGAAGATATTTAACTTTTCTGGGCCTCATTTCCTCCATCTTCAAAATGAGGAGTTGAAGTAGATAGTCTCTAAATTTCTTTCAGGTCTGATGGTCTGATTCTTATTTTTCCTTTCCAGTGTCTTGGGTAGAAAAACAGTACATTTCTCATAATGCTTTGATATAAAGCAATTGAAGGAAAGCACTAGGTAGTAGGAAGGAGGAACGTAAACAGGATCTAGCAGATGGTGAAACAGGTGAGTATAAGAGTAGCTCACATACTTGTTATGGGAGCATGAATCCCAGGGCATTCAAGCTGTTGGATCCTCTACTGAGACCTGCAAATGTTTTTGGAATTGATGTCTGATTGTGAGATTTGTGAAGAACTGGGTGCTCATTGTAAAATCTCAATGATCTTACAGTTAGAATTTGTTTTGTTCCAATAGGAGTGCTTGGACCCCTATTGTTGGCCCAAAATAGGATTTTAAAAATTTGTTGAAAGGTTGAGATGCCATCTCAATTCCCAGGTCCCATTCTATTCTGTGTCCCTTCCACATGCTTCCAATTGTTTCCTGGGGAATTATTCTTTTTATAGAAAGTTTTCTAAATTAGAGACTTTTGAAATCATCCAATCCAATCTATTCACTTTTCAAATGAAGAAATTGAGTCACTAAATTTGTCCAGAGTCATACAGATATTAAGTATCCAAGACAGGATTGGATTTGAACCCAAATCTTTATGACTGTTCAGTCTAAAACTTTTCTTTCTCTCTGGGTCTGCTGTCTCATCTCTAAAATTAAGGGATTGGACTTTTTTAGATTCGAAAGAGCCTATATTCATTCAGCCTCTATTTGATAATTGAAGACCTTCAATGATATCATTATCTAGTGAATCAATCCATTCAATTTTTGGAACCTCTAACTGTTAAGGCATCCCCCCCCATATTAAATCTAAATCTTCCTCTTTGCAAATTCCTATACATTACTCTTGGTTACATATGCCATTTGAGGCTTTGGAGAATTATTTGAGGATTTAAGAACAAATGAAATCTCTGCCACATGATAATGTTTCACATACTTAAAAAGGTTATCATGGTCCTCCAAGGATTATTCTCCGAACTTTATCTCCATTTCTTTCACCTGATCTAGAGGATATCTAAGGTCTGATCCAGCTATAAATCTCATAATCCTGATTAGATTTCTTGACCTCAAAGTTTAGCTGTCAAAAAGTTATGAGTCTGTGTTGGAGCTCCCAGTTTTGATAGATAACCTTCCACTTCCAATAAAGATGTGATAGTCATTATGCTGGATGCAGAAGCCAGAAATGAGTAGTAGTTTTTTCCAAATTTATTTTGTGTGTGTTACTAGCCAGGTCAAACAAGTATGAATGTAATTGTCCTATCTTGTAGCATCATGAAACCACAGAGGAAATGAGGTTGATTTGCAATGTTCAGGAGGTAACAGCACCAATGCAACAAAGGATAGACGAGATACTGAGATTTCCTTCAAAGAATATATCATCGATATAAGTCAACATAATTCCTTTAAATTAATCCCCCTTTAACCAAAATAACGACTGGAATATTATGGAGATCCAACTGTAAGTCTTTTGAAAGACAGAAGCAAGGCAAGGTTGCTTGGAGAATTTTATGGGATGTGGTAAGACCTGTTCCACAGCTGGTGATCCATAACAGAGCTCCCTTGGATTATTTACTGGTAATATGATGGTCAGTATGACTGCAGTATACTTTATGTAAAGGAACAAAAAACAGGATAAGCCTTCACAAATAGAACAAGGGAATGTCACAGTTTTGGCCATACTCTCTATGGTTTTCTGGCAATTGTATAATATAAAAACATGCTTATGGTAGGGTATTAAAGAGAAGTAAGCTGTAAGAAATAAAGTTCAGTTCTGTGCTATAAGCTTGAATTCACTACTTTGTCCTGCATTTGCACCATCTGCTGACAGATCAGATATAGATATAGATACACACATATACATATGTGTATATACACACTCAAATATATATATATATAAAACAAAAACCATTTTGAAATACTTAAGAACCTTCTGATAATACAATGACTAACTACCATTCAAGAGAACTAGCAATGATATTCACTTCCTAAAAGAAAAGTAGAATTATTATAATAAAGGGGCAGCTAGGTGACACCTAGCTAGCTAGCTAGATATAGATAGAGCACCAGTCCTGAATTCAGGAAGACCTGAGTTCAAACCTGAGACTAGTCTCAGACACTTAACACTTCCTAGTTGTGTGAACCTGGGCAAGTCATTTAACCCTAATTGCCTCAGCCAAAAAAAAAATTATTATTATATTTTTGGACATGTTCAATGTGGGAATTTATTTTGCTTTACCAACCTGTTTGTTAGATGTTCTGTTTTTCTTCTTCTTTTTCCTAATGGCAAGAAAAAAGAAAATAGAAGGAAAGCCCTAAAGATCGACACTGATTGTAACTAGTTATTTATATCATATTTTCATGTAAGCTTTTCTACTTTACATAACAAACCTTTAATATGTTGAGGTAAAGCAGTAATCTATATGCATTTTTTTCCTTAAATAACCATTAAAGATGGCTTTTCAAATCTCTGCCTATCCAAAAATCATTCTCACTCCATGATTTGAACTAGGACTCCAATTCTTAATGAATTAATAAACTCAATGCTCTATTTCTATTCCCTATATAGGAAGATGTTGATGTGAAGGTGGGGACAAGGGTGGAGAATTCAGCTACCAAAGGGAAATATTGAGATGGGGCGGGGAGAAGTTTAGCTTCCATCAATTCACATGTTAAAATATACTTGCTTTTAGCTTGTTAGCTAAATCAATACAATAGTAATCCTGAATTTGCTAGTTATGATATCCCAGAGGTATCATGTCAGTCTGGTTGATAAATGATGCATTCAGTCATAGATTCACAGATTAGTAAAAGAAAAGAATTCACCAACAAGGGATGTGGAATAAATATAATTGGAATTTATATTGGATATCCTATATGTATTATATGTAATTATATATATAATTGGAAATATAACAGGAATAAAATAATGATCTCCAATAGAAACAAATATTTGAAAAGTCAAAAGAAAAAGGCAAAATTTTTTTTCTATGCATATATTTTCCTCCAGAAAGGACTGGAAAGGAGAGGAAGTCTTCCTAACAATTCCCAATTAGTGAGAAGCAAGTGCATGTCTTAAAATACAAGGATTAATGGCTCTCATTAGTTTCATCTTCAAGCAGAGAGTGTGATTTCACCTGCTGCTCACTGAAAAATGCATACCCATTATAAATCTTAACTTGAGTGACATGGATTGATTCTCCATTTCCAAGAGAAAAAAAAGTTCCTAAAATCATCTCAAATATGTTGTTGCTCTCTGCACTGGAGAGGATAATTAGACACAGCTGACTAACTTCCTATTCATTATTTCATGCATCTTTATTTTCTCTTCGATCTCTTAGCTCCTATCAAAAGGAAAGTGTTGTGTTGTTTTATATACATTTTTCTCACAGATAAATAATTATGCATTTTGCCATTTCCTATTTTAATCACAAGGCTTCCTAATACACAATTGTCTATTGAAATTGTTTAACTAGATTTTTTTTTCCTGTCTTCCATTTTTGATTGTCATATTTGGCATTCACACCTAAACTGATTAGCCCCACAGATTGCTATAAGTTAAATATTAGACTTAATTCGATTCTTTAGATGCTCCATACTTTTGTGGATGTGGGTACACTCACTAAGGATGAAGATCATAATCTCTGCCCAGTTTTGTGGACATTCATCATATGTTCATTCATTACCTGATAAACAACTCTCCTGTGAGAGAGAGTGAGCCTTTCCAAACTTAGTATGGCCCTTAAAGAATGGAAATAGTCCCAGGTCTATTTTGGAAGCTTTTCTCCATACTTGTAGAGTCCATCTGAGCTAGCATTTTCCTAGCTAAAACTTCTACAAATTCATGGCTGTGGATTTGCACAAAGATATTGATACTAAGTACTAATATGGTACTGAGATCCAAGGTCTAAGATGGGGCAAAAGATCAATTACCAAGTAGAATCACAAGAGTATCAGACAAGATTAAGAAGTTGAAATAGAGGCAGTCTTAGGCATTTCATCATTTGTCAAACTCAATCTGCTCAATTTTCCAGTGTTTATTTTTCTTGTTGGGGAAGAGTAGACTATAAATGATATATTGGTTAGAAAGCACTGAACTTAAAGTAAGGAAAACCTGAGTTCAAATCCTGACTTAGATATTAATCTAACGTCTGAATCTAGGTAAATTTCTTAATCTTTGCCTGTCTCAGTTTTCTTGTCTGCAAAATATGGTTACAATAGCTCCTATTTACCAGGATCAATTAGAAATCAGGATGAATTTAAAACATTATGCAAATCTTAAAGGCCAATAGAAAATTATATTAAATTAATATAATAGAAAATTATATATAATATAATAATTACTATAATAGAAAATTAAAATTGTCTATTTGTTATTATATTGTTAATAGCTAGCATGATCATAAGAAAGGGCAAACTTTATTCTGATTCAGTCACCCTCCATAGGATTAAAGTTATTTATACCATCCTTTAGACTAGAAGTCCTCCACAGAACCTTAACATGTGGCTTGTAAGGAAGCATGGTACTGAAGGAGAGTATCTCATTTCTGGACTGTCCACATTAGGATTTCTGTCCCCTTTCTTGAGTATGTAACTTGAAGAGTACACAAGATTCTAGAGAAGACCCTAATATCTCAAGTATTAAGATTATCCTATGTATTACTATGTATGTTGTTATGATATGGGATCCACTTGCCAGTGGCTGCTGGACATCTAACTCAGACGGTAGAATGGATCTCTTCATGTGAGAGGATGATGATGATACAAGGAGACTGAGAGGCAGTTGCGTTCTCTGACCTCTCTCCTCTTCCCTCTTGCCTCCAATTTATTTCATTCCTAATCCACAAGGAACATCTGTGAAGGCTGCTTTGTAACTCCTTCAAGTGTAATGATTCACAGCTGTGGAGGCTCTTGGAGAATTGACCTGCCCCTTCGCTTAGGCATGGTCCTTATCAAATCCCTGTTTTTTGTTTTATGGAAACGCGGTTATTTTTCCCCTACAGCATGGTCAGTAAGTTTGTGCATTGGCTATTATCTAGAAGTCCACATGCTAAGGTATGAGTCCGCATGCTAGGGAGTGCAAGCAGCATTATCACCACTGGGTAACTGTAGGGTGAGATACTATAGCAGGTGTTGAATCTTGTGAGATGTCATGGAGGCAAATCAAATGGAGAAGAGGACTATAATCAGAACAGGCATTTTTTCTTAAGTCTCTCATCAGTCTCCTGGCTGGGCCCTTTGATGTACTGACCCATTTAATTAGCCCAACTGAAAAAAGTCTTACCAGGTCTCTTCTCCCTTTCCTTCCCTGCAGGTTACCAAAGGAACTCTGGAAGGATCCTACTCACAAACAGCTCTCAAGCACTGGTGCTTCTTTGTTTCTTGTGTTTCTTATGCCCCAGTTCAGGCACTGTAGTGGGGGTTTTTTGGGGTGTTTTTTTTTGTTGTTGTTGTTTTTCTGGATCTTGGGACCAGTCTTAGTTTCAGTTCAGTAATCACCACAAGAAGAGCCAGGTGTTAGAGTCCAAAAGTCTTTATTGTCTCCTTTGCCTGGTGCTCAGCTAACTTTCTTGTGGCCTTCAGAGGGGACTTGGTTTCAGTGGAGAAAATTCAGGAAACCAGCCACCAGGAACCTGACCGAAGATGGAATGAATCTCATCCAGTCCTTGCTAGCTGTTATATGCTCCATGAATCTTGTGGAACTATATTAAGTACTACATACATGTACTGAACTAGAGACCTATTAATCACCAAACTAAACTAGATAACCATTGTCAATTTCACTGACTTAACACCTGTAAGAATCCTTGCTTCAGATTTCTGGCCCATAACAGGGTGCCATATGTTATGATATGGGAGCCACCTGCCAGTGGCTGCTGGAGGTCCATTCTACAGGTCTGAGTTAGACCTCCAGGAAGCAGCCACTGGTAGGTGGCTCCTATACCACAACAGTATGTGTTGCTTGTTCAGTTGTGTGATCTAAGAAGAAAAATAAAAATCAAAGAGTAGTTACACTAAGTTAAAAAAATATAGAATTCAATGGTAAAGATAACATCATGTGGCAAAAGTAAACTAGATTAGTATAGCCCATGACCCAGAACTACAACCCTGTATTCACAAAGTCAGATTTAATCTCAAAGTAATCTCAGAAGAAAAAAAAAGGAATAACTCTGAGGCTTATGACTCCTTTTGGAAAAAAATGAAAATCTAATTGGTAGTTACCACCAAAGAACATCACAATTTATTTACTATCTAGTCATCTCTCCAAAGGAAAAAACCAACAGCTGTAATGCAAGTACTCAGCCTAACAAAAGATTGATTTTTTTTATCAAATCTGGCAGCAGATTCTAAGCACTCATACTCAAGCTCATAAATTGTCAAGGAATGAAACAATGAACCAAAATGAATAATAAATTATTTAGTAAGTAATAATGATGTGTATAATACTGTTGTTGTTTATTCTTCATTCTCAAAGAGGACTTCAGGAAAGTGATAATATCACATGCAGATGGATTTAAATCAGGGAGGGCTATGCAAAGTCACCAGCCTTACTTTCTCCTTGAGAGCCATCTGGGTCCAGTGGCAAGATCTAGATCAGGATGACTCTAGATGGCCCTGCCCCCCTAGATGGAGGCAGGGGGAGGCCTTGGACTTGTTAAACTAAGGTCTTTAACAGATCTTAGTTTGATTAAGGCAAAGCCCAATCAATGGTTAAAAATATATAAGAGGGGAAGCTATGTGGTACAGTGGATAGAGCACCGGTCCTAAAGTCAGGAGGACCTGAATTCAAATCTGGTCTCAGACACTTAACCCTTACTAACTGTGTCACTTAACCCCAATTGCCTCAGCAAGAAAAAAAAAGTGCAAAAATATATAACAAATGAAGCAGAGAATGGTCTCTTTTATATAGTCAAAAAAAAAATTTCTGGAAGGGAAAGACCTTCAGGGTTTCCATCCAAAACAGAAACAATTTTTATCTATGTAAACTCAGTTCTGAGGGAACACAAAAGAAAAACA
Organism: Sarcophilus harrisii; assembly: GCF_902635505.1. Classification (NCBI taxonomy): domain Eukaryota; kingdom Metazoa; phylum Chordata; class Mammalia; order Dasyuromorphia; family Dasyuridae; genus Sarcophilus; species Sarcophilus harrisii. Next base: position 280,679,461 of record NC_045426.1, on the reverse strand, counting down.
GTCTCAGCATTCATAGAGAGGGAGTGGTGACCACAAAAATACAGTCACAGAATGGTACAAGAAGCCATAGTATAATAGATTGATCCAACCTTTTCCAGGGACAATAATAATATTGATCTGATATCTTTTCTCAGATTAAGAAATAGGAAGATGAAATTGAGCAGGAATGTGTGTTTGGTAAGGTGTGGTGAATTGGCTAGGGATGTCTAAACAGTGAGCTCTCACATGTTGGGAAGCCTTAGAAGAGGAACTGGAATTCTAGTTAGAAGAGTAAATGAAAGAGGAAGCAGAAAACAGTGGCCTAGTATAAAGCCAGAATGTAAGTGCCTGGGGATAAATACATATAGTAAATTCTCATCAATCACCATAATTCCCAAGGCTGAAGATTTCATTAGGTGAGATATACAAGGCATGAAAGAAATATCACCTTGGCAGGTAGAAGGTATGGTAAGAAGCCTGGGAGTTAGATGTAGTGAATTCTCATCAGTGAAGACAATACTTGTCCTCCAAGGTTTCTGCCTTATCCAGAGACCTATATATTCCACATTACTCTTAATGATGAGATCCTGCATGGTATGTTGGACAGAAAGAAACTGAAAAATTGATCAGGGAGAAGGCAAGAGATCAGTTTAACTCCATGATTAAATTTTCTGTATAAAATCTATTTATGGTCATGTCATATTCATTGGCCTCCTTTGGATCAGTCATCCCCAGCACTCTGCCTTGTGGTGCCTTTCCCTGTATCCCTTCTCCATGCCTCATGGTCTCCTCTCCTAACCCTTGTGGTGTCTCTCTTGACTCCATTTCTCCTTATTGCTAGCTAACTCCTTTGGAGTGCTAAGGCCTTTTCAGGATTCAGTCTGTCAGCTAAGGGCATGCCCCAACATTTCTTTTCTTCTGGTAAATGACAAGTTACATAGAGAATTTGCCCCTTCCATCATTAATTTTTAAAACCTCTTTCTATGCTCTCCCAACTCTATTTCATATTTACCATTCCTGATGTCTATTGTATCCCTTCATTTTGTCTGTAACTTATTCCCCTAAATAAATCTATCTCTTGCCAAAGGGAATGACCATTGTGAATTTTTCACAAAACCAAACTCCAACTTTTGGTGCCTATCATCATCTGGTATCTATATAAGTCACATCAGTAGTACCAGAGAAAAGATAGATACAGCTTGCCCCCTTCTCAGTTACAACTTGTACATTCCTGGGGAGAGTGTGTAGGGAGAGGACAGTTGGAACAAATGAATATATAGACCTTTTACTTAAGGAACTCAGTCTGTGTAGGCTTGGGACTTGAAGCCAGATATTACTGTGGATAGGTCTACTGGATAGTGTTTGCAGTTCTTTATTCTTCCTTCTGAACTTTGTCTCCTTTCAAATTTTCATCTTAAGTGAGTGATTATAATATCAAGAAGAGGATATTAACTCTTTGATCTTCATTCGCTGTTATAATTTGATAAGCAGATGAGGTTATACTGGATATAGTACTGAAATAAGAGCTAGGAAAGCTAAAATTTGTCTCCCTCTTCAGAAATTAACTTTGAGACCCTGAGAAAATTATTTAATTTCTCTAAACTTTACTTTCCTAATCTGTAAGATGGGGATAATAAATATATTACGAATTTGTTATGAGATTCAAATGAACAAAATATTTTGCAAACCTTAAAGTACTATTTAAAGAGAGCTATTAAATACTGACTTATAATCTAGACTTTATTTACAAAATTTCTATAGGTATTCTTGCCTCCAGTTAGAATGAGAACTACCTAAGACCTGGAACGGCATTGCTCTTCAATTTCTAAATTAGCATTTAGCACCATAGCTTAATAAATGCTATTTTTTCATTCATTCATTCATTCCATCTTCCTTTGTTGTGCCACAGTTCTCTTTTAATGTCCTGGCCCAGTTTCCCTAATTGTCCTATTTTGTTACTCTGCCTCAGGTTATAACCATTCCCTATTAATGTTTGATAAGATAAAGGTCTCATATCTTAGACCTTAGGCTATACGTATTCCCTCTTAATGTTTAATGGGATAAAGGTCCTTATCCATTTTAGACATCATTAGTATATCAGGAGTCTCTCCTACCTCCCTCCATTATGTCATTCCCCATTAGGTCATCTCCATCCAGGTACTTCCCCCATTGTGTCATTGTTCTTGTTACCCTATAAAAGAATCTTGTATCTGACATTCATTGCTGGATTCTTTGAGACGATAGTCTCATTCAGCCCTGACACCAAACCATGGATCCATTGGTCCCAGTAAATCTCTCCCTTTTAAATAAATTATTAAATTGTTCTCTAATCTCTATTTCACTCGGTTTCTCTGGCATTACATTTTGGAGCTCCCCAGTGGGATGTTAGAAAATGAGCAGGATTAGAGATAAGAGACTTTCCAATCTCTGCCTTGGGAAGGGTCACTGTGGATCTGAATTCTTGGCCTGGAGAGGCCGGGGATCCCTGGATTTTTTCCATAGCCTCCGGGAAAGAGAACTGTTTCCAGCCACAACAGCCTGATGGTAGACACCCCCATTTTGGCCACAGGAGAGTAAGTCTGTCAGGGTGCTTTTTGGGGTACCATCTGGTTAAGTCTTAAGACCTGTTCTATTCTGTCTGTATAAGACCTGTTCTGTTCTGTCTCTATACTAGCATCTGTATTCCCAGAATTATGAAATGCTGATGGGCATAAATTCTGGGAGTAGGGTCTTCTGGACACAGGGGACCCTACCTGCATGTTGAAGACACATCTGTGTGCCAGTTGGCACAACTCTGGGCATTCCAGAGTATAAATCTGGGTGTCTTTTTTTAAGACACCATCTGGCTAAAAAAGGCTTCATTTGGATTATTGAAGGGAAGACTGGAGCCAACAATTTCCCTCAAGGCTATTCTTTCCAAATAGCCCCTGGTCTGTGTTAAATGTTTTGTCCATATGTGTTCTGTGTTCTGTGTTCTGTGTGATTTGTTTGTCTATTTTGTTAATTTAAGAGCTCTGTTAAGTTTAAGAACAATGAACAAGTTCAATGTACTTAGTATAATTCTGAATTCCAGTTGGAGAAAACATTTGATTAGGAATTTTAGGATGATTCTAAATTTGGGAAATTTACAAGTTTGCCTTTGCATGCCAGATTTGTTCTGAGTATTCTTTTGGGCAGTTTTAAAATTGTGGGAAATAATTTTACTGTTGCCTATGCTGGCTGGATTGAGTTATCTTTAAGTATAAGATCTTAAAAGAACAATATCTTATTAAAGAAGTTATGTTAATTTGCCTGAAAGGGGTCATGTTCTTCTAATTAGGTAAAGTATGTAGGAAAAAGGATCTGACTTTTCTGAAGGCTTCAACTCTGAACAAGTTGCATCTTAGAAGTCCATTGGGAATAATGGCCACGTGGGGCCAGAGGGAGAGAAAAACTATCTATATTATAACATTGTAAATTACGCTTTAAATCCAGCTCTGCTGGACATGTGGATTTTATGGAATCTTCCCCATCTATCACCCTGTTGATTTCTGCTACTTTAAATGTTGGGTAGGGTAGGGATCTTTGGTCTTCAAAGGTAAAGATTAAACTCACCTCCCACTGCTCTTTGTTACTTCTCTGGAGCATCTAGTTACCCTGGAGTGCAAGTTAGTTCACCTCCTCTCCCTCCTGCCTCTTTGGAGGTGAAGTGGAGAGGAAGGGCAGCCATGTGGAATTCTTTCCTTCCCCCCTCCTTTTAAACTGTTCCAGATTTTTTTTAAATCAAATTGTAGCCCCCTGGTTTTGGATAAAAGGAGCAAACTAATTTGTATAAATATAAGGTTATGGTAAATATCTGTTTAGAATTTGTCCAAAACTTTGGTAATGGGATTTGTTATTAGAGGTAAAATTTCTTGGGTTTGTAGTTAATATGGCACTTCATTGTTTCCTCCTGTAACTGATTTCTGTAATCAGAGCAATAGTCAATAAGAAACTGTTAATGCAATTCAATTATGTCATACCTTGCTATTTCCAATCTGGTTATCTGTAATCATTATACCCTAAATACTTGAGCAAATAAGTATTTAGTCTGGTCATCTATTGGTTACTAAATATTGTGTCTGGATATTCAAGTTTTTTTTAAGGTTTATAACTAATTTGAATCCACATCTTGTAGCAGTCCTTGTGGACCAGTCTTTCTATCTCAGATTGTTCTAACTTTCCTTTGTTAGATTTATTTTTGTTTCTAAATTTGGTGAAATTACAGATATATATTGACTTGCTTCTGGGACCTAGATCAAGCTTTGATTGTCAGCATACCACACCACACCCATCCCCCTCCCTGAACTGAGCATCTCCGCCCATCTTCAGAAGGAAGCAGCTTTTGAGAAAATCATTGCCCCTGCTCCTGATGTAATATGGACTGATATGGGGGAGTGAGAAAGTAGTTGAATTGTTAGAATTTTAACTGTATTACTGTGTTTAAGATTTGGGATGGAAATTGTTAAACTTATGTAACTATTGCTGTTATGTTTGAGGAATTTTTAGTCTGTTATATGCATATATATATGATTTATATGTGGGATGGTTATTTGATAATTTCTTTTCGTGAGAAAAAAAGGGAGGAAGAAATTGGAAATTGGGGAAACCGGTGTATTTTCTTAGGTACTTCTGCCCCACCCCCTATCTTACTAGTTCAGACTTAATTGGAAGTCCTCTAAACAGTCCTTTTCATTTTTTTACTCCTTGCTTAAATTTACTGGACTATGATTTGCTGGTTATGCTCTAACCTTGGAACCCCTTATTCTGTTGAAATTGCCCTGGCAGACTTAGTTTTGGGGGATTATTTTTTAGAAACAACCAGAAATCAGACACCTGTCTTGGGACTGGCAGTCTCTCTGATCTGTTTCTCCACTCCTGTTACCCCAGATCCTTAATTAGTATTTCAGCATACTTAAAAGGACCTTGTAGTTTGGTATCAGGCCTCTAAAAGTTTGGAGTTTACCTGCCTTGGTCTAACTATATCTGCTCAGAAATCTGATCCTTTCTGCAGCCCTGTTTGTTCCTCTAGGCAGGGACAGGTGGAGCTACTCAACCTCATCCTTCATCCCTGGAGCGGGTTGCCCCTCTGAATGGACAACAAGACTGTCTTGAGCCCTGCTACTCTGTAAGCAGAGGCTGAGTCATAAATGACCACAGACCTAACTCACAGTTCACTGTCCATATGCTCCCCAACTGCAGAGGGCCTGTCATGATTGCAATAGGGAGCTTTGTGTATTGCTGATTAATTCTGGGGTTATCAGGGAGAGATTTGTACTTGCCATAAGTCCTTGCATTGTTCTAGCTTTATTTTGATTTTTATTTGGTCCATTTACTTCACAAAGAGTTGGTCAAAATTATCGTGCTAAGACCTTCTAGAGGAAGGTAATTCAAAGATCTGAATAGTTAGAAGAGAGAGAGTATGGAATGTTGTGCTACAGTTCTCTTTTAATGTCCTGACCCAGTTTCCCTAATTGTCCTATTTTGTTACTCTGCCTCAGGTTATAACCATTCCCTCTTAATGTCTGATAGAATAAAGGTCTTATATCTTAGACCTTAGACCAAGGGTCCTCAAACTTTTTAAATAGGGGGCCAGTTCACTGTCCCTCAGACTGTTGGAGGGCCAGACTATAGTAAAAACAAAAACTTTGTTTTGTGGGCCTTTAAATAAAGAAACTTCTTAGCCCTGGGTGAGGGGGATAAATGTCCTCAGCTGCTGCATGTAGTTTGAGGACCCCTGCCTTAGACTATACTTATTCCCTCTTCAAGTTTAATGGGATAAAGGTCTTTATCCATTGTAGACATCATTAGCACACGATGCCTCTCCAGTACCTCCCTCCATTATGTCACCCTAGGTGCCTCCCCTCATTAGGTCATCCCCATCCAGGTACCTCCCTCATTATGTCATTGTTCTTGTAACCCTATAAAAGAATCTTGTATCTGACATTCACTGCTGGATTCTTGGAGGCGACAGTCTCATTCAGCCCTTGGACCAAACTATGGATCCATTTGGTCCCAGTAAATCTCTCCATTAAATAAATAATCAAATTGTTCTCTAAACTCTATCCCACTCAGTTTCTCTGGCATTACAGAGGAACCTGAATTCAATTGTGGCCTGAGATAAACTTTATGGCAACATGACCCTGAAGAAGTCACTTTGACTTGATTTCGCTCAGTTCCTTCAACTGTAAAATGGATGTAATTATAGCACAAACCTCACATGGTTCTTATGAGGATCACATGAGATAATATCTGTACGGCATTTAGCACAAAATCTGAAATATACTAAGCTCTATATAAATGCATATTCCTTCCATTCCCCCATTAATGATGATGGGGGGAACCCTGAAGCTGTCCTCTTGTTGTGCCACAGTTCCCTTTTATTGTCCTGATAAGGTTTCCTTAATTTTCCTGACCCAGTTTCCCTAAATTGTTCTGCCTCAGTTCCTAATTGTAAAGCTCAATCCTGCAATACCACCCTTCCCACTTAATCAACAGAATGTTTGATAGGATAAAGATCTTATATCTTAGACATCATTAGAATATCAGATGCCTCTCTCCCCATCCCAATTAATTAGAATATCAGGTGCCTCTCCTCCAGTGCCTCCCCCCATTATGTCATCCCCATCCCAGGTGCCTGCCCCCATTATGTCATCATTCTTGTTACCCTTAAAAAGAATCCTTATATCCAACATTCACTGCTGAATTCTTAGAGACAATACTCTCATTCAGCCCTGGGACCAAACCGTAGATCCATTTAGTCCCAGTAAATCTCTCCCTTTCAAATAAAATACTCTCTAATCTCTCTCTTGCCTCAGTTTCTCCAGCATTACACTCTGACTTTGGGAGGAACTCTTGAGAAACTCTCCTTGAAACTCTCCTCTGGGAGAAACTCGCTCTAGGAAATCAAGATAAAGTGGTTTCATTCTATTATCTTGGTGGGACTAGTTGAGTCCAGGACCATCCCTACTTAACCCAAATTTAAGTAATCTCATTTAGCTAGAGATACAGATTTCTATTGACCTCTATTGAGCTGAAAATTGGCTTAAGACCACTCCCAATAAGTGGTCTTATCTAGGCCTGGAGGCAATGACGACACTGAAGGAATCTCATTCAATTCAGATCTCTTTTAAAGAGCAACTTTGGGGCTCATTTCTTTGCAGAGGACCTAAAAAGTAGGACCATGCCAGGCAAAGAGACCTCTCCTTGACATTCCCTTTTCAGCATTAACCCCTCTTTATCTCTCTTACCTACTTCTCTGTCAGGACCTGGGCAGAGGCCCAAAGCAGGACCATGCCTTGTAAAACCCATCTCTCTCCTTGGTATAGCTGCCTGCCAGGATACTGCCCTCTGAGAAAGAGACCCCCTCTTCTCAGTGTTAACACACCCATTTATCACTCTGGCAGGATTTCCCTATACCTCTTGTTTATCTTTCTGCCAGGACTCCTCTGCTAGACCTTTACTTTTCTGTCAGGACTTTGCCACTGAGGAAGTTAGCCTCATAGCAAAAGCTGATTTCTCAGTGCCAATAAACTTCTTTTTGCCAGTCTAACTTTTCGGGTTCAAAAAAATTTTTTTATGAAGGACCTGCACTGACCAGAAGGGGTTCCCACAACTCTCTGCCCTGCACAGAACCTCATCAATGATAGTGGAAGCCCCACATTTAGACATTAACATCATAAACCCAAGGGAACTAGGAATATCACGAAGACCAAAAATGGAAAAATCAAATTGAAGAAGTATCAGGTATATAAAGTATCCTGGTAGCAGGGATGGGAGAGTGGTTTACAATGTAAATAATTCACATGAGGCATTTATTACAATCACTGTAATGCTGGAGAAACTGAGCAAGACAGAGATTAGAGAACAATTTAATAGTTTATTAAATGCACAGATTTTCTGGGACCAAATGATCCATGTTTGGTCCCACGGCTGAACAAGACTATCATCTCAAAAAGTCCAGCCCTGAATATTTGGGACAGCAAGATTTTTTATAGGATAACAAGAACAAATGGCATAATGGGGGAGGTACCTGGATGGGGGAGGGAGGCACCTAGGATGACACAATGGAGGGAGGTACTGGAGAGGTTACTGATATTCTAATGATGTCTAAAATGGACAAACCTTTATCCTGCCAGACATTAAGAAGGAATGTTATAGCCTAAAGACATAAAACCTTTATCTCATCAAACATTAAGAGAGAAAGGTTATAACCAGAGGCAGATTAACTAAATAGGACAATGGAGAAACTGGGTCAGGACATTAAAAGGGAACTATGGCACAACATTCCACACTCTCTCTTCTAACTATTCAAATCTTTGAATTACCTTCCTCTAGAAGGTCTTAGTACCATAATTTTGACCAATACTATGTGAAGTAAATGGACCAAATAAAAATCAAAATAAAGCTAGAACAATGCAAGGACTTATGGCAAGGTCAAATCTTTCCCTGATAACCCCAGAGTTAATCAGCAATTCACAAAGTTCCTTATTGCAATCATGTCAGGTCCTCTGCAATTGGGGAGCATCACTGTGAGTTAGGTCTGTGGTCATTTGTGCATGACTCAGCCTCTGCTTACAGAGCAGCAGGACTCAAGACACTCGTGCTGCCCATCCAGAGGGGCAACCCACTCCAGGGGAGAAGGGTGAGGCTTGGAGTAGCTCCACCTGTCCCTGCCCAGAGGAACAGACAGGGTTGCAGAAAGGATCAGATTTCTGAACAGATTATGCAGTTAGACCAAGGCAGGAAAACCCCAAACTTTTAGAGGCTCGTTATCAAACTACAGGTCCTTTTAAATACACTGAAATACTAATTAAGGATCTGGGGTAACAGTAGTGGAGAAACAGATCAGAGAGACTCCCAGTCCCAAGACAGGTATCTGATTTCTAGTTGTTTCTAAAAAAATAAAATAATCCCCAAAACTGAGTCTGCCAGGGCAATTCCAACAGAATAAGGGCTTTCAAAGTTAAAGCACAACCAGCAAATCACAGTCCAGTAAATTTAAGCAAGGAGTAAAAAATGAAAAGGACTGCTTAAAGGACTTTCAATTAAATATGAACTAGTAAGACAGGGGGTGGGGCAGAAGTGCTTAAGAAAATACACCAGTTTCCCCAATTTCCTATTTCTTCCTCCCTTTTTTTCTCATGAAAAGGAATTATTAAACAACCATCCCACATATAAATCATATACATAGGCATATAACAGACTAAAAATTCCTCAAACATAACAGCAATAGTTACACAAGTTTAACAATTTCCATCCCGTCTTAAACACACAGTGATACAATTAAAATTCTAACAATTCAACCACTTTCTCACTCCCCCATATCAGTCCAAATTACATCAGGAGCAGGGGCGATGGTTTTCTCAAAAGCTGCTTCCTGCTGAAGATGGGCGGAGATGCTCAGTCCAGGGAGGGGGATGGGTATGGTGTGGTGTGCTGACAATCAAAGCTTGATCTAGATCCCAGAAGCAAGTCAATATATCTGTAATTTCACCAAATCTAGAAACAAAAACAAATCTAACAAAGAAAAGTTAGAACAATCTGAGATAGAAAGACTGGTCCACAAGGACTGCTACAAGATGTGGCCTTAAATTAATTATAAACTTTAAAAAAAACTTGAATATCCAGACACAATATCTACTAACCTATAGATGACCAGACTAAATACTTATTTGCTCGAGAATTTAGGATATAATGATTACAGATAACCAGATTGGAAACAGCAAGGTGTGACATAATTGAATTGCATTAACAATTTCCTATTGACCATTGCTCTGATTATAGAAAACAGTTACAGGAGGAAAAAAATGCAGTGACATATTAACTATAAACCCAAGGAATTTTACCTCCAATAACAAATCCTAAACAGATATTTACCATAACTTTATATTGATACAAATCAGTTTGCTGCTTTTAGCCAAGAATTATGTAGCTATAACTTGATAAAAAAACTATCTGGAACAGTTTAGAGGAAGGGGGGAGGAAAGGATTCCATGTGGCTGCCCTTCCCCCCTTTCACCCCCAAAGAGTTGGGAGAGAGAGGGGGAAGTAGAACTAAATTTCACTGTAGGCTAACGAGATGCTCCAATAGTTGAAGTTACAGCAGTGGGGGGGCGAGTTTAAATCTTTACCTTTGAAGACAAGAGATTGCTACCCCACCCAACCTTTAAAGTAGCAGAAATCAGTGGGGGAGGGAAGAGGGAAGATTCCATAAATCCCACGTGTTCAGCAGAGCTGGATTTAAAGCATAACTTATAATATTATAATATAGGTAACAAACTCTGAACCAAACTAAATACAGCTTTAAATTCCCAATAATACAAAACTGCTTTTCCTATCATATTTCAAATAATGAAACAGCATAGTTTCTTTCTCTTCCTCTGGCCCCATGTGGCCATTATTCCCGATGGACTTCTCCTAAGCTCCAACTTGTCCAGAGTTGAAGCCTTCAGAAAAGTCAGATCCTTTTTCCTACATACTTTACCTAATTAGAGACACATGGCCCCTTTCAGGTAAGTTAACAGAACTTCTTTAACATGCTATTGTTCTTTTTAAGATCTCATACTTAAAGTTAATTAAATCTAGCCTGCATAGGCAACAGTAACATTATTTCTCACATTTTAAAACTGCCTAAAAGAACACTCAGAACAAATCTGGCATGCAAAGGCAATAGTAAAATTATTTCCCTAATTTGATATTGTTCTTAAACTTAACAGAGCTCTTAAATTAACAAAACAGACAAACAAATTACACAGAACACACCTAGACTGCACAGCAGTCAAAATATTTAACACAGACCAGAACACACAGACAAACAAATCACACAGAACACAGAGCATACCTAGACTGTCAGGCAGTCAAAACATTTAACACAGACCAGGGGCACACAGAACACAGAGCACACTTAGACTGTCCAGCAGTCAAAAAGTCAGCTCCAGTCTGCCCTCCCCTCCCACAATCCAAACAGAGCCTGCTGTTTGTTTGTTTGTTTGTTTTTGCCAGATGGTATCTTAAAAAAAAAAAAAACCACCCAGATTTATACTCTGGAATGCTCAGAGTTGTGCCAACTGGCACACAGAACAAGATGTGTCTTAGGAGACACCCAAGTAATGACAATTGTGTCCAGTTCGACACTAATTAAAACCAAAGCCCAAACACCAACAGACAGACAGACAGACAAAAACAGATCTAGGAGACACAAAACCAGAGAGTATTATCCAGCTTCCTGAATAATAATCTTCTCAGAATTCAATGCCCGTCATCCCGTCAGCATTCTATTATTCTGAGAATCCAGGTGCTAAGATTGTATCTTGCTCTCCCCTGGACAAATCGAAAGTATCGGGTCAGGTGTGGCCCTAGCTGGTAAACCGCTCTCTTCCTGGAGCCTCTGGAGGAATCCAGAGGTCTAACCTTTTCCAAGGAAAAAAACCCCAGATCCCCAACTGTTTCCAGGCCCAAAGCGGAGACTTGAAATGTCTCTAATCCCTAGTCCCATTCTCAGTTTCTGATATCTCCCTGGGGAACTCCAAAATGTAATGCCAGAGAAACTGAGCAAGACAGAGACTAGAGAACAGTTTAATAGTTTATTAAATGCACAGATTTTCTGGGACCAAATGATCCATGTTTGGTCCCAGGGCTGAACGAGACTGTCATCTCAAAGAATCCAGTCCTGAGTATCGGGACAGCAAGATTTTTTTATAGGACAACAAGAATGGGGGAGGTACCTGGATGGGGATAATCTAATGGGGGGAGGCACCTAGGATGACATAATGGAGGGAGGTACTAGAGAGGTTACTGATATTCTAATGATGTCTAAAATGGATAGACCTTTATCCTGTCAGACATTAAGAAGGAATGATTATAGCCTAAAGATATAAAACCTTAATCTCATCAAACATTAAGAGGGTAAGGTTATAACCTGAGGCAGAGCAATTACATAGGACAATTGGGAAACTGGGTCAGGACATTAAAAGGAAACTGTGGCACAACATCACAAAGGATGCTATTTTTTGATGTGAAAATGGCTCACCTGCTAGGTCAAATATGATTAAGCAACATGTGTCTTAGGGTAAATATAGCTTTTCAGACTTGGAAAGATAAAGGAGAGGGAAGTAAAGGTCAGGTCTAGGGATTTAGGGAGAAATTAGGATGGTTTCTATTGGAATAATCTGGTGTGCATATGAGTTTGACTATCTTCAGGAGGAAATAGCTTTTTAGATATGCAAACAAGATAGTCTAAGGGATTCAGCCTACTTCTGTGTGTAACTATGGGAACAGGATAAGTGATTAAAGTTCTGACAATAGAGGCAGAATGGACTGATTAAAGTTCCTGTTTCACATCAAAGTGGCACTAATAAATTGTGAGATGGAGTATCATACAGGAAGGTAGGGAAAGACAATTAGATGTGCCCCATATATCAGATTTAGAGCAAAGATCAGAATACAATCAACTACCTGTTTCTCTGGAACACTGCCCAGACCTAGTATTCATTCAATCCTATAATTTCCTATTTCCCCTCCAATCAGTAAGAAGTAAGAGGTGAGAGATGAGGAAAAAAAAGAAAGGAAAGAAAAAAAAAAAACAGTCAACTATTTTAACTACATCCACAACAGCTTGCAAGTCAAAAACTCTGTGCTTCTATGTTACTGAAATTGCTACTATAGTGTAATGACTTTTTGCAATTATAGGTATGCAATATGATAAATATAAATATGAAATTGCCAATCAAGAGAAGGAAAGCTATCCCCTCCCCCCCCAAAAAAAGAGAGATTTACTTCAGCTAAAATTGAAGGTGAATTTCAGTGGAGTCAACCATTCAAAAGATAATGTCTGCAATATTTGGTAATAGTTGAGATAATGTTATCCCAAATTTTCAACATAGGGAAAGACTTAACCACAAAATGAACCAATAGCAATGAAATGAATTCAGTATGTTTGTTTAGGAAACCACAATGTACATAGCACACAGCTGATTCCCCACTTTGCTATACTCTTTTTATATAGCATTGATCCTAATGTGTTTCAGACCCCGAATTATGCATTCTTGGCTTTTCTGCTTCAGTCATTACAAATTATTCAGGCTTAGAAAGAAATAGGCTATTAGGACAAACTACTTGCTTAAAGATAGAGATTATCTTGCCTAATGTGAGCATTCTTCCAGAACAAGAGCATGACGAAAGGAGTGATTTGTTGGTGGATTAATGAAAATAAGAACTGCCCTAGTCAGAAATGGTGTTTTTTGAGGACCAAAAAATAGGAGACATCACATATAATTGGGGTAGTCCTGGCAACAATTCAATTAACAAAAACATATATTAAAACCTTTTCAGAATTTTTGTGAATCTAAGTTATTTTCATAATTATATCAAAGAGCCCTTGTATTCTAGGCAAAAACATTTTAAAGATAGCTGCCTGGAGAAAATTGATTTCCATAATTAGTCATTGCATTTCTTAATTATTTGTCAAGTCAAAATAAGAGATGATTTGGTGTGACCACAGAAATATCTTTCAATTCTCCACAATGAATCAATTTTCCTTCATGACATTTATATTTTTATATTATGCTTATTTACTCATGCATTATAAACAACGATAATCTGCAAAGATTTGTTTTCACATAAAAGATTAAGAAGTCTTTGGAGTAAATTGTGAGCAATTCTACAAGTAATACTATGACAAGAAGTAAGTTTAAAGTAAGTATTAGAAAGGATGGTTTCATAAAGGGAAATATGATTTCACTTCAGATGTTGTTCTATTAACTTGTTCTTTCCCACAGATTTTGAAATTGAAATTTTCTTCAAATATTTTCCTTGGCTCATATTCAAGATTTCCTATGTAACATCATAAAATTATCTTTTGAATATATTATAAATAAGAAATATAATTATTGAACTGGACGGGGCCTTATATTTACCTGGTTCAATCCATTTGTGAAATAAGAGGGAGGACTCTGGTCCCTAGAGAGATGAAATTGTTTGCTCAAGATCATGAAACTAACTAGTGGCAGATACAGCTTTAAATGAGAATTATCTATAGTACTTGGAATGATCTTAGCAAAAATTTGTCAGGAAAATATACTTCCTTTAAGGAGAGTGTGTGCCCCTTCATAAGATTAAAATGGGTACATAATTTGGGAATAAAGAGTGATACCATAAGCAAATTAGAAGAGCAAGGGATAATTCACCAAATCTTTGGACAAGAAAGGAATTTATGACCAAAGTAGAGAACATTATGAAAGGCAAAATAGACAACTTGGATTATATTAAATTAAAAGGTTTTTGCACAAACAAAAGCAAGATTAAACAGAAGCAAGATTAAAAGGGAAGTACAAAGCTGGGGAAAAAAATTTTCTGATTTTCTGATAAATGATTTCTGATAAAGATATCCTTTCTAAAATACAGAAAGAACTGTGTCAAATTTATAAGAATACAAGTTTTTCCCCAATTGATAACCGGTCAAAGGACATTATGAATGGACAATTTCCAGATGATGAAATTAAAGTGATTTATAGTTATATTTTTAAAAATGCTCTAAATCACAACTGATTAGAGAAATACAAATTAAAATAATTTTGAGGTACCAACTCATCACTCTCAGATTGGCTAAAATGACAGGAAAAGATAATGATAAATGTTGGAGGAGGTTTGGGAAAACTGGGACATTAATGTATTGTTGGTAGTGGTATGAAATGATCCAACCATTTTGTAGAGCAATTTAAAACTGAATGAGACTGATTGGATGAAGTATTTCTTAGTATTGAGTCACATGATCCCTGTTCCCAGAACTGGGACCCTGGAGAGGTCCTTTGATCTCTGGAGGGATGAACTTTGAATCCTAAGATACAGGAGGTTACAAGAAGTGATGTGACCTGTGGGAGGCAACCAACATTGGTGACCATTGGTCAAGGATGGTTACATCCTATTAGTCTATCCAATGAGGAGGCTCAAGTCTTTTGCTTTAAAACTTGGACAAGCTGGAAGTTGGCCAAGTTCCAGGAACACATGGCAGAATTGGGATGACTCCCAGGTGTGTCTGCGCCTCTCCCTGCAGAGATTAAATAAATAAATGCTTTCTCTTTGTACCTGATGATGTCTCTGATTAGTTAATTGGGAAGGGGGTCTTGTACCTGACCTGTCCCACACAAAACTATGCCCAAGGACTATAAAACTGTGTATATTCTTTGACCCAGCAGTGCCACCTCTGGGTCTGCATCCAAAGGAAATCATAAAGGAAGGAAAAAGACCCATATGCACAAAAATGTTTGTAGCAGCTCTTCTTGTGGCAGCAAAGAAATGGGAAATAAGTGGATAACCATCAATGAGGGAATGGCTGAACAAGTTGTGATTTATGAAGATAATACAATATCATTGTTCTATAAAACAAATGATGAGATTTATATCAACTGATGCTGAGCAAAACAAGCAGAACCAGGTTTGTTACCTATATTATAAACCTATATTAATGACAAGAAAGTGTGATGATCAACTATGAGAGATTTGGTTCTTCTCAGTGATTCAGTGATCCAAGACAATCCCAATAGACATTGGATAGAAAACGCCATCTGCATCTTGGAAAAGAACTACAGAGATTAAATGCAAATAAATGCAGGCTATGTTCACTTTTTTTTCCCTCTCCCATGGTTTTCCCCTTTCATTGTGCTTTTTCTCTCTCAACATGATTCATCAAGTAATGTGTATTAAAATAAATTTTTTTTTAAAGAGCATGTGAATTAATTAGAAATGACCCTAAATGCTGAAAGGACTTTCTTTCCCAAGATGGTTCACTCAACAAATATTTTTTTTATGTCTTATAAACTATTCCCCTATGAAATTGTTTCCCATTCTTAACCTTTATCAAGACACTTGTCAATTTGGCACAGTGGATTGGATCAGTAAGGTGAAATGAACTTAGTCAGAAAAAAGATATTTTTAAACTTCATGACAACTGAGCCAGTTGAAGGAACAGATTTCTGATATGGTGATACAGTAAGAAAACTGTAAAACTGAAGTCATATGAAACTTATACTATTTTAATTTTAATTTATCATTTTACATTGTTTTTTGTTTTCTAACTTGTCTATTTGGATTGCAAAACAATTTGTAAGATGAATATTTTTAATATGGATTAAAATGTATTTTGAATGAAGCTAATTTGTCTATACTTTATTAAAAAGAAATAATTTGCACCTATTATGTAGTATAAAAATAAAATCAAATAAATAAAAGAAATGTAGATAGTGGATTAGGCCTGGAATCAATAAAATCTAATTTCAAATACAGCTTCAGATACCTATTTCTGTGACCCCAGGCAATCACTCAATCTCTGCCTTAGTTCCCTCAACAGTTGCCTTCCTTTCAAGGTTGTAGTGAGGATCAAATAAGATACTTGAAAGTATTTGGCAAAAGGTCTGGCACATAAAAAGTGCTTAATACTGCCAATTTTCAGCCTTCCTTAGGTGAATGGGGATCCAGCTTTGCCTCCTAAATCTAGTCAACAATGACTAATTGAGGCACTTCTGGAGAAATCTATTATTAAGTACATTGATTGCACAGAACCAGAAGGTACAGTCTTTTAATAGTTACAGTATTACCAGGGATGACTGAACAGACAGGCACTTTCTAAGTATTTTTTAAAAATACTTTAAAATAATAATCTAAAAAATTGTCTGTTTATTCAGTGTAGATTGACCTTAAAAGATTAGATTCCTATGCCTATGCTAACAAACTATGTTCTATTGTTAAAAACATCTCCAAAATATAGAGTACACTGATCCTAAAAAGCTTTGGATAGTCTAAAGTTATTAATATTTTCTAGCTCTCAAGATCTAATCCAACTCTTTATTTCACAGATTCAGAAACTAAGACAAATGGCAAATATAGGACCCAAATTCAATATATATAGAATCCAAATTCAATTCACTTTTCACTATCCCATTTTGCCTTGGAATATTCAAATAGATCTGTCATCTCATTAATTTGGAAGTTCCTTCCAATGAGACAAATAACAAACCATTCATACCTACCAATCTAATGCAACCTATATTTATATTTTCCTATGAGTGCTGAGATCCTTCCTTATTTTCTCCTAACATCATAAGAATACCTCGTAGCATTTAGGCCCTCACCTTCACCATAAGATCACCATTTATTCCCATCCCAACCAATCCCAAAGTGTCACAATTTAAAAGTTTAAAGAATTGTCCACGGCCACAACGTGCAACCCAAAACAGTTACATCTATTGCAATTTCCTTGGTAAGGGACCATCCAGCCGAAGACCTATAAAGAGGGAGATATCATCCCTTTTTAAGATAACTCATTCCACTTTGTTAGAGTTCTAATTGTTGATAAGTTTTTCCTAGCCTCAATCCTTGAGTTGTTTCCATAATTAACTGCTGTCACTCATAATTCTGCTCTCTGGGGACAAACAAAACACATTTTTATCATTTTCCATAAGGCAGTCCTTCAAATACATGAACATAGATACCATCCCTCTTAGTCTAAGTTATCTCTTTAGGATAAACATGCCCAATACCTTTAATCAATCTTCATATTACATGAACTCAGTCCTTCATCATTCTTGTGGCTTTGTTCTAAGTGTTTATCTCCAGACACATAAATGTATATATAACAATACACATAGGATATTAATCTCAAAATAAATAGGACATAGTTTCTGGCTGATTTTTTTTTTGGTTGAGGCAGTTGGGGTTAAGTGACTTGCCCAAGGTCACACAGCTAGGAAATATTAAGTGTCTGATTCAGATTTGAACTCAGGTCCTTCTGGCTTCAGGGCTGGTGCTGTCTTCATTGTGTTACCTAGCTGCCCCTCTAGCAGAATTTTTGGATCATTGAAGAAGCTGTGTAATTTCTTGAAGGAAAACCAGGTCCTTTCCTTTTTTAATTTACATCCAAACTTGCTGCCCATTTTTACTGTCTGTCTCAGGTATTCACCTTGATGGCCAAGTTCTATTTGTTAACCATTTAACTGAATGTTGTAAGAATTACTGAAAAAGTGCTTTTTAGGTGAAAACTATGACAGATAGAGGGTAGTTAAATGGTATAGTGCATAGTGTGCTGGGCCTTGAGTGAGAAAGGCCCAAGTTCAAATCTGACTTTCCATATTTACTTCGAGCAAGTCAATTAACCTCTTTTTGTCTGAAGTTTCTTTTCTATAAAATGAGGATAGTATCACCTCTCTCAGGGTTGTTATAAGGATCAATTGAGAAAAAAAATTGCAATGTATAGTAGCTGGCACATAGTAGGTATTATATAAAAACTAGCTATTTTTATTATAAATCATAGAAGTTCCATGGTATTCCTGGTCATATATTGTAATTAAAAAGTGGCAGATTCAGAAAAGATACTTCATCAGTGCCTCTAATACTGATGCTTAAATCAAGCTTAAATAAAAGTATGGCTGAATGAATAAAAACAACACTGCCCAGTGGTGAAAATGAAAATCAATCAAATTTTCATACCCAGAAAAATGAAAGAATCCCCCCCCCCCAAAAAAAAAAGTCAGGAAAGCTCTGCAAGCCATAATAGTAAAACCTAAAAGCTGTCAAAATTTTTCCAGAAATAGAAAGAAATATAAAAACTCCTCCTTGGCCTCAAGCCTGGTCTCTTCCAAGCAGTTCATAAAGATGCTTTTAACTTGATCTGCTGAGAATTACCCATTTCCAGGATTAATATTTTAAGTTAGCAATAAAAATAACTGCTGGTATGCCTAGTTATAGCTATTACAAGTGCCACAAAAGAAAAAAAAAATGACAGTAGAGATTGTTACAGAATTAGAAATGGGTGACATGCTGTGTCCTAAATCATTCTTAGATAATATCAGAATTGTTCTCTCAATATACATACATTCCAGTATGCAACTTGCCACCCACCACTTCTGTATCCCCTAGTACACTAGAAAATGGAAGCTGCAGATAATTGTTTAGTGTTTAAAAAAAAAAAAAACTTAATACACTTTTTGTTTACTTGCCTTGCTAACATGCTCCCACATAATCACAAAAGGGGGCTGGGATTGGTTCTGTTTCAGAACCTTAAGTACAAGTGCAATCACAAATAAAAGAGGAATTTGTGGCATTAAATTGTTTTTTTTTTCCCAAGTAGTTCCATTATTATGTGAGAAAATGTTCTCTTTTTGTTCATAAAGGCCTTCACCTCTGATAAGTGCCTAGTGTGAGTCTGAATTATCTTTCTGGATGAAAAGGCACACATCTTAACTTTGAATCTTCAAATAAGGTTTCTCTCTCTCTCAATCTCTCTCTCTTTCTCTCTCTCTCTCTCTCTCTCTCTCTCTCTCTCTCTCTCTCTCTCTTTCTCTCTCTCTCTCAACAAACAAAAGACAGAAATCATTCCTGTCAGAAGCCAAACCTGCTGATGAAAGCATCTTCCTCTCACCTGACACATTCAGGTTGACTGATGATCTCTTTATAGCGCTGCTTCTAAATAAGAAAAAGAAAAAAAATCATTAGGTGTATACCACCAGAAAGACCCAGTGTTCATTGATTTGTGGCCTATAGTCATACACATCTTTACCATATAAGATAAATATTGATATACTTTGACATCACACTGTATTATATTTTAATTGTTTCAGTGTCCATAGCTGATCTCTTGTTGTATAAGCTCCTCAAAGAGAGGACTATGGTTTAGATTTCCTTTGTATCTTCCAGAGAGTCTTGCACAATGCTTTATCAGATAGCATGATATGTGGAGGGGAAAAAAAGAAAGACCACTGAATTGTTAAAACTACTTCTTCCCCAAGTGTTTTCCCAGAGAATAAGTTCCATGAGAGAAGGGCCATATTATAAATTAGTATGTATTCCTTTATTGTTTTATACACCCATATTATCTCCTACTTACTGTTCACTAAAATAACAATAAGGAGTGCATTTAAAACAAATATGGATAGTCCAAAATCATAGATTTTGTCTTATTTAAACTATATAATTCCTATAAGAGCTAGCTCAATACTTGTTGCCAACACTATTGCCATTGAATAAATGTTGTTGATCATTTACTATTAGCAACAGGTAGGGTTTCACAATATAAGTCCACAGGTTTTTCTGAGGCATCTCTCAGAAGTGGTTAACAGCCAGTAACTTTACTAGGTCAGGTGGGACTCAATTCTAGTCCCAACAGATCCATACAATCAGGACTTATCATAAGATAATTCTGTTCTTTTGGTGTCCCAAAAAATAAGCTTTCTTTCCCCTGGACCAATCTTATTTTCACAGAAAAAAATGCATACATGGCAATGCAAAGGAAAAAGTGAAAAACATCAATTTGATGCTCTGAGTACAATGTTCCTTGGCAGAATCAATCAAAATGACCTTCCTAATACTATAATCATAGAATATTTATTGAGAGCGTTAAAGATTACAAAATGCTTCACATTTTGGGACCCATTTGAATCCCCCAACAATCCTTGAGAAATTGGTTATGTATTATTTTTATCTCTATTTTATAGATGAGGAAAATAAAGTTAAGGGGCTATAAATTAAGTGTTGTTCCCACAATCAGATAAGTTATCAAGTATTAGAGGCAAGATTTGGGGTCAGTTCTTCCTGAATCCAAATTTAGCACTCTATGTGTTCAGTGGCTTCATTATGTTAAAAAAAAAAAAAGCATTAGAAATTAGCACCATGAAAAATGAATAGTATCCAAGTTCACCAGCAAAAGAGAATTATAAAAAATATGCCTGTACAATCAGATTCTCTGCAGCACAGCAGTAAGTGTGATTATGGATAGCTACTCAAAGGTTTCCCTTGCACAAGTTTCTTCTGTTCAAAGGTCTGTTTTGCCTGTTCAAAAACTACCAATAGATGTCATCATTCTGAATCAGAGTAATCAAGATGGAGCTGGAAGACTATGTTTCCAGTTTGGGCTTTATTCTTTATTGGCTATGTGCCCTGGTATAATGTTCTGTGTTGGCTTTCTAGAGGTCTCTGGGCAGCCTTCCTTTCAGTGGATTAATCAGCATGAGAATTGCCAGGGTTAAAGTCCAAATCCTTTATTATCTCCTTCCAAATCTAGTTTCCTTGCCTGGGGCCCAGGCCAGCTTTCTGGAGAGCCTTTCAGATTGGCCTTGGTCTCAGTGGGGGAAGTACAAGATGTCAGCCACCACGTTGCTGTAAAATGAAGTGAATGAATCTGGCTCTGAGTCTGAGTCCTAGTTTATATGCTCCACACTGAGTATAAACCAATCATTATATCACTAGGAAACCATTATTTGTTGTAAGATTAAATCAATCATACTAAACTTAGAGAACTATTAAGCACCATGCTAAACTAGGTAACCATTGTCTCATCAATTTCACTAAATAGCATCTTGTAAGAATCCTTGTTTAAGTACAGAGTTCTGGCCTATAACACCTGGATTATCTTTCAGAGTCTCAGTTCCCTTATCTGTAAAATGGAGACTATTACTTAGAGACTCTACTCATTGAGGTGTTATGATGAACAATGAAATGATGTGTATAAAACACAATATACATGTGATCTACACTATGGAAGGTGCTTTGCAAATAGTTATTAATTGTCCCATTGATCATATATGTCAATACTGACATGTTCAGCAAGTCTTAAAATTAAAGATTCTTTTTTGATGAAAGAATTATACTTGTTATAATTGGGGAAAAGTCAATGGAGAAAGGTATTTTGTGTGAAAATTAATCCAAGATTTTGCAAAACTTAAATGTATGACAATATCTTTAAGTGAACCATTTCAGTTTCATTCAAGGGCATATTCAAAATGTTTATTTTTTTATAATGGGATTTTTCTAACAAAAACAATTTGCATATTTAGTATATAAAGCTCTCTCTTCAGAGGTTACCATGAAGCATCTCTTTCAAATGTGTTATATTAAAACTATAAGTGGCTTTTACATCATGCTGAGGTTTTTATTGATGCAATTAAAGACATCCTTATTTTCACATTTTTAAACAAAAGATCTTTGATTCATATCAAATCTTTTTGACTTGCACTTAGTGTATTGCCAGCAACATCAACAAAAACATGATCTACCAATGAGTTTTAATTAAATTTGCCATAAAGATGATTCAGGGATATGGTCATTTATCTGTGAAAGAGGCCAATGAATGGCAATCTTTTAGGCTGCTCTCTTTTTTTCTCACACTCTTTCTGGCTGGTTTTATTCTCCAAAGGGAAATACTGTTCTTTTTGAAGCAAGAATTTTCCACAGCTCTCCAAGAAGAATGGGGCATGTTGTTTCTTTATTAGAGACAGTTTAAACATTAATGAGAACAAAGACCTATTTTTCTGAGTTTTCTCAAAATCTGTTAGGTCCCCTACAAATGAAATTAGAAACAACAACATTATTTATATCGAGGTTTAAGATTTGCAAAGTGCCTTATATATGTTATTACATTTGTTTCATACCCAATGCTAAAACGTTTTGGAACCTTCTGTGATCTAAGATAACTCTATTAAAGAAAGTATGTAAACTCCTATTCATGTTGAGCATCTAGTGCCTTTTGGTTTAACCACCATAATCTGCCATAGTGTATCCCATGTGGCTGAACCCTAAAAACCAGTTTTCCTAGTAGACATTTATAAAAATGATGCCTTGGACACTCTCCATTGTTCAGATACAGGATATAAGCTAGCTAACGAGCCTGAACTTATTAAAAACTTAAGATAAGAACAGCAGTTCATTACTGTAGACAGGATACCATGTTCTACAAAATGCCATGTACTATAAAAGCTTAGAAGGAAAAATTTGGCTAAGGTATGTATTCATTATATAGAACAGTCAAGTATAAGAAATTTTCAAAGACCATAAAATTTAATTTCTGATAGAAAGAATTCATACTCTTTAAAGGATGCAAATCAGGAAAAAATTGTAGTCTTTCTACCTTTAAAAGATATAACTATCATATTATAATTGCCTTAGGTAATGAATATCTTATTATTCACCACCTCGTTATGGTATGACACTATAATATTTAGCAAGCCAAGTCAATGCATCTGTTGTATGATTATGAGGTCTAATTGTCATACTTCAATGGACTGCTGATATCATTTGTGTAAGCACACTTTCTACCAGTAAAGACCACAATGCTTTTTCATCCTATCATAAATTTGTGCATACCTTTACATAAATTTCCCATTGAGGACCTATTTAATACAAGATATTTTTCTCTGAATCAATTAGTGGGTTTTTTTTCATGGATATCAGTGTATGCTATCCATTGTGTAGCTGTGGTATACAGGGCATAGAGTGCTGGGTCTGGAGTCAGGAAAACCAAGTTCAAATGTTGCTTCAGACATTTACAAGCTCTGTGACTCTGGGACAAATCAATTAACCTCAAATTCCCTCAGTTTCTCCAACTGTATACATCTTCTCTCTTTTCCTTTCTTCATTTCTACTTTTATTTCTTCTTTCTTTCTTTAATTCTCAATACATGACTGACTTGTCCCCCTTTTAGTCATATATATTTGACACTTTCTTTTACTTAAACACAAATTATAGTTGGTGCTATGCTGTAAGTTATTCATTCACATCAAAAATTCTTAATTTGAACTATAATTATGGTTCTCTTGAGATATTAGCAGTCCATAATTTTCAGTGAAATAACTCCACAAGAATGCTGATATTAAAATCATAGGTACTGCAATTAATAAATAATCAAAAGATATTAACTATGCCAAAGGACTATAAAATGATACATATCCTTTGACCCAACAATATCACTACTAAGTATGAATCCCAAAAGAGATTTTTTTTAAATGATAAAGAAACTTACATATGAAAATTACTTATAGCAGCTCTATTCTCAAGGTAAAAAAATGAAAATTGAGGGGATGTCTGTCAATTGGGGAATGGCTGAATAAATTTTGGCATGTGATTATGATAGGATATTATTGTTCTATGTAAAATGATGAGCAGGATACTATCAAAGCCTGGAAAGTCCTCCAAAAACTCAAGCAAAGTGAAAGGTATTGTGTACAAAGTAATAGAAATGTTCTGGAATGATCAGCTGTGAATGACTTTGCTATTCTCAGCAATACAATGATCCAAGACTACTTTGCAGGATTTATGATGAAAATCCTATCCATACCCAGAAAAAGAACTGATTATGTCTGAATACTAATTGAAGCATACTCTTTCTCTTTCTTTTTTTTAACTTTATTTTTCTTGAGGGTTTTTTAAGGGGGGGGAATCTATGTTTTCTTTCACTACATGATTTTTATGGAAAGATTTTACACAACTTCACATGTGCTTTCTTAATCGGGGCTGGGGAGTGGGGATAAGGGAGAGAATATTGAACTCACAATTTTAAAAGTAAATGTAAATGTAAAATGTAAATGTAAAAAACTGGGGAAAATAAAAATATGAAAATAAATAAGAATCTGGATGTTAAAAAAAAAAAAAACCAAACATGGGCATAGAACAATATAACCTATTTTATTACATTTTGGCCTCAGTTCATTGACTGTCTGTAAAATTGAGGTTCCACAATGTCTTAAGGCAACCATATCACTAGATACTGTCTATTATTCCTGATATTTGACTAGTGCCCAAATTCAAGTCATGTAAATTAATCAATCAATAAATGATTGCTTATTAAACCTTGGTTCAGGTTATACAAAAATGAAGCAGGCTCCACTATTAAGGACTTTAAATCCTATAAGAGGAACTTACTTCATTTTTATTTTATATTATATATAAAATTAAAGAGACATAGGTTCACAAATTTAGGAGAGAAAGGACTTTAAAGGTCATTTAGACCAGTGATTTTATTCTCAGTATCTTTATACTATTAAAGAGTTCTTGTTCAAAGAGTTTTTGTTTATGTGGGTTATGTTTATAGATATTATAGATAGATATAGATATTTATAGATATAGATATTTTAAAAAACTAATTTTTAATATGTAGACTCTCTGAAAGAGTTTCAGAAACCCCAAGGATTCTCTGGATCACACATTGAGACCAACTGATTTAAGCCAATCTTATTTACAGATGCAGAATCTGAGGCTCAGGAACGTTAACTCCTTTTACCCTAGCTTCCCAAAGCTAAATATCAGAAGTAAGTTTTGATTAAACCTATATATTTTCAACTCCAAAGCCAACACTCTATCTACTTTTGAAACCTTAAGGTTCTTTATAAATGTTTTTGTTGCTGTTTTCTGTAAGAAGCTAGATCCTATGTGGTAGGGGATTGAATAATTATAGAATAGGAAGAGAAATAGATGATGGGAATTTACTTGTTCTGATAGTAATAGATGGGCCTGGAATCAGAAAGACTCATCTTCCTGAGTTGAAATCTGACCTCAGACATGGCTAGAGTCCCTAGACTCTAGCTAGACTCCCTAGAGTTGGCTAGAGACCCTGGACAAGTCACTTAATCCTAATTGTCTTTGTTTCCTCATCTGGAAAATAAGTTGGAAAAGAAAATAGCAAAACACTTTAGTAGTGCCTTTGCCAAGAAAATTTCAGATTAGGTCATGAAGACTCAGACATGACTGAAAAACAATTGAAAAGACCAGTAAAAAGTGATGAATTAATTAGAATTCTCACACTCTTGAAAAGATGCTGTTGCCAGGTTATATAGCCAGCGCTATAGGTTCAAGGCTGACTAAATTGGGGCAGGGTAGGTAAAGGGTTGGGCAGATGCAAGCAGATCTTCCTATTCCACCTCTGAATTCTGGAAATTTTCTTCCTTTTTTTTTTCTTTCCTCTCCTGACTGTTAATATTTCAGACACCTTCTTTTGCTGTCATGCCCCTTTGATTCAGTAGGTTCTGAAGGTCACTTAATGAGTTACATGAAATTACCAAGCAAGGGAACTTTCCAAGCTACAATAATCAGATCTCTTTAAGCTGAAGAGGCGATATATCAGTAGAATTGCTACTCCCTTATTTCAAATATATTAAAAAATTAAAATAGTAATAGCAGATAATAAAAAACTTTACATATAGACTCTCATTGGGTGGCATGTAATAAAGATATGATTATTCTCACTTTGAGATTCAGAGAAATTACATAATTTGTTCAAGGTCATACAGTCATTAAAAATGGTTAGAGCCCTGGATCATTGCCTTAATTACCTTGATTAATTATATGGATTGTATATATATATTATATGTGTAGAATTAGTATTTAATAATGGATAGAGAGTGTCCTCAGAACCAGGAAAAACTGGGTTTGTCTCCTCTCTGACACATGATCTGAGAGCCACAATCTCTGGATGGTCCAGGTAACTCTCTAAAACTCTCTAAGAAACTTTCACTGGTAGGGTTTTCCTTATCTGAAAATTCCATGTATTAATGTAGTCAAAGTCCAGGCTCTAGTCCTAGCACTTACATGTGAATGTGATGTTTCCCTTAATAGAATGTTAAGTGCCTTATTTTATTTTTTTTATCTCAGTATCCTTGCCTGACATAATACCTTGCACAAAGCTGGCACTTAATATATGTTTGTTGATTGTGTTAACATATTAGAAGTTCTGAAAAGAGATCTTCCTTTTTCCTAGTCTCCTATGCTTTCCATTTCATTATGCTGCATCCATTGTATTTATCTATCATTATGACATTATGAATCTCCTAATAGTTTACAATGATCCATTCACACTCTTATTGCTATTTACCTTCATAAGGCAGCTAATCAAGTTGTAGGTCTGTGTCCTTAGACTACTTCACAACTGACTGTCTACCCTATAGAAAGAAACTATAAATTTTCCCTCCTTAGTACTCTGATTTAACCCACTGTGCTCTTTTCCCTTCGATCTAGGGCATTTTTGAGTTTTGCTTAGGCCTGTATATGGAAACATCACTATGTCAGTCCTCTGGAATATCCTTTAGGACCATATAGAAATAATACATTAACCCAGTGGCCAAAAAAGCATCTCTAAACATCACTCTCACTTAAAACTAGGAAATTATATAGGCACTAGAGTGAAAATTGGTCTCAATATCTCCCCATACATCTCTGTGAAAAGAATCAAAATGAATGCTATGTTACCTTTTTAAAGGATATGTATAGATTACATAGTTCAGCTGTACTGCCAAGCATCACAGCTGGTGTTATCAATAGTTTCTCAGTATATTTTGTCTGAATAATTTTTTTCTAAATGCAGACTTTATTTCCCCATTATTTTTTGTCATTCATGGCTTAATTTATTCCAACTAATCTGAAATGCCTCTAGGAAATATCTTCCATGACTTTTTCTTACAGGGTACATTCTCAGTAAGGTCAGTGAGCTTTCTTCATGATACTTAAAAAAGACATCCCTTTGGCTACTATTCAATACAATTTGAAGAATTAAAAAAAATAAATCTAATAAAATTATGCTCTCTATTGGCCATTCAGACAATGCAATATGAATTTTAAGTGCTTTTCTACAATATACATTCTAATCAGACAATTATTTTGTTGTAACACTGACTTTGTCTGCTCTCAACAAGATGCATGTATTCTCTCAACATGTTCTAATGTCTTGGGAGTCATTAAAGCCTCTTGCAAAATTCAAAACCCTTCTTCTACTTTTTTATAATAACCTTGCACAAAAGCTTCTTCTGCCCACTGTGAATGCCCATCAAATCTCCCCAGCCTGGCTACCACTGAAGAGAACAAACTGCACACACTCATAATTATTTAGACAGAGGCTTTGCCTCACATTGACTTCCTATGTTAATTTGTCATTTCATTATTGACAGTAGTGAATGGTTTCAATTTAAATGTGATTAATATTTATGAATGTAAAGAAGGAAAGAAGCAATCATCTAATACTTTTCACTTTCAAAGAAATGTTTTCTTTACCATAACTCCAAATATTTTCTTATAAGAAACTCCAAAATATCTATTTTCTTTCAGTCTTAAAACAGAGATCCACATCTTTGTAGCAAAAAAGGATAACAAAATTAATAAAAATTACAAATATTCTGAAATATGCCAAATATTAACCAAGTATAACTTTTTAAAAATAATTCCTTAAATATAGGTATCATGAAGGCAATAAGAAGTCTGATCTTATCACAAATATGAAAATGTGCCTAGTTCATGAATTAGCTTAACACATTTTCCTTTGTTTATATGGGTTATATCCAGGGATGTACTAGAGCCAACCTGACTATCTTGAGAAAGTAAATCATTCAATTTTTAGTTGCAAGCATTTACAACTTACAAATATAAAATCAAGGCTGCTTGATTTCTTGTTTTGTTAATGCCCAGACTTAATAAAGCAAAGATAGAATTGTTAATGAGGTATATTTAACTTAAAAATGTAGTCTGTGCACATTTTCCCTGAAATATTATTTATTAAATAGTGAACATCACATTCCAGTTATAACTACCTACATTTGCAATATTAGAAATTAAAATATTTTAGTATTTTAATAAAGATAATTTTTTATCCTAAAGACTCATTGGAGGGTGGACCCTTGGAGAAGCCCAGCTCACATTTTGAAAACCTTTGCAGTTTATCAGGTGGAATCCCTCTAAAGACGCTGTACATAGTCATTAGCATCTAATTTTTATATAGGGATTTAATCTTTAACCTAGAATCCTTAAATTTGTCTTTTAAAAATATTTTGATAATTCTATTCTAATTATAATTGCATTTCAATATAATTGTCTTCTTATTTATATAAAATGTCTGCACTTTATTTTATGCATTTAAAAACTTTTCCTGAGGAGTCCATATGTTTCATATGGCTTCCAAAGGGATCTATAACCCTCCAAAAGGATAAGAACCTCCGAATTTAAAGCAACTACACTTCAAGACTGGGGTCATGGGTCCCAGGAGGATTCTGAGATTATCAGGAGAAATGTAGTAGAACATACAATAAGGAATTTTCCTGCTCCCTGCACTAAAGGTTTCTGGCAAATGTTATTCTGTCTAGAAGACTTCGATGGCATGTTAGCTGCCTATTTCCTCTTTCTAACCTTCTTTAGGAGCTAGGCAACAATGACAACAAAGACAAAATATAGGTTGAAAGAGGAAGAGAAGCCAGAGTCTCAGTATGCTGATGATCCAGCCCTTGGGAGCAGTCTTGGATGTGATTTCTGAAGCAGTCAGTCCCCCACTGCCCACAGGTAAAGACAAACTCAGGTTTGCCAGAAAATCATTCTCCCATTGTAGTCAGCTATGGACAAAATGGAGAAAGCACTAGAACGCTCCTTTTTTTTTTATTTATTTTTAACATACAATCATGTTAGGAGAGAAAAATCAGAACAAAAGGGAAAAACCACAGAAGAGAAAAAAAACAGAAAAAAGTTCTTTTTCTGGATCCAGGTAGCATTTTCTCTCCAAAACCCTTAGACCCAACAGTATCATTACAGGTCTGTATCCCAAGGAAATCATAAAGGAGGGGAAAGGACCCACATGTGCAAAAATGTTTATAGAAACTTTTTTGTAGTAGCAAAGAATTGGAAAATGAGTAGGTGTCTAACAACTGGGGCATGACTGAAAAAGTTATGATTTATGAAAATAATAGAATATCATTGTTCTATAGAACAAATGACGAGCAAGCTGATTTTAGAACATCCTGGAAAGATTTATATGAACTGATGCTGAGCCAAACAAGCAGAACCAGGAATACATTGTACATAATAACAGGAAGAATGAGTTATGATCAACTATGAAAGACTTGGTTCTTCTCAGTGGTTCAGTGATTCAAAGAAATCCCCAAAGACTTTGGACAGAAAATGCCATTTGCATCCAGAAAGAGAAGTAAGAAAACTGAATGTAAATCAACACATACTATGTTCACTTCTTTTGTCTGTTTTCCTTATCTCTCCCATGGTTTTTCCCTCTTTCTCTGATTTTTCTCTCCCAACATGATTCATAATGCAATGTATATTAAATAAACTAACATTTCTAATACAAAAAAGCACGGTGTGAAAGGTCTTCAACGGTTAAGAAATAAAGAGCAGGGTTTATATGGGATAAATTGAGTGAAGACATCTCACAAGGATATGGCTTTGAGCTATGGCCTAATTGTAACTTGAGACTTTACAATAGCAAATTGAGTTATAGCTAAAAAGCTGCAGATGTTTGATTTTCTTGGATGAACATTTCCCTCTTATTTCCCACCAACTCTTAATTAGTATTTGAGTACTTCTTTTAAAGGTGATGATAGCTTTGGGAATTCAGATAATAGAATTATTTCATCTAATTGTATAGCAGTTTTCCAGGGAAATTTGAATTGAGTTTGTTATTTACTAATATTCTTTTGTTTTTGGAGTAAATCTGAACTCTCCCAGACAATGGGAGAAAAGGCCAAGGTGGCTTAGGGGCTTCTGGTCCAAAAATCTTGTGTGTTTTTGTACTCCTTTATTGATAACACCTTGCCCACTGGGAATTGCCCTTTCTCACTAGATCATAATTAAACCCCATTTTGCTTTTCTTACTCAGAGTTTCTGATTTTAATTTCAATTTACTTTTCCACATATGTCCATCAGTTCTGTATTAGCTAAACAAATTTTGGCATAGGAATGTTATGAAATACATATTGTAAGCAACCGTTGATATAATAAATTTTAAAGAATATCTTTCAAATCAATTATTCTTTTCAACCTGAAATTCTGATAACCTTACTTCCATGACTAAGTAAGAATGTTATTTCATATACACTGTTCCAAATTTCTTGCCATCAGTGTTTGCTTAGAGGAAATGTGATGGTAATAAACAAGATGGAAGAAAAGTAAGGGATGATTCTCTCTGTATACATTATGGGGAAAATATTATTGATGCTAATTCTAAAAAGGCATTAAAATTACTGATATTTCATAATCAGATGGACACTGATGCCCTCACTGTACTCATCTGTCAAATAGTCATATATCATATATTCTCCAGATATCCAGAGGGGAGAGAAAGAGTTCCCAAACTCAAATCAATCTAAACTCAGTCAGAAAAAGTGATGGGGAGACAGTGGGATTTTTATACAATCATTGGCTCTGACATGACATAACAATGTTTATCACAAAGTGTGAAACTAAGGTTTTCCAAAATAATGAAACATATTTAATTAAGCACATTACTCTCACTAATATGTGTGTAGAAATATAGATATTTTAGTAAGAAAAAAATTCATAGTTGATAATGAATAACAAAACTCATTCTAAAATATCAATACAAATTTATTCTTAATGTGTGTGTTTTATAATTGCATAACATTAGGATAGTAGTGTGTTATGATTTATAAATATATAGGTACATACATGTGATATATGCTCAGAATGTTTTTACTAATAAGGGTGCAAGATCAGACCCAGTTAATGTGAACTCAAATTCCTTGGGGGAAAGGAAAAAGAGAGAAAGTTCCTTTCACTGTGTCTGACATTTAAAATTTATTTGAGCTAAGCTATCAAGTAATTATTATTTTTTTAATAATTATAACTTTTTATTGACAGAACCCATGCCTGGGTAATTTTTTACAATATTATCCCTTGCATTGACTTCTGTTCTGATTTTTCCTCTCCCTTCCTCCACCCCCTCCCCAAGATGGCAAGCAGTCCTATACATGTTAAATATGTCGCAGTATATCCTAGATACAATATATGTGTGCAGAACCAAATAGTTCTCTTGTTTCACAGGGAGAATTGGATTCAGAAGGTAAAAATAACCCAGGGACAAAAACAAAAATGCAAACAGTTTACATTCATTTCCCAGTGTTCTTTCTTTGGGTGTAATTGCTTCTGTCCATCATTGATCAATTGAAACTATCCACTTCCATCAGAATACATCCTCATACAGTATCGTTGTTGAAGTATATAATGATCTCTTGGTTCTGCTCATTTCACTTAGCATCTGTTCATGTAAGTCTCTCCAAGCCTTTCTGTATCCATCCTGCTGGTCATTTCTTACAGAACAATAATATTCCATGACATTCATATACCACAATTTACCCAACCATTCTCCAATTGATGGCCATCCATTCATTTTCCAGTTTCTAGGCACTACAAACAGGGCTGCCACAAACATTTTGGCACATGCAGGTCCCTTTCCCTTCTTTAATATCTCTTTGGGGTATAAGCCCAGTAGTAACACTGCTGTATCAAAGGGTATGCACAGTTTGATAACTTTTTGAGCATAGAACCAAACTACTCTCCAGAATGGTTGCATTCGTTCATGACTCCAACAACAATGCATCAGTGTCCCAGTTTTCCCGCATCCCCTCCAACAATGATCATTATTTTTTCCTCTCATCTTAGCCAATCTGACAGGTGTATAGCGGTATCTCAGTTGTCTTAATTTGCATTTCTCTGATCAATAGTGATTTGGAACACTCTTTCATATGAGTGGAAATAGTTTCAATTTCATCATCTGAAAATTGTCTGTTCATACCCTTTGACCATTTATCAATTGGAGAATGGATTGATTTCTTATAAATTAGAGTCAATTTTCTATATATTTTGGAAATGAGACCTTTATCAGAACCTTTAACTGTGAAGATGTTTTCCCAGTTTGTTGCTTCCCTTCTAATCTTGTTTTCATTAGTTTTGTTTGTACAAAGGCTTTTTAATTTGATGTAATCAAAATTTTCTATTTTGTGATCAATAATGATCTCTAGGTTCATCGTTAGTCACAAATTTCTTCCTCTTCCACAACTCTGAGAGGTAAACTATCCTATGTTCCTCTAATTTATTTATAATATTGTTCTTTATGCCTAAATCATGGACCCATTTTGATCTTATCTTGATATACGGTGTTAAGTGTGGGTCCATGCCTAATTTCTGCCATACTAATTTCCAGTTATCCCAGCAGTTTTTGTCAAATAATGAATTCGTATCCCAAAAGTTAGGATCTTTGGGTTTGTCAAACACTAGATTGCTATAGTAATTGACTATTTTGTCTTGTGAATCTAACCTATTCCATGATCAACTAATCTATTCTTAGCCATTACCAAATGGTTTTGATTACTGCTGCTTTATAATATAGTTTTAGATCAGATACAGCTAGGCCACCTTCATTTGATTTTTTTTCCCAATAATTCCTTTGAGATTCTTGACCTTTTGTTCTTCCATATGAATTTTGTTATTATTTTTTCTACATCATTAAAATATTTTCTTGAGAGTCTGATTGGTATAGCACTAAATAAATAGATTAGTTTAGGGAGTATTGTCATCTTTATTATATTCGCTTGGCCTATCCAAGAGCACTTAATATTTTTCTAATTATTTAAATCTGACTTTATTTGTGTGGAAAGTTTTTTTGTAATTTTGCTCATATAATTCATGACTTTCCTTTGGTAGATAGATTCCCAAATATTGTATGCTCTCGACAGTTATTTTGAATGGGATTTCTCTTCATATCGCTTGCTGTTGGATTTTGTTGGTGATATATAAAAATGCTGAAGATTTATGTGGATTTATTTTGTATCCTGCAACTTTGCTAAAGTTATGAATTATTTCTAATAGCTTTTTTGTAGAATCTCTGGGGTTCTCTAAGTATACCATCATATCATCTGCAAAGAGTGGCTATCAAGTAATTATTTCTAACTTTTTTGGTTTTTTTTTACCATGATTTTTCATTTTGTAACCTAAAATAAATTATATTCTTCTTCCAAATCATTTACTTGTGAGTTTCTCCACCAAATATAATTTCATCCTAATTTTTACTTTTTGTTTTCACTAGGTGATTAAGGAGATTCTTTATTTCATTCAATATAAATGTACTGAAATATTACTATGGATGAAGCACTATATTAAGCTCAGCAGGGTACATAAAGGTAAATAACATACAATCCTTGATTTCAAGGATCTGACTATTCCTTAGAAAGTTCCAGAAAAATTGATATTTACATGGCTGTACATTAATCCATAGAGCCCATAACCTTCACTTCATCAAGCATTGAGAGTTTTCCTAGATTCATTAAATCTTAGATTTAGAATACATCTCTGGATTCATCTTGCGCAAACCTTATCTAAGCAGGAATATTATCTACAATAACTCCAAAAAGTAACCATCCAAACTAGAGCTCAAGATTTTTAGTAGCAGATTAGTCATGATTTTCTAGGATAGTTGATTCTATTTGAGTACACCCAGGAGTGTGCTAATAAATGTTTTACACCTGGCTCTTCAGCAAGAAAAAATAAAGTTATTTTGTGAACACATTAAGTTTAATCTTTATTATTAACATTTCTATGTTCTTATGTCCAGACAATGAAAGAATAAATCAAATTCTGATTTGTATGCCAATTTTCAAAAAGTAAATTTTCACACTGAAAATTTAACAATCAGCTTTTGCTACTCTATATAAACTACCTCCTGAATAGAGATCTACTGATTAGGACCCTATTCATTCTAAGTTAAAAAAAAATGTAATTCCCTGCAATTTCTTCCAGTTTTGCCTTCTGGAGCCAAGAAAGACCATCTAATTCTTTTTCTCCAGGCAAATAACAACTATCAAAAAAGTATTGTATGTATCTTTCCAAATCTGAATAAAACTCCAGGCTTTTTAATACCAAAGAATGGGTTGTCATGGTTATGAGTTTATAACTTTTCCTAGTTATCCTCCTCTGAGATCCATTTCATCAGTGTTCTAAATTATGGCACTCACAACTTAATACCAACGTCCCCAAAATGGGTAGCTAGGTGGCACAGTGGAAACAGTGTTGGACCTAGAGTCAGGAAGATCTGAGTTCAAATCTAGTTTCAGATACTTACTAGCTGTGTCACTTAACCCTAGGCACATTTAACCCTCTTTGCCTCAATCTCCTCATCTGTAAAATGAGCTGGAGAAGGAAATAGCAAGCCACATTGATATCTCTGCCAAAAAAAAAAAAACCAAATGAGATCATGAAGAGTCAGACACAACTGAAATAACTGAACAACAAAAGTCTCCAAAGTCTTTGTATAGTTTTAAGTTTTAATAACTTTAAAAGTATAAATGCTACAAACTTATGACAAACAATATTTGAAATGTTAACTAGGTACATCCTAAAATTATAGATGTTTCTGATGAAAATTCAATATAATAACCAACTTGGGCTATGCATCACTCTAGTCTGGGCTTTTATGACCATTATTTTTAAAATTTTGCTTGGTTTCAAACTCTTTAGTTCATTTTCCTGTTATCTCTATGCCATGTTGTGGCTCTTCTCCCACTCTCCCCATTTTCCACCACTTGGTCTAAGAATAACAATCCAATCAACAATACAATTCCTAAAAAAGGAAATGGTCAGTTATTTGTTCTAAAGCTCCAATCATCACTGCCTCTGACATTCTGGTCCAAAATACTCCTCTTTGGCCATTACTCCCCTATATGATTTATCTTTCCTATTATAATGCAAGCTTGTATTTTTGCTTAGATTGATATCTTCAGTCTTAGCACAGTGTCTAGTACCTAATAAGTGCTTAATAAATGCTTTTATATTCACTCATTCAATTTAATAATCCTAGATTATTAAAGGCAGTTAATTGGTACAAAGAATAGAGGAATTAAATTTGGAAACAAGAAGAATTGCCTCAAGCTCTTAAATTACTTAACCTCTCTCCCCTCACTTTACTGATAATATAAAAGGGGGATACCAATAGTGCTAATTTAATTTATCTATCAACTTGTGATTGCCTAAATCAAAATGGACCCTTAAGCTTCCTTTTCGCTATGAGATCATTTCTTAGCACTTCCTATTCCTTCCTGTCGTGACCTAGAGCTGCTACTATCTACCACCACCTAGCAAAGTTAAAATGCTTTGAGATCCCCAGATACATATTATGGATAATATTAATCATGGCACATTGCTAAAATGATATGAACAGGTTGAATGGTAGAAGTAGAGCATTTTAAAGTGAGTGTCTGAAAATTTCTGATAACAAGATTTTGCTGGCTCAAAGACACTAAGCAAAACTAGGGAGAAAGATTATTGAAAACATACAATGGATTCGAATTCAGTGGAGACCAGACAACTACAGAACAGTTGAAAGTTTAACTTGAATGAGTACAGGGTAATTCTCAGTTTCAACAGCAGCAAAGAGTGTTCAGAATAATCTTGATCACAGCCATAAAGGATCTCAAAGTTGCAGGAAAACCATTTAGGAGACAATGACTAAACCAGCAAACTGTCAGTCCTCATAAGAAGTGTCTCTAGAGATTGGCAAAGTGGGGCTGAAGGGATTCAGTGTCAGGCCTTGAGCCAAGCTGACTTGCTTTATCTTCCCAGGGGCAGGAGCTCTTCCACTTCAAATCCAATCAGGAGGCCTTTGTTCTCAGGCCCAAGGGTTTTACCTTTTATTACTTTATAT
Organism: Sarcophilus harrisii; assembly: GCF_902635505.1. Classification (NCBI taxonomy): domain Eukaryota; kingdom Metazoa; phylum Chordata; class Mammalia; order Dasyuromorphia; family Dasyuridae; genus Sarcophilus; species Sarcophilus harrisii. Next base: position 280,643,235 of record NC_045426.1, on the reverse strand, counting down.
CCCGGGGTCTTATAAATCTTAAATCCCAGAGTAAAGCAATGGGTCTCATTCACCTTCCCAGGCCATAAGTCATTTTGATTTCTCAGGTTCAGAGAGAATCTGTATCAAATCATAGTTACTTATCCCCATTCTGCTGCTATTGTAAATATATAGAGGCTTGTTTCCAACACCCGACTTGCCTAATTTTCTCCTAATCTAGTTTTACATATTCAGGATGCAAAATACAAGAATATTTTATGGCACTTCTTTACAAAGAAAAAAAATTTTGAGAAACAATATACTAGGAAAAGATAATTGTAAAGCATTTGAGAAGCAGGTGACATGATGTATAAAGAGCCAACCCTTAAACCAGAAAGACTTCTCCAAGGTTTTGCTTCTTTTCTTCAACAAATTATGTCACCAAAAAGTTTTGGATACTTAAGAGTGAGTCCGGAAAGTAAATTCACAGTAGCACTGTGGTATTAATGCAAGGACATTAAAATGTATAGATTTTGAAGTGAATGTTTGATTATTGAAACACAGAAGCATATTGGTACTGTAATGCTGGAGAGACTGAGGCAAGATAGAGATTAGAGAGTTTTAATATTTATTTGAAAGGGAGAGATTTACTGGGACCAAATGCATCCATGGTTTGGTCTCAGGGCTGAATGAGACTGGTTGTTGTCTCCAAGATTCCAGCGTCCAGCAGTTAATATGAGTTCTCAATGACATATATATGCATGTGGCTCCAAGCTACCAGGGGGTAGACTGAGGCAGAGGTGGAGTCAGAGCACTGAGAGCAGGAATGGACTATCAATTTGGTTCTGGCGGGGTGGGGAGGAGGCACGGACATTCTGATGACTTAGTTATCAGTTAGGAGCCAGGAAGTCTGAACTCCCCCTTATCTTGAGTTTACACATTTACAATTTATAATCTTAGAGTAACTAGTCCTAAATTATATCAGTCCTAATGATTAGGAGGGGACTTGCAACCAGAGGGATTAAGGCAGAACAAATTAGGGAAACTGAGGCCAGAACAATTGGGGAAACTAAGGCAGAACAATTCAGGGAAACTGAGGCAGGACCATTTAGGGGAAACCCAGGAAGGACAATTGGGAAACTGAGGCAGGACACTTCAAAGGGAACTGTGGCACAATAGTACTGGAAATGGTTTTTCCCCTTTTTTTCCTCTCCCTCTCCATCTCTTCCTCCCTTTCCTTCTCCCCCTCTCTCTTCCTCTCCTCCCACTCTCTGTCTCTGTCTCTCTCTGTCTCTCTCCCTCTCCCTCTCCCTCTCTTCTTCCCTTCCCACCCCCTTCTTGCTCCATATGCACACCCTGCTATAGCTCTGAAGAAAGTTTCCTACTCCCTCTCATTCCTTTCGAGGTTTCATTCTTCTTTCTGTACCCATCCCTTTTTTCATATTCCTTTTAAGTGATTTCCTCCCTTAGAACAGAAATTCCTTCAGCTTTTTTTCTATTAGTATTCCCAGAGCCTAAGCACAGTGGTTGGCTGACATCAAGTCATTAATAAATGTTAGTTGAGTGGCTGGCAGTAGAAGTCAACTGGCATAAGCAGCTATAGTCCTTCCAAAACTAATTTTTAAAACAATTTCTCACATACAATCTTCATATTCTCTTAGTCTTTTTAATTATCCTTTTCCAGTGTCCTTATTTCTCTGTTAACTAGAAGTAGCCAAATGGTATAGTTGATGGAGGACTAGTCTCAGAATTAGGAATAACTTGACTTTAAATCCCATCTCAGCTACCAAATAGCTATGTGACCCTGGATAAGTCACTTACTCTATTTGCTTCTGTTTATTCATCTGTTACAAGTCGAATAACAAAAGCACCTCCACAGAGTTATGAGGATCAAATGAGATTTCATATATAAATATATATGTATATGTACATGCATAATATACATTATGTATGTGTGTATGTGCATGTGTGCATATGTATTATGTGTGTATAGCCTTCTACAAATATAGAAGTATTATATATGAAAGTTCCACAATATTATGTTATTGTGGTTCGAATTGGTAACCAGTATTGTAAGAATTTTCCTTTTATCAATTAACAGCATTTCAGTATGTGGATAGGATAATGTCCTCTGCCTACTCTTCAATGTCCTTGCTGATGATGCCCAACTCTGTGCTAGTCATTTAGCTGCTGAAAACAACATTCTCTTCTCATGCAATATGAACATAGGCAATTTAAAATGCAGTCACTCAAGTTTAGGGACTAAGTAAGTTTCCTTTAAAAGCCAAAGGGGAATATTGTTCTCATTCCTATTTTGGTTATTCTGCCAGCACTGCAGTCATTAGCAATTATTATAGAAACATTTGGTGCTAAGGATGTAGAACTACACATTAAATATGCTGTCCAGCACAGCAAGCCTTATTTTCATAATGACAAAGATTGAGCTCTTTATCCACCTCATTACAGGGCACATAGAGTCCTTCCAATTTGTATGAGTTCTGAATTGTTATATATCATCCTTCCAAAGGCTATGGAACCTTCCAATACAGTGGTTAAGATTTTTCACCCTTCTTACAATATTCAGCAATGTTTACATGTGTGCAAACAATGTTTACAAATGTTTAATATGTGTACATACACATATATACAAATGTATTGTTTTTCAGTCATGCCCACCTCTTCATAATCTCATTTAGGGTTTTTTTTGGGGCGAGTGGGGGCAAATATTGTAGTAGTTTGCTATTTTCTCTCCCATTTCATTTTACAGATGAGGAGACTGAGGCAAACAGGATCATATAGCTAGTAAAATTCTGAGGCTAGATTTAAACTCAGGAAGATGAGTTTTTATGATTTCAAGACTGGAATTCTATCTACTGTCACCTAGCTCCCCCCACATATACAAATATGAGTGTATATATGAGTATAAATAATGTATGTATATATGTATAGTATACATATAATATGCATTATTTACAGCTGTAAATATTCTAGATATACATATGTGTGGAAATATATACATATGTGTATATGTAAATATTTACATAGACAAAAATATTAGATATTATTATTATTATCATTAGAATTAGTAACTAGAACTACAAGAAGTTTCCTCCTTACAATTAACCTTGTTGTGTATACAAACACATATACTTGTTTCATATGCTGATTTATATGTTGATTTAAAACACCTTAAATGCTTTATGTCCTCATTCTGTATCCCCTCCCCCATGCTCTGAACCAACACTGAAATAATGATATTTGAATACAAAAATATTCCATCTTCTTAAAAATGCATTTTAAAATATAAATGAGATACAAGTTGGAGGGAAAAGAGAAAAGGAAAAATAATTGGGGCCAATAAGTCTCCTAATAAAGATACATATCTTTGAAATATTATCACCTTATCCTACTTAGCCTGTTATTTTAAAAGACTTCATTAAAACAGTACCTCTACAGAAGATTTCATGAAAGAAGGAGGAATGGGTTTCCCAAGCCAGAGAACTTGAGAATAGAGGGAATTCTAGAAGCCCAAAAGGATGTTCTTTGATTTTACTTTCATCTTTAAGGATTATTATGTAGGCTATCTGGAGAAATAAATGAGCCACAGGATAAAAAGGATATTTTTTTTACCATCAGACAGTGAACAAAGAAAGACAAAATACAATAACTGACTACTGTTCACATTGGAATGAGTTATCAACCATTTAGATGCAAACTATGTAGCTCTATAGACAGTGGGGGTTTAATTTCACAACACACTGCTTTATTCATTTGCTTTGGTGTCATATTTCATTTGATTCTAATATATAAAATGAATGTTCAGTCTCTATGAGTAGCTGTCTATGTGAAGAAAGTAATGTAGGGTACAATCTGTAACAGAGTGTCCAGTCATTTCTTGTCTTTCTCAAACATGTGAATTATAGATTTACTCTAAACTTAACCTGTTCATTATAGACTAGTGAAATTTTCATTTTAATGAAAAGAGGTGAATACAAATAAGAGAGCAGAGAATTTAATGAAGAAAAGCCATTTTTGTGAGCTAAGATATAACATAATATAACAAGGACTCTATAAAATACTTTATATTGATATGCAAATCTTATGTGACTTATAGCCTGAAGGGCCCAGGTATCACCAAATCAAAAAAAAAAAAAAAAAAAAAAAAAAAAGTCAGATATAGAAGAACCTTAAATGAAATTTAATCCAAATTTTATAACATATCTGACAAGTGGTCATCCAATATTTGCTTGAAGATCACTATTTATATATGAAAATTCATCTACTTTTTGAATATCTCTGATCATTAAAAAGCTTCCCCACCTCTTATGTTTAGCTGAATTTTTTTTCCTGTAACTTACATTAAACTGAAAACTTTCTATTGCTTTCACCCTTTATTCCTAGTTCTCCTCCCAGAAACCAAGGAGAGCAAGTGTAATCTCTTTTCCACATGACAGCCTTTCAAATACTTTAAGGGTGAGGAATTCATGGAACAGATCTCAAGCTTGACATGAAAGCATGCGTTAGTTGTAATGGGATAGTTTAATTACTTGAGCATCTTCTGCAGAGCCCTTTTATCAAAAGTAAAAAAGCTAAAATATATTCTCCATCTTATCTGTCCAGAACAAAGTGTATACAGTAAACATATCTCTCTAGTCTTAGAGATTCATTCTCTTCATATACCTTAGTATTATATTAAGATTTTTGATTATCATATCATACTTTTGAGTCATACGGAGCTTGCAGTCTAATCAATAAATATTTATTAAGTGTTTATTATGGTTCAGTCTTGTGGTAAGTACAAGGGATACAAAGAAAAGCAAAATATGATCCTTGCCCTCAAGAACCTCACATTCTAATCAGAAAGCAAAATGCACACAACTATGTACATACAAGGTATATACAATGTAAAGGAGGTAGTCTCAGAGGGGAAGCATTATCATGTGGAAGAAAGGAGAAGGCCTACTGCAAAAAGTCCAGTATTGAGTATTGAAAGAGCCAAAAGAAATCATGAGGCAAAAGTAATATGGAAGAGTACTTACTTTGTGGGAGATAGTCTATGAAAAGAGATGCAGGATTATGTGTAAGGATAGGTTACATGGAAGGGATTGAGGGATAAGAAGACTGGAAAAATAAAGAGCCAGGTTATAGAGAGCTTTCAAACCTAAGCAGAAGATTGTAGTAATAGCAGTAATAGGGAGCCGCTGGAGTTGATGACGATTGAGGGATAAGGTTATCCCTGTACTTTAGAAAGATAATTTTGGCAGCTGAATGAAGGATAGACTAGAAAGGATGGAAAGAAAACTGATACAGGGAGACCTACAAGAAGGCTATTGAAAATGTCCAGAATAAGATAATAAAAGCCTTAGACCAGAATGATGGCTCTCTGAGTAAAGAGAAGGGAAGATAGGAGAGATATTGTGAAAATGAAAATAAGACTTGGCAATATATTAGACATGTGAGTTGAGTATAAGTGAAAAGTCAAGGATAACATTAAAGTTGTGAGATTGTGGACATGAGGGGTGGGACTAAGTGAATGGCAGTGCCCTTGATAATAATAGGGAAGTTAAGGAGAAGGAAGAATTAGAATTCTAAGAAAATCCCCAACAAAAGCTGTTTATGTATCCTCCCCACTTTATACTTATAAAGCTGCTTTTGAAAATATGGATCATGCTTATTAAATATATTTAACTATCACATTTTTTCTTATTATATTCAAGACAATTATGTAACTTCTCCAGATTTAATTTCATCCAGGCTACATATATGGAGTATTCTGTTCATTTCTGGATACCATAGCTCGAGTGTCCAGAGGAAGGTAACTAAGATGATATAAAGCTTTAGGTCAATGTCATTGGAGATGGTTATACAGGAGAAGAAAGATCTTAGGGAAACATGAAGGCTACATAAAAGTATTTGAAACACTATCATGTGGAAGATAGCTCAGACTTGTTAGTTTGAGCCTCGGAGGAAAAATACCAGGAACAATGTCAATGGTAGTTGCAGAGAAAACTTTAGGACTGATGGCAGGAACCACCTCCTTACAACTATAGCCATCCAAAAGGGGAGCTGGGCAATGCAGAATGGTGACATCTCTGAATCTTGGAAGTCTTCTTTTTTTTTTTTGGCAGCAAATACCATGTTGGTTTTATTATTATTTTTTTAGTTAATAGCCTTTTATTTACAGGATATATGCATGGGTAACTTTACAGCATTAACAATTGCCAAACCTCTTGTTCCAATTTTTCACCTCTTACCCCCCCCCCCCCCTAGATGGCAGGATGACCAGTAGATGTTAAATATATTAAAATATAAATTAGATACACAATAAGTATACATGACCAAAACGTTATTTTGCTGTAGAAAAAGAATCAGACTCTGAAATATTGTACAATTAGCTTGTGAAGGAAATCAAAAATGCAGGTGTGCATAAATATAGGGATTGGGAATTCAATGTAATGGTTTTTAGTCATCTCCCAGAGTTCTTTTTCTGGGCATAGCTGGTTCAGTTCATTACTGCTCCATTGGAAATGATTTGGTTGATCTCGTTGCTGAGGATGGCCAGGTCCATCAGGATTAGTCATCATATAGTATTGTTGTTGAAGTATATAATGATCTCCTGGTCCTGCTCATTTCACTCATCATCAGTTCGTGTAAGTCTCTCCAGGCCTTTCTGAAATCATCCTGTTGGTCATTTCTTACAGAACAGTAATATTCCATAATATTCATATACCACAATTTATTCAGCCATTCTCCAACTGATGGACATCCATTCAGTTTCCAGTCACTACAAAAAGGGCTGCCACAAACATTCGTGCACATACAGGTCCCTTTCCCTTCTTTATAATCTCTTTGGGATATAATCCCAGTAGTAACACTGCTGGATCAAAGGGTATGCACAGTTTGATAACTTTTTGAGCATAGTTCCAAACTACTCTCCAAAATGGTTGGATTCGTTCACAATTCCACCAACAATGCATCAATGTCCCAGTTTTCCCGCATCCCCTCCAACAATCATCATTATTTTTTCTTGTCATCTTAGCCAATCTGACAGGTGTGTAGTGGTATCTTAGAGTTGTCTTAATTTGCATTTCTCTGATTAATAATGACTTGGAGCATCTTTTCATATGACTAGAAATAGTTTCAATTTCTTCATCTGAGAATTGTCTGTTCATATCCTTTGACCATTTTTCAATTGGAGAATGGCTTGTGAATCTTGGAAGTCTTCAAGGAGAAATTAGATGACTACAATCAGTTATGTTATAGTCAGAAGTATTTTCAGGCATGACTAGATCTATATGGTTGCTAAGAGTTTAATTCTGTGAGCTATTAACCAGCTAGATGGCACAATACATATAGCATTGGACTTGGAGTGAGGAAGAATTGAGTTCAAATTCAATCTCATATACTTAGAAGCTGTATGATCCTGGACAAGTCACTTAACATCCACCTGCCTCAGTTTTTTCAGCTATAAAATGGAAATTATAATAGCACCTATCTCCGGGGATTGTTGTGAGAATAAAAATGAAGTTACATTTGTAAAGCACTTTGAAAATAAAAAAGTACCATATAAATACTAGTTAATGATTCTATAATTGTCTCTTAATGTATTGTCATAGCTTTGAATCCCCTATAAATTTGATAGGTGTGCCATCCATAAGGTTATTCAAGACATTGATAAAAGTGTTAAATCATGAAGGAATAAGCGTAACTTCTTGGAACAATCAACTAAAGATATTCTTCAAAGTTAAGAATGAGTCACTAATGCTAGTTTGGAGTCCAAAAATTTCAATCAATTTTGAAGCCATCTAATTTCTTTTTTTTTCAGAACAGATAGGTAGTGCATAGAGTGTTGGACCTAGAGTCAGGAAGACATCTTCCTGAAATCAAATTTAGCTCAGACACTAGCTGTGTGACCCTGGGCAAATCATTTAATCCTGTTTGCCTCAGTTTCTTTATTTGTAAAATGAACTGGAGAAGGAAATTACTCTATTATCTTTGCCAAGAAAACTTCAAATGGGATCATAAAGAGTCAGACATGACTGAAAATAATTGAACAACAGAAACTATTTCTGTTTAGCCTACAGATTTCTATCTGGTTCAAAAGAACAATAACATAAAAGACATTAGCAAATAATATTACAAAATGTAGGTAAACTCTATCTGCTACATTCCTCTGACTAACCAGTCTAATAAGCCTGTCCAAAAAAAAATTAGATTAGTCTAGCATGACCAATTGGTGATGAAATCATGGCAACTCTTTGGGCTCACTTCTTCCTTTTGTTCCATAGAATATACACCACAGAATCCTGCTACATAATGCTTTTGAAATGTTTTACAGAAATATACCAAACTTTTGTGTTCATCTATTGTTACCTGCTCTTGCTTATATCTTCTATGCTATCTGTGCATCTATATTAGTACCTTTAGATTGAGCACTGTTTTTTCCCTTCATCAGAATTGTTTTTGTGTTTAGGATTTCATTATTGAGAGTTTTCCAAATTTCAAGAAATGACTTACCTTTGGGAATTTTAAGACATGGAGACCTGCCTACCTCATATTTCTCTGAAACTTTTGAAATCTCTTGCCAAATTCCAAATTCATATCCAACTATAGCCAACTTTTCTCCACTTCTCTATCACAAATTCTAAATTGGTTTGGTCATTTCCTACCTAGAGGTTCTCATCATTTCTTACCTACACTTAAATTCTCCCTTGTTGGTAAGGACCAATTTGAAAATAGAAGTTCCCTTCTGTCTTTTGAAATGTGAAATTATCATCAAGATGAGCCAAGAAATTATTCTCCAATCTGTTTTTGGCAGATAGATGGCCAGGTAATTAAAGCGCACCATCACTTCTATATCATGCTTTCATTCCAGGATGGTGATCTACTTCCTGAATTCTTCATCTATTTCTTCTTCCTTACAAGTTATTAGTATTATGTCTGCTTTTATAACAATCATTTCTATTTTTGCCTCTACTAATCTTCCCCCAAATGTCCTCTGTCATGCTTTTTGCCTTCTGTTTCTAGATTTCCTCACATTCCCTTAATATATAATTAGACTCTGGTTCCCCTCTTCCTATCTTTTTGCCTTTTGAATAAGAATGTCTTTTTTTTTTAAATCAAAATTTTTTATGTTATAAACTTTAAAACCATGAGCATTTCAATATTGTAGAACAGAAAAGAGGATTGCATTCAAAGCAAATATATAGATAGCTTGGTTTTATTATTAAATTACATGTGGAATTTAATACAAAGTAATAAAATTTCCTATTTATGTTTTCTTTTTTTGTATACTTTAGTAATATTTCATTGATATTTTTCCTTCTTTTTTGGCATCATTATCACTAACTAACTATTTGCCTTCACATTTTCTCTGCTCCTCCAAAAAGCCTTCTCTAATAAATAAATAGTTCTAGTGAAAAATATATTGCTGCTAAACTACCCTTTAGCAAGAAGTCACCAACCACACTTATTTATCCTCCATCTGGCCTTTTCTGCACAAGTACTTGAAGGCATCACTTTGTTCACTATTCCTTGAAGCACTTGCAATTCCTCCATCCTCAAGTGGTTTAGATCCGTTCTCTTCATGATGAGACCTATATTTGTTGCTCAGTTCTAAGTGTCCAATGTCCTTTTTCAAACTTTTCTCCTCTGTCACATTTTTCCACTCACCAAACAACCAACACAGGTCATTTTTATATAATGATCCTGCTTTTTTTTTTTTAATTGGAGGCTTATGAGTTGTTTCTTTAAAAAAAAAAACACACAACTATCTCTTGTAACTCAAAAAATGTAGAAATTTTCCTTTGGTCCCTTTGCCTTCACTTCTAAAAAAGGGAAAAAATATGCATTTCAAAAACAGATTAAAGTTTCCTGACCATGGCAGAAATTTTAAAATGGTTCATTCTAATTAGGGCACTAAAAAATTCTTCTGCTTCTCAATGTTGGAAGTAAGAATCTTAGTCCTTTGCCATTCTTGCTAGCAGTTTCATTGAAGAAGTACAATAGCAAACAAACAGCTACAATATTATATAGACCTCTCTAGCTCAGAAAATATATCTTCTCTCGGAAAATATATCCTCCAGCAAATTGACTCCTCTTTTATAAGACTCAAGTTCACAATAATAAAAGGAAAGTTTTATTGAAGGATCCAAGAATACAAAGCACAAATCTTGGAAAGAGAGCAGAAACTATGGATTACCACCTTCGAAAAATCCATGTAAATTCTTACTCACTTGCATTCTGCATTGGAAAATATCTCTTTGGAGTAATCTACTGCTTACAGCAAATGCTATCTAGGAATTTTCTACATTGTGTTTTTTTCTCCCATTTCTCTCATTTTTCTTTGTTCCCAAGAGTTATTATTCTCTATCAAGATGCCTATCAGAATTTCTCATGACAGAAAAAACTCAGAGAAGGGCTCTCTCTTGGGTTTCCCATTGTATTTTGGTCAAACCCTCTATCAAATCGAATCTTTTGCTACTTTTGAGTGTAGTCATTGCCTCCCATAATTGGAAAATATCTCAATGGTCATCTATTTCAATGTGTTTCTAAACAAAAATCCTCTCACTACATCTCCAACAAGTGGTCATTATACCTGTACTTGAAAACTGGCAGTGAGAGGGAACCTACACTGAATTGACAAAGGCATATATATATATATATATATATATATGAAATGTGTGTGTAGATATATAGATATATGGAGATATGGATATGTGTGTAGATATATGGAGATATGGATATGTGTATGTAGATATATGGAGAGAAAATTAAAATTTTTTTTATCTATACTATATGTTACCTGTATTATCTTAGTGCTTTAGGATCCCAAAATTTATCTCTTACAACCTTTACCCTAGGGAAGAATCCTTGTAAAGAAGGATCGACCATTCCAATCACCTGCACTCAGAAATATCATATCTAACAAAACTAAGCACAATATTGAATTAAAAAATAGACATTCAACAAACTTGGAGAATTTCAGTACTTAGTCTTAACCAAACCCAAACTGTGGTGATCTTGTTCTTTAAAATGTAATTTGAAAGTTCTCTCTAGGGGAGAGCGTTCCTTGGGGAGGTTTTCTGGAGGCAGCCTTAGTTTCAGTTACAATCAAAAATTACTCCAAAATGCAGTCAGCTGGTAAAAATGCAAACGTTTATTTTCTCCTTCCAAAATAGCCCGGTTAGCTCAGAGGCCTATCTCTCTGCTTGGTTCTAAGAGCTCTTGCAGCTTTGTCCTTTGCTCCTGCCTCTGCTTTCTTCAGCCTCCAGCCAGCACCAAGTGGAAGATGCAATGAATCTCTCTTACCTCCAAGAGAGGGCTTGTGGGCTTCCTCCCAGAGTGCTCCTCTCCGACCCCTGGGAATGTTCCCAAGTAACTCTCTCCAAGCTCTAAGAGCTTCCTCCATGTATATGATCTTCCAAAGGTTAACTCCTCCTTCTGGAGGCAGGACTCAAGGGAGGTGTGAATGCAGATATCTCATACTAAACCCTGAAATCTCTCAAACGTGTGAACTCCAATGAGTACTTAAATACTTTTTGCTTATAAGAGCTATCTAAAAGTGTGAACACAAGCATTGTTTCTGTCAGTTGTACTTAGTATCTTATTTCAAGTTCTGGCCCAAAATATCTCCTTCTAAGATCAAATCAATCATATTGAACCATGCTAAATTAGATAATTATTGTCTCTGTCAACTCTAATGGCTTAACACTTTGTAAAGATTCCAACACCAAACTAAATAGAAAATTTAACATATAAGGGCCAAAGATTAATCAAAGATTAATTTCAAGGGATTCAACAAGGACAAATTGCTTTGCTTTTTGTTTTTACATGAAAATATATACCATATATTTAAGATGCACATTAGTACCTGAGTAACTCAAAAGAAAATTGGGGCAGAGCTGAGCATGATCTGACTCTAAAAAGCAAAACTAGACTAGGAAAAGGCAAAAAATAATAACTATGCTATACAAATAAGGTGCAGAGGAAGAAACAACATGGAATCAAGAAATAGGGGAGAAGGGCTTCTAGTTCTGAAAACCTACTCACATTAGGAATGGGTTAAATAGGAAACATTACATATATCTACATACACATATATACATACATACACACAGATATATATTGCCATTGATTCAGTAGGAATAAAATAACATATATATATATTTTTTTTTTAATTTATGATATATATTACATTCCTATGACTTCTCCCAGGCAATTTCTGTTCCTGCTCTCTGCTTCTTAGTTAGCATAGTTGGCTCTTTTTCATGTCTTATGCTTTCTTCTAAATAGCAAGTTCTTTTAAAATGGAGATTGCTCTGCATTTTTGTATTCTTAGTATCTTGCATTTATAATGGATGAATAATAAGAATTTAAGGACTCAGGTAGTATTTTCATGCTTCTTTTTCTTCCTTCCTTCCCTCCTTCCTTCCTTCCCTTCTTCCCTCCTTCCTTCCTTCCTTCCTTCCAACATGTATTTACTTAAAACTAAATACAAAATAAGAAAAAATAAAAAAAACAAAGATAGAAAAGGAAAAAAACCAAATCAAAACATTGTCATGTGCCCAGCAAAACATTGGGAGGATTAAAAATCTGTAACAATAAATTTCTCTTCCAAGAAAGTATATATAATAGGAGAGATTATATTCATTACTATCTAATTTTCTTCGCTTCTTTGTAGGTTATTCTTTTGTTCTCTGATGTGCATTTTTTACTTTATTCTTTTTTTCCCCTTTCATTTCTATCCCCCACTTGCCCCAAGCAAGATACAGTTAAGCATGTATATATATATATATATATATGTATGTATGTATTCATATCTACCTACATATATTTATATACACACATACACATAACTACATGCATACATATATAAGAATATACAAACATATTTACACATATCTAAATATGCACCTAAATTAATATTAATATGGTTGACATAGAATGTCAATTTTTCTCTTAATTGAATCCTTAAGGTTGATTTTGTTTGAAGACAATAATCACTAGCCCTACTTTTTTTCTGTTCCTAATTCTTATAGTGTTTGTATAGATCTCTTATTTCCTATCTCTAATTCTTCTACTTTAATTCTACTCCTTAACTTGCCTTGCTATTACTTAACCAGACCCCAATCATGGATTCTACCCTTATCTTCTCCCTCTACCCTTTCCTTCCCTCTCTTTCCCATTGAACTACCCCACCTCATCTTTAGTAGCAGCAACAGAAGCCAACTTAAATTCCCAAGTTCTCTCACTGATTTGTGACTTTTGATCCTTCAGAAAGCCAAGAGGAAAAAATTGGAAAAGAGATGTATTTGTTAATCATTGGATGGGGTTTCTTGCAAAACTCTAGCATTGGTGATATGTGCTAGCTTCAGCACTAGGGATATTTTTAGTTTCTAAGGGAAACTAGATATAAATGATGGACTGAATATAAACTCAAATTCAAGCTAGAATTTTAGGAGTTGGGGCATGTCTACAGAGTAATTATGGACTCCAGAGCTGGGAGAAGTCATAGGAATGTAAATACATATCATAATTTTTTAAAAATGTATATTATTATTTTATTCCTATTGAATCAATGGCAATGAATTAAGACTATACATAATTAAGTGAAGCCTGTATGGTTGTCACATAATTAGGGTTCATTGAAATACAGCACAAAAAGAAAAGGGTATTTTGTTTTGTTTTTGTTTTTTCCCCACTAAGACAAGGCCTACATCACAAGAGTCTATTTGGATAAACATACTCTGACCATATTCTTAGACCAACAAGCTGGAAATTGCCCCTCACAAAGAGAAAGAGATGTTAGCAACCAGGGTTATGATGGAGCCAACTCAAACCAGATTAAAAGAACTTTTTGTTCACTTTTCAGTGTATGAATTTTTATCTCCATAAATCAGCAATTGTTACAAACCAAGACTTGACTTTTTGTTTTATTGATTGTCAAGGACAGGGTGGTGGCCCACAAAGCAAAAAGCCACAAGAGGTGCTGATAGCTGAAGCTTTGCCTGCCAATGCTGGAGCCCGGATCACCAGCATAGATATCCTGGGAGCTACCCCAGAGTTCCTGGCACAACCTACTGATGCCCAGGGCCTTCTCCTTTTTCTAGAGCCCTTGGGGAACTCATCACCTGAAGAGTGCCTCCTGCTTGATTCAGAAGGCATTTTGCAGTGGGGCAGAGTGAGTGAGCCTGATGGCAGATAGACAGATCTTTATGGGAAGCAGCAGCAGCAGCAGTGAAGGCACAGAAAGGCTGGTCATGAACACAGAGATTCTCTGGGCCATGACAGAAGTTCTGATTGAAGATTCATACTCTATTGGACCATAATATTGTATCAAACTATACAATGTATAGCTTACCTGAGTAAGCAAAGATTTTGCCCTGTATCTGCTTCTTATTTATTGAACAGGCACAGATTAGTTGCCAGTAGTACCCAAAAAATATTAAAATTGTATTCTAGGTCCATTTCATTGGACATATATACTTGCCCAGAAAGATAGTTTATTGCTGGATCAATAAGAATAAGGTATTCAAGAGATAAATGCTCTATAAAAAGAATATTGAGTTTCTAAAATACCACGTGATTAAATAATAATAACATAGGGACAGGTAGGTGGTTTAGTAGATAGAGCACTAATCCTGGAGTCAGGAGGACCTGAGTTCAAATCTGATCTCAGACACTTAACATGTCCTAATTGTGTGACCCTGGGCAAGTCACTTAACCCCAATTGCCTCAGCAAAATAATAATAACAATAATAATAATATGACATTTCCCCCTACTAAAATCCTTTCATTCTTTATCCAGGCATGATAGCAGTGATAGTGAGTTCTCAAAGACTAGGACAATAGAACACAAAATCCCATATACTGGAGAAGTTTCAATGACAAGTCTAGAGATGGATTCTATGCCATTTGAGACTTGACCTACTTTTATTTGGAGGGACTTATTGCTAGACTGGCCACAAATTGAGGAATGTTTCCAGAATGGTAACTATCTGCCAAATAATTGAAAGGTTTTAATCTGCCTGCCATCATGGAGGTAGTATCATCCCAACAGAAGTTTATATTGAAGTAAACCAATATTTGTTATCATATTGTGTCATTTAAAAATAATTGAAAGACATTTTCTGTGTAATTTAATTATTTTATTAATAATATCAGTATTTTTACTAATAAAAGGATAGTCTTTTGATCACCTCTCTCTTTGACCAAAGAAAATCACAGTTTCAAGTTATGGCTCACATGTCCATAGGAAGATGGGTATTCCCAAGAGTGGCAATCAACTCTGATTGGTTAACAATTAATGAGAGAATTAATATTACAATGAGGGATTGGATCTAGATTGTTATTTAATTCTAAGTAAACTCCAGCCTTCAGCAATCTAGTCAAAGAATTGATCCCCAACCAAACCTGAAGAAAATACAATGGCTCCTCCACCTGAATGGGATCTGAACAAGAAAGTTAATCCAATCTCATTATCAGTAATATCCTTCAAGAGAATCAACTTTTAAAATCAGAACTTTTTCTTTTAAGCGGGGGAAGGGACTATGGATCTCCTTAAATCATTGGTTATTAATAACTATTTCTCTCAGTACTTAATGATTACAGAGTTCTTATGTGCACAAGATCTAACTTATACTTCATTATGACCCTGGGAAAGATAAGGTTCAAATTTTGTTTTACTTATTTTGTAAATGTAAACAATATCTTCAAAAAGAGTAAATGACAGAGGCATGGAGGTATTCTTTAATAAATGGAGTACTCAAGTTAATTTAATGAATAAAAACACAAAAGACTGAAGATTTTTTATCCTTTTTTCAGATATGTTATTGTACCTGTGATACCATTAGTGTGAGTATTTATTCCAATGATTTATAAGATCACAGACTTAGAGCATATCACATGTCCATTCATTTGATTCTCATCTAGGTCTTCTCATAAGGTAACCTCAGTGAGTCTACCCAATGCAAAATAGCCTTCAGGTTTTCTTGGCATCCCAAGGATACCAATACAATAAGTCAACTCTCTGTTAGTAATAAAATATTCATATGTAAATGGTGTAGTTGTAGATGTTTATAATACAGGTTAAATCCCCTTCCCCCAAAAAACAACAATCAGATTTAGTCCCTGCCCTCTAGAAGCACACATTTTCAAATCCACAGAACAACAACTATACAAACAATAACAAATTAAGTAAATAGTTATTCCTAGTTGTACCATAGCTCTTGTTCTGACTGTGTAACACATGTCCTCCCTGTACTCATGTTATTAAGGTAATGAGCCACAGCATTTTACAGCAGTCAATTAGTCTACAAAGTAGCACCACATAGAGTGTCTGTGCTGAGAAAGAATGTGGAAAGTGCCTTTTGTCCTTTCTAATGGAAAAGTATACCTTGACTTTTCCTGCTGGGCCCTAGTATGAAAATAAGTGTGCCCTTGGCATTATCCCCTACCATTTATCCAACTATGAACTTCCAAAGAGCATAGAACTATAAAAAAGTCATTAATGTTTTTCAACAAACATACTGCTGAGAAATAAATGTCTCATTAAAAGAAATTTGAAATTCCCTGGCTGTTTATGATGCAGATTTTAGGGATACATATTGATAAGGGTTTGAAGGGTGACATTTAAACCTAATAATTGATGTTATTTTGCACCTATCAGTGGTTTAAAAATCAATAACGCTCCCAAGAATATAATCATAAATGCAAAATAAACTCAGTTAATTTCTTCCAATAATGAATTGTTCAACTTGGTTTAGTCTCAGCATGATTATTCACGCTGAAGTTTTTTATAAAATTATACATTGATATGAACTGCAAAGCCTTCTGTTTCAAGAATTTATTGATTCTTTTTCTTTCCCCATGAGTCTGAATCAGGTACCATTCTCAGCAGTCTTCATGCAATAGCACAGAGCTAAGGCAATATGGCTCTATTTTTTAACTAGTAGCATCACCATTCCAGTCCTCAGTCCAGTCCAGTCCTAATATTTAAGGAGATGCGACCAAAAACCATTTCAAATCCAGATCAAACGTTTTTCTCTTCTTCTCAATTTGGAAAACAGACTTTCATAATTCTGAATACCAATGCAGCACTGCCTCATTGGGTCACACAAGTCATCTGGTGTCAAATCAGACTGATTATTTCAAAGGATCAGGATTTGTTCATCTTCTTTTTTCCTTTATCTGATTTCTTCATTCTTGGGAAATTGTCTTAATTCACAAATAAATTACCAATTATAGGAAATCTCATGAAATGGTTTGATTTTATTTAATAAAGAACAGCTGGTAGATTCAGAGAGATTAGGTTATGGTACTACCCTCTCCCCTTCACTAAAAAGTCTTTGATGACTTGACCCAAACAAATGTATTAAATCCACTTTAGTGTTGGGATATCTGGCTTAAGAAGGGCTAGGCTTTCTCTTCTCATTCTCTCAGACTTGTTAAATCCACACTCTAGTGCTACTGTGATAAATTTACTTACACTTTATGTTTATGACTCCTGTCTAGAGTTTATACGAAACAGAGCAGTAGAAAAGTATTTAATGTATAATATGAATTAGGTAAGAAACAGATATTTATTTCCTACATACTAAAAAAACAACTTAAAAGTACACATTTGGCAAAAAAAATTAATAATAATTTTAATAATAAAATAAATAATAAATAATAAATAATAATTTCTAATTTAATAAATTAATAAATGAAAATAAACAGGATTCAAATTTAATATATAACCAATATAATATAGCTAAGATATGCTGGAGCTTGTAAGAGCACTAATTAGATATTTAAATTTTATCTCACCTCTGAACTATCCAAACAATTCCAAGTTACATATCTGCTAATAAAACATTCAACTTTTTGACAATGAATATCTTCCCCCAAAAGCACAAGAGTAATTGCCTAGATCTTCTTATCCACCACCATTCACTGCTAACTTGATGGAACCTAGAACTCACAAAAGAACAAAAAAAGAGATAAAGCCCAAAACAAAGGTCAGGCTTTCTTAGGTCATGTGCATTAGATGTCATATATTCAAAGCCACATGAAGGCTGGGATGGAAGATAAAATCCTCTCAGAAAAAGGTTTGAAACCAGTCCTGACATAAAAAGAAGAGAGTGTTAGGGGAAGAATTGCTCCCTTTTAATCATCAAGTCTTCCAGTTCTGAAATCAATAAGGGGATACTTCTAAAACACGATTTTAAATAGGTCTTTAAGAAGGTTCCAAAGCTCTTCTGTGATCAACTAGAAATGGGATTGGTGACTCTACAGCATGGCCAATTCAACCTCTACTAGCAACAAAGCACTCTGAGAGGTAATACATATACAGTGGTTATTTAATGCTGGTATTTGTAAAATCTTATTTGGAATAAATTCATTAAATTCATTAAATATATACATATATATATATATATATATATATATATATTTTACTGAGGCAATTGGGATTAAGTGAACTGCCCAGGGTTGCACAGCCAGGTAGTGTTAAATGTCTGAGATCAAATTTGAACTCAGGTCCTCCTGACTTTAAGGCTGGTACTCTATGCACTCCACTACCTAGCTGCCCCAACAATATATTTTTCTAAATCTATCCTCCCACCTAGTTCAGGAGCCTTTGATAATATTAGTAGGACTGAGAGATAGGAGCAGCAGAAGCAATAGTATCTTTGATTTTCATATCATGGTGTGTTGTGTAATGTAAAAAACACAGAGTTAGGCAAAACCTGAGTTGAAACCTTCCTCTGGCATTTATATGATCACATCAGCTCCCCTAGGCCTGAGTTTCCTTATCTGTGTAAATAGAATAATAAAATATGTAGTGCCTCCTTCACAGGATTATAAAAAGGGAAGACCAAATAAGAAAACTATATTTAAATATTTTGTAAAAGAAATCACTGAAAATATAGAAGTGAGTTATTTTTCAAGTTTTTTGCAAAATTTTTTCCCATGATTTTCCTTATTTGATCCTTATAACAGACTGAAGTATTATTAACTCCATTTTACAGATGACTAAACTAAATATGAGAGGCATTGTGGTCTAGTGGATGATAGAAAGCACTAGCAATAGAATCAGAAAAATATAGGTTCAAGATTTAATCTAACATACACTAGCTATGTGACACAGAATGAGTCACATAACCTCTCAGAACCACTGGCAACTTTGTAAGACCTCTGTGCAAGTTACCAGCCCTCATAACTGAACCACTTTATTGAGCAGATAGAGAGGATTATGGAAGAAGAATACAGGAACAGAATCTACTTGTGCCCATGCATGCACACACACACGCACACACACACACACACACACACACTATGTGTGTGTGTGTGCACAAGTATACACAGAAGGGATCTGAAAAATCCCCTAGTTCTATCTCTTCTTTGTTTTTTACATATGAGACAATTAAAGTCCAGCAAGATTCCTTAACAGCTAATAAGGAGCAGAGTCAAAATTAGACTCATGTTTCTTGATACCTATTTCACTGCTTTTTTAATACTACACCACTTTAACCAGTAATTATAAATTCTCTAAAGAATATTATTTAAGAGGTCTCAACCACATAAAGCATTTGAAATTGTCAAAATTTGCATTGCTTGATACATTTTCCTTTTTTGGAAATCTGGATAATCCTACAACTGGACTTGATTTTTCAATTCAAGCTAATTGATGTGGTCCACTTAGTACAATCCCTTAGGTCTGCTTATATTTTTTTTGTCTACTAAAAAGTTTATGTATTTGTACAAAGTATTCTTTGCTTCTCTTTAGGGCATGGTATTTAACAGTGAATAACAAAAACAACTGACTTACTCTTTCTTCTCTTTGAATGGCAAGAGATGATGACAGAGAGGTTGTCCATCATGTGAAGAAATACTCTATGGAAAGTAAAACATAAACATTGATAGTATTTGATAAAACAGGGGGTCATAAGCTTCATTCTGTTCTGAATGCCTCTCTGAGGCATGGTAATCTCTTGGCATGCTATAGAATTTCTCTGATCAAAAACATTCTCTGACACTGAAAAATGATCTCACTTGATACTTGTCATGTTAAAACCCCTTTGCATTTACGATTGATTGGGAAGAGTTGTACTTGAAGCATTCCACTGTAAAGTATAATATTATTGGAGTGATATGGGATGAGAAACAACTTCTTGAGACATTTATTAGACTCAATTGTCTTCTATTGCTGAAATCTCACTCTATTTCTATTTTGTTGCATGCCTGTCTTATCTGTTTCATATAATCCTAAAATGTTAGAACTACCACATGAATTCACCTTGAGACTTTGGGCTTTTCACTAGGATTCAATTTTCTTATCTACAAAATGCAGAGTATGGACTAGATTACATCATGATAGATGATTTTAGAAATGATTTACAAATAGTAGAGGGTAAATCGAATTTTCCCAAAGATTCTGAACATGGAGGGGGTAAAAGGAAAGAGGTCACCTTATATTCACTGCAGCTTTATCTTTGCCTATTACTGACTGTGCATAGCCCAGTCACAATCTGTGCATAGCCCAGTCACGAGGCCCAGTCACAATCCCTAGATTCTCATCATGTTGGCACCCCTTTTCTAGGGCCTGCCTGCTTCCCTTAACCCTGAAAGGGGGAGAAGAAAAGTCTATACTTTTTGGAGATATGAAAATCCCTTCTTAGTGCAATTGAGCCTGTAGTGAAACTATGCTCTTCTCCAACTAAACTATAAATTATGGCTCAATCCTAGAGATTAACTAGATTTCATTTCATAAACCAAGGCCCACAAAAGTGACAAGACTTTTCCTAAAATTAAAATCTAGTTAGTGGAGGAGCCAAAATCAAAACCAAATTCTCCTGAAGCCAATATATTTTGTCTTATCAGATTATATCTCTGGATAGCAGGTCCTTTCCTAAGAATATTCGTCTATAATTTCATATACAAATCTAGAGGCTATCAGTTCTAATATTTTCCTCCCATAAATCAGTAAGGACTCTTTTGTCATGACATTTTAAAGGCATGACTATTTTCACTTAAGAAAAATAAAAGGCAAACATATTTGGGTTTGCTTTGGGGAGATTTTTGGTCTTATTATCGATCCATCTAAAAGTAAGGAAGGAAAGAGAGGTATTACAAAGGAGTAGGGCACTATCACCAAAGGGAAAGAAAAATGTATTGTCTCTGGCTCCACAGTTAACTTGGTTGATTTGCTATATTTTATTTGGCAAGTTTGCAAAGTCCCTTTTGCTCTATTTCTTTATTTTGAATTTAAAAGATTATTACATTCCCCATCCTTTCTCTAACTATACCCTAAGCCCTAATAACTAAGAGCCTTTAAGAACTGATGAAACTGAGAGGGAAAGTTACCTTTCCTAAAAATATCTGTCTATAATTTCACATACAAATCTAAAAGGCTATCCAATTCTAATATTCTCCTTCCATAAATCACTAATATAGACTTCTTTTGTCATGGCATTGTAAAGAGATAACTATTTTCACTTAAGGAAAGTAAAAAGCAGTGACAGATGTGAGGCTGTCTATATATTTAGGATTTGTATTTTTCCAGTTTGATGTTTACCTTAACTAATTGAACTGAATCTTTTTTTATTTTTTTTTATTATTATGGCTTTTTATTTACAAGATATATGCACAGGTAATTTTTCAGCATTGACAGTTGCAAATCCTTTGTTCCAACTTTTTCCCTCCTTCCCCCAATTCCTTCCCCCAGATGGCAGGTTGAACAATACAAGTTAGATATGTTAAAGTATAAGTTAAATGCACTATATGTATACATGTCCAAACAGTTATTTTGCTGTATAAGAAGAGTTGGACTTTGAAATAGTGTACAATTTGTGAAGGAAATCAAAAATGCAGGAAGACAAAAATAGAGGGATTGGAAATTCTATGTAGTGGTTCATAGTCATCTCCCAGAGTTCTTTCACTGGGTGTAACTGGTTCAGTTCATTACTGCTCCATTGGAACTGATTTGGTTCATCTCATTGCTGAAGAGGGCCATGTCCATCAGAATTGATCATCATATAGTATTGTTGTTGAAGTATATAATGATCTTCTAGTCCTGCTCATTTCACTCAGCATCAGTTCATATAAGTCTCTCTAGGCCTTTCTGAAATCATCCTGCTGGTAATTTCTTACAGAACAATAATATTCCATAATATTCATATACCACAATTTATTCAGCCATTCTCCAATTGATGGGCATCCACTAAGTTTCCAGTTTCTGGCCATTATTGAACTGACTCTTAAAAGATCTTTTAAAATACTTTTAAGTTAAGTCGCCTTTCCTTATATTTTTAAAAATTAGAAGAGGGCAAATGGAAGCTAATAACTTCATGAGACAGCACAAATCAGTCAAACTAAAAATAATAAAAAAAAAAAAAGAAAGAAAATGTGAACTACCTCATTGACAAAAGAGCTGATGTGGAAAATAGAGCCAAAAAAGACAATTTAAAAATTATTGGCCCATCTGAAGGTCATGACCAAAAAAAGAGACTGGATAGCATTCTACAAGAGGTAAGGAAAACTGCCCTAATATTCTAGAAACATAAGGGGAAATGCTCATTTAAAAAAATCCATCAATCACCTCTGGGAAAAGATCCCACAAGGAAAAGTCCAAGGAACATTGTTGCAAAACTCCAAAAGTACAGTCTCAAAGAAAAAATACTGCAATCTGTCAGACAAAAACAATTCAAATATTAAGGATCGACAGTTAGGATTTCCCAGGATCTGGCAATTTCTACAATAAAGGATCAGGGGACCTAGAATACCATATTCCAGAAGGCAAAGGGACAGGGGTTACAAGCAAGAATTAACTACACAACCAGATTCGCATGATCTTTCATGGAAGCAGATGGGGAGCCTTAATGAAGTAAGAGACTTTCAGTCATTTCTATTGAAAAAACCAGAACTAAACAGAAAATTTTATCTGCAAACACAGGAGTCAAGAGAAGCATAGAAAGGTAAACAGAGGGAATGCATATATGTAAAGATTAAACTGTTTACATCCCTAGATAGGAAAGCAATATCTATAACTCTTGAGAACTGTATTTATTACTGGGGCAGAAAGAGGGGGCATCACATGGACTGAAGGTGTGATTGTGAGTAGACACTAATGTGATGACATGAAAGAGAAAGATATTAAGGGGGGGGAAAAGGTTTGTACTGGAAAAAGAGGAAAGAAAAGGTATAATGGGAAAACAGGTACAAAAGACCTATTACAATTGAGGGGAAAAAAGAGAGGAGGATGAGCACTGTCTGAAGCTTGATTTTACAGTTTTGGCTCTAAGAGGGAATAACAATCATTCAGTTGGGTATAGAAATTTAGCTAATTCTATAAAGGAGTAGGAGAAGAAAGAGGAAAAGAAAGGGAGCGACAGGATACAAGGGAGGGCAGAAACACTAGGAAAAAAGTTAAGAAAAGGGGGGAAGGATTCATAGAAGATAAGATAGTGGGTGGAGTGGGTTATAAAAACACAGGACTAAAGACTGTGGAAAGAAAGAACAAAAGTATATACAGAAAAGAAAATAGGATGGAGGGAGAATCAGAGCTGGTAATCATAACTGTGAATGTAAATAGGATGAACTCTTCTTTAAAATGGAAACAAATAGCAAAGTGAATTAAAAAACAGAATCCTATAATATATTGTTTACAAGAAACACATTTGACGCAGAGAGACACATACAAAGTAAAGATAAAAGGCTGGAACAGAATGTATTATGATTCAGATGAAGTGAAAAAAGCAAGGGTAGCAATTCTAATCTCAGATAAAGCAAAAGTAAAAATAGATCTTATTAAAAAAAGATAAAGAGGGAAAGTACATCTTGATAAAGGGTACCATAAATAATGAAGTAGACGATACTAAATGTGTTTGCAACAAGTAGTAGATTAGACAAATTCCTAGAAAAAAAATTTTAAGCCAGTTACAGGAAGAAACAGACAGCAAAAACAGAGTATTCTAGTGGGGGACTTCAACCTTCCTCTCTCATAATCAAACTCTAACTACAAAATAAACAAAAAAACTAGGGAGGTTAATAGAATCCTATAAAAGCTAAATATGCTAGACCTCTAGAGAAAAAATGGAATAGGGTCAAAAAAGAATACATCTTTTTCTCAGCAGTGCATGGCACCTACATAAAAACTGACCTTGTATTAAGGCATAAAATTTCACAATCAAATGCAAAAATGCAGAACTACTAAATGCTTCCTTTTCAGACCACAATGCAATAAAAATTATATTTAATAAAGAGCCAAGTGAGTGGGTCATACAACAAACTACAGAAACAATGCATAATTTCATTCAATAAAATGATAATAATGAGACAACATACCAAATCCTATTGGATATAGCCAAAGCAGTTCTTAGGGGAAATTTTATATCTCTAAATAGCTACATAAATAAGAGAAAGAAGAAGGAGATCGATAAATTAGGCCTGCAACTAAAAAGCTATAAAAAGAACAAATTAAAAACCCCCAATTGAATTAAAAACCCCCAAATGAATACCAAATTGGAAATTTTAAAACTCAAAGGAGAGATTAATAAAATAGAAATTAACAAAACTACTGAACTACTAAATAAAACTAAGAGTTGGTTTTATGAAAAAATAAATAAATAAAAATAAATAAATAAATAAAGTTAATTTGATCAGAAAAAGAAAAGAAAAAAATCACCAGCATCAAAAATGAAAGGGGTGAATTTACTACCAATGAAAAAGAAATTAAGGCAATAATTAGGAGTTGTTTTACGCAACTCTATGGCAGCAAGTCTGACAAGCTAACTGAAATGGATGTATAGTTGCAAAAATATAAATTGCCCAGGTTAACAGAAGAGGAAATAAAATACTTATATATAGTCTCATTTTAGAAAAAGAAATTGAACAAGTCATTAATGAACTCCTTAAGAAAACATCTCCAGGATCAGATGGATTCATAATGAATTCTACCAAACATTTAAAGAACAATTAATTCCAATATTATGTAAACAATTTGGAAAAATAGGTAAAGAAGGAAATTGCTAAATTCCTTCCATGACACAAATATGGCACTGATACCTAAACAAGGAAGAGCCAAAACAGAGAAAGAAAATTACATCAGTCTTCCTAATGAATATTGGTGCAAAAATTTTAAATAACATATTAGCAAAGAGAATACAGCAACTTATCAGCAGGATAATATACTTTAACCAAGTGAGATCTATACTAATAATGCGAAACTGGTTCAATATTAGGAAAACTGTTACCATAATCAACAATAGCAATAACAAAACCAACAGAAATCATATGATGATTTCAAAAGAAGAAACTTTTGACAAAATATGACACCCATTCCTTTTACATACAGGATGATATCATAAATAAATTAGAAGAACAAGGGATAACTTACCTACCAAATCTTTGAAGAAGAGATGAATTTAGAATCAAATAAGAACTAGAGAACATTGTAAAAGGCAAAATGGACAACTTTGATTACATTAAATTAAAAAGGTTTTGCACAAACAAAACCAATAGAAACAAGATTAAAAGAAGTACAAAGCTGGGAGAAAATCTTTATAGTCAGTATTTCTGATAAAGCTTCTCATTTCTAAAATATATAAAGAGCAGTATCAAATTTATAAGAATACAAGTCATTCCCAAATTGATAAATGGTCAACATGATTCATAAAAAAAAAAAAGAAAGAAAAATCCAGACTCCTTGCTTTTGTGTGTGTATATATATATATATATATATATATATATATATATATATTCCCACTTTGAAAATCTGGTCATAAAATATTGGTCAATAAAATCTAACCACAGAGAAAAAAAAAAACTTTAATACTAGAGATAACCTATAGCTACCTCCTCCTCCCCATGATTTGTCATTCTAGTAGCCCCATTAAAAAGGAATGGACAAAACTTTGTTCAGTAAACCTATTTTGCAAGTTGAATTAACTATATCTTTAAAAGAGGGAAGGAAATATCTTCCTTGAATGTTACTTTATTAGAGACAATATCCAACTATGGACAATATTATATAAAGGAACTAGTCTTTAAAATTAACAATCCCAGTCACAGAAAGGAGACAAATAACAAACTGAAAACGATGCATCTGCACCAAGTAATCCTCTAAGGGTGTTAACAAGTTCCTGGAGTAAATGAAAAAGGGACTAACACTTTGAGATGGTTGATCTTTAAAAATCAGTGCAGTTAAGCATGGCAAAACTCAAAGTGGAAGAATACAAATCATTATGGTATATACAGAAAGCATATTGAGGTGGAGAAATGAAGGCCAAAAGTAGACAGAAAGATTTTGAGAGTAGAAACTTGTGGAGAAGTAGCTGCCACAAGAATTAGAAGTGATGTTGTATGGTCTAATTGGTTACAAGAAGTGTCATGTCGGGAAAAATGCAGTGTTGCTGAAATTCTCACAGACTACAGACCCCAAAGCTGTGTAACAGTATTAAAGTGATAATATGCTATAATCAAAATTATCTTTTTTGCTTCCTGCGATCCTACTTCTATCTTGTTTTGTTTTTATTTTTTTAATCCATATATCTGACAATATTTTTTCCATGTTCTTTTAATTTGCTTATAATTCTTTGTCTAATAATATACCTATTTCGAAGTTTCTTTGGCATATCATGTGAGATGGTGGTTTATGCCTCATTTCTGCTAAACTGCTTTCCAGTTTCCCCAGCAATTTTTATCAAATAGGAAATTCTTTCCCCACTATCTTAGATTTTGAGGTTTATCAAACATTAGGCTAATATGTTCATTTATGTATATTGTGTACTTACTCTAGTTTATTGATTAAACATTTCCATTCTTAACCCAGTACTAGATTGTTTTGTTGATTACCACTTGGTAGGGTTTGAAATCTAGTACTGATAGATAAGGTGCCTTCCTTCACATTTTTGTATTCCCTTGATGTTCTTGACCTTTTGTTCTTACAAATGTATTTTTGTTATTTTTTTCTAGCTCTATAAACAATTCTTTGGTAGTTTTATTGGTATGGTACCAAAAAATACCAAATTAATCTATTCATGAGCAATTAAAATTTTTTCAATTATTTAGATCTTTATTTGTATGAAAAGTGTTTTGTTACTGTGTTTGTATAGTTCTTATATCTGTCTTGGTATATAGAAGCTCAAATATTTTATATTTTCTGCAGTTATTTTAAATGGAATTTCTCTTTCCCTTCCTAATGAATTTTGCTGGTGATATATAGAAATGTCGATAATGTATTTATATTTATATAAATATATTTATTTAAACATATTTAAATAACATATTAATAATATTTAATATATTTATATAAATATATTTATTTAATTTTTCATCTGACACTTTTGCTAAAGTTATAAATTCTTTAAATAGTTTTTTAGTTGATTAGGGTTCTCTAAGTCTATCATTATATTATCTATAAAAAGTGATAGTTTTGTTTTCTCATTACTTTTTCTTATTTCTTTAATTACTTTTTCTTATCTTACTTCTTTGGTTAGCATTTCTAGTATAATATTAATAATAATGGTGATATGAACATCCTGGCTTCACCCCCCCCGCCCCCCCGATCTTACTGGGAAGTCTTCCAGTTTATCACAATTTCATATCATACTAGCTCTTAATTATAAATAGATACTACTTATCCTTTTGAGAAAGGCTCAATTTGTTCTTATGCTTCCTCTTGTTTTTAGAAATGAGTAGCATGATTAACATAGATTAGATTACTTTCTATTTAGGGGAGAAGTGAGGGGAAGGAAGGGAGAAAAATTTGGAACACAAGGTTTTGCAAGGGTGAATGCTGAAAACTATCTTTGCATATATTTTGAAAATAAAAAGCTATTATTTAAAAACAAAAAGAAAAAATGGGTAGTATATTTTGTCAAAGACTTGTTCTACATCTTAATCATGTGATTTGTTGTTTTTTTACTAATATCATCAATTATGCTTAGGCAGTTTTCCTGTCATTGAAGCAACTTTGACTTTCTGGTATAAATTCCATCTGGTCATTGTGCATAAGCTTTCAAATATATTTCTGTAACCTCCTTGCTCACATTTTATTTAATTTTTTTGCTTCACTGTTAGAGAAATTGGTCTTTAGTTTTCTCTTTGATTTTGCTTTCTCTGACTTAGGTATCAAAACCATATTTGTGTAAAATAAGGAATTTGACAGACTTTCTGTCTTATATTTTCAAATAGTTTGTATTGTATTACAGTTCATTATTCTTCAAATATTTAGTAGAATTCACTTGTAAATCCATTTAGTCACAGGTTTGATTTTTTTTTTTTCCTCTTAGGGAGGTGATTACGACTCAGTCAATTTCTTTTCTTAAGGTAAAATGGTTTAAATATTTCTAATTCTTTTAACTGGGCTAATTTATGTTTAATAAATATTCATGTAATTTATCAGATTTTTTGGAATGCAATTGAAATGGCTGCTAATTATCGCTTTAATTCCATCTTCATTGGTGGTATATTAACTTTTTTTCTTTTGTTTGATACTGGCAATTTGCTTTTCTTCCTTTTTAAAATCAAATTAATCTAGGGCTTATCTATTTTATTGCTATTTCATAAAAATACCTTTTAGTTTTATTAGTTCTTTTTTTTTTTTTACTTTCTAATATAATGATCTCATGATTTTAAGGATTTCTATTTTGGTATTTAATTGGAGGCTTTAATTTGTTGTTTTTCTAGATTTGTTTGTTGTTTTTTAGTCACCTAAGCAAATCAATGATTTGCAAAATATTATCCTTAAATAATGTTTTAACTGCATCCCATAAATCTTTGACTGGTGTTTCACTGTTGATATTCACTTTAATAAAATATTTTTTCCCTATAATTTTTTTTGCTTCATTCTTTAGCATTATTTTGTTTGTACTTAATTTACAGCTATGCGTCAAAGATCCTTCATTGAATATAATTTTTATTGTATGTAGCCTGAAAAGTATACATTAAATAGTTCTGCATTTTTTGTGCATTTGTTTCTGATATTTTTATGCCCTGATATATGATAAACTTTTTTTAAAAACATGGTAAAAATATATGTAAATCCTATATAGGCATACATATTTATACAATTATCTTGCTGCAAGATCAAAAGGGGGAAAAATGAGAAAGAAATTAAATTCAAGCAAACAACAACAAAAGAAGTGAAAAGGCTATATTGTGATCCACACTCAGTTCCTACAGACCTCTCTTAGGATGTAGATGGCTTTCATCATCATAAGATCATTGGAACTAGCCTGAATCATTTCATTGTTGAGAAGAGCCATGTTTATCAGAATTAATCATTGTATAATCTTGCTGTTGCCAAGTGTAATGATCTGATTCTGCTCACTTAACTTAGCATCAGTTCATGTAAGTCTCTCCAGGCCTCTCTGAAATCATCCTGCTGAGTGTTTCTTATAGAATAATAATATTCCATAACATTCATATACCATAATTTATTCAACCATTCTCCAACATATGGGCATCACTCAGTTTCCAGTTTCTTGTCTCTACATATATGATCAAATTTTATAAAAGTACCATTTACAGCTGAGAAAAAGCAATACTCCTTCCCATTCTCATTCATTTTTCCTAGAGATCTATCATATCTAACTTTTCTTATTATTCATTTCCTTAATTGTTTTATTATTTCAGGGTTAGAATTATGTCTGATGGATAAATTGAGACACTCCATTCATATAGTTTTATTGTTTATTTCCTCCTATAATTAACTTTTCCTTTCATGGTTGCTATGCCATTTGATGCATATATATTTTAGTGCTGATATTACTTCGGTGTGAACTAGAAAAAGAGATAAATGTTACCAGAGTAGTATCTAAGTTTAAATTCTTAAAACTTAAAAAAATAACAAATTGTAGATCATTTTAACACAACTTCTGATAGTAAAGAAGGACAACTTACATTAGGAAACAGAGAAACCAATCTAGATATGACAATAATGAGTTGCAGGGGAGGAGAGGCTAAGGGGGAAATAGGAATGATTGAACAACTTTACACACTACACTCCACCTTTCCTGTCACAGCTAAATCATCAAGGATTGTAGATTTTTTTCTCCCTGAACTATCTGGAGGACTGCCCTAGCTCTTCCCATGGCTTCAGTCACAGACTTAAGAACTCCGTAGGCATTAGGAATTGAAAATGAGGGCTGGTTCACAGAAATAGTCGTTTTTCTTATAGTCAAATGAAAAGCACCACAGGCTTAAAGAAAATGTGCACTACAGCCATCATCTTTCATCTTATTTGTGAAAATTCTAAGCATGCTGCCCACAGAGCAAATTATGTAAATTAAAGGAGGTGGGAAAACAGACTAATCACTCTGGATTCATGTCATCATAATGACTATCTTGAGAAATAGCCAGAAAATCAGTGGCCAAATCTGCCATTCTGTGGAGAGTATCGATGTAAATCTGAAACACCTTACACCTATCACTTTTAGGCTTCTTTCTTTTAGGCTTTCTTTCTTTCTGTAAAAAGAACTTTTAAATGATTTAGCACCATACATAAGTTGAAAAAAAAAAAGACTAAGTATTACTCCATCTACTTAGCAGTCAGTATACCCAAATGGTTATTCTGATGCTAGAGATTAAAAAGGTGAAAGATATTATTACACCACTCTATAATCCAAGACCATCTTAATTCTGGACAGGGATTGGTTCTGCTAGAAGCAGATCGGAGGAAGTCTGTTCTAAGACTGGTTCAGGAAGTCCCAAGTGGATTCTATCCAGAGAACATCTTAGAACTTTGGCAAATTTCAAATCAGGAGTCAAAAAAAGAAAAGATAAAAATTAGAAGACCCACACTAGCTATTCACCTTATATCTTTCTATCACACAAAGTAAAGGGTGGGCTCCTCTGTGATCATTTAATGGCTAGCAGGGACAGCTAAATATGAGTAATTTGTCTAGACAGTTGACAAAATATTATCATGAGATCATAGATTTAGAGTGAAAAAGGACTTTGAGGGCTATTGAGCTCAAATTCTTCATTTTGAAGAAACTGAGACTTCCTAAGGTGATTCTGAGGTTAAGTAGCAAAGCCAGGATTTGAATTCAGGTCCCTTTACTATAAGTACAACATGATTTTCACTGCTCAGTGCTGCACTGTATGATATATGCTAACTCTCTTATTCCTATAAGCTTATTCCTATAAGCATTTCACCCTCAGAAAATGATCAATTTATTCCTGTTCGCTATGTACTCATGTTATTTCCAGTTTATCATCAGTTTAATGTTTCTACAATGTTTTTCCATGAGAGCCCAAGAATTTCAGATTCATAGTGGTATCATTGAAGTATTAGATCACAGAATCAATTGCCTGATTGATCAGTACTGAGGAGAAGATAAACAAAGTGTTTATAAATGATGATTTAGATATTTATCAATGCCTTTGCATTCTTCTATGGCAGTAGACTCCTTTACTTTGCTTCAGTGATGTTACCATGGATCCAAACATAGGAGTTCTAGCTGGACTTCTATTTTTTTTATTTGTGTTTATAATATCCATGTAACCTTGTGCAAGTCATTCAAAAGCATCTGAATACAGGACAGCTTAAGTTCAGCTATAGCCATGGAACTAAGAAAATAGAATGTGATTGCCTTTTTCAAAGATTAAGTTTGGACAGACTAATAGAAAACAAAGCCACAGAGAGTATGGGTAGGCAATAATCTTCAGTAATATTAGACACACTACAAGTGTAGTCATTTATGTATCTCTGGATAATCCACTAATAATACCAATAATAATAGTTATTATTGCTGTTATTGTTATCAATAATAATAATTTCACATTTACACAGAACTTTAATATTGACAAAGAATTTAACACTTCATATATGTTTTTAAGCTATTAAAGATTTGAGAGACCCTGTATATGTGTATATATGCATATATATATATATATATGCATATATACATAGTCATATATTTCTTAGCCTCTTTGGTGTGATAGAAAAATTGGTGAACTTGGAGTCATAGACTCTGAATTCCCATTCTGAAACTGCTGCTTAAACATGTATGACCTGGAACAAGCTACCTATTCACTCAGGTGACAGTTTAGTTATTTATAATATGGTGATATTGGACTTAGCAAATTCTAAGAATCTTTCTAATTCTGAAATGAATTATAAATTCTTTGCATAAAACATGTTGTAGAGTCAGAAGAAATTAATTTCTAATCCTTTCTTTTAACATTTGAGGTAAAAAATGTGGGATGCTACAAGGCATTCAGTTTGCTCAGGTATCAGCCAATGTATCATGCTCAGGTATTCCTCTCCAAAGCTGACTTTTACACATGTACAAAACAGCCCATTTCTAATTGGTTTAATTTGCTTTCTAATCTACACTTGTTCAAAAACTTTCACTGGCAAATAACATAATTAACTAGAACTCATTTCTATACTAATAGGCACAGTGATTCCTTAATTTCATCTCTAATTACTAAGCCCAACAACTTAGTTTAAATTCTTTATATATAGTGCATTAGCTACATTTTCTTTCACACATGAAAGGCATGAATTTATCATACTTAGACTAGAGCAAATATACTAAGATGTAATTTCTTGTTTGGCCTTTAGAACACATAACAGCAATGCTATTTAATATGATAGGCTATTAAATACATTAAAGCCTTTTACCTCTTCTACTAGTTATTTTGAAATGGCATCTATGGACTTCTCTGAAATCATAAAAGATTATATATTCAGCCTTTCAAAGAATCACAACTGAGGAATCAGTACATAAAATAGTTACAGTCAAACATGATATTACACTCATAAATGAAGATACTATTACATTAAAGATGGAGAGGAGCTAGGACACAGAGTTGGGGTTGGAGAATAATAAATCAAGGAGTACAGTTTTTTTGGACCACCAATTTTGGCAGCTCTTTGTCTCAGTTTCCTCAATTGTTAGATGAAAGATTAGGCTCAATGGTTTCTAAGGTCCCTTGAAATTCTAATTCTATGATCTTACAATTCCTAGTGCACTATGAGTATTCACATCATATCAGCATAAAAATAATTATGAATCATCAGAAGTTAATTTTTTAAGAAATATATAAAGATGGAAACAAAATGAAGAGCAGCATGAAAGCATGGCTTGATTTTTTAAATAAAAACAAACAAACCAAAAAAAAAAAAAAACCAAAAAAAAAAAAAAAAAAAAAAACCTGAGAGTTCCTAAAGCTCAGAGGAAGCTAATGTTCTCAAAGAAAGCTAAGAAGAAAAAAATGTTAAGCTTATTGAAAGGACACAGTGGGGGTAAGATCACTGATCAATGTCAATGTGATGACCATAGCTGATAATAAAAAAGAGAGGGAAATATTCAACCATAATGTTGTTTCTGTTTCCCTGCCACAAATAATTATCTTTTGACTAGAAAAGATGGATAAAATAACTAATAATTGATATAAAAGATAAATGGGAAGATCAGAGAAGTGCACCAAATGCCCTGGTTGGTTTAAAATCACCATGTTCAGCCAAATTACATATTAGAACATAAAACCAATTAATACATAATTAATAAGACATATCCAATGATCTTTGAAAAACTGTGAAGAATGAAAATTTGAGGAAAAGTAGGCATCACATAAGACCAGTGACATAAATTATACTCATGTGAAATTTGAATGAAAAATAACTTCAAAGTATTTTAAAAATCTGGACACTCTTAATTTCTTCTATATCAGATTATCAACAATTTAGCTCCAAGTTGCTCTAGCGATGGTAGAATGTTTGTTTTTATTTTGAAATCCAAATTCTTTCTCTTCCTCCCACTCCTCACTCATGTATTGAAAAGGCAAACAAGATATGATTTATGCATGTAAAGTCAACCAAAAGATATTTACATATTAGCAATACTGAACAAAAATAATAAAAAGCATGAAACAGATAAAGTGGAGAAATCATGCATGATCTAAACTCAGAGTTAATCAGTTTTTCCTCTAGAGGTAAAAATATCATTTTTAGCATTTTTTATCATGGGTCCTTTAGAATTCTTTTGGATCTAGCTAAGTTTTTTACAGTTGATCATCAGTAAATATTGCTGCTACTATTTATAATATTTTCCTGATTCTGCTTACTTCACTTTTCATCAGTTTTTGTAAGTCTTTCCATTTTTTTCTGAAAACATTCTGCTCATCATTTCTTATGGAACAGTATTATTCCATCACAATCATATATCACACACAACTTATTCAAACATTCCCCATAGGTGACATCCTTTCAATTTCCAATTCTTTGCCATCACAAAAAGAGTTGCTATACATACATACATACATACACACACATATATACATACATTATACATACATATGTATGTGTATGTTCTTTTCCCTTTTTATCGACCTATATGGGATACAGAGCTAATAGTTGAATCAAAGGATTTGCAATTTTATAGCCCTTTGAGCATAGGTCTAGAATGATTGGATCAGCTTACAAATTTACAAACCGCATTATTTTACCTATTTTTTCAAATCCCCCCTCCAGAATTTATCATTTTTCCTTTTCTGCCATGTTAGACAATCTGATATAAGTGAGTTAACAAATGAGAGTTATGTTAATTTGAATTTCTTTTATCAATAGTGATTTAGAGAACTTTTTCATATTACTGTTAATAGCTTTGATCTGTTCTGAAAACAGCTTGATTATATCATCTGAACATTTATCAATTGGGAAATGGCCCTTATTTGTATAAGTTTGGTTCAGTTCCCCAAATATTTGAGAAATAAAGTTTTTATCAGAGAAACTTGTTATAATTTTTTTCCTAGTTTCTGCTTTTTTTGCTTTGTTTTTGTTTGTGCAAAAAAAATTAATTTCACATAACCAAAATTATTCATTTTAAATTCTATGATCCTCTTTTATTTGGTAATAAACTTTTCCCTTGTTCATATATCTGACAAGTAAATTTTGTTGTTATTCCCCTAATTTATTTATGATATTGCCCTTTATATCTAAATCACTTATCATTTTAACATTATTTTACATTATTTTGGTATATGACATGAGACTTTGGTTTATGCCTAGTTTCTGCCAACTGCCTCCTAGTGTTCTCAGCCATTTTTATCAGTTGGTGAATTCTTGCCACAGTAACTTGAATATTAAAATTTATCAAACACTAAATTACTATGATCATTTATTACTATGTGTTCGGTACTTAATCCATTCCATTATTCCACTGCTCTATTTCTTTAGCCAGTATCAGATTATTTTATTGAAAATGTGCTCAAAAAAAAATGTGGAACAAAACATATATTTTTGGATATGATCAACACAGGGTTTTTTTAATTGTGCATATTTGTTTTTCCTTTTCAGTGGAGAGATGGAATGGGAGAGATAAAAAGTTTGATAATTATATATACATATACATATATAGTGTGTATGCACATATATAACTATATGTAATTTTTAAAAGGGCATCTATGACAAATATTATTTCCTTCAAAATTGTCTTTATGGATGACTCCAGCTATTCATGAAGGCAATTCATCATTTCAGATGTATTTCTTTGAGGATTATTTTATCTCAGTACCATACCAATATAATCCAAATGTCTATGGGATAGGTAATAGCCAAAGTTGTTATTAGATGACACATAACAGGATATTAGTTAATCAAATCATTTTTCTTTTTTTATTAAAGTTTTTTATTTACAAAACATGCATGGGTAATTTTTTCAACATTGACCCTCGCAAAACCTTTTGTTTCAAATTTTCCCCTCCTTCTCCCCATCTCCTCCCCTAGCTGGCAGGTAGTCCAATACATGTTAAACATGTTAACATACATGTAAAATCCACTATATGTACACATATTTATACAATTATCTTGCTGCACAAGAAAAATCAGATCAAGAAGGAAGAAAAAGAAAAACTAAGAAAACAAAATGCAAGTAAATATCAGAGAGAGTGAGAATGCTATGTTGTATTCCACACTCTGTTCCCATGGTTCTCTCTCTCTCTCTGGGTGAAGATGGCTCTCTTCATCACTGAACAAGAGTAACTGGTTTGAGTCATCTTGTTGTTGAAGAGAGCCATGTCCATCAGAATTGATTGTTATACTTTTCTTGTTGCTGTGTATAATGATCTCCTGGTTCTGCTCATTTCATTTAGCATCAGTTCATGTGGGTCTCTCCAAGACTCTCTGAAATCATTCTGTTGTTTTTTTCTTTCTTTCAGAACAATATGCCATAACATTCATATACCATAATTTATTCAGCCATTCTCCAATTGATGGCCATCCACTCAGTTCCCTATTTCTTGCCACTACGAAGAGGGATGCCACGAATATTTTTGCACATGTGGGTCTCTTTTCCTCCTTTAAGATCTCTTTGGGATATAATCCCAGTAGAAACACTGCTGGATCAAAGGGTATGCACATTTTGATAACTTTTTGAGCATAGTTCCAATGAATGGTTGGATCCATTCACAGTTCCACCAACAAGGTATCAGTGTCCCAGTTTTCTTAAATCCTGTCCAACATTGGTCATTATCATTTCCTGTCATCTTAGCCAATCTGACAGCCATGTAGTGTGGTATCTCAGAATTGTCTTAATCTGCATTTCTCTGATCAATAGTGATTTGGAGCACCTTTTCATGTGACTACAAATAGTTTCAATTTCTCCATCTGAAAATTGTATGCTCATTTCCTTTGACAATTTGTCAATTGGAGAATGGCTTGAACTATTTGAGTCAATTGTATATTTTAGAAATGAGGCCTTTATAAGAACCTTTGGATGTAAAAATGTTTGCCCAGTTTATTGCTTCCCTACCAATCTTGTCTGAATTAGTTTTGTTTGTACAAAAACTTTTTAACTTAATATAATTGAAATTATCTATTTTGTCATCAATAATGGTCAATAATCAATCTTTGGTCACAAATTCCTTCTTCTTCCATATATCGAGGAGGTAAAGTATCTTATGTTCTTCTAATTTGTTTATAATACCATTCTTTATGTCTAGATCATGAACCCATTTTTACTTCACCTGAAGCATAATAAATTCTGCTCCAGTCAAATCATTTTTCAAACTTGACTCTTCATTGATGGAGGCATTTTAAGAATAAGAAAACGAGTAATATCAATTAAGATCAGAAAAAGAGGTAATTTTAGGCATCTAAGAACCAGAAGAGAAGGGAAGGCTAATGAAAACAAAATTAGGAGGGCAAAAAAAACTATCACAACCTGTCAGATGAGAACTAATGTCAAGCAGTTATTATTCAGATAGAGGATGGAGCTGAGAATCAGAAGAAAAAGAAAAAACCAAAGTCAATAGCAGAGAGAAAGACAGAGACAGAGTAAGAGAAAGACAAAGAGAGAGAGAAAGAGAGAGAGAGGAGAGAGAGAGAGAGAGAGAGAGAGAGAGAGAGATACAAAAACAGAGAGGAGGGGTTAGATGAAGCAAAAGTTATGACGTGTTCAGCTTGAGAGAATACTGGAAGTAGATAGATAATTTTAGAGGATTGGATAAATCCACTAAGGTCAGAAAAGCCATAGGAAAAGGATTGACATGGGCTATCAAAGTTGTCAGTTAACTAAATGACAATTTACCTGTGTAAGCTCAGTGCATAATCAATTGTAATATCCTCTTAACAGTAGCCTGATTCAAGACATTGATGGTGCCTTCCTTCTGCTTATTAAAGAAATCTGGAACCTAAACAATGAAAATTTTCAGTAAATTCTATGAGAAACTACATTATTTTTCAAATAACCATTGTTATGGTGCAATGTGAGTCAGAAAACTTAAATTGTCAATAGTCAAAACTGTCCAACTCCAACTCTGACAGTAACTTGCTTAGAGTAACATGGCTTTGACTATGTTTCTTCATCTGTCTGGACCTCAACTTCCTTGTTTGCAAAATGATATGGGTAAAGATATTTGATTTCTTAGGTCCCCTCTACCCCTAATATTCAATATCATGGATATCTTATCCCTACTTGCTCCCAAAAGTTTTATGTTTTTAACAGATGGCAAAGTCACTACAAAAAAAATACCTTATTTTTTTTCTTCAGTGAAATTTTACACTTACTTTACATTGCATAAACACTTAGCTAGAAGATAATGCTACAGAGGTCACAGTTCAATGGAAAAATTAAAAGTAATGTTTTCTATAATCTGGCACAGTTTTAAAGCCAGATGAACTGAAAACCTACAGTTCTACAAATAATCCTATAATAGACAGATTTCATAATTCACAGACATTTCTGAATTGTTGTTAGTAAAATCTATAAAGTGACAGGGGATTTGCTGCAAAGCTTTGATACTGTTAAGTGTATTGGAAAGCCATTGGGTGAGTAAGTTTCATTCATGCAAGTACAGTAACAAAACCTGTAGATTTAACTTATAATTTATCATATTCTGAGTATGCACGGTTAAGGGAGTTGTGCTTCACAACAATTATTTATGATGGAAATAATTTCCTGCTTCCAGCTGATAAGTTCAGCTGACTCTCAATCATTTGAATTTAAGAAGTGTTCATTAAAAGACTCCCATGTTTTTCTTCCTGAGGTTAGGAGAATACTTTAAAAGGTAATGAGAACATATGAGAGAGGGATTGACATAAGGATGAAGGGGGCATATAGGATAATTGAGGGCAAAGGGATACCAAGAAGTAAAGTGAATATGAGTAAAGAGAAATTTGAATACTGAAGAATGTCCACAAGACATCTCTCTGTAGGGAAGCAGCTCTTAATAAAGTTAAAAGGACTATGAATTAATATGACCTTTTGGATTGTGAAAGCAAAGACATTACTTGGAGAATTGCTAAAAAGGCCAAGAGGACATCTTAGTAAAACAGCATTGATGAAATAATTAAGGTATCTCTGGAAAGTGCATATTTTCCTTAGATCACAAATTAAAGGGGGAAACAGGAAGGTGAATCCCTCCACCAAAAGATTTTTGAAGGGCTGTAAGTGAAATTTCAGCAATACCATTAAAAGGTTGCAATGAAAAATAATGGAACAGTAACTGTCTTCAAAAAAATTGCCTTGTATACAAAAAGGCACAATCATTTTGAATCTTTAAAAAAATGGAAGGTTAAATAGTACTGTAATATATTAATTACTATCAGTATTATAATGTAGTCTATAATGGCTCCCTAATGTTTTTTGAATAGAAGTCTTATTTTTTATTTCAAGCCCAATCTTCAAAATTTGGCTGCAACATATAATTCCAGGTTTAATGTCATATCAATCCTCTTCTTAAGCACTACAATTGATCTATTCTGGCTTACTTGGTATTATTCTATCTATTATATTCTATCTCCCATCTCTTTTTCATCAAACATGCTACTCTCCTTTCCTTACCTCTCAACTCAGGTACCAACTCCTACACTCCTTTCCTGATATCTTCCCTCTATCACTTCTAAGTATTATTTTCTAAAAATTACTTTATATTTACCATATTTTGTACTTAATTATCTGTATATCTGTTTCTTCTTTCCCCAAGAAAATATCAGTTCCTTGATGATAGAGATTGTTGCCTCTGTATTTAATAGATACTTGTTGACATAAATTGAATTAATATCATAAATGCCCTAACATATTCATACAAAACATACTTATCATAAATATTACCCTTCCTTCCAATCACTGTAAAAATATTTTTAAAGCACCTTTATGTGTACAAATGCAGCTTAAAAGAGTATGAGTACTATCTAGTGATTCCTCAAAACCTCTGCCACCTAAAGAGGAATCTTCACTTCATCATAACCAGGATAACTTCTGGTTCCCCAGAGATGAACCTCAAACTTCAAAGAAATCAGACTCCTGGAGAAGAGGCTACAGAGAGCCTAGATTTCCAAAGAGCAATGTCACTGTGAAGTACTCTAGTTTTATTTCACTTGACTTGCAAGGGGAAAGGAAGAGAGAGAAGAATTAGAGGGACCCTAAATTAATCTATTTATTTAGTGCTATACCAATCAGACTACCAAGAAAATATTTTAATGATCTGGAAAACATAACAACAAAATTCATATGGAATAATAAAAGGTCAAGAATCTCAAAAGAATTAATGAAAAAAAAAATCAAATGAAGGTGGCCTAGCTGTACCTGATCTAAAACTATATTATAAAGCAGCAGTCACCAAAACCATTTGGTATTGGCTAAGAAATAGATTAGTTGATCAGTGGAACAGGTTAGGTTCACAAGACAGAATAGTCAACTATAGCAATTTAGTGTTTGACAAACCCAAAGATCCTAACTTTTGGGATAAGAATTCATTATTTGACAAAAACTGCTGGGATAACTGGAAATTAGTATGGCAGAAATTAGGCATGGACCCACACCTAACACCGTATACCAAGATAAGATCAAAATGGGTCCATGATTTAGACATAAAGAACGAGATTATAAACAAATTGGAGGAACATAGGATAGTTTATCTCTCAGACTTGTGGAGGAGAAAGAAATTTGTGACCAAAGATGAACTAGAAACCATTATTGAACACAAAATAGAAAATTTTTATTACATCAAATTAAAAAGCTTTTGCACAAACAAAACTAATGGAAACAAGATTAGCAAGGAAGCAACAAAGTGAGAAAACATCTTCACAGTTAAAGTCTCTGATAAAGGCCTCATTTCCAAAATATATAGAGAACTGACTCTAATTTATAAGAAACCAAGCCATTCTCCAACTGATAAATGGTCAAAGGATATGAACAGACAATTTTCAGATGATGAAATTGAAATTATTACTACCCATATGAAAGAGTGTTCCAAATCATTATTAATCAGAGAAATGCAAATTAAGACAACTCTGAGATACCACTACACACCTGTCAGATTGGCTAAGATGACAGGAAAAAATAATGATGATTGTAGGAGGGGATGCGGGAAAACTGGGACACTGATACATTGTTGGTGGAGCTGTGAACGAATCCAACCATTCTGGAGAGCAATCTGGAATTATGCCCAAAAAGTTATCAAACTGTGCATACCCTTTGATCCAGCAGTGTTTCTACTGGGCTTATACCCCAAGGAGATACTAAAGAAGGGAAAGGGCCCTGTATGTGCTAAAATGTTTGTGGCAGCCCTGTTTGTAGTCGCTAGAAGCTGGAAACTGAGTGGATGCCCATCAATTGGAGAATGGTTGGGTAAATTGTGGTATATGAATGTTATGGAATATTATTGTTCTGTAAGAAATGACGAGCAGGATGAATACAGAGAAGCTTGGAGAGAATTACATGAACTGATGCTAAGTGAAATGAGCAGAACCAAGAGATCATTATATACGTCAACAACGATACTGTATGAAGATGTAATCTGATGGAAGTGGATTTCTTTGACAAAGAGACCTAATTCAGTTTCAATCGATCAATGATGGACAGAAACAGCTACACCCAAAGAAAAAACACTGGGAAATGAATGTAAACTGTTTGCATTTTTGTTTTTCTTCCCGGGTTAT
This sequence comes from Sarcophilus harrisii, assembly GCF_902635505.1. Classification (NCBI taxonomy): domain Eukaryota; kingdom Metazoa; phylum Chordata; class Mammalia; order Dasyuromorphia; family Dasyuridae; genus Sarcophilus; species Sarcophilus harrisii. Next base: position 280,601,900 of record NC_045426.1, on the reverse strand, counting down.
TTTTATCTTCTGAATCCAATTCTCCCTGTGCAACAAGAAAACTGTTTGGATCTACACACATACATTGTATCTAGGATATACTAGGATATTCAACATATATAGGACTGCTTGCCATCTAGGGGAGGGGGTGGAGGGTGGGAGGTAAAAATCGGAACAGAAGTGAGTGCAAGGGATAATGTTGTAAAAAAAAAAAATTACCCTGGCATGGATTCTGTCAATAAAAGGTTACTATAATAATAAAATAAATAAACAATAAATAAATAAAAAAGAATTAGAGGGAGAACAGAAATAAGGGAAAGTAATATAGAATAGGAAGGAGAATATAAGAACACAGAAAAAAAGGAAAGGAAAGGTAGAAAAAAGGAAGAAAGTGAATGATAGAAGAAGAATAAAGAGAGGGAAGAGAAGAACAAGAAAGAAGAAAAGATGTGGTTTTCTTTTCTTTTTCTAAAATATGAAAGTTCTCTCTGGGAGCAGGTTTTTTGAGGAGGTTTTCTGGAGGTAGCCTTAGTTTCAGTTCAGAGTAATAATTACTCCAAATGCAGCCAGGTGTTAAGAGTTCAGATCTTTTATTGCTTCCTCCAAAATAACCTGGTTAGTTTTCTTAGAGGCCTATCTCCTTCCTTGCCTATCTCCTTCCTTGGTTCTAAGAGCTCTTGCAGCTTTGTCTGCCAGCTTCAGTCTCCAGCTCAACTCCGACTCCTGGCAATCTTCTAACTGATGTTCCTCCACTCTGAATCTTTTCAACTGAACTCTCCTGACTGAGCTCAGCTGTTTTTATGCTCTTTTAGAAGTGTAAATTCAAAGGCTAACTCCTCCTCTGAGAGTGAGATTATGAGAGGTGTGAATTTGGATATCTCATACTGAACCCTGAAATCTCCCAAACATGTGAACTAATGTGCGAGCTAATTTGTGAACTCTCAAAGGTGTTAACTTAAGCATTGTTTCTATCAATTCTAATGAGTTAACACCTTGTTTCAAGTTCTGGCCCATAAAAGAAAAATAACAAAGGAGAAAATAAGGATTTTTTTTAATGGGAAGAGGGAAGAAATGAGGAGTCAGGGAAGGTGGAGAAGAAGTAGAGGACTAAGGGAAGAAGAAAAGGTTTTATTCATACTTCTTGCAAAATGAAGAAACATATGACAGAAAATTAAGTTCTTATGAGATTAAGACATTATAGCTCTAAGCAAATTAATAAGAACTAAAATGTGAATAAGATTGAAATCTAGTAGCAAGGAAAAATCCCTAGGACCTGGGGGCTAAAGGTATTAATTAGTATATATTCAACATACTCAAAATGAACAGTGAATACCACAGATTAAACTGAGTAACATATAGGAGAAGGATTTGCAGGTATTGTGATTAAAAACTAGTGTTATGGGCCAGAACTTGAAAACAAGTGCTAAGTCACTGGAACTGATAGGCACTCCGGGAGATTCACAAGTCAAAATTCAGTCCAGGAGATTCACAAGTCATAAAGACAAGCCCATTAGAGGAGGAGTCCACTAGAGGAGGCAAGACATATTCATTCCATTCTTCCACCTTTGTGCTGGCTAAAGGCTTTGGATTCAGAGAGAGCTAGAGGCTGAAACTGGAAGAGACAAAGGATTAGCAGCAAGAGCTCTCGGAACCAAGGAGAGAGATGGGCCTCTAAGAAAGCTAAATGGGCTATTTTGGAAGCGACAATAAAAGGACTGGACTTTAACAGCTGGCTGCATTTGAGGTGATTATCACTTAGAACTAAAGCTAAGGCTGCCTCCAGAAGCCCTCCAAGAAATCCCCAAAGAACAATTACATTTTAGAGAATAATACAACAAACTAGGAAGCTAGTTTTCATGCTAGGAAAAACATTAAGGATCCATTTGACAATAGTCATTCCTTCTGTATATGTGTTGTCCTAAATGATGATTTTATGTTTCTTGTCCTTAGCTTCTTTCTTGGAATTTCACTCATAAAGGCAAAATGACAGGCCTAAATGACCAAAAGTCCAGAACAATAATCTGGACAGGCCCTATTGGGGATCTTCTACAAGAATCCCAGTCACCAGTGGCATGTGGAAATACTGTTATAGAATAATAATGTTTAAAACTTGAAATAATTAAAGAATCATTAGGATCAAAGGATAATTAAAATAAACAAAATGATCCTTAGTGACAGTATATTAAAGTAAACATAATAGAGATTTCCCCCATTGCTGAATGAAAATTTGGTTTCAAAATGAAATCTTATTATCACAGTTTTTTTTAATTGAAAATTAAGGCAAGACAGAATTGATTGATTAAATGGATTTTAAGAGTGCTTTTGTAAAAATATATTTATATATATGGTACATAAAATGATTAACAATCTTTGTCCTCTAGGAATTTGTAATCTAATGAGAAGAAAGTGAGTAACAAAGATGGCAAGTAGAACCATAATGCATTAATTTTTCCAGAGAGGCAATAATAGTGGAGATTTTATTATAACTCTCAAAGAAATAGGTTGAACATGTGGAATGAATTTGGGAGTGGGGTTGCAAGGGCTAAAAATGGAGTTAAGATGAAAACATATTGTCTCAGGGAATGAAGAGCTAAGTGTCATAGTGCCTCCCAGATATGATTTCTGGTGATCAGGTTGAGAGGATAGACAATAGTTTACTGCTTAGTTTACTGTTTTTCTTTTGAAAGCAGATTCAGGGATACTCAGTAACGTCAAAAAATGTTTTCAATGGATTGATTATTTAATCAATAGGAGCTTTGTCCAACCCATCCCTTAAAAAATACCTACTCCGAAACATAACCAACAAGTAGTCTCCAAGGCTTTGCTTGAAAATCCCCAAAGAAATAAAATAAAATAAATTTCTGAGACAACCCATTTCACTTTTGGATAGTTCTACTATATCTAGACTTCCAGAAACATAATATCACCTCATTTGCTTTCTCTCTCATTAAAGGAGTGCTTGGGATAATTAGAGAATTGATTCTTTTCCCCTTGATAAAGGTAGGGGGTAGACACTGGGAAATCAAAGATGTTAGGGAGATCTGATTTTAAATCTGTTCTTTAACACTTATTAGATTTGTAACTTGGGCAAGTCACATAGCTTCTTTCTGTCTCAGTTCTTCATCTGTAAAAGAGGGAAGTAAAAAGGATGAAATAATAAGAGCAGAAAAAAGCATATAGCGATCACTAACTGTGGGGAAATCATTTTACTAATACTGAGAATACAAATAGAAAAGGACAGTTCTTGATCCTTTGGAACATGTAATCAATCTAAAAAGTAAAAATACACACAGATTGTTGATAAAAAAGGACTCTTATTCTTTAGGGTATAGAGGCAAAGCAAATGATTTCACTTCTTGTGATAAAAACTATGTAGTTAATAAATAGTCAATAAACATTTATTAAGCACCGACTGTATGCCAGACACTGCTAAACACTGGGATATATTAAAAAAAAAAAAAAAAAGACAATCCCTGTTCTCAAGGAACTCATAATCTAAGTGGGAAAGAAAAGACATTAAAAATAAGCTAAAAAGGGAGAGTTAGATGTGTATGAGGAAGCTAGGTGGAAAATTATGATGTGGACACCCCAAGCCAATGGAGAGCATACTGAGCCAGTGGAGGGCATACTGAGGAGATGTGAGTTTCTGAACTGATGTTGTCATACAGAATTGAGTTTTGGGGGCTCATGAAGTCCAGAACAGTCAACTAGAAAAATCATGGAAATATCGTTTGAACCATTTTATATTACCAAACAGTTTGATGGCAAGAAGTTTCTTTCCTAGGTCTTTAGTAGCTGTAGCTATGTTAGAAGCACTTTAAGAAAGAACCTCCAAAGATAAGAAAAGAAAAATGTTTGGAGGGAGACCACATGTCTTTCATTTTATACTGCATATGTTTCATGTCAATCTGCAGCCTCTCACTTAATGATTAATATAAAGAGGGGCCTCTCATTTAAGGATTAACATATTCACACTGTATACATCATATACACACACACAGAGTCCTTATTATGATCTAAGCACCATGATTAAGTGCTTTATAATTATTACCTCATTTTATCTATATAACTCCAGGAAATAATTGCCACTATTATCCCTATTTCACAGATGAAAAAACTGAAGCAAACAAAGATCAAATGATTTGTCCAATCACATAGCTAGTAAACATCTAAAGCCATATTTGAACTTAAATCTTCTTGACTCTAGGTCTAATATTCTATTGATTGTGCAAGTTATCACAATTACTTTATATTTTTCCTCAAACCTCAGGGCTTCCTCTGCCCACCTCTTCTCAGCTGAGAATTTTACCTCATATTAAATATATATATATTAAAATTAATTTTAAAAAATAAAATCAAAGCTATTTTCCTTCATCCTCATCTCATTCCACTCAGAAAAACTTATCCCAGGAGTAGTTGGTCTTACTCCTTGCCAAAGGAAACCAGTCTACCTACCCAAGTGATCCTATTCTGAAATATCTTCTGAAGATTGCTCCCTATGTCTTCTCTACTCTCACTTTTATCTTCATTCACTCTTTGTCTACTGGTTATTTCCTATTGCCTACAAACATACTCATTTCTTTTCCATCTTCAAAAAACCTCACTTAATCTCTCTATCCCTGATAATTACATCCTTTAGAGAACAATAACTGTCTTTTCCCTTTCTTTGTATCTCAGAACTTAGCACAATGCCTAGAACAAGGTAGGTGTATAATAAATGCCTATTGAATGTAACAGCTGTCAGCTGGTTTCTCCACCATGCTCAATTCATCCCCTAGACACAGAGCTCTTTCAATAATGCTGTGACCACTGGTAAGTCACTTAAATCTCTATAAGCAGCAATTTCCTCACCTTTAAAATGGAGATAATAATAACATACTGCCTACTTCATAAAATTGTTGTCAGGGCCCAATAAACATTTTTGCAATTGTTAAAAAGTTATATAAAGGCCAATATTTTGGCAAAATCTTCACTTTTTTATAAAGAGCTACATTTTAGAATAATGAAATATCTCAGTATTAACTATATATATCATTTACATATATTATATATATATATATTTATATTAAAAATTATATATAAAATATAATTATAATTTTGCCTCACAAAATTTAGTTCAAGATTTTCCACTCTTGAGCTAACCTGCTTTTATATTTATTATCAGGCTAATGTAGTTTATATTGCCTTTAATCACAACACAAACTTAACTTGTAATTATTCTGTAAATACTGCCACACACTTTGTATGTATGTTAATGAAGATAGGGAGAAGATAGAGGGTACACCTAATTATGAATTTAGGAAAATTTAATGAGTAATAATTTACAACATATCTGGAGTATATAATCTAACCAAAAGACAGGTTCTATCAAAGGTACACATAGCCATCTCTTGTGCTTGTCTACTAATTAACTGAAGTAGACACGTCTATGTTTAGCTGTGCCCTTTTTTGCCATTAAGTTCTTTATAATAGCACTTCTAAACTTATTTTAAAAATTCCTTCTCTGTCCTAACTCAATAGAATTAGCCTTAAATGGGCCCAAGAATTTTCATGATAGTTAATAAAAAACCTTTACTTTAAAAGATACTTTGGGGGCACAGTGGATAGAGCACCAGCCTTGAAGTCAAAAAGATCAGAGTTCAAATGTGACCTCAGAAACTTAACACTTCCTAGCTGTGTGACCCTGGGCAAGTCACTTAATCCCAATTGCCCCAGGGAAAAAAAAGATAATTGGGTTATTATTTGAGTTTTTAATGCCCCACAGTATTATTTAAGGAAATGTTGAATTTGGGAAATAATCACTTAACAAAGTTTTTTTTTTTTTTAAATTCCTTATTAGATAGCAAAAACTATCCTATGTGGTGAGAATAAAAACACATATATGAAAAAATACTAATCTTAGTTTATAAGAGCAGAAAACAAACAATTTTGACATTAAATGTTTGGTAGATGTTAAATGAACTTAACTTTCAAAGGGGCATATAACATGAAGCAAATTTAGCACAAAAAGTTGGCCAAACCTGTCAAACCTTTTTCCAAATCACTATATGTGCTACTGAAGAACATAAAGGGGGATACAATGTATTCTTTCCACTTAGCAAGACAATCTTATTGGAATCCTTGTTTTTACCAGATCTAGCATTTTCTGAAACAATTTTAAAATCTAATCCCTTAAAGTTGACCACAAGCTCTGACCACATGCTACGCACTCACATAAACAAAGGCTCTTGAGGAGGGAAAGAAACTAGAAGCCAGCTGGCAAGTGAGTCAGAGAGAACTGCCCATCCAATTAGTAACATAAGGAGAGGAGAAAAGCATACCTTTCTCTCTTTTCCTTTATTTTGAGTGTATAGCTTTGGGACTCTTCCACTTCTCCCTCAAATTTCTAATTGGAAGTCTGAGGGGTAAGAAATTTCTGTCCTCCCTTTACTACAGTAGCCATAGTTCTTATGATCACATATAAATGAGAATTTGTGAGCCGAGGGAAGCAATTCTTTCACCTTTGTAATAAGTGCTTGGCAACTAGTAGGCACATAATGAGTGCTTATTTACTAGAGTGCTTATTTACTTATTATTTACTAGAAAAGACTGGTTGGACCTCAAATCATTAGATTTTTTTTCTTTTTTTATGTTTCTTTACCTGAACATCAGTGAATAAGCTAATCAATCTTAAAAGATGAACATTTCCATCCATTATAAGTTACAAAATTAGGATTTGTTGAGTTGTTATTGTCTTACCATCAAGAAAAGATTTTTGCAACTAAACCACTAGTCGAAAGACACATCTCCATCAGAAGAATGTATATGGGGAAATTTTTTAGGACAAAAAGGAAGTCAAGTTAACCAAGTCCAATTCTGATTAATATTGGTGACATGAAAAATCTTACTTGAGATCAGATCCCCTGAAAAAAACATCACCCAAAACATCCAAATTGGTGCCAGATGGAATAATCAATAAAACCTATATTTCACAAGAAGATGGTCAGAATTTTTTGGACACTTTAAAAGTGAGAATGCATAAGGGGACCTGAATTTAGACCAGTCTTGGGAGAATAAAAAACTTAGTTGATCAGGCACTACATTAATTCCCTCTATACAAAGACAAAAGCAAAATAGCCCTAAACCTCAAGGAAATTACATTCTAATGGGGGCAGTGTAAACTGAGAAAAGAATGTGGAAAAACCTAAAACCTGTTATGATTCCCTGAAAATAGAAAAATATAAACAGAATTCAATGATTTATCAAGACGTGAAATATTTTTTAAAAATCACTAGACTAAAATACTAGAAGGATTTGTGTGTTATCTACTCAAAAAAATCATTGTTATAATACAGAAATATAAATATCCAGGACTTCTGGATCAAATAAAAGATACTGCCGGTGACCAGAAAAAGAGTTCAAGTGCCAAAGATTCACAGTTAGGATGATACAAGACTATACTATTATAAAAGTAAAAGAGGGGATCATATTATAATGATATTCCAAAAAGGTAAAAAAGATAAAAGTATATAACCAAGAATAGTTTGTACATGAACCAATGAATGCATCAATAAAAACTTATTGAGTATGTGCCAGGCATTCTGTTAAACATTAGAGATAAAATATATGAACGAGAGAGAGAGAGACCCTGCTCTCAAAGAGATTACATTCTAATTGGCAAAAACAAGTGATGTAGAAAAAAGAAGAAAATTTTTAAAAGGCACAGAAGAGATCAGAGGGAAGCAATTCCGTCATTGTGCTAGGTTTAACACATCCTCATATAGTATTGTTGTTGAAGTGTATAATGATCTTCTGGTTCTGCTCATTTCACTCAGCATCAGTTCATGTAAGTCTTTCCAAGCTTCTCTATATTCATCCTGCTGGTCATTTCTTACTGAACAATAATATTCCATAACATTCATATACCACAATTTACTCAACCATTCTCCAATTGATGGGCATCCATTCATTTTCCAGTTTCTAGCCATTATAAACAGGGCTGCCACAAACATTTTTGGCACATACAAGACCCTTTCCCTTCTTTATTTTACCTTAAGTTCTTTCCCCAAAGAAGAAGACAGATAGTTATTCATTTTGAATTGTTCACACTTTCCACTTTTACAAAAATCTTCCTGAATTCCAATCTGGCCTCAGACACCTACTTAATCCTTTTTACCTCAGTTATTCATCTTTTTAATAAGCTGGAGAAGGAAATGGCAAAGCACTCCAGTATCTTTGTCTTGTCACCCCAGTTTCAAATGGGGTAATGAAGAGTTGAGCATGACTGAACAACAACAAAGACAACAGGAGCTTGAGTCAAATTATTTCTTGAGTCCCTTTTAGTTCTGAATTTTGTAGTCTCCCTGAATATTCACCACTTTCAAAGTTCTTTACAAAGCATCCTGAAGAGTAGATATAAACTTTAAAAATAAAATGCATCTAAAGGTGTTTAATAAATGCTTGTTCCTTTCCTTTTCTCTTTTAATAATACTCTGAGATTCAAAAAGTTATTATATTCAACTGAAAATTCACTAGCTTTAATTAAATTCCTTTCTATCTTCAAATGGACATAGGAAAGGGACAATTGATCAGCATCTTACCTCATTCCATGACCAAACTTATCCAAACAAAATAATGACATATTAACACACAATAGGCAATTAAGTGGTAGAATGCATGATATAAATTAGAACCGTTATAGGCTTACAAAGAAGAAAAATTAGGGTCCAGGATAGGACATGTCATAAAGATGGTCCTATTTCATTTTTGAAGATGAGCAATTTAATGTTTTGCTTTGTTTTTTATTCAGTGACTACCTGGAAGAGAACAATATGCACATGCTGGAGTGCAACTCGAGATATATGATTTCCTGAAAAGTGGAATCCATGGAAATTGTTGTCATTTTAAATGAATAATTCAGATAAATATTACATGTATGTGGTACTTCCTTTTTAGCATGCTTTATAAAAGCAAAATAATTTTGTTTAGATCATTAAAATATATGTAACCCTATATACAAATTACTATGTTGGTAATCATTTTGAAGAATAATTTGTTCATACTAGTTGTCAATTGAGTCACTGCATTTTTTTAAATTTCAAATATCTACATTTGAATATTAAGAAGTTATTGAATTTTAAGAAGTATTGTCTCTTAATCACCATCAATTTATGAGACTCAGATAAAACTCAAAACCAGAGGAAACCATTGACATTGCAATGAAATAAAAAGAATTGAGATTTTTTAAAAAGATTTTTGTTTTCTATTCTCCATGGCAAAACCAGAAAAGACTGTAGGAAAAAACTTACAACCAGAGAAACTGTAACTTGCTCAAGGTGACACAGCAGCAGAGTCTGAATTCAAATGCCAGACCTATTTCCAAGTACTCTTTCCCAAGATACTACATGGCTTTTCAATAAGATTCAAATCTGCACTTAAAAAAAAAAAAAAAGGAACTAGAAACGGGGAGGAGGAGGAAAAAATGTCACATTCATTTAATACAACTTGTGCCTCATGGAACTTGATCTAATTAGTCTTGTTTTCTGAGCTACTACTATCAGAAATTTCCACTGCTTCTGATCCCCCATTTTTCTGTCTTCACAGATTTCTGAAAACTGAAGCTTTGCCCAAATTGAAAACAGCTTCTCTATCATTTCACATTGATTGAGTGTGATTATTTCCAAGCAGAGCCCAATTACTTTCACATATCTCTAAAAGTGGAAGAATCTGAAGCAATGAGAAATAAGAGGAGTGACAAGCCATATTGTTCAAAGTCCCTGCCACCATACTGTGGGAGAATATAAATCACTGAAACCCACACTTTATTCAGAAATCAAAACAACTAAAGGTCTTCCATATTCTGCAACATCTGAAAATCTCTCTTCAACATATCTTAAGTGTATGGCTTCATTTATACCCCAGGAAAAATGTAGCAGCAGGGTTAACACCACTGACTTGTCTTCTCTTTCAAGCCTGCATACAAAAGATTTTCAAAAACATGAATTGGCTTGGCAACAAAATTATTTCTATTTCTTAGCAGACTTTCACTTTATTTTTTTCTTTATTCATAAGTGGAGATAAGCTTGTATTCTCAACAAAAAAAAAAGGAGTGAATTTTATCTGGGCAATATATCTGTTCAGGAATTTCTGACAAAAATACACTGTCTGACATTGCAATAATTGCTATAAGCTATACAAAAAATTCAGAAATTAATTTCAGGTCACAAAACTCAAGTAGTAATATATAAACAATTTATCTTAAACATTATAGTCATCATTCTTTATATATGTATAAAGAATAATGAATTTAAAAGAATTATGTGTGTTTATGCATTTATATGTATGTATATATGTATGTATATGTATACCTTATGTAGGTATGTATGTATATTCAGAAGAACAGGGCCTGAACTTGTTATTTCAAATGATAAAGGAACCTCTAAGATCAGGAAAACGCCTCTACTAATATATTTCAGCACCTTATCAGCAACTTGCCTAGAGCATTCGAAGATTAAATGATCTGTACAGTATTAAAGAGACAGGCTGTGTCAGAGACAGGGTTTCAACCCAGAGATTTTAGCCTCTAAGGACAATTCCATGCAGGAAGAAAGAGATAGACAGAAAGACAGAGGCAGAGACAGAGATAGAAAGAAGGAAAAAAGAAAGGAAAAGAGACTGAGACAGAGAGAGGCAAGAAGAGAGAGACAGAGAGAGGCAAGGATTCAGACAGAGACAGAGATAGAGAATCACAAAGAGGGAGAGACAAAGACAGAGTCAGAGACAGGGAGAGGCAAATACAAATCCTATCATACTTTAAACATTTTGATGCCAGAAGGAGTAAAAAAAAAAAGTAAAAGAATTTTGACTTCATAAAAATTGCTGAAATATATGAATGGAGAAATATGGTTTTCAGATAGGATTTGGGTAATTTGGAAGAGAAAATGAATTATGAAGTAAATATAAAGAATTAAATTATTTTTGAAAAATGTAAATCGAATCCATGTTTTTATACAGTCTGATAGTTTAAAAGGGACAAAGAAAAAACTTTTATTTATTGAAAATCATAAATATGTAAATGCAAAAACCGTTTGAAGGACACAGACTGATATAAGAACTTATTCCCACAGGGCTCATGGTCCCTTAGTTCATTTACATATCACTATTTCAAGACTTAGAGGGCACAACTAATAGAAAAGAAATTAAATAACTATATGGAGACTTGGATATGATTTTAAGAGGACTATCAATTTCTCGAGGGAAATTTTTTGATCTTATAAGTGAAAGGTGAGTCACTGAGTGCCAGGAAATTGTGATTTAAGCACAAGAAATAGGAGATAAAAGGCAGAAGTTGAAATGAGGTGGTTCAGGCTAATTCCAATAGATGTGTGATTGAAAAAGCCATCTGCATCCAGGAAGAGGCCTATGGGGACTGAATGTGGATCACAACATAGTATTTTCAACTTTTTTTTTTTTTTTTACTATGGTTTACTCGCTTTTTTTTCCTCATGTTTTTCCCCTTTTGATCTGATTTTTTTGTGCAGCATGATAAGTGTTGATAAATATGTTTAGAAGAATTGCACATATTTAGCTTATATTAGATTGCTTGCTGTCTAGGGGAAGGGGTTGGGAGGGAGGGAGAAAAATTTGGAACACAAGGTTTTGCAGGGGTGAATGTTGAAAACTATCATTGCACATATTTTGAAAATAAAAATTTTTTTAGAAATCAAAATTTTAATTATAGCTTTTTATTGACAAAACATAAGCATGGATAATTTTTCAATAGTGACCCTTGCAAAAACTTCTGTTCCAACTTTTTCCCCCTTTCCCTCCACCCCCTCCCCTAGATGGCAGGTAGTCCCATATATGTTAAATATGTTAAACTATACGTTAAATACAATATATGTATATATACTTATACAGTTGTCTTGCTACACAAGAAAAATTGGATTTAGAAAGAAGGTAAAAATAACCTGGGAAGAAAAACAAAAATGCATTAAACAATAACAGGAAGAGTGTAAATGTGATGTTGAGGTCCACACTCATTTCCCAGTGTTCTTTCATTGGGTGTAGCTGGTTCTATTCATTCAATTGGAACTGATTTGGATCCTCTCATTGTTGAAGATAGCCACTTCCATCAGAATTGATCCTCATATACTATTGTTGTTGAAATGTATAATGATCTCCTGGTTCTACTTATTTCACTTAGCATCAGTTCATGTTTCTCCAAACCTCTCTGTTTTCATCCTGCTGGTTATTTCTTAGAGACATTTCTTACAAACAGACAATAAAATTCCATAACATTCCTATACTACAATTTACCCAGCCATTCTCCAATTGATGGGCATCCATTCAATTTCCAATTTCTAGTCACTACAAAAAGGGCTGCCACAAACATTTTCGCACATACGGGTCCCTTTCCCTTCTTTAATATCTCTTTGGGATATAAGCCCAGCAGTAACACTGCTGAATCAAAGGGTATGCACAATTTGACAACTTTTTGAGTATAGTTCCAAGTTGCTTTCTAGAATGGTTGAATCTGTTCCCAACTCCACCAACAATGTATCAGTGTCCCAGTTTCTCCACATCCCCTCCATTTGTCATTATCTTTTCCTGTCATCTTAGACAATTTGAGAGGTGTGTAGTGGTATCTCAGAATTGTCTTAATTTGCATTTCTCTGATCAATAATGATTTGGAACACCTTTTCATATGGGTAGAAATAGTTTCAATTTCATCATATGAAAATTGTCTGTTCATATTCTTTGACCATTTATCAATTGGAGAATGGCTTGAGAAATCATTTTTTTAAGCAGAGGTTTAAGCTGACAGAAGACTCAGAAAGAAATGAAAAAGAGCTTTGTCAAAATCATTTGAAATAACCAAACAGTAACAGCAGTCATATTAAAGAAGATTTTACTTTTGTGATTTTTTGATTTGTTGGAGACAGACTTAACCCTATTATTGTAAGAGCTTTTGTTCCAAATACTGCTCTTTAGCATCCCCTAGAATTTAAGAGAAGTGAAACTTCTCAGAAGAGGCAATTTTTCTTTGTTGCATTTTTCTCTGAGGAGGAAATGCAGAAAAGGGAAAGGCAAATTTTGAAGCTATTGTATTAGAAGAGATGGTGAGATTTAATTGGATTATGTGACATTCAGATAATTGAAGAACTGAGTAGATTGGTTTACCTTGCCCAGTTAATCAACCTGAACTGTTTTGTAGTGAGCTATGATTGCTACCATTTGATTGCAAAACATGGCATCCTGGTGTGTTAAATAGCTAACTGGATTGTTCTGCAGTGACCAAAGATAATCTGTCTGATGAACAGTGCCATTCTGGACTAAAAGGGAATGAGCAACAAAATTAACAGTGTAGTACTTTTTACAATAGCCTTGTAAGGGTAATTACAAATTGACAGAGCTTGTAAATACTATGTTGGTTCGATTATAAAGAAGACAAGAATTTACCCACCTGAAGAGTGGTGAGAGCATGCAGTTAGCAGTGAAGTAATTTCATGTGCTGCAGATGTTCCTGAAAGAACCAATAACATAGTTTGAACCCTATGGTTACAGAGTTACCCTAAGCACATGGATTTTTCCTCCTTCATGTATTTCCTTGCCAAGTTTGTCTATCCTAATCATCCTCCCCCACAGATACTACTTCCACATTGGCAGAAAAGTGTGGCTTAGGTTTTTGCACAGGTTGTGACATATTATTCATGTACTTGCTTAATTTTAAAATACACAGATCTATACCCAGACACACACACACCTGTGATATTATGATTTCTCTCACTTTGTTAAATAACAACTGTATCTGAGTTGCTGATTTGCATAAATGGAAATAGGGCTTAAGAGCAAAGGTGGTAAGTAGTGAACAGCTTATATTCCCTATACAAGGCTACTCCTAAAACCCTGAGAGAATTTGACTATAACCATGGAATATTAGTGAATTCTGAGAAATATAAAATCCTATTAAAATAACTATCTCAACTTAAGCCTCCAGGGAAATATAATTATCCTTCAGATCTACTTGGTTCTTTCCAATTTGGTTGAAGGAGTTTATTTTTTTTTAATAATAATAGCTTTTTATTTTTCAAAATATATGCAAAGATAGTTTTCAACATTCACTTTTGCAAAACTTTGTGTTTCAAAATTTTCTCCCTCCTTTCCCCTTCTCCCTTTCCCTAGACAGCAAGTAATCTAATAAAGAATAAACATGTACAATTATTCTAAATATATTTCTATTTATTTATCATGTTGTTCAAGAAAAATCAGAGAAAAGGGGGAGGGAGAATGAGAAAGAAAAAAACAAGCAAGCAAACAACAAAAAAGATGAAAATACTATGTTGGGATCTACATTCATTCTCCATAGTCTTCTCTCTGGATGTAGATGTCTCTCTCCATCACAAGTCTATTGGAATTGTCTTATCACCTCGTTGTTGAAAAGAGGCAATTCCAAAACAGTTGATCATCACAGAATATTTTTTGTTGCTGTGTATAGTGTTCTCTTCTACTCATTTCACTTAGCAACAGTTTATATAAGTCTTTCTAGGCTTTTCTGAAATCAGCCTGTTCCTTATTTCTTATACAATAATAATATTCCATTTCATTCATGTACCATAACTTATTCGGCTATTCCCCAACTGATGGGCATCCATTCAGTTTCCAGTTCCTTACAACTACAAAAAGAGTTGTTACAAACATTTTTTTTTTTGCCTTTTTATGATCTCTTTGGGATACATATATAGTTGATACTGCTGGATCAAAAGATATGCACAATTTTGATAGTCGTTTCCGCATAGTTCCATATTGCTTTACAGAATGATTGAACCAGTTCACAACTCCAACAATAATGTATTAGTGTCTTACTTTTCCCACATCCTCAAGGAGTTTATTTTAGATGAAAATTTCTGAATTCAGTCACAACCATTCCAAATCCAACGTCATCCCTCAGTTATTATTCCTAATATTTAAGCCACTTTGGACTCTCCACTAATCCTATATTTATATCTCTTGCTTATTGTGGATAGCCAGGTGGAACAATGGATGGAGTGCTGGGCTAAAAATAAGAAAGACTCTTCTTCCTGAACTCAAATCTGGATTCAGACACTGGCAACATGACCCTGAGCAGGCCACTTAACTTTATCTCAGTTTCCTTATCTATAAAATGAGCTGAAGAAGGAGGCGGAAAATGACTCAATTATCCCTGCCAAGAAAACATTAAATGGGAAAATAAAGAGATGGATAGGAATGATATGACTTAACAACTGGTTAATTTCTAGCTTCTTCATGACTGAGGGAAAATTCCAGTTAATACAAACATATGGGCAACAAAACAGCAAATTATATTATTGTGTCCATGTATAGAAAGACATCAACATGGGAAACTGGGAAAAGAGTTGACCTTTCCTTGGAAATTTCCCCAAATATTAGTTTACCTCTCTGAGATGCCTATAAAGCCAATGACTCTCCCAGATATCTTCCTTCTTTCAAATAGCTCAATCTTCTCTGCACTTCATGCTTGCTCCAATCTCTAGAAGACAAACACTCAGAATTTCTTTACTCCAATTTTGACATGGCTTCTTCCTCTTATACAATCCTTGGACCATGATACAGTCTCTTACATAATAGTTTTGATAGATTCAAGAATGTTTCTAGATCCTCTTAACACTCAGACTATTTATTTGCTTCAACAAGAAAAAAAAATTCTTACTTAGTCAAAGCACCAGAGCCAAATAAGGTGGATTCCATTCTCCCTTCACCAACATAAGTGACACCTCTTGCAAAATAGGGAGCTGCTAAGAGCATTCAAAAATTAAATTCTCCAAGATCACAAAGCATAATGCTCATATTTAGACACTCAGAGATAGAAATAGATATACTTAGATATTCCAGGCTCCAAGACTATCTTAATATCCACTATAATTTTACTACCATTTGTGTGTGTATATTTGTGTGTGTGTGAGAGAGGATGTTGCAAATGTCTTAGTGTAGTTTTAAGCTATTGAAATTTATATGCATACATGTATGTTTAGTTCTATTTACAGTATGTACATGTTTATATATGCATGTAAATACATATGTGCATTCATATATGTACACCTTTGAATTTGTATTATATATATATGTCAATTTCTATATATGCTCACACAATTTCCTGGGGTAATGCTTAGACTTTTATTTTGTTTTGGGAATTCACACCACTAAAATACTGAACAACAATGAAACAACTGAATTTAGGAAGAAATACTCTCCACTTTCCTCTAACCTATTATCACCTATTCTTCTTCTGCTCGCCTCCCAAAAGAAAGTTGTTTACTTCCATGGCTATGGGCAAACATAATCCAATTGCTCCATCAAAATGGTCAATAATGCCCTTCCCTTTGTTTTTTTACTCAACAGAATTGGATAAATATCTTTTAATCTTTCACTGTTAATTAAAAAGCTCAATAATTCTTTACTTTAAAAAAAAGTTGATTCTTTTCCCCTAAGCACTTAATAGAACTGGATAAATACCTTTTAATCTTTTATCATTAATTAAAAAGCTCAAAATTCTTTACTAAAAAAAGTTGAATTTTTTTCCCAAGCACTTAACAGAACTGGCTAAATATCTTTTAATCTTTTACCATTAATTAAAAAGCTCAAAATTCTTTACTTTAAAAAAAAAGGAGTTGACTTTTAGTCACTAACTCTAAAAAGGCCTGTAAGCTCTCGAGTGTGACAAGACCAGATTAGTTGAATTCCATTAGCTAGTCTCATTACAATCTCTGTTTGTCACCTTCATTTTCATGACAGATTGTAACAACAACCAAAAGTGACATTTGAATGTACAACTTTGACTGGACTGATAAGGGGAATGGGAAATTGGGGGGAGGGGGGAGGGAGCGTATAAACTGACCTCAGGTTTTCTTCTGCTTAAAGTTGTGTAACTGAAGTCTCATGCGTTATTCAGATGTATTTGGATATTATGATTAGTCATCTCTTCTCTCCTATCATTCTGTCTCCCTATTCATAATAACTAAGTACTCTTTCAGAGGTCCCATTATTCTCCAGTTCAAAAACTTACTATATTCCATGTCCTCTAACAATTCTCAACATTCCTCTTTTCCTTCATACCCTGTTTATTCCAAAACAATGGCCAAACTCACTTAGGTATCAGAAAAAGCTCAGAACAGACTAGTTTAGGCTAGCTAAGTTGTTGTTTTCTTATTTTTTTTCCAAAAACTTCACTACTCCATTGTCCCTATTCCATCAGGAGTCCTCAAACTTTTTAAATAGGGGATTAGTTCGCTGTCCCTCAGACTGTTGGAGGGCCAGACTACAGTAAAAACAAAAACTTTGTTTTGTGGGCCTTTAAGTAAAGAAACTTCATAGCCCTGGTGAGGAGGATAAACGTCCTCAGCTGTTGCATCTGGCCGGCAGGCGTAGTTTGAGAACCCCTGCTTGACTCCTTGAAACTGAAATCTTAGGCATAACCATAGGGCAAAGAAGGTAGTAAATTTAACCTTTCTGTCTTCTAACTTTCCTTTTCTTAATATCTCTTCCTTTCTTTACTTTTTCATCACACCACTAATTTCCTCTAGATGTTAATCAAATACTGGTGTTCTTGCCATACAAGATAGTCTATCTTTCCATTTTTCTGCAAAGAGCAACTGAAAGACAATACTACATCAGATAGGGCTATAATGAAAATTTCTATAAAAAGTGTTTTGTTTCAGTCAGTGCACTAACACATTAAATATGTTTTAAAATTAAACAATAACCTTCCATCTCAAGTTCTAGGTTCATGGATATCAGTTTAGAGAAGACCCAAAAATGCTATTTAGCTCATTAAATTTCCACTGGAAACTCTCCAAACAGAGGCTTAAAATAGTTTATGTTTGGGTGTTTTTAGTTTGGGTAAAAAGATCTTCAGACCCATACAAATGAACAATGTAGCAATATATATTGGGCATAGGACAGTCATTATTTTATCACACAGAAATGGCAAAATATATAAAGTGGTTTACTGAAATACAACTGACAAAATTCTCCAGTGAGTCCATCTTTCTCCATGATCCCAAAGTTCTCTGGACTTATATCATTCCTTTGTATTGTAACAGTGGCGTTGTGAATGGGGCAATCTCCAAATCTTGCAGTGATTTCCACTTCAACCTAAAGATGCATTCAGACATAAAATCTTATGACATTATTCTGAAGTTTTTAATTCACTTGAGGCTACTAAATAAGCAATCCTTTTCCTAATAGGCTTGTTTGCTCTGTTTACAGAGATAGTAAAAAGGAAAATTTTAGCTCTTTTGCTATTGCTCTTTAAATTTTAAGGGCCACTCCCAAAAAACCCTCTTTTCACTCCTCGACGCTAGAATTATCTAGTGATTTCCCTTTTCTCTTTAAAAGGTAGGTTCTATAATTCTCAAACGTGGGGTTGCTAACAAAAAAGATCAGCACTGCCAAAAAAAAAAAAATTCCTTCTCTTTCCAAAGGGTAGGATTCCAGAATAGCATAGCTCAGGAGCTTACCTCTCCCTTCTATTCAGAAAACTGGGAATTTTTAGACCCAGAATAAAGGGAGAGATTTGAAAATACTGGTTGTTCTTGTTGTTTGGTTGTTTATTTTTTTTATGAAAGAAACTTTTAAAAATCAAAGTGTTGCTGTGTCATTTGACATTAAATTACTTTATTCATTTTTTCTACCCAAACTCCCTGAAATGAAAACTCTTGCTTTTCATAACATATAATGTGATTAATTCTTTGTGACTTCATTTGGAATTTTCTTGGCAAAGATACTAGAATAATTTGCTATTTCCCTCTTCAGATCATTTTACAGATGAAGAAACTGGGGAAAACAGTTAAATGACTTGACCAGGGTCACATATTTAATAAGCATCTGAGGCCATATTTAAATCCAGACCTTCTGACACTGTGCACAGCCTCCTATCCACTGTTCCACTTAGTTGCCCCATTACCTCAGAAATTAAGTTCTTTTCAGATTGCTTGCATTACATAGAATCGTATGTGTCCCAAAACAAATTTTAGTATACATCTCATTGGACCCATGTACTGACTTTCTAAGATAGTAAAGAAGGCAAACATAATTTCCACAGCCATTTATAATCATTTCATTGTATAATAAAACACCAATTAATTGAAATATATGGAGAATGTGATGATGTGGCTAATTGAATTTTTCAGGTGTTAAAAAGTATACCTACATTTGTCTTCTTTTCAACAGCTTTCTGAAATATTATGTACATAGTTATACATAATTTGATATAAAAAGTAGCTCTATATTTGCCATTCTTTCTCATTTTACAGATGAAGAAGAAACTGAGACAAATATAGATTTAAATGACTTGCCCAAGGTCACACAGCTAGCAAGTGTCTGATGCCAGATTTGAATTCCATCTGAGGTCCAGACTTAGTACTCTTATCTATCCACTGTGCCACCTAGCTGCCACATTGATGTACATAAATATTTGTTTTCTCCTCTGTTCAAAATCTTTATGAAATGTTTTAGTATACTATCTCTGCCTTAGTAAATATAGATTGCTCAATATTTATTTTTGATGATTAAGGGCCATTATTTCTGGGCCATCTTCATAAAGATCAAAAATCTTTTTATAAGTTTATTAATATTAAATGTATAGGTGTTTGGACTGAATCTTTTCTGGCCCCAGGAAATATTCTGAAAGATGGTATTTTGAATCAATCAATAAAATACTTTTTCTTCCAATTTTCCTTTGTGAGTACTTGGGGGTGTGTTGGTGTTTTTCTTCTTTAAAATAATAATAATAGTTCTCTCTGGGAGAAAGCAGGTTTCTTAGGGAGGTTTTCTGGAGGCAGCCTTAGTTTCAGTTGAAAGTAAATAATTACTCCAAAATCATAGCCAGCTGATAAAAATTCAGATTTTGTATTGTGTTCTTCAATATAGCCCGGTTAGCTCAGGTCTATCTCTCTGCTTGGTTCCAAGAGCTCCCTCCGAATGTCTCCAAATCCAAAGGTTTGTCCTTCAGACTCCAGCCAGCACCAAGGTGAAAGATGCAATGAATCTCTCTTGCCTTGAAGAGAGGGCTTGTGGGCTTCCTCGCAGAGTGCTCCTCTCCAACCCCTGGGAATGTTCCCAAGTAACTCTTTCAAGCTTTAAGAGCTTCCTGTATTTATATGATCTCCCAAAGGTTAACTCCTCTTTCTGGAAAGAGAGGGATTCTGGGTTATCTCCCAGAGTGCTCTCTGGCCCTAAGAACTTCAAGGTAGGTGTGAATTCGGATATCTCATACTAACCCTGAAATCTCCCAAATGTGTGAACGCCATTGAGTACTTAGATACTTATGAGCTCTCTAAAGGTGTGAACACAAGCATCGTTTCTATCAGTTGTACTTAGTACCTTGTTTCAAGTTCTGGCCCAAAATATCTCCTTCTAAGATCAAATCAATCATATTGAACCATGCCAAATTAGATAATTATTGTCTCTATCAACTCCAATGGCTTAACAGTTTGTAAAGATTCCAACAGGGGTGGGAACCTCTTAAATGAAGACACTTGATATCAATAAATGTAGTTTCACTGGTCATAGAATTGGTAGGAGTTGCTAAGGCATTCTAGTAGGTACATTATGGATAAGACTTTTTTTTTTTAATTCAGTGTATTCCTTCCACATTATTCAATTGTTTTCATTTTGTACTACAAGACATGTAGCACATGAGCACAACTGCAAAATTGTGAGCTAACTAGTGTTAGAAAAAAAACTTTAAAAAAGAAAACCTTTTATAATGGCCAATTATAGTTTGTGATAATAGCTAAAATGAATCCAAATTTCATATAAGAACTTTTATTCTTTCATGAAAATATTCTCCAAAATTGTCAACTGTATATCACCCTCTCCTCTAGAGAAATCTAGGGGCAATTAGTTATTGCCACCCCAAAATATCTCTAAGCAAGATATAATTATCTTACTCTTTTCACAACTTCTAAATATGTAAAGCCCAAATATTTTCCTTTGATGTGTCCTCATGGTACAGGATTAACATGCCTAGCCTTCTTCATTTTTGTTTGGGGTATCTGGATATTATTTCTAAAGATAGAATTATTCTCCCAAAAGAAGACTTTTTTTTACAATGCAACACTGACCCCTTCCCCATCTAAAGACCAAGTGTGTTACATCTCATTCCTCCTCCACCAAGTTTCTCTGATATCCTTAATGAGATCTGAGGGTATCTGTTTAAGTTCACTGACATTGGGTCCAGCTTCCACCAACCTCTTAATAAAAGAGCTGATCCTTTTCAAGATTCTTCTATTTAGTCACTAGAAGTCAGACTAGCTTTTACAAAGAAAGGCACAATCATGAAAATATAAACTTTTTCTCCCAAAATATAAAAGGCATGATTCTCAATACTTCTAGTTTTAAAGAAGTGAATTGTTTCTATTAAGTAGGCAATCAAAGGAAGCTGCCCCAACATGGCAGAAGACTGAAACTGCCTCATTTGACCTTACTCTAAAGTGATCTCAAATTGTCTCCATGCTAGGTGATCTGGGCATGCTCATGACCAATCCCTTTATAACAATACTTCTTTTCATCTAATTGTAATTTCATTTTCCTCATTTTGACATTGCTCTAAAATGTGCAAGTATTGAATATCTCAATGTGTGAGAATCATGCCATTTTAATATTTCTGCCTCCATCTTTCCTCCCCCACCCCTATTCTTTCCCATAAGGGATCTGACCAGAAGAGAAAGTAGAGGTTATCCCTCTTCTCACCTATTCAAAACTTCGGAATCAGTCCTTTATAAACATTTATTAAATGCCTACTATGGATCAGACATTATGCTAAGTGTTCTTATATAAAGATATAAAGAAATATAAAAACAAGCAAAAAGTCTCACTTTCTTTATCTTTTTCCCTGATAAGGAAGTTGTTTTTTTTTGTTTTGGGTTTTTTTGGGTTTTTGCTTTGCCAATGGCAACCTTTCTATTTGCACCTTTGATCTCATTCCATCACCACCTATCTCATTGTTAAGCTTATTCCCTCAGTCATCTCCTCCTTTGCTAATTTTCCATCACTTCCTAACTACTAATCATTCCAAATTCTACAAATCCAGGATCCCTCATCTCCCATTCCCCATTAAAAAGTTATTTTCTTGAGTCTACCAACTTTTTGAGTTGTTGTCTTATACCTTTCCTCACTTTCACAGCTAAGTTCTAAGAAAAGGAATCTACACTTATCAACCTCTATTTGCCTTTTCCCTATTTAATTCCCAAATGAACCCGTTCTCTCAAAGGTTAGTCAGTCATTAGTTCTTAAATGTGTTTAATCATTCTTCATCCTTCTTGACCTCTCTGTACCTTTTGTCATTGTACATCACCCTGTCTTCTTGGATGCTTTCATGTTCCACTCCACTATTCTTGGTTATTTTGTCTGTACTATTTCAGTATCTTTTGTTGGATTATTATCTATATTTTACTTCCAATCACTAATGTCTCCTCATTACTTTATGATACACTCTCTTAGTTTGTCTCTTGATAGCGTCTTTCAACTGAGCGTGTTAGTTCACATCGGTCAAATTGTCATCATTTAAATAATTCCCACATTTAATTGTTCAGCCTTTCTTTGTCTGTCACTTAAGATACAATCTATTTCAAGGCCTATTTCATGTACCATCTTCTCCAGGAAGCCCTTTCTGATCCCCTTAGTTACCCCTATCTTTTACCTCCTTCCTAAATTATCATATATATAAATACATGTTGACACACTGTGTCCCTTACTCTACCCCCATTAGAATGTAAACCCATTTGGAGGAAAGACTGCTTTTTTGTTTTGTCTTTCTATTCTCAGACTCTAGCTTAATGCCTTATACATCAAATGGATGAATGAATGAATTAGTGAATGAATGAAAGAGAATATATTGTTTATCAAGCATTGAAAGTAACTTTTATTCAGTTAGGAGACAACATATGAAGGGAATCTGGCCAGAGAAGGGTACTTTGTTTTGAAAAGTTATGGGAATGGCGAGTAGTGTCAGAAGAGAACAATTAGACATCTTTTAAAAATGATAGTAATAATGATTTTATTTTTGTTCCAAACCTAAAAGGCAGGGTTCATAGAGGGAAGAATACGGAAAGTATTTGTATAGCGATAAGGCAGCTGATAAGAAGATGACAAAAGAGTAAAGTGAAGATCCAGGCTGAAATAGTACACCCAATAGGGGCTCACTAATCAAACCAGTGGAACCTCAGGACAACAATTTGGGCAACAAAAGCTTTAAGTTTTAAGGGTATGATTTCTGGTCAGAGCTGAAAAGCAAGCACTTGATGATGGCTTACTGGATTGGATTAGATTGCCCCTCTGAACTTTCCACACAAATAATGGCCAGTCAGTTACTGTCTCCTCCTTTTAGACTTGGCAAGCTATAAATGACAAATAAGACCAATAATTTTGCAGAAATGTCAATAGATCAATCTAGTGACATAGGCTATCCAATACCATGAGTTTCATTTGATGGCACTTGAAAGGTGACAAAGAGAAAGAGGCAGGGTAATATTCTTTGAAACTGAAGAATTTTTGAATTAAGTGTTAGATAAGGTGTTATGTTTGATTAAAGGATATGCTATATGTTTCTGCTGCAATAAGTTATCGATTATGGGAGTACAGATAAATCCCAACTCCTCTTTCTTGCTTCACTCTTCTAGAACTGTTCCTAAGAGCATTTCTCTTTGCAGTTTGATTGCTAAAACAGTCATTGCTTGCATTTTAAAACTCTCAGTCTCTAACATTCACATACATTAGTAAATGAGCAGACAAAAAAGTCACCAGGGCAAGCCACACTCAGAGGCAAGCTCCATCGTCTCTGGTAATCCAAATTCTAATACCCTCAGAAGATGTAAATGGCATAATGAAAGTCTGAAAGGGTATATCTTTTATTTCATTGTTTCTGTTTCTTGTCCATTACATCCTATAATTTCATCCAAAGAATCAGAGGAATGCACTCAAGAGTCCCCTAACTAACATGCACATTTCATAAATATTAAACAAAGAATGAAACAAGAAGACATACTTGCCAGTTTATGGAGAAGATCATTCATAGAGAATTTCAATACTAAGATAAAAGGGAATAGGAATTTCCTACCTAATGATATCCTTCAAATGTTGATATTTGTATATGGATAGCTAGGTGATACAGTGATTAGAGTGCTGAGTCTGAATTCAGGAAATCCAAATCTCTCCTCATTTACTAGCTGTGTGATAAATCACTTAATCTCTGTTTGCCTTTAAAATGGAGGGGGGGTAATATAACATCTACATTATTTATCATAATTGAAGTATATAAGAAAAAGAGTATACAAATATGAAGGAAGGGTAGGTGTGTATGTCAGATGAACATCACTTTTATCTGAACTGGACAAAGGATGAGAGGGACAGAGAGAGAGAGAGAGAGAGAGAATGAACTCAGTTCAGAATTTCACCAAATTCAATGGGAAAACAAGTGGAGACAGGGAATGGAATAGCTAAGATGATGGGAAATACTAGAATTGAAATAGTTTTAAACAAAGATAATTTCCTAGTAGGATATTAAAAGAAAAACTAACTAAAATTTAAGAGAAGTGCCTTGAAAATCCTCTAGACTACTGAGGAATAGATGAAAAATGTGAACTATAAAGGTAATAAAATATTAAAATGTGTAATGGTCTGAAGTTCGAGTTGATGCACTGAGGTCCCAAGCACATGAGGCTAAATAGTAATTGGACCATACTCTATTAATATATATGTTTGGAGAAAGAATGGCCTCCACCTACTCTTTGTGCAAGTCCTGATGTGTTGTATAGGAAATGATGATTTGGGTGAGTTGGAGGCAAAGGGGCAGGAAGAGAGGCAGGGAGGACTGCTGGCTGACTTGTTCTCACAGCTCCACACATTGCTATCGCAATGCCTCTTCACCTCCTATCCCCCTTCACCTCTGATCCCCCTTTTACCTCCACAGAGAAAAAAGATTGAAGATTTTCCCTTAACCTGAATTCCTGACTCCAGCTGATTTTAAAATATGCGGTCATCACAAAAATGCCCTAAATGATGAAAGACAAATTTCTGAGTCCTGGAAGGTATAAACTGACAGAGTGAAGTGAACAGAACCCATAGAATAATTAATATAAGGACAGCAACATTATAAGGAAAAATGACTTTTAAAAAATTAAATTTGATCAGTGCAATGACCAAACATTTTTAGAGGAGTATGAAGTATATCCCCCACCTTCTGAAAGAGAGATGAAAAACACAAAGTTCACAGATACACATTTTTGCACATGGTTACTGTGTGGATTCACTTTTTCTTAACTATGCTTATTTGTTATAATCAGGAAGGAAACAAGCATTTATTAAGTACCTACCATGTGCCAAGGCAATGTGCTAAGACCTTTAAAAATATTATCACATTACAAAAATAATGAGGGTCTGACCCTCACCACCTCCTCATGGAGAGATACTATCTCATATACTCTTTGCATAGTGGCAGTAACCCCATTACAGAAGGATTTTTTTTCTGTTTCTAAAAATTAATATAATAAGTAATAATAATAGCTAGCTCTTACATAGACTTAAAGATTTTCCAAGTCCTTTATACATAATATCTCCCTTTATTCTCAAAACAATACTTTACAAATAAGGAAACTGAGGCACACAAAGATTAAATGACTTGCACAGTTAGTCTGAGGCTGGATTTGAACATCAATTAATATGTCTTTCCAAATTTTTCTGAAATCTACCTGCTCATCATTTCTTATGGAAATACAGTGTTTCATTACATTCATATACCACAACTTATTCAGTCATTCCTCAATTGATGAGCATCCCCTTAATTATCAATTCTTTGTCACCACAAAAAGAGCTGCTACAAATATTCTTGCACATGTGGGTCCTTTTCTCTTTTTTATGATTACTTTGGAATGCAGAATTAATAGTAGTATTTCTGGATCAAAAAGTATGTACAGGTTTTGGGCATAATTCCAAAGTGGTTGGATCACTTCACAATTCCAATTTTCCCCCCATTATCTCCCGTAGTCATCATTTTCCTTTTCTGTCATATTAGGCAACATAAATAAATATGAGATGGTATCAACTATAAAGCTGTTTTAATTTGCATTTCTCTAGTCAATAGTAACTTAGAATATTTTTTCACATTGTAGAGACTCAGTTCTCTACAAGGTACTGCTTCTTTAAAGAATTGTTACCACAACAAGAAGATTTCACGGGATTCAAGGAACATCTTTCTCCTTGTGACATGAGCAACAAATATTCTGGATAAGGAAAAAAGCCTCAGAACATTTAAGGGGGAATCATGCCTCTTGGAAAGATCCTCAGAAAGTTATTCACAAGCTTCCCCTGGTGATTCCAGGTTGTTCTTAATCTAAACTATCCTAGAGAGATTCTACTCTTAAAGCCCTCCCGGGATGAGGTAATCCTAGCATCTCTGTCCCTTTTTTTAATCAAAGGCTGGACTTATCCATCAGTCTCTGACTTCCTTCTGACTACAATCAATACCTGCAGACTCAGGACAGCTCATACTCAGCAGGCATTTTTTAAAGTACATCAGTGCTGATTGTCTCATCTCTTATACTTTGGGCCCTGCATACCTCCATAGATTTATCCTACCTTCCTGCTCCTTTCTGCTTTGCTTTATTTCACTGAATTTGGTAAATTTCCTAAACAAACTTCTATCTGCCAGAATCCTCTCTTACTTAGTCTGTCTTAGCTTATTCCTATTCTATAGTCATCTACATATTAACAAGACATCCAGGGGAGATCCCAGGGAAGGAAATCTTTGAACTTTTTGCATAAACTATCAAGTTTTTTGATCATAGGAATAAGGATAAGACCTGTCATTTTATTAGAATAAGGAATGTGTTGTAGAAAAAACTCCTTTAATTATTGTAGGTTGGCACTTTTTCTATAATTTATAGGCTGAGAGAGTTGCTTAAAGCTTTGAAAGGTTCTGTAACTTGCTTGAGATTACACAGACAGCAAGTATCACAGGCAGGGCATTTTCCTAGTTTCAAGACCAGATCTTTATTCACAGTTAAGTAATGCCTTTCTATATAGAGAATAGTTGGAATATTTCTCCTTCTGGATAAAATAAATCTTTTCTTTTATAATATAATCCAATATCAATTAATTACCTGTGTGGTAATTGTATTAACTTGTGTAATCTGTAATCTTTTAACCTAATAGATGGTCTTTGGCTGAATCTAGGAATCACCATGAGTCTCTCTATCGGAACTTGGCTACTCTGGTTGGTCCATAGACAGCTGACATGGAATCTATTGCCAGACTCATGCTAGAGTCAATTCCTTTCCAGCTTGGTAGAATCTGGCTGCTCTTGTGTCTCACTAATACAGCCTCCAGAAAGGACCTTGGGTCCCCACCACACCAAGAGTTCTTTGGAACTCGAGTTTAGTAAAGCACAAAAATAGGACTTCAGATAAGCGTAACCATCAAGGACATTCACTCCATTACTAAATATTTATTGAAGATCAGGAGCATGAAAAATTATCTAGTAGGTATGAGTTCAAAGGAAAATACAAACTTTATCCTTGAGAAGTTAATGGGTATGTGGTACAATATAAATGAAATATTTTCAAAACATACACTATGTGTATATATATATGTGTGTGTGTGTGTGTGTGTAGATACATGTATATAGATATGTGCATGTGTGTATACACACGTGTATATATACATGCATACATACATAATGTGTTTGAACCCACATAATATATTTTAATTTCTGTAAGTCTCAACTCAAATCTTACTGAATGGGACTGATTGGATGAAGTTTTCTCAGTTTGAGACTAAGTCATGATCCCTATTCCCAGAACCAAAAGATCAGACCCTTAGTCAATGAAGCTATAGGAAGTGATGTGACCCACAGGAAGCAGACAACATTGATGACCACTGATCAAGGATGGTTATGTCCTTTTAATCTATCCAATGAAAAGGCTTCCTATTTAACCAAGTATTCTACTTTCTGCTGATTGGGTCGAGCACATGTTGGGAGGTGAGATGCCTCCTGGGTGTGCTAGGCCTCTCCTTGCAGGGACTAAATAAATGCTTCTCTAATTAGTTAATTTGGGAAAGGGGGTCTAGCACCCATCCCACACATCACCTTCTACAAATAGGAAAAAACCCTTTCCCAATTGTGTGTGTGTCTCTGTGTGTGTGTATTTAGTTAAGTGTGTGACATAAGTGTGTGAGTTTTAGTTAAAACTGAAAAATGCAATAAGAGTTTTGGGACAGCCCTGACAGTCATATATTAAGCATTTACTAAGCTATTATTATATACCAGACATATATGCGTCTGCTAGATGGTGCAGTAAATAAGAGTAGATGTGTCTTCCTCTGAAGTCAGAAAAACACCTCCCTGAGTTCAAATCTAGTCTTAAATATTTAATAGATCCATAACTCTGGGCAAGTCACTTAACCCTATTTGCCTCAGTTTAGTCAGTTATTTGTCAAATGACAAACCACTCCAGTATATTTGCTGAGAAAACCCCATATGAGGTCATGGAAAATTGGCTGAATGTAAATCCGTCTATAACAGATATAAATTGGGAGGTAATCTCTGATTATGGGCTCATAAAGGCTCAGGGGATGTTTTGGGGTTAGCCAGGAATGCAGTAGAGTACTAGGCCTGAAATAAGGGAGAACTGAGTTCAAATGTGACCTTAGATTCCAGGCTTTGGCTGGAGAAGGAAATGGCAAACCACTTTAGTATCTTTGCCAAAAAAACTCCAAATGGAATCATGAAGACGCAGACAAAACTGAAACAAGTGAACAATAACAACATTGTGTTAAGTTTTAGAGGTATAGAAAATTCAAAATATATATATATGTATATGTTCTCAAGGAACTTGATTTTTAATAGGAGAGAAAACATGTATAGAAAAAGTTAAATATACAATTTATGCAGAGTAGATGGAAGATGTAATCTTAAAAGAGAAGACTCATATGGGGAAGTGAAAAAAAACATTGCATTGCAGGAGGTGAGATCTGAACTCAAACTTGAAGAAATTCAAATATATTATTGTAATTCCAGAGAAACTAAGGCAATACAGAGATTAGTTTTTAATCTTTTAATTGTGGAGAGTTTAGGCTAGCCGACCAATTCAAACTCATGTTCAAAATCACATAGTCCAGAGTGACTGAGGAACAGCGTTTATATAGCAAAGCAAGCAAGTGACACAGAAGCAAAAATAATACAACTAGATCATGAGGCAGCTTTTATACAAAAAAAAAATTATATTTCTCAAAGCCTAAAGAAGGGGTCCTCAAACTTTTTAAATAGGGGGCCAGTTCACTATTGGCCCCCTAGATGGAGGGCCGGACTATAAAAAAAATAAAAAAACTTTGTTTTGTGGGCCTTTAAATAAAGAAATTTCATAGCCCTGGGTGAGGGGGATAAACATTCTCAGCTGCTGCATCTGGCCCGCAGGCCGTAGTTTGAGGACACCTGGCTAAAGTAATAACCAGATGTACACAATGATGGGAATGAGTTTGGGATATATACAATAGTGGGAATGGCAGGATTATACAGTGATGGGAATGGGCTTAAGGGGACTTTCCAGGGTCAGTATTTTTGGACAACAATAATTGACCTTATCTGTAGAAGCACCTCACAGGTATGATGTCCAAGTAAGCAAAAGAACAGAAATAGGCAAGGTCACTCTGTGGTCATGCTTGTCACTTTCATCTAGTGTGTGAAGCTAAATTCAGGTTCTCATGAGAAACTTACAGGGTCCTTTTTGGTTCAGCATTATGTGAGTCCAAGCACAATATATATATATATGAATTAACATGTGTTTCATTATTGTTGCTGTTTAGTCTTTTTTCAGTTGTGTCCAGATTCTTTGTGACCTGTTTTGGAGTTTTTTTTTGATAAAGCTACTGGAGTGATTTGCCATTTCCTTCTCCAACTCATTTGAAATTTAGCCAAACAGACTTAAG
The DNA here is from genome assembly GCF_902635505.1 of Sarcophilus harrisii. Classification (NCBI taxonomy): domain Eukaryota; kingdom Metazoa; phylum Chordata; class Mammalia; order Dasyuromorphia; family Dasyuridae; genus Sarcophilus; species Sarcophilus harrisii. Next base: position 280,571,963 of record NC_045426.1, on the reverse strand, counting down.
TGATTTGCCCAGTCACATAGAGTACTTATCTAAAGTCAGATTTGAACTTAGGAAACAGAGTTTTCCTGATGCCAATCCTAGCATTCTATCCACTGTTACACCTAGTTGCCCCTGTCAATGCATATAATTTATATTAAACTTCAACTTTCATTATAGAATTTACAAATAGCAAATTCTTACATAATGAGAAAATGTAATCCAAATGGTAGTTCATCTCAAATTAACTTCTTTTTGGTATTTAGAAATGTTTATTATGCTTAATTTTTTATTGTATTTCTGCTACTGTGGGAACTCAGGTCAAACCCAATAACTAAGTCTCTCTATCAAGATCTCTCTTTGAAGGCAGATCAAAGTTGTTCATGTTCAAATCTTTGATCAATTCCTCCTCCTTACTTTGCCATGCAGAGAACAGATTTCTCTTACTCTTTTGTCCCTTAGACAGATTCAAGATTCGCCTCTCTGAACTCACCAAATCTTCTCAGAGTCAAATAAAGCTTAGTTGAATTTTTGGATTGCCAATAACCTCAAATATGCCATGTAAATCAAGGAGGTTGAAATGTTAACAAAATTGTAATTAAGTACTCAAACCAATAAGAACTATCCTCTGCCAACAAAGCAAGTATCTACAAAGTATAGGTGTTATCTTTCAATTCATTTGGGAGTAAAATTTGCCAAAGGATAAACCACAGTGGAAATAATCCCACTGAAACTGGGAGCATCAAGTGTATAAAATTAATTAAATTTCTCATAAGTAAATAGATTTCATTGTTCTGTGAATGGTGGAGGAATTGAAAGAATTAGAATGGAGTAGTCTTCATAGAGAAGTTAAGGGAGAGAAGAATAACTGAAAAGAGAATAATCTCAGGAGAGGATAATGATGTGTACCTGGAGGGAAAATTTTAAGATATTGCTAGCTACCAGGTTCAATGGAGGTTTGTAAAAACTTTGATGAGGAAAAAAAAAAAGGCAGCTATATTTTTGAAGCCAATGTGAAAGCCAGAACAAAGACAATACAGAACAACTGAACCATTTGCTCTTTTAAAAGAATAAACAGTGGAGGGACAACTAGGTGGTGCAGGAGATAGAGCACCAGCCTTGAAGTCAGGAAGACCTAAAATCAAATCTGACTCTCAGACACTTAACCATACTAGCTGTGTAACCCTGGTTAGGTTACTTATTAACCTTAATTGCCTCATCAAAAAAAAAAGAATAAACACGTCCAAAACAATAATGATAAATCATACTTATTACCTTTTGACAATGTGGTGATGGCTAGAAAGACAAGATGAGATTTAATTTCTGAGACATACCAAAGTGCAAATCTTTTGCTTAACTATACTTATTTATTATAACATAGGACATTATGATAATATGAAAAATTAAAGAAAAAAGTATCACTGAATCACTGTGAAGAAGACAGAAGGTAGATGTTCAGAGACAAGTCAATTTTGGGACAATATAAAATTATATACATAAATATGTGTGAAGGGCTGTGTCTGAAAATCCTAGAGTTCAGCTTGGATAAAAGGAAGGTCCAAGACATAAGTCTTTGGACACTCTTCCAGATATGTAATAAATAATAATAATCAAAGTTCAAAAGAACAGCCATTTCTTACATACATTGTATGATATGAAATGTTAACAAGAAAATATTCTGGGGCAGCTAGGTAGTGCAGTGGATAGAGAACCAGCCCTGAAATCAGGAGGACTTAAGTTCAAACCTGATCTCAGACATCTAGCACCTCCTAGCTGTGTGACCTTGGACAAGTCACTAAACCCCAATTGCCTCAGCAAGAAAAAAAAAAGAAAATATGGTGTCCTTGCATTACTGCTTTTCCCATGTGAAAGAGCAAGTTTTCTTTGTGACATAGGGACTTTGGTTGCTTAAATAAACTAGTCAAGTCTAGTATTGTATCTTGGCTCACCTAGCCTGAGGTTTTTTTTCTTTTCTACTTGTTTTTTCTCACTGCCTCACCCTGCACCCCATTCCAGTTGCTGGCAAATATGTGTATGTATATGTATACGTTTTCAAAGATATTCATAAATAGAAATGGAAATTTCATGCAACATCTTACTTTTCTGTTTTTTATATCTAGAAATAATCATGCCTTTTGATGTTTCATAAGAAAAAATGGTAAATATTTTATAGCTCTAGTTAAAAGGTAAAATGTATAAATATTAAGTTTAATGAAATTTGAATAGAGTAAAACAAACACGATATATACAGTGTGTGGTATGTTGCTTTTGGAGGAGTGTTTGTTTTGCCAAGAAAATTGGGGTTAAGTGACTTTGCCCAGGGTCACACAGCTAGGATATATTAAGTGTCTAAGGCTAGAAAACTCAGGTCTTTCTGGCTTCAGGGTTGGTGCTCTATACACTGCACCACCTAGCTGCCTGGATTTGTTGCTTCTTAAAAAATTAAAAGCTAATGTGTTTATATATAGGGTCTTTGAAAATGACATTCTGAAATGACAATCATTTTCAGAGAAGAAATTTAAAGCTACAATTTCTTGAATTCTTCATTTATCTGCTACAATTGTAATGCCAAAGAAACTGAGGCAAGACAGAGATTGGTTTGTAACCTTTTAATGTGGAGAGTTTTAGGTTAGCCAACCAAATGGAACTCATGTTCAAAAATTATTCGGCCTCAAGAAACTGAGGCGGGGAACTTTTAAAGGGTTTGCAGCCAGGATCCAGAAACTGAGAAGGCAATTAATTAGTCTAGCATTTTACAACTTTTGTCTTTACTTAGAGAGAGAGAGAGAGAGAGAGAGAGAGAGAAAGAGAGAGAGAGAGAGAGAGAGAGAGAGAGAGAATGTGTTGACAAGTTGATAGATCAATGGGAAAGAGATAAAGAAGGTAGGGAAAGAGTGGGGAGAGAAGATAAGGGAAAGACCCATAGATGGGGGGAGGTTAAGTAATAGCAAGGGAAGTTAAGAAACAGAATTAAAGTACAAGAGTTAACAAGATACCCCATAAGAGATAAACACAAACACTAAAACAAAGATCCAGAGTAGAATTTATTAGAAAAAGAAAGTAGGGTAATCATTGATCTTAGACAAAATCAAACTTAACGATTCAGTCAAGAGAAAATCTGCACTATATGTCATTCATATTAATATTGTTTTAGATGCATGATTAAATATAGCTAAATACACATGTGTGTGTCTCAGTTTATGTGGGGATATATTCACATAGATATATTTTCCTTCTCTGTTCTTTTCTTATTTTTCATGTAGTCTAATAAAAAAGAAAAAAAATATGTTTTTAAATTATAAAATATATGAATAATGTATTTATGTATAATGTATAAAAGATTTGTAAAATACATAAGGAAATATTTTCTAATTTGAGATTTTATTTTTTTATTTGCATTGTGGCTTTATTTTGTTTTATTTATTTTCTTTGTATTTGTTTTATATTTTGTTTTGGTTTTTTTAATAACTATAACTGAATTCAAGAATCAAGATGAAGCACTTGCATGATAAAGCGATGATCAAGATTGCATAGGTAGCAGGTGATAGGTAGGATTTGAACACAGATTCTCTGACAGGGTTCTCTTTCCATTATCTCATAGTAGACTGAATTGCCAACTACTTGTCTAAATTTAGAGATTCAAATGATTACAGGCATACCTTGGAGATACTAAAGGTTCAGTTTCAGATCACAATAATAAAGAAAATATCACAATAAAATGAGTCAAAAGAATTTTTTCCCCAGTAAATATAAAAGTAATATTTATACTGTACTATAGTCTATTAGGGCAGCTAGATGGTGCAGTGAATAGAGAACCAGCCCTGAAATCAAGCTGACTTCAAACCTGGACTCAAACACTTGAACACTTCCTAGCTGTGTGACCTTGGGCAAGTCATTTAACCCCGGGGGGGAAGGGAGGTATGAGGGGAGTGTACTATAGTCCATTAAATGTGCAATAATATTCTGTATAAACAAAACAATGTATATATCTTAATTTTAAAATAAAATATTACTAAAAATAATTCTAATCATTATCTGAGCCTTCATTGAGTTATAATCTTTTTTCTGGTTGAAAGGTTTGCCTCCATGTTAATGGTTGCTGATTGATCAGGGTGGTGATTGCTGAAGGTTGAGGTAGCTGTGGCAACACCATAAAATAAAACAATAAAATTTGACACATCGACTGCCTCTTCCTTTCACTTGAACACTAAATGGCCATTGTTGTATCTCAGTAGAAAAGCTGAGGAGAGGGAGAAAGACTAGTTGATGGAACATTTAAAACACATATTACATTTACAAATTAAGTTCTTATATGGGAGTAGTTTGTGGTGCCCCAAAATAATTATACTAGTAAATGATCACAGATCACTATAACAGATATAATAATAATAGAAAAGTTTCAAATACTTAGAAAATTACCAAAATGATGCACAGAGACACAATGTGAGCCCCTGCTACTAGAAAAATGGCACAATAAACTTGCTCAACTTTAGGTTGCCACAAATTTTCAATTTGTTAACAACAAAAAGCATCATAGTATCTGGGACTGCCAGGTGGAACAGAGGATAAAATACAATCCCTGGAGTCAGAGAACTGACTCCTGGAGTCAAATCCAACTTCAGACATTAACTACCTGTGTAACCCCAGGCAAGTCACTTAACTCTCGATGCCTCTAAAACACACACACACACACACACACACACACACACACGATGTTTACAAAGCACAATAAAATGAATGGCAATAAAATGAGATATGCATGTACTATCCTTCAAATAGTGAACAAGGAAAGTTATAAACTCATTCCAACTGTGCTGTCATTGCTCATAACATGTTCTGAATCTTTCTTTCAAAGGGTAGGATGATGTGATGGCAAAGCACCAGCTTTTGAGTCAAAGGACAGAGGTTCAAACCCCACCTCTAATATTTATGACATATGTGATCTGTTGGCCTCAGTTTCTCCATGTGTAAAATATGATAGTTGGATGGATGCCCTCTCTGAACTCTTTCAGTTCTAGATCTATGATCATTATGTGCTCTTGAGTAAGTCAATACTTTGCCAAAAATGGTATAGAAAGTGAATACACTAAAGAATTTGGAGTCAGAAAATCTAACTCAAATCCCAGCTCTGCCACTTACAGTCTATGATCTTAGCCAAATTATTTCACAGCATTTCATCATATCTGTAAAATGAGGAGATTAGACATCTTCTTTATCATCATCATCATTAATAGCTAGCATTTATATAATTATTTTTATAATAGTTAATTCATTTTATCCTTACAACTGGGAGATAATTGCTATTATTATCCCTATTTCATAGATGAGGAAACCAAGACATAGAGAGATCATGTGATGTACTCAGGATCACATGGCTAGTAAGAGTCTGAGACTGAATTTGGCAGCAGATTTTACTGATTGTAGGTCCCCATACTTTACTCACTATACCATCTTGTTGCCTATATGATCTACAAACTCTCTCCTAGTTCAATATCTCATACATGTCAATTTAACACAACACTGAATTTAAATTTAATGTGGGTTAATCTTATAATCCACTTGCAAACAATAAAAGGCTGTCACTGTTATTTGATCTCATTCATGATTCCCCAGCAAGATTCCAAAGCAAATAAATATTCTAATGTTCATTGACATCACTGATGAAAACTATTCTGAAATGCCTTGTTTTACTGTGAAGAATTTTATTTATGATACACGAGGGCCAAATTTGGATCCCATTTGTAAGCACCAAATGCAGCAGAAATCAGTCATGCAGACTGATATATGTTGTATTTGGATTGTAGAAAATATAGTACCTGACAGGTTCATTAATGAAAAACATTTAATCAAAGTTTCATTTAATCAAACACTCATAGTGTGCATTATAGTCATGTAGAACAGTGGAGAAGGAGAATAAATGAACTGTAGGTATTTTCTTATTTAACTAGTTTAATGCATACAAAGGCAATGAACTTTGACATGTAATTTACACTTTTATATATATATACAAATAATAATGGATGATACATGATAAACAGGTCTGCTATTTTACTTACAATTTGACCTTTGGTGAATTATTGGAAATTTATGACCCTCAATTTCTTCATTTGTAAATTGGAATTTATATGTATATACAGGGCACCCTAAAAGTTCTAAGACAAAGCTTTAATATATTAAAACTACATTAAGACTTTTTGGAATAAAAACATGAGAATGAGGACATTATCCTAATGCACCTTCAGTGATCATGTGTATCCTATCCAAGAGGAACTAAAAAAAGAAACACAAATGTGATAATTCTATTATGTTGGACTTTCCTTCATTGTCCTTTTTTATTTACAACATGGAGTGAGTTTTGATGGCTTTCACTTGCTAACATTTTCTCACCATGATACATGAATTCTTCCTCACCCATTCTCCAGGTTATATGCTATAATCCAATTTTATGGTTTCTCAGCAGATAATTTGGTTTAAGAAATATAAAAGTCAGGCACTAAAATAGATCTTAAAAGTTCTTTTTCAGATACTGGTCTTAAAGGAGGAAAATTCCTACTCCACCATAAATATATTGCTCTACCTGATAAATACCTATTGTCCCAAAGAGAGCCTATTTTCAGGATTTACCATTGAAAGACCTAGTTTCAAACCTCAGATTTTCCACTTCCTCTCTCTGTGACCCTGAATAAGTCACTTAATAGGTATCAGTTTCCTTGTCCATAGAACTTATTTTATGGCATGTAAGTCTCCTTCTGACTCTAGATCTATGATCTATGAAACTATCGGGATTGGTACAGGATTGGTACCTGACCACACTCAGATCAAAGAAATTGATCTTTAACATCATAATTCAAGAATGCCAGTGGTATCACATAAGGAAACTTAAAATCCCAGAGTAACTACTAAAACTAGGGGAAAGAGGGATTACAAGCATTAGAACTATCACGTATGTGAAAACTTAAGCAAAGACAGAAAACTCATTATAGATGGGGATTATTTGGTCAAAAAGACAAGTCTACTCATGAAAACTCTACTCTCATTTCAATGTTCATGGCAAGTATACAGTATGCATTTGTATTATGCATAGCTAGGTCAAAAGAAACAAATTGAATTTTTCCAGGATATATACACACCATTTGGTGCTCACTAGAGAAAAGATTATTCTGGCCAAATTAGTTTACTTCCTGTGATGAATAATAGATTATCAAGGGAAGTATCGCCTTTTTATACTAATCTATAAAAAGGACCTCATACAGAAAAGATAGACCTCTGTACCAGACAAAATCAATTTATCCACAAGCATTTACTAAGTGCCACCTAGTGACAGGTTCAGGGCAGTTAGGTGACTCAGTGAATTAAGGGCCAAGCCTGGAGCCAAGAAGACTCATCTTCCTGAACTCAAATCTGACTTCAAGACTCTTATAAGATTTGTGACCCTGGGAAAGGTATTAACCCTGTTTGCCTCAGTTTTCTTGGTGGTAAAATGAGCTGGAAAAGAAAGTATCTTTACCAAGAAAACCCCAAATAGGGTAACAAAGAGTCAAACACAATTGAAAATGACTGAACAATAACAGCAGTGACAGACCCTACACCAGGATTAAAGATGCAAGATGAAAACAGGAGAGTGCCTGCTCTGAAGGAGCTTATGTTTTGTAAATGAAAATAAAATGTACATTATAAATAGGTATAAAATATGGACAAATAAAACACACAGAAAACACATGACAATTTCAAGGGAAAGGAATGAGTTTCTGGATAGAGAAGAATCAGAAACTGCCTCATGTAAGATATGGTCCTTGAGCTAAGCTTTGAAGGAAACTAGGCATTCCAAGAGATGGAAATGAAGAAGGACTGTATTCCAGACATGGAGGACAGACCACCAGGGCAAAGACTCAGAGATAGAAGGCCATATGTGAGCCTAGTTCAGCTGGCTTATTGAATGCCAGTTCAATAATAGAATTATATATATTTATATATAATTTACTGTATTTTACAGTACTGAAATTTACAGTAAATTATATATAAAACCATCTAGAAAGGTAATATAGAACCCGATTGTGAAGAATTTTCAGTCATACTTTCTAGCTTTTTTTTTTTGGGGGGGGGGAGGCAATTGGGATTAAGTGATTTGCCTAGATAGTAGGTTGGAACTCAGGTCCTCCTGACTCCAGGGCCAGTACTCTCTAGACTGCAGCACCTAACTATTCCAATAATGAAGTTTCTTGAATGTTAGGCTAATAGTCAGACTTTGTTTTAGCCATTATTATTTTCATGGTTTAATGGAATATAAGTTAAATAGAGAAAAGAATAGAGGCCAGGAGATGAGTTAGGAAACTCTTTCAAAAGTCTAAAGGAAAGGTAATGAGGAACTTAATTAGGGTGATAGCCATGTGAGTGGAAAGGATGGGATATATGCGAGATATCATAAAAATAGAACTGATAATACTTTGGAAGTGATTAAATATTTAGACTGAAGAAGAATATGCCTATTAAACTGAATGACAGGAAAGAGAGTGGTACTTTCAATAGAAACAGGGAAACATGAAAAGGACAAGTTATGGAGATGGTGAGGAAGATAGTGAGTTCTCTTTTGGATGTTGAATTTAAGAACATCTAGTATAAAATGTCCTGTGAGCAGTTGGTGATTTAAGACTGAAAACAAGAGAAAGGACAGGGTCAGATATATAGATCAAACAGTCTTCTACATAGAGGTAATTGAATCCAGAGTGGAGATAGAAAACCCTAACCCTAACCCTTGACAGAAATATGCAGGATGGCCATAGTGAGGATCATAAACATTGATGATTATCAACAAAGGACATAGAGAAGCAAATGTCAGATATTTAGGAGGATCCAGAGAAAAGAACTAGAGAGAACAAAATTCAGGAGGAGAAAGTGGGAAACAAAGTCAAAATGGAAAATATAATTAGTATGGATACTGAGGAAGGCCTTTAGATTTTATAATAAAGAAGTCATGAAAACTTCTAAAACATAGTTTTAGTTAAAGGCAGCTAAGGGGCATAATGGATAGAGTACCAGCCCTGAAGTAAGGAGGATTTGAGTTCAAATCTGCCTTCAAACACTTAACACTTCCTAGGTGTGTGACTCTGGGCAAATAACCCCAATTGCCTCAGGAAAAAAAAAAGTTTTAGTTGAATGATGAAGTCAAAAGATTGACTGCAAGAGATTGGGAATCAACCAACAAGTTTGAACTTTTTCCTAAGAATTTGGCTATGAAAGAGAAAAAATATGTAGGACAATAGGTTGAAGGAGTCAAGAGAGGATATTTTAAATTTGGAGCATATTTATAGGCAGTAGGGAAGGAACTAGTGGAAAATTTTGAATTTAGAGAATAAGGGGATGATTTGCCAAAAAAAAAAAAAAAAAAAAAGAAGGGGATGAGATCAAGAATTCAACTTAAAAACTGGTTTTGATGAGAATGACTACCTCTCTATTAGAGTAAAAGAGAAGAGAATTATGACTAATAATGGGCTTTGAGAAGTGGAATGGGAGAGAAAAGAAAGATCATAGATAATGACATCTATTTTTTCAACCAATTATGAGGTAAGGGTCCTCAGCTGAAAGGATAGGGGAGAGATGGTGAGAGAAATCTGAAAATGAAAAAAAGGGAGTAAGTCAAGATGAATTCCATATAAGATAAATACTGTATAAAGTTAAAAACTCCATGGAACAAAATCAAGGATAAGTACTTTCTTTTGGAGATTTCAAAAAGCATAATTTTTGCAATTCCATTTAAGAAAAAGTTTAAGTCACCTCATCTCAAAGTGACTTACTTTTTGAGATGTGGGCCTCCCAACTGTGAGTGAGACAAAGTAGAAATTCAGTGTCCTTATCTCTCAACCAATGCCCCATTAGGCACCGATAGCCTAAGCAAATGGGAAACCATGTTTCAGTTTCAATTTTTGTGAATCAATCTCCTATAGCATAGGCTCACTCAGTTTGAACCTTCCCTTACCCTATAAAAGGCAGCAGATACTGATTCTGCCCAGTCACCCAAAAGAAAGTAAAAGGATCTTGATGGGATGAGAGGAGGGAATTGCAAGGAGGTGAGTCTGAGAGAGATGAGAATATGACAGACTATTGTTATTTGTCCTTTGTTCTTGAATAGGAATGATGACATCAGGAAGGTGATGTCATGACATACAAGTGAATTGAGGGCTATACAAAGTCACCACGCTCACTTTCTTTCCCCAAGCCATTTGAGTCCAGTAGTAAGACATAAATCAGGCCTAATGGAAATGGCCCTGGATGCAGTGAGAGACCTTGACCTCAGTTTAACAGAGACAATGTCTGATCAGTGACTAATGCTACATAAGAAATGAGGCAGCGAATGGCTTCTTTTATCTAATAAAAAAAAAAATCACTGGCAGGAAACACAATTAGAGAGGAAAGATAACTGATTCTATTCAGTGATTATGCCAATGATTGGAAAGGAGAATGACTAATTCCCAGAATAGAAATCATAAAAAGGGAACTACAATGGAGAAAAAAAAGAGTCCAAATTCAAGAAGAATTCAAGGAAGCAAAGTTGAAAAATGACGCTGGATAGGATGGTTTGTTCCCAAGAAACAATGTGTGGGTTCACACTGTATATTCAGTCAGTCATTAAAACATTTATTAAGAAAAAAGAAAGAAAGAAAAAAAAAAGAATGAAAGAGAAAGAAAGAATGAATGAAAGAGAAAGAAAGAAAGAAAGAAAGAAAGAAAGAAAGAAAGAAAGAAAGAAAGAAAGAAAGAAAGAAAGAAAGAAAGAAAGAAAGAAAGAAAAAGAATTCGAGGACACCACTTCATTTTATAGTGGAGGATAGAAGTGTCTGGCATGCTATGGTCCATGGAGTCATGAAGAGTTGGATGTGGCCGAACAACATTTCACTTTAACTATTATTAACTACTATTAAGATAGAACATTGTCCTTATTTTATCTAAGTCAAATCAGTGCTCCCTTTGGAGATGCCATCATGGCAAAAGAATGGCCATATGTTCTCAAAGGCTATGTCTCTGGAACAAAAGTTCTCTGGAGTCCTTCCTGACCAGAAACAATTTAAATACTGGTTGAACATGAACTTGAAGTTGAACTTACTGGGTAAAGTCCATTAGATAATTATCTTAGTTAAGTTTTAAGAGATTCTTTAACAAAAGTAGGTCACTAGATGATATGTTGGCCTCTGAAATGAATAGAATATATCTTCTTAGGTATTAACAAATCTACACTCTATGTTAGTGAAAGAAAGGCATATCCAAAACAATGAATTCATACTACTGGATTAAGAAGATGTTTGGGGGTAAGAAGTCATATTAAGCTACTTTTAAAAAACACATACAAGGAAAAACTATACCTCCAGGAACTTTTAAGTAGAAAAAGGAAAGAGGGATAGTTACCTCTAAATGGAGTTTCATCTAAATCTCCATTTTAATTGGTATGGGAGAGAGGGAATTAAAGGGCCAGCAGCCTATTATGAAGTGGTTAGCCAGTTTGTCTTACTGCTTTTCACTTTTAGATAAGGAGTATTAAAAACTCATCTTAATTAGATAAGGCTATGATCCTAATTGATTTTAAAGCAGTCTAGTTTAAGCATTGCTCCCAAGTTTTCTTCTGGCTATTTATTGAGATTTTTCCTGAAATTGGAAATGCTCAGAAACATATATATTTTTCAAATCTATTGGCTTTCTTTACAAGACTCCAACGCAATTCTTAAATGCTTTTGCTAACTAAAATTCTGAGCAGGACTCTGTCTCTCTCTGCTCTCTGTTTCTGTCTCTCTGCATCTGTCTGTCTGTCTATCTATCTATCTTTTTATCTGTCCATCTAACTATCTACCTGTCTGTCCATGTCTCTCTCCCCCTTTCTCTCTCTCCTCTCCCACTTCTCACTCCTCCTCATCATCACCATCCTTCTTTTCCTCCTTCTCCTTCCCTTCTTCTTTCTACTAGTGTTTCACGGGCCCTGTTTTAGTATAAATGCAAATGCAGGCTGTGATCCATCATGTTTTATTTAGCAGAGTTACTGAAAGAAGGGAAAGGGAAATTGTTGTGAATTAAATGTCCCTGTCTCTTTGGGCACTGAAATAGAAATTCTGATTGATTGTCAAGATGGCTGAAAATGGGAGTATTAAAGCAAGACATTAATTTTGTTTTGTTTCAGTTGTCCAGAGATTTGCAAGTGGAGGAGTAAATTTTATTCTAGAAATATTAAATGAAGCTTTCTAACTTGCCAGAACAAGCCAATTTTCTTACTTCTCAATAAGCATTAAGTCCCAAATATTAAGGACTTTCATTATTATGATTTTAGGTATTTCAAACAATTAACAATTATGTCTTCAGCATCTGCACTGTGTTTTCTACTACAATACATGTCAGTTTAAAATATGCCACTTAAATAGGGAGAATATTTGTTCCAAGGTAGTGAGGAGCTAGTGAGTCACATTGAATAGAGAGCCAAGCTCAAAAATCAAGAACATCTGGATTTAAATCCCCTCTCTGTATGCATGCATGCATACATACATACATATATATAAGTATATACATACGAGACTCGAGGCTCATATATATATACATATATATATATATATATATATATATATATATATATATTTAGCAGAGTAGTTACCATTCGCCTTTGGTGGAAGAAGTTTGCTTGGAAAAATACCCATAAATTTGTTCTACTTACCTCAATTGATTGCCAAAAGAATCATGTTTTGTGCAATGTGAAAACACCACATTACATGTTTTATTTTGTTATCCTTTAAAAAGAGTTGCCTAAAAGAATAAATTGCCAAATTAGTGGCATATGAGATTCTCCAATTTGGAGGGAGAAATTGCAGTTATTCAAGAGTCTCTATTTAGTATCTTGAACATATAAATCAGCATAGTACAACATCAATATCAAAATCTAGACATTACAGTTTTCAAAGCACTGTTGAAGCCATTACCTTTCTTGAGCCTCAGGACAACCTTCTGAAGTTAACAAATAGCAATGATGGTTAACATTAATATAGTGCTTTCAAGTTTGCCAATCTTTTGCATATATTTGTTCATTTGAGCTCTCCAACTGCCCCTTTGAGGTAATTAGTTAACTGCAAGTAGAAAGAACATTTAGTAGGAGTGTAGGTTTAATGCTGGATCAACCAGAAAAGATTTGAGAAAATAATAATCCAATATCTTCATTGTATAGATCATGAAACTGAGGCTCAGATCCTTACTCAGAGTTACACCAGTAATTGTGACAAAGGATGAATTTGGAGTTCTTTACACTGTACCCTAAATGGTTTGCTTACAGAATCCAGACTAGAACTTCATGGAATCATAGATTTAGAGCCTTTAGGGCTATTGAGTCTAATCTCCTAATTTAAATGTGAAGATACAAAAGGTTAAGTGATACAAAAAGGTTAAATGACTTTCCCAATTATACAACTAGTTTGAGCTAAGATTTTAACACAGACCTTATTAATCCTAAATCAATGTTGTATCCACTATGCAACACTGCCTCTCTGATAATTTGTCATTATTTCAGTTGCATTAAGTTGCTAACTCCTGGTCAATCAGTCACAATCACTTAGCAAGGCACCTGGGTAGGACTTAAACCCAATTCAATTGATCCACGAGTCAGATTTTAAAATGAGATTTCAGAGCCAGTCTTCAAACTATAACCAATTAATTCACTTCTCTATCTCACCAAAATAAAGTGTTTTCTCAAAGAAAATTAGACTTCACTTTATATGATTTTTTTTTGTTTTGATTTCCAAATCTTTACTCACCAGCACAGTTCACATTCTGTTGTTTCTCAGAAGGTATGTTCTAGAATTGCCTGAGATATTTATTGACTTTCTGAATATAGATATAAGTGCAATTACCATTATTTAAATGAATAAGAGCATTTTAAGATCAATTTTTACATAATGAATAAAATATAGATTCTAAATGCTAATATTAGGTTACCACAATGACTAGATTCTCTATGATTTGGAAAATAGAGCTCCTAAGTACTCACAGTGAATTAAATATTCCAGGGCAACCAAAGGCAACCCTGAATTCTACTACTGACAGTAAACACTAACTAAGCCCAATTTATCTTTGCCTATTTGCTTCTAAGTAGTAAGTAAAAAGAATTTTCTAAAGCCAGTGAGGCAGAAATACATTGTATAATTCCATCAGGTTCATCATAGTACTAACAAATAATAAATGTTTATTGTGTGGCTGACAGCCACACCCTGTTAAACTATTTTGGTAGATGGTCTAACTTGGTTGAGATTAACTGACAAAGCCTCATATCTGTCTGTGAGTTAGGGGAGAATCTACCCCAAATATGTGAGGATTTCCCTTGGCAAAATGGGCAGATGAGAGCAATTTGTTCCAATAAGCCCTATGGAATGTTTACATCTTTGTCAGATTGAAGAAGCCAAAGTCATCTGGCCATTGCCAGTCATTCTGACTTTTGTCTTGCCACTGGATTTCAATGATCCAAGCAAGAGATAATGAGGCTGACAACTTTGTGCAACTCCGCCTAACTCAAATCAAATTCACAAGCAAGTCCTAACATCACTGATGATATCTTTGGTCCTCTTCAAAAAAGGACACAAACACAGTATAAACAATTAGCATCTTTCTTATGAACTGATTCCCAGATCTAATAAATGTCAGCCAATAGTCAATTACAAAGGGGAATGAGGAAGACAAGATGCATGGGTCAAATAAAATCTATTTCCACAATTTAAAAAAAATCACTAAAAATATACACCCTTTTAATGGTGAATTAATTGAATGTGTTTCTATGTCAAGGATAGTTTTCTACCTATTTTCTAAAACTTCCCTACTGGTTTTCAGTTGGAGTACAACTTATTATTGTTCCAAAAAGCATTAAAGGTGTTATAAAATATTTACTTCTAACAATAATTGCTAGCATTTATATAGTATCTAGTGCCCCTATGCCCAGTACTTTACAAATATTATTTCATTTGGTCTTCACAACAACCCTAGGAGGCACATTCTATGATTATCTTTATTTAACACCTTAGGAAACTGAGGCAAAATGAGGTTAAATAATTTGCTCAAAGTCATACAGCTAGTAAATGTCTGAGGCCAATTTGCACTCAGGGCTTTTTGATTCCACCCCTAGCACTCCAACCACTGAACCACCTAAAATCTTTGTTCATCAAATGGAAGTGACCTTAATTGCAATAACACTTTTTACTGGCTGGAATTTTAAAACAGATCAGCAGATGGAGTTTTGAAAAATTATAATTGTGTCTTATCAATGTTTTCTAGAATTATGTTTGCTGAAGGGTATTTTCCCCTGATGATTTTATTCAGAGAGTTCGATGAGGAAGCTCCCTCTGCAAAATTAATGTGACAAATGTTCTGTAACTTATAATCTTAGGGAATTTCCTCGATCCTGAAAGGTTAACCCAATTGCCCAACATCACATGACCACTTTTAGTATCCTGACTTGAACCTATAGTTTTTTAACTCTAAGGAGTACTCTCCATCCACTAATCCAGAAATTCTTAGTACACATGGATCTCATTAACAATCTAGTGAAAACTACTGATTCCTTCTCAGAATAATATTTTTAAGTGCACAAAATAAAAGATACATAATTTCAAACCCACTGAATTTCAAATAATTGAAACACTGTGTATACATATATATGTGTGTGTGTATGTGTATATATATATATGTATACAAACACACACACATATATGTTTTAAAACAACTAGCATGTGTATCTCTGATTAAGAATCTCTTTACCAACTTAGTAAAGATGCATAGAAAAATGCATGAAAAATTCAATTGGTATTTTCTAGGAAAATACAAATGATTTCCACTAAAACTGTCACATTACCATTAACATATTCAAGGCATGTACCAAAGTATAATGTTTGGGCTAGCTCCCTGGAACATCTCAGGATCAGTCAGAGTCAGGATCATTCAAAGTTCTTGGTCTTTAGAGGGAGACGCGAAGGAAGCAGGCAAGCTGCCATGCGGCTTGCCAAAGATGTATCCTGGATTCTGGAGTCCGAAGTCTCCAACCTCTTTCCTCCTCACAGCCAAGTGACTCTGATTTCTCTCCCCCAGCCCTCCAATTCTTGCCTACAATTACCTCACCACCAAACATTCAGCAAGCACTAATGGTGAGGAGAGCCATCACATTACCATCTCATCTAAATATATGTATATAGAGCCATTATTTCACATTGAATAGGTAATTTGCCTTAAGTGCTCTGTTGTTTGATTCAAGCACACCTTTTCAGAGTTTCAACCCTCTACACCAAAAGCCATGCCAATTATATTTTTGAGTTATTTTAGTCATGTCCAACTCCTTATGACTTCATTTGGATTTTCTCAGCAGACTCTAGAGTAGTTTGCCAGTTCCTTCCCCAGTTCATTTTGCAAATGATAAAATTGAAGCAAATAGGGTTAAATAATTTGTCCAGGCTCGCTGAAACCAGATTTAAAATCAGAAAGAGGAATCTTCCTGACCCTAGGTCCTGCACTATATCCACTGTATCATCTAGCTACCCTATAAGAATTATAACATATGGAGTTATTCAACTGTTAGCTGCTTTCTGTGAGTAAGTTGAATAAGTGAGTGAGTTAAGAATGAAAGACAATGAAATCAATTAGAATGGGAAGAGGAGATTGTTACAATGTTCTTTGTGACTTTTCCAAATTTTTTGAGTCGATCTGTTTTATCCATTAGTATATTTATGAATTACCCATATTTATGCTAAAATGACTTCTTCCAGGCATCTAATAGGATTGCTGTTTTCTTATAAATAATTGCTTTATTTTGTGAATTTCCTGGCATAGAACATGAAATTGTAAATGACACAACTTGTTAGAGTGGTCACAGATTCAAAATATTGGAAATCCAATATGAAATTTTAGAGGGTTATATTTGGAGTTAGGAAAATGAGCTCAAATCCTGCCTCAGACACTAGTTGTATGACCCTAAGCAAGTAGCTTAATCTCTTTCAGCTTTAGTTTTCCCGTCTACAAAATGAAGAAAATAAAAGCATCTGTTTTACAAGATTGTATGAGGATCAAGAGATCCTCATACATGTATAAAGGGTAAATTTTTAAATTTGTAAATCTGTAAATTTTTAAATGCTGTATAAATGCTAAATATTAATATTTCATTTCTCATCAGGTGGTTTCCACTCCATCATCATCATACTCCTTCTGCCCACCACCAAGCCTCTTTTCTCCCAATAATTTCATCACCAGAAAACTGATCATCATGGAGATTGCTTCAGTTTGGGTACTCACATCTCATCTGTGCTTCAGTTGCCTCTACTTCTCCAAACTTCTCTCCAAGAATCCCTTTATAAAGACCTCAGAACTAGAGTTAACGTTATTTCCTACCAACTGCTACTCATATTACCACACTATCATCATGATGTCCCTGCATGCCTGGAGTTCCCCCATCCCTTTAACTTTTTATATTGTCTTCTCACTTAGATTATAACTTAAGGTCAAAGACTGTCCTTTTGCTTATATGCATATCTCCCAAATTTAAAATAGTGCAAACAGTGCAATAATAGATAACAAGTGCTTAATAAAAGCTTATAATCTTAATTGCCTATCTATTCAAGGATAGAGAAGAGTAAAGAGAAAGGGAGAAAGTTTGTTTCTTTTCAAATATCACATAATTAAGACATTTGGCTAATTCTCAGTGCTCAGCTAGTTCAAATTAAATTAATGGGATTTGATCACTTGTATGGATCTCTGCAACAGAAAAAAATACTTAGTGTATTTCTAGTCCTACTCTAAAACCAATACACCAAGAGAAGCAGCATGGAATAGTGGATGAGACCCTAAGCTTAGAGTCAAGAATACATATTAAAATCCAGCTTCAGATGCTTGCTCGCCATTTGACCCTGAACAAATCTTCCAAGACTCATTTTCCTCGTGTATAAAATGATGTGTTAGATCAGTTCTAAACCTATGATGCTATGAAAACCTGTTCTTCCCCAAATACTGATCAATCTAGATCCAGGAGTGTGCTGGGGTCAGTTCACACAGGTTTACAAGAGCCAATTCTTAAATTATCAACATGGATATTAAATGCACTTAGGAAAGTAGAAAATGTTACAAATCAGGTCATGATTTATTGTCTAGACTCAAGAAACTGATGGAGAAAATGTTAATAATGCAGATTAAACTTTTAAGTCATTTTCAATTCAAATAAATAAACATTTATTAAGTACCTACTATGTGCCAGGCATTATGAAATACTGGGGAAATAACTGAGAAAAAGAAAGTCAAGAAACTTAGGACCTAATAAGGAAAGTAACTGTAGCCGACTCTTTGTAACCCCATTTGGGGTTTTTTTTGGCAAATCTACAGGAGTGATTTGTCATTTCCTTTTCCAACTCATTTTACAGATGAGGAAACGGAGGTAAACAGGGTTAAGAAACTTGCCCAGGATCACATAGCATTCTATCCTTCCCTTCCAGCCTTCTATCCACTGCGACACCTAATGGGGAAGTACACAAAAAGAAACTGAAAGAAAGGTTGCGAGGCGCAAGAGGTGGGGGGGCAATACCTGGCAGGCTTGTTCCATGGAGTTCAAAGCAAGGAGAGCTACAGATAAAAAGTAGAAAGTGATATGGAAAATCCAGGCCCTGTCTTCTTTGAAGGAAACATTTAGGAGTTTTATAATCCATTCTTCAACATTCAACATCTTGGGATGTAGGGAGTATCTAATATCAAATTAAACAGCAGGATGATGAGATTTCGAGTGATCAACTTATTTCAAGAGGGGCATTTTGTTCCTGGGAGTTCAAATAAAACAAAGCTGTTCATGGAAAGTAGAGAATATTTGTGTCTAATGGAAGGGAGAGGAGTGTGAAGAAAAATATTATTATGTATTTAACATTATTATATATTTAAAAGGAATAACAAGTTGTACATAATAGAGTTGTAATTTCATGTGCAATCATCTTTTTAAAATTGCACTGTTATAGAAATGTTTGTTTTATTCCATAAATTAAAAATTACATTAAATTTTAAAAAAAGAACAGAGAGCATTGCATGCATTGTGGGGGAGGGGAAGGAGCATTTACCAGACATAGCCTAATCTGCGCTCTCCCTTCGACAACCTTCCCTTCCTTAACCCTAATCTTGAAGTAAACTCAAAGCTGAATGAGTTATAAAGGCTATGGCAGCAAAATATCCTTTATCCAACCTATTCTTGATGTTCAGGCAATCAGCTCTGTTAGAGCTATAACTGAAACAGAATCAATAGGATTTTGAACCAAAGAACTGACATGGAGGGCTTTCACACCTTCTCCCCACAATAACTCACCTCACTACTATCTAGAGGTCTGAACACAATTGATTATGACATTCTCTGGGGGATTTGCTGCCTACTACCAGTGTACTGCCGTCACAATAGGATTTTCCTCTTTGACAATGACTTCCCCCTCTATCCCACCCAATGCCACTGGACAAAGACAAAGCCCTTAATTCCAACTGGCACATTTCCAGCAAGTTACCCGGTTCTACTGTCAGTCCATCCACTGGATCAGTGCACTGCCTGCAGCAGTAGTTATGTTTGTAGTATTTAATGATCTATTCAACTCACTTTCACCTCTGTTGCTACTGGAAGACCAGGACAATTCAGGTAGAGCAAACTAGGGCTCTATTCTTCCCACATACACTATCAATAAAATTGTCAGCCAACTGAGAACCAAGTGGATAGAATTCTTTAGGTGGTAGAGACAATGTGAGCATGGGCTAATTTTCAGATCTCTATCCAAGCTTTTGGGGTTAGTGACTCAGGACACAGACCTCTTCTTAACCAGAACATTGTAGACCTGTACACAGGGAAACAAGTGTTTTTTATTGCTGTGGTTGTTTTGGATTTTGGGGGGTTTATTTTGAATTTTAAGGGAAGTAGGGCTGTATTATATATAGTGCTCCATGATTGTTTTACTTAACTCTATTTGGGATGGGATTTTTCTGGGGGGTGGGGAGGATGTCCTTTGGAAACCTGTCATTTAACTGTATTGAGCAGGTCACATCCTCACATTCATGTAAGATTCCAAAAACCCTTATTGATATTCTGAAGATGGAAAGGAGGTTTTGACAGTAGAAATATTCCTTCAGAATAAAAGCTAAAACCCAAACAGGCCAAAAAAAAAAAAAAAAAAAAAAAAAAAAAACCTGGGAGAAAAAAGCAGATAGCAAACAATAGCCAATAAAAGACTTTTTGGATAAAGAATGCCATCTGGTGGAATAGAAGCAAATTTACTCCTCTGACCTGAAATGAAAAAGAGACAGACCTAGTGAGATGCCAGATCAATCATACTACTGACCTTACCACTTTAAAAGCTAAATACAAAGCTGAAGGATAAATGTTAGCATGTTAATAGACTGAGCCTTGACAATATTAAAGCTTTGTCTAATTCGATCATTTCACACCAGAAATTTGAAACTGTCATTAGCAATGCCAGTTTCCCCTAGGGTCTAAGAGACTAATGCTATTTATAATACATAAGTTGACTATATTTCATGTGGTCAAAGGAAATGAGACAATCTCTTGTGACCAAATAGAGAAAACCTTGGAATACATTGCATTGACCTTGATTTAGCTTTCATAAGTCTTGTTACAAGTCTTTCACATTATTCACTCAAAAAAACCTACTATCTGAAAGAGATAACTAGATATGATATCATTGGAAGTAAAAAATTTACTCCAACTGTTTTCAATTTACTGGTAGGATAAGAACTTATTCATATCCAGTAGATACCTAATCATTTATTCAAATACTTTAGGAAGGAGAAAATATTTGGTAATTTAATTTACCCTCTTCCCTCTGATATAACTAAAAGAATATTGACATGCATGAAGACTGTCTAACTAAGAGATATAGCTAGATAGATGTGTAGATGTTGGTATATGTACAGGTATAGTTACAGACAGAAGTTATAGGAACAGCACACCCTTATATATTTCTGTTATGTAATTTGCTGAATTCTGCTTAATAATAGCTTTAATGACACTCAGACATAGCAAAAAGGACAGGTAAACTGACCTGAGTGTATGTGACTTTCTTTACTAAGGTAGTTATAAATGTAAGTAAATATAGAGATAGAAATAGAAAGATAAAGATATAACTAGAGATAGTAAGACACAGGTTTAGATATAGCTATTAATATAAGTATGGCTAAAAATAGAAATATATGGATAGAGGCTGAAGGAGAGACAAGGAGAGAGGGAGCTATATATAAATAAATAGATTGATTGATTCATAGGGCTTCTTTTGACCACTGTGCTTCTTGATTTGCTTAGCTAATTTGAAAAAAGATTACCAATAATAGCTAATAGCTAGTATTTTTATAGCTTTACATGTGCTATTATCTCATTTAACCCTTACAACACAACAGCCTTGGAAAGCAGGTACTTATATTATCCCCATTTTAGATTTGATAGAATTAAAGTGAAGAATTGAAAAGACAAGTGACTTGCCCAGAGTCACACAGTCCAAGATGGCTAGGGCCAGGTCCAAGTCCAATTATTACATATCTTCCATATAAATACTAGAATATAGAGTTCATGTTGAAATTATTATTATTTTTATTATTATTTGCTGAGGCAATTGAGGTTAAATGACTTGCCCAGGATCACACAGTAGGAAGCGTTAAGTGTTTGAATCCAGATTTGAAGTCAGCCTGACTTCAGGGCTGATGTTCTATCCACTATGCCACCTAGCTATCTCTCGGATTTTGTCTTAACTTTCACTTGATCCTAATAATAACCCTATGCAGTAAATGCTCTTATTATTCCAGTATTATAGATAAGGGAACTAGTGACTTGCTCATGGACACAAAGCTATTTTTGTCTCTAAGGCAGCATTTGAACACAGATGTTTCCAGTCTTCTAAATCTTTAATCAATGTTGCCTTCAAATATATGCCAAAATATCTATTCAAAAAAGTGACTTCAACTTTGCATTCTGGAGCTTTTGTACTTCCATGTTATCTGCTCTTAAAATGTCTTTTTTTTCTCTGCCAAAGAAAAGAAAAAGGAAATGTTGGCTTCCCTAAAATTCTCCTTAATCACATTTTCTACCTCTAGGGCCTGCCTGAATTTTGCTTTCATTTACAGATTTCTAATTCTTGTATAATTTAAAATCAGCACAGCCTTATATATTTCTGTCATGTAAGTTGCTGAATTCTGCTATTATTAAAGTCACAGTTTTAATGACACTTAGACATAGCAAAAAGGACAGGTAAACTGACCTAAGAGTGTGGGACTTTCTTTACTAAGCTAATTGTAAATGTAAACAAATTGGACAAAATGAGCTCCAATGACCTTCTCAAATGCAACATGAAAGCTAATAACGTTGTGTGCAATATTTTACATTCACACACAGTGCAATTACCCGGAGGGAAAAAATCCTACAATTCTACTTCATACATAGAGCATGTTATATCTTGCTTTTGACAAGGAAATATGAGTGTCCTCTTTTTAGTGCCCTACAGGGCTTGTAGTTGCACTTCTCAGGCATTAACTGGACCATTTGCTCTATTTTAAAACCTTCATCTTTACCCTCATTTCAACACATTCATCTGTTTTCTAATATAATTCCTATTTGGTCCCATGATCACAACACATAAGATGGGTATTTCTTTTCAAACTTCCACACTTGTCTCCCTGTCATCATTGCATATATATATATATATATATATGTAATTGCCTTTCTTATGTATACTGAGTCTGTAGAAGTTTTAGTCTAAGACTAAGACTCTTAGTCTTCTAACTTATATGCTTATGTAATCTTTCTTATCAACCTTTCTGTTGATGATTTAGTCTCTTTTCCCAAAGTCAGAAAATCCTAAACTCCTACTTTTCCTAATATGCAGTTTTCCCCTCCCAAAATCATCCTTACCAATTGAATATAGTTGTTTTGTGAAATGTATATGTCAATAAACATAGATATAAATATACTGTTATGTGCATATTTGAAATGTTTATGCAGAAACACACATGTGTGTATATATATATATATATATATATATATTTCTGTGTGTGTGTGTGTGTGTGTGTGTGTGTGTATTCACACAGATGCACTACCAGCCCATTATCATCCCTCCTTGTTCACCACTAGCAATCTCAAAGATCAAGAAAATGAAAAGTAGTTCCCCCTCACCAAAAAGTTGAGTGCATTGGACCTGAGTTCAGATTACACCTCTGCTAATTACAATGTGACTTGGAACAAGTTATTCACAGTTTGCGTTCCTTCATTATTCTGTAATGTTTGGACTAGCTTTCTGGAACTCCTTCAGTTGAGGGTTGGTCTCAGCAGGATAGACACCATGAGAATGGTCAAGAATAGAGTCTAGATTCTTTATTTTGGTCCAGTCTTGATCTTAATGCAGAGGCAGGAGAGCCACCATGAGCCTGGTCAAAGATAGAATGTCTATCTTTCAGTCCTTCTTAGCCCTTATATACCTTATTGTAATTACATCATTACAGTATACTGATTATGTGTGAACTTAGGGAACCATTATATCACCATACTAAGTACTAAATATATATGTGAACTAGAGAATCATTATGTCATCAGTTCCACTGAGTTAACACCTTGTTTCAAGTATATTTCTCCAGAGTTCCAGTTCTCTACAATTTTCTTGTTCATAAGATGAATGGATTGACCAACTGGCCTTTATGGTTTCTTCCAGCTCTTGCTAAACAATCCCATGATCTTGCAAACTCATTTTCTTTCTACCCCATTCTATCCAATTCCATTTCTCATTTCTCATTTCATTTCTCTCCTTATCTTATTCATTAAGTATTTATCTTTAGAGTTTCTTGCATAAAAATCGATAAGAAATGACTAATATATGCACAGGACTTAGCAAAAAAATGTCACCTTTAAAGACAGAAGAAAGTTAAGCTCAATCTAAAATGATGGGCTTGGACTAGAAATTGTCTGTTTTGGCGCTAACATTTTCTGTTGAGGTAGAGCTTTTTGACCATTCAGGCAATGAATGGAAATTCAGGAAATGAATTCCAAAGAGATCCTTTATCACCAGAGACATAAAAAGGAGAGAATAGGTCATGATATATCCTGAATGGTTTATAATCATCTGGAACTGGCCCTGATGATCTCTTGTGCCTCCTTTTAGTTCTTGGGTTCAAGTGTACCATTATTCACATCCCCTTACCTCTCCTCTGCCATTTTCTGAGACTTCTGACTCTTAGGTCTTTGGTCCACCAATATAAACCATTTATTGTGGAAGATTTGTCTACCATAAAAACTTTAAAGGAGTATATTCAGGAATTCAGTCCACTGAATCTGAACAAGTCCTTTCTTCACAGCCCCTCTTGGTGGGTATATCATAGACAACAGCAACCTATGAAAATTCAGGAAGACAGAAAATGTAATTTCCCCAAATACCATTCTGAAAGAAAGGAAAATCAGCAGAAAATGTAGATATTGATATGTATATGATGATACACACACACACACACACACACGCACACACGTGTGCGCACGCGTATTCAAGGAATGTTCCCTATCCATTGCTATTCGGAAGTACTCATAAATCCACAAGCTTCACTTGTCCATAAACTTCTTATCCCTCTTCTTTATCTGTCCTCTCATATGATCGCTCAAAAAAATGTAAAACTGTACAGTCTAACTATGTCCATTGACTTCCTGGCAGTTTTCCCTTGCTTGGGGTTTTGTTTTTAGCAGTCTCACAGAAGGAATAGTTCAATCAACAGGCCTTGACACAAATATTTTTGATAGCTATAGGCATGGTTGAAACCTCTTGCAATAGCCTCTATTCTGCACAATTTACCATCTAATCTTTGTTCTTCTCCAAAGTATTTCATCCTTTCCATTATGCTGACTATTAGAGAATAGCTACCAACTACATATATAACAAGATCAATTTTTTAAAAATCTTTTCTCCTAACCTGACCTACATGAAAGTAGATGAAGGATTTTTGATATAGAATTGGGACAACACAGAACTGTGTTTCCCATCAGAAGATAATAATATATTTATGACATACTTTTAAATATAGTCTGAATTATTGTTAAGATTTTCTCCGTTGCTTTCTTGAATCTTAATTATAGATACACACACACACACACACACACACACACACATAGAATAAATCAAGCCCTTGTTTGTAATGTTTGCAGCTTTCTAAATTATAAATGAAAATTTAACAATCAACTCAGGAACCTTCAAGTTGGCTTCAGCATATACCTAACAAGGACCTAATTGGCACATTGAGGGTTTGAAATGGTAAATTTGTCAAATGCAATAGATAATTAGCATACACTGGTTGGATGAGAACAGCATTCTTACAAAAAAAGTCTGATCCTGTTGAGATGAAATGTACCTGAACAAGTGTTATCTGAGATAAAGGGGGAAAATGAAGAAGAAAAAATAAACAAATAACTGCCTTCCATATTACCATATGGGATTTTTTATACCCCAACAGTTGGTATATATGGTAATTGTCAACTATCAAACTTAGGGATGGGGAAAAAAGGCTTTAAAAATGAAGTATTATATGGTCTTGAGTAGAGGAAAGGCTAATATGAATGAATGAATGATTAAATCTGTAGTCAAGAAGATCTGAGTTTATATAGTGACTCAAACCCTTACTACTCATTTAACTTCTTTCTTACTCCGTTTCCTCATTTGTAAAATAGAGATAATAATAGCATCTATCTCCCAGGGCTATTGTAACTATCAAATAAGATAATATTTTCAAAGTGCGTTGCAAAATTTAAAGAACTTTACAAAGTTACATAAATAGTAACTATAATTATCATTATTGTCACTAAGTAGATATAGAATATGTAAGCAGTGATGGATAATAGAAAAATAAGATAGTCCCTGCTCTCAAGGAGCTCATGCTCTAATTAAAGGAGATATCAAAAAGAGAAAGTTCAGCAAGAAGTTAAATGGAAAGACCCCCAAATCCTAAGGGCACAATCATGAAATGATTAGGTTTTTAGTTTATATAAGTAGTTAAGCTGACAATGCCAAAAGGAGACTACAGGGCATAAATACAGAGTAGATATTAAGTCCTAGAAGATTGTAGGATATAGGGTCAATAAATAAAAGCCTGTATTTTATCATCACACTGAACTCCTTAAGAATAGGGACATTTTATTGTTTACTATTGTTGCTGCTATTGTTATTTTGCTGTTTTCTATATCCCCAGTGTTTAGGATACTACCTAGCACAAAGTGAATGCCTGAAAAACAAAACAAAACAAAACAAACAAAAAAAAAAACAATGCATGCTGACTTGATCTGGCTTGATTTCAAGAAGACTGGAATATTTAACTTAATCTCATCTACTCTCTCTGAATGGTCAAATAGCCAAGGGCAAAGGGAAGAAGCAAGGAAGAAAGCTATCCTGTGGTGATGGTAGCATTTTTTGCCACTAGGATACGTTCTAGGATATCCTGGTAAGGATAAAGGCAAGGGGGTGAACATCTTGCAAGTCATAGCAGTTGGTGTCTTTGACACATATATCTTAATGAGGACTAATAGAGTTAAAATTGGTTGGAAACCAATGCTGAAGCACTCTCTACAGTAAGCTACACACCAACTAATGAATAAAAGTTGCGCCAAAATTTACATTATAAATAGATTACTCTTTCTCTCTGAAAAGAGTATTGGGAGGACTAGCAGTGGAAGGTGGACCATTGATTACAAGAAAGCTGATAACATTAATAAGTTGTCAAGATATTAGGAGAACCTGTTTTCCAGAGAACAAGCTATGCCCTAAGCTTGACATAATAGCAATCATTTGTGTTTACCATATAGATAAACATTGTTGCAACTAAATCATAGAACTGAGTCCCTGAGCTTGGGAAAATCCCAACAGACCCAAACATAAAGCCCTACTTTGAAGGAATTTTTTGTCAGTAGCAATCTTACCTCATTGTCACTGTTGTGCCTCAATTTGTCTAACCAAAAATATATAAATTAAGGTTTGGCCACATTAGGGTGAGTCTTACCACTAGAGTCAGGGCTCTATTACACATTTCTAATTTCCCTTCTTGCTTGCAAGTCATTTCCCTCACTTTGAAATTAAACTTCTGTTTTATTCTTGACTCTCCTGCTCTGTTTGTTTCCAATTATTCATACATTAGCAGATGACATTAATTGATGTTAGGAGTGGGATTGGACCTGGAACTAGGCCATTAAGACTCTCTGGTATCAGCAGGAATGGAACAAGCACCAGCAGAGATGAAAATCTGCCACATTCCCCTTGTCTGCTTTTCCTGCCTTGATCAAGATCACCATTCTATGTGAGGAAAACTTTACAACCCTCTGGTGACTTAATTCATCTCAGATCACTCTGGTAAGGATATCCTTTCTTAAATCACATGTTTCTGTTAATTGGTCCCTCTGTGTGCCTTTGTGTTTTTAAACCACACACCTTTGTAAAATTGCAACTGTGTGTCTCTATTGTTTCTTAACTGCACACCTTTGTAATAGTGTGCCTCTATTAAAAACTGGTAAAGTTAGGATTTTAATTGTGCATTTTATTAAATCTGTGTCTGTTTCTATCTTATCTTTTTATCTGTATTTGTGTCTTTGTAAAGTGTAAAATATCTATGTCATGTTTGATTTAAAATACAGCCAGCCACAAACTTCTAACAACTGTGGTCAAAGAGTTTATTTAGAACACTGGGAAAGATTGATGAATCTTCATAATTGAAGTACTTATCCCAGTAAGCAGAACTAACTTCCACTTTAGGCTTTCTGTGAGAGATTAGAATATTAGTAAAACAAAACAAAACAAAACAAACAAACAAACAAAACCTTCTGCGAGACCCTTTTTTCATGTCATTTCAACATTAGTCAAGGTAAAGTTAGGATTACAGAAATAAAGTCATATAATCAAAATTGTAGAACTGCTAAAAAATTCTTAGCAAATTTTGGAAGTTAGAAGATTAATCATTTTAAGATTGCAGGGGATTAAAAAAAAAAAGATTGTAGGGGAGAACTCCTGAAACCTTGGGGTAATTCCAGGAACTCACTCCCTTTGGAAATAATTTAGTAAGTTTTGGAGAACCACTCTAGAGAATTTGTATTAAGAGAAAATAAGGATTAAATTTTATTAAAGTTAAAAATAGATGGCAAGATTAATAGCCTCATTGTCCTAGAACAATGAAGGAAGGCAGCTAGTTTGGAAGTAATCCTGTAGTGAAGAAAGAAATAAAAATAGGTAGCTTGTACTTTGTAGCAACTTCTTGTTTACATAGCTTGCTTAAATATATTTATGACTCCCCCAGATCAGAGGCCCTTTCCCTCTTATTCTGTTAACCCCTCTCAAATCAGATCAGATTCCCAAATTTTCATTTATTATTGTGCAATAATATTTCATTATAGTCATATGGTGGGTGGTTGTTGTCTTTCATTTTTGAAGAGGACCAAAATGGCATTAGCATGTTACAGTCAAGTTACAGTGTGTCCAATTGTGGCTGATTAGATCAGCTCGGAATGCTCTGCAACAGGTTGGACACAAATAGTCTGTATGAACATTTGGGGTAGTTTCTCTAATTTTGTGTATCCTGTGTTTCCTTTGGGCTAATTCAATTCTCTGCTCATAGAGCATAGCACCTTCTCAGATGAGAGCATGCCATGCTGGACAGTCCTGTGCCAGTATTTCCCATGTCATACAATTGATTCTAAAAATCTTGAGAGACCCTGAGAGTGTCCTCATGGTATAATTTGCTCAGTCATAATCCATAAGCACAATCTTAGTTTCCGGTTCTCTCTCCGTGCTAATTTTGTTAGCTTTGAACATCAACTTGCCCTTTTCCTTACTATTCAGTATTAGCCATTCAAAGCTGAGTAAACAATCCAGAACAAAACAAAATAAAAACTTATAGTTGCTAGTTTAGTGGTGTGGGGGAACTCCCACTATAAGAATTCTTTTAAGAGGGAGCACATTAAAAATAGTCAATAGTAGGTAAGATACAATTTATCTCACAAAACTTCTCTAAATCCAAAACAGCAGTCTCTCATGGTGCCACACCCTCATTTTTCATTAATGACTATTGACTTGCTGCTTAAATTTCTCCTAGAACCTCACAAGTTCTTAGGTGGTAAAAGCCTTCTTCTACCCTCTGATTCTTGACACTACCTGGATGCCTTACTCTCTATCTTCACTTAACATGAACTTTCATTTGGAGTCAAAGATTGTGCTTCCTACATATTGATACTAGTGTGCTGGCTATAGTCCCCTATTTCTGCTGTATTGGTATTCCAAAGGGGCCAGATAAGCATGCCCAACAATAAAAAAATGTTCTTTAAGGGGAAAAAACCTCCAGGACCCAACATACAGGAAATAAACATGACTATCAGTCTTACCAAAATCAAGTCTATTATACTATAGTAATTGGTGGAGCAAGCTATCAAATATAAAGAAACTATAGTATAGCAAAGGTACAAACCCACAAAGCAAAAGGAAAGTATTTCAAGCAATGTATTTGAAGCAAATTTTTGTTAGATGTTGTTTCCATTGGATGCAATTAATTTCCATTTTCCTTATACTAAAGATAGAATTTTCTAAAACCACTAGCAAAAGCCAGAAGATATTAGTTTTCAATACATTTTCTTCTCCTAGCCAAGCTCCTTAAGTACCCTTGAGCTAATTCTAGAATCCCTACTTTATCCTTTTGAGGTTCCCTTTATATATTTGACAGCTGGATGCTGTGAAAAGATGAAATTAGCAGTGCCTACGATTTCTTCTACATTGATTTCTATTGTATTGATTCTACAATGTAACTGACTTTAAGATGTATTAATGTTATGATTGGGTTTATAGCCACCTGGTTTGACTTAAATTCAGAAATACAGCTGGACCTGCATCCATCTAGTTTAATTTGAACTCAGGAATCCAACTGAAGTAGCTTAAAGTTAATTTAGTTTAAATGAAAGATGGTGATCTTTCATGCTAGTATCCCTGAGGATACTTCATAGATTTCCATTTGTTTAGTCCCACAAAATTACCATGCCCAAAAGATATGTAGTCTGTCCTTTCCTTTTTTGTGTGTGGTTAGAGGTTTTAAATCTCTCCCAAGGAAAGTCAGTTAATTGTAATCCCTTAAATAACTAACAATCTTTATTGTTAGAGAAGTGTGTGATTTGCTCTATCTGAATGGTAGACCACCTTTCTCAGTATAACCAATCATAATGTTCTTGCCTTACAATCCTACAGTCTATCACCTTTTTCTTCATATCTATCAAGATCCCTTCTTGTGCTATATTATTAAAGAGGATCTCCTTTTTCTTTGGGGGGTTACTGGCTTTGTTGAGGTTTTCAGAGTGATCCACTTCATTGACAATGCATCACTGTAAATAAACCAATCTAGCTCAGAATCTGTACCTCAGTCTACCTTTATCACCACAATACCCAGGTTCCATATTCCATCTATCACCTAAGGCTCTCTTTCTTCTGTATCACTCTTCCCCTATTTCAGTATCAAAATTATCTGCAAAGTCATTAAAATCTATCACTATCAACTAATCCCAAACATTCTGGGCCAAGCCCAACTCAGGCCAAACTCAGGCAGTCCAATAAGATAGGTTTAGGATTGGAAAGCAATGCAATACTCATAACTTGTAAATTGCAATTTTTAAAATTACTTAGTATAAGATTAAAAATAATATAATTCCTAACTGATAAAGCAAAACAGTATTTCTCTTTGCTTTCACATTCACCATGGCAACAACAATGCTAGGCCAGAAAGACATCCATGAAGGGAAGTACAGATTCTGCTATATCTCTGGAGCAGCAACTCTGTATAGTTTCGACTTTTTCTTACCCTAGTACTTTAAACCCGCCAAGTCCTTAAGACAATTTATTTGACTCCTTGAAGGGAAACCATCCCAGCCTATACAAAATAGTACTTCTACTATATTTCCTTATGGTGAATATAGGGAAGTCTTAGAATCAAAAACACAGTCTCAAGTTTTATTTCTGCCACTTAATTAAGGCAACTCTTTGAGACTACAAATTTCATATAAGTCTATAATTTGCACTGATGGAAGGAATACCTAAAATTGGAATTCCCCCATCTCAAGTTAAAAAAACCCTAAACACAATTTTTTTTATTTCATATAATTTTAAATATCCTTATATGATGGTTGTAAGGAGAGCACCTTGTAAATTTTGCCATAAAAATGTGAGCTTTTGAATGGAAAACTTTCCACATAATAACTATCATTCAACACAACCAAAAATTTTAAAAACTGATTTTGCTTAGGCTATAATAATAATAATAATAGACAACATTTATAGTATGCTTTAAGATTTTCAAAGTACTTTACATAGATTATCTCAGTAGATTCTCCCAACAACCCTGTATAAGATGGATGACTATTTTTATCCACCTTTCGTAGATGAAGAAATTGAGGCTGAAAGAGGTTAAGTTACTTGCCCAGGGTCGCACAACTGGCAGATGTCTGAGGTGGGATTTGAAATCAGATTTTCTTAATTTCAAGTCCTACCTACTATGCAAACCTACCTAGAGTCCAAATGTCACCATGACTATTTCACATACTTTCAGCTTTCTATAAGAACCAAAATTAATGTACATTCTCTTCTTAGGTTGGCTGTTAATACTTCCTAATGTTTTGTCATGCCAAGTTGCTCCCCCTTTCACTCATCTAGTTCTTTTCATTAGATGCAATGTTAACTATGTCATAAAAGAAATAATGAGTCCCATAAGAATTACAGTCAGAAATGAATGTGTTTACAGATTCCAATAAATTATCATAATAATTGCATTTCAAAATATTATGCAAAAAAGAGGAAAAACCCTTTCCCATAATAATGAGAACAAAAACCAAATCAGATAACAAATGCATCATGCTGTTACCTACTAAACTGAAATGAATATATCCAGACCTAAAGATTATTCCAGCATGTGAAATAAACATGGTGATTTCTAACTAATTATGTCATTCATGTATATTGTAGGACTGCTTTATAGTTCCCCTTTGCAGCAGCTCCTGATCTCAAATGCAGATCCAGCAATGGTGTCATTTTTCATCATACCATTTTGGAATGTGTTTAATGCTCTCCAACTTGTACCTGGTAGAGCATTACTTCTTCAACACAAAGAAGTCAGAATGGCTTTCAAACAAAGAAAAAAAAGTAAATAATCAATAAAGTGAAGAGACCATAAAAGCTAATTGTTTAGTGTATCAAGTGACAAGCAGAAATAGCTTCCACATCTCAGTTTCCTCCACCTTTCTAAAAATAAGAATAACAAAAATTACATATTCTTTCTATTTTCCTTTCTCTTTTCAACTCTCCTTTCTTTTTAAAAGTGCTGGATTTGGAATCTGTGGTCCTAAATTCAAATCTCATCTCTATTCTTTACTACTTGTCAGTTTCCCTTAGGCTAAAGGTAAAATCAACCTTTAGTGATAGCCTCTGGAACTTAGTTTCCTCATCTCTACAATGAAGGGATTTAAAAAGAGATTCCACTGTGCCCAAAAAGTTATCAAACTGTGCATACCCTTTGATCCAGCAGTGTTTCTACTGGACTTATACCCCAAAGAGATACTAAAGAAGGGAAATGTGCCAAAATGTTTGTGGCAGCATTGTTTGTAATGGCTAGAAACTGGAAAATGAATGGATGCCCATCAATTGGAGTAAACTGTGATATATGAATGTTATGGAATATTATTGTTCTGTAAGAAATGACCAGCAGGATGAAAACAGAGCATTGGCGACACTTACATGAACTGATGCTGAGTGAAATGAGCAGAACGAGGAGATCATTATATACCTCAATATCGATACTATATGAGGATGTGTTCTGATGGAAGTGGATTTCTTCGACAAAGAGAAGATCTAACTCAGTTTCTATTGATCAAGGATGGACAGAAGCAGCTACACCCAAAGAAAGAACACTAGGAAATGGATGTAAACTGCTTGCATTTTTGTTTTTCCTCCCGGGTTATTTATACCTTCTAAATCCAATTCTCCCTGAGCAACAAGAGAACTGTTCAGTTCTGCAAACATAAATTGTATCTAAGATATACTGTAACCTCTTTAACATGTATAGGACTGCTTGCCATCTGGGGGAGAGGGTGGAGGGAGGGAGGGGGAAAATCGGAACAGAAACGAATGCAAGGAATAATGTAAAAAAATTACCCTGGCATGGGTTCTGGCAATAAAAAATTATTTAAAAAAATAAAAATAAAAAGAGATTCCAGGATTCCCCTTCCACTTCCAAATATATTCTATTATACTATTCTTCCCCTCTTCCTTTTCTGTATCCTTTTCTTCTTTTCACTCACCTTCCTCTTTCTGCCTTTCTTCTTTCCTGTCTCTCTCTGCATATCTGTCTCTCTCTAATCTCTGTCTCTAACCTGACTAGATATTTCTGTTTCTCTGTTTCTCTTTGTCTAACTCTGTGTATTTGTATGTCTTTCCTTTTCTTTTTTCCCCATTTTTCCTTTCTCCATCATAAACACACACACACACACACACACACACACACACACACACTTTATAGAGATGGAGACAGACTATTGATTGCTTCAAGTGCAACCCTAAATGCTGAAACTGGTCGACTAAATCATTAAGGCAAAAATTTTATGCATCTAAGTTATTAGGAATTCATGGGGTAAAGAGAGAGTGATGTTTAGATTGATTAGATCTCCTTGTTATCCCTATCTTCAGTTCCATTAATAAAGTCTAACTAGTAATTATTTTTTAAACTTGTTTACTTTCAAAAAGCTAGAACCTGGAGAAGCAATAGGGTCAACAGGAAGATTAAGGACAATTTAATGAAGTCAGCAGAGGAATCAGACCAAATTTCAAATAGTGGGTAGGCAATCACTTTGCTGAGAGTTTTCAATGTAGTAAAAGTACAATTTGTAAGTCCAAAACAAGGCTAGAAACAGGGATTCTGATCATATAAATCTAAGAAGTAAATTCAGTATAGACAATGAGGGAAAGCAGTTGGTCTTCATAACACTTCATTTCTGATCTCTGCCCTTTTACACAGGAGGTTCCCTCATGACTGAAATGTACTTCCTCATCTTCTTCACTTCGTAGAATCCCTAATATTAAAAGTTAAATAGTACAGTAGCTACAGAGGAAGACCTGAGTTCAAATCTTCTGTCAAATAATTTTGTACTAAACTAGGTCATGTGTTGTGAAAGAAACCTTCTTTTCTTCTATTAGGCTGTCACATTTCCCTTAGTAACAGCAAACTCCAAGGAATAATTCAAATTCTTATCTTTCAATTTTGGAATATCAAATACTTCTCAAGATAAATAATGAAAGCTTAGAGATTTAATTAATTTCAATAAATTTCACTTCTTCCCTGATTCAGTTTGCTTATCTGTAAAATGAGGCAAGTTAGATTTGATGGCCTCTAATCTTCCTTCTAGCTCTAATATGGTCATATAAACTAGAAAATCTCTAAGGTTCTTTCCAGCTTTAACATTCTGTGAATCTAACATTCTAAGCATGCATTTAATATCGTGTGTGTGTGTGTGTGTGTGTGTGTGCGTGTGTGTCCAATATTATTAGCAATACTAGGGCAAGGAGGAGGGAGATTAATGGAATTTTTTAAAAGTATTTGCCATAGAGACTAAAAATCTAATTGGAAATACAATTTTGCTTGGATCCTGAAAGGTCAGGAATTCTCCCTTTCTACTAACATCAGTTAGTCAATCAACAAGGGCTTATTAGATATTTACTATGTACAAGGCACTTGGAATATAAATACAAGGAAAAAGATGGTCCTTGCTTTCAAGATGTTTACATTTTAATGGGCGAAGACAATACATGAAAAGAAGCTGAAAAGGGCAAGTAAGAGAAAAAAAATTATGAGGGGGATTGTACAAAAAGTCCAGAGTGCAGCCTGGAAAGGAATGAAAAATTGTTCACCAGAATATCTTCTGTAAGTGGAGATTTTGAGAGAAGCCATTCAATCACAGAAAGAAGCTCCAGAAGTTGAGGTACTTCCAGTGTGTAAATTCCAGGACTAGAGTGAGATTCTAAGATGAAGTTTCAGAGGCATAGTAGAGAAAGTTTGGCATGCAGCCTGGAGAAGAAGGGGTACAATCAACTTAGCAGCTGTGCATTTGATGATCAGATTCAACTCTGGAAGACTCTGGCCATTAATGAGAAGAATTAGATTCTTTTCCTTTCATTCTTTGGCTCTTTAAAGACCTACCCCACATACCTAGGGAAATTACTTAAATCTTAGATTTGGTTCATAGCAGGTATAAGATAACTGTTTGTTTCTTCCACATAAAAGAAATATTAAATATAAAAGGCTCACAGATTACATATAACCAGGGTGAAGGCATAGATGATATTCTCCTCACTCCCAACAGGAGAGGCTTTAATATTTCCAACACAATCCATAAGCAGAAAGGGAAGAACAAA
Organism: Sarcophilus harrisii; assembly: GCF_902635505.1. NCBI lineage: Eukaryota > Metazoa > Chordata > Mammalia > Dasyuromorphia > Dasyuridae > Sarcophilus > Sarcophilus harrisii. The sequence goes on along the minus strand of NC_045426.1, from coordinate 280,536,549 downwards.
AGCAAGGGTAGATCACTCCCTATTAAATATCTAATAGTCAGAAGCTAAGTCAGATGTCTAAGTCAACGGCTCTTTCTGCTTCATGGTCAATAAGGAGATTGCTTTGTCACCATACAAAATACAGGGATCCTTTACTGTGAGCTAGCATACAGTGGTCAGCTAGTACTCAGGTCAGTAGTAATCGGTACTGTCAGTAGTGATGATCAGGTAGTGGGATAACTCTCAGCTCTATACATGCTTAACATTCAGTGGGATGTTATATTCCACTATTGTAATAATAATAAAAATAATGTGCATAAATTGTCTTTCCCTTTTCTCCTCTTCCAACCCTATAAATTGTATGTTCTTTGAGGATATAGTTTTTTGTTATTGCCTCTCGCATCATAACAAAATAATTCATAAATAAAAAGTACTTAAGAACTTTTTAACTGTGTTAAAAATAAATGATGATGTTAAAGAAGATGATGATGACAATAATGATGATGCTGAGAGCTTACATTTGAATACCCTTTACAATTTTAAAATTACTTGCACAAATATTATCTCAACCACTCTTCAAGTCAGGTAGGGCAAGTATTTTTAATTATCACCATTTTATAAATAAAGGAAATTGAGGGTCAGAAAGATTAAAAAGCAATTTATCATGTTTTACCAAGATGTCTAGTATAACAGGATTTGCCCCAGAGTTATCTCAAATTGAAAAAACCTTATGGAGAATATTAATTTAGGTACAATGAAGGTTTACTAATAGATGCCCAGTCAGTTAAGGATTAGAATTTTTTTCTGCCTTGCGCCAAACCAGATGAAAGTAAGTGAAACTTACTCTCAGAAATTTGAAATGGAGATGACCGCCTTACACTTCAGAAGATGCATAAGTATTCTGTGATTTTTTGATTTTGACTTATTATGTGGAAAGAGCTATTAATTAGTACTAAGCCAAAAGTAGGTATGCCTGTAAAAGGCACAAAAAGACCAATCCCTTTTTCTTGGTAGCAAGTAAGGAAGAATTTTTGTAAACTTCTGGATGGGAAAAGGGGCAGTTCCTTCAACTATCATAATCTCTCTACATAGGACAACATAGAACAGACCAGGCTGCAACTTTATAAGTTTCAAAAGATCAAAAGATATACCATAGATCCAGTGATAAGAGATCCTAGCAAAAACTATCATGGCTACCATAACTGAGCTGAATGAAAGGTTAAAGGATTAGCACAGTTTAGAGAAATAGATTGCATGTCCCAAGATCATAGAGAATCTACTCTGCAACCAAGATACCTTTTCTAGAACCTACACTTAATTTGGTAAAGAGAAATATTAAGCAGTAGTCACTTCAAATTATTCTTTACACTACAAACAAAAAAATGGTAGAGAGTAGAAGGGAGATTATGACAGTTCTAAGGAATATTTTTTTTTACTTCAGTACTTGCTAAATCTTCTCATTAATTATTCTTTTATAAAAGATAATCTTAATTGTTTACTGATTACATCAAGGAAAAATAGCAAGTTAAATGATATGGGAAATAAATAGAACTGGCATATGATATTGGGACAGGAATTACTTGTGATTGACATTAGGGATTGAATGGGACTATATTAGAAGATCCCCATCATCTGTCAAGCATATCCCTAAAACACTGGGGCAAAGATATAGCCAGCTGCTCTCTGGAGATCCAATCTGTTGATACGTGTATTTGATGGGGCCAAGGGAACTGGGATTAGAGGAGTAAATACAGAGTATGGTAACATAGCAATAGCAGGTGTTGTTCTGGAGGTAACAAAAATGTTGTCTTAGTGAAGAATATGAAGAAGAGAGATTAAAAACAAAATGAAATAATTCTCTTCTTATATTAAAACAGGATTGAAAGGGTAATTTCTCATGTAATTTCACACCTGGAAGCTTCCTTAGAAGTCATTTATCCTAATCCCATCACCATGGTATGGTGAAATGAAGGCTAATCTTCAAATCAAGAAACTTACTGACAAGTCTTTTAAATTCTTTGCTTCAGTTTCCACATCCAGAAAAGGGGTTAATAATACTTAAAAGCATGGAATAGTAGACAGGTATCAAATACAGTGCAGCATATAGACTACAAAATTCCTGAGTCTAAAGAACCTGATAAAAATATAATTTTGAAACAACAAATTTAAAAAACAATAAAATATATATAACATTACACTTCAAAACTAAGTTAATATATGGCCTGCAGGGATCCTTAGGTAGGGATTAATATCCCCATTTCTATTTGAGTTGGACATCATTGGTATTTTGATTCAGATAATACCTGCACTCAAATCCCACATTTGATATTTACTGTGTAACTCTGGGTAGGTTACCTAACCTCTATTATTCTCACCTTTTGAACTATAAAATGGGAATATTACCTTTAACATCTACTACAAATGATTTGTGACATCAAATAAGATAATGTATATAAATAAAGTATTTTGTAAACCTTCATGCACAGAACTGTTATTATTATTGATAGACAAGATGATGGGGAGAAAAGCACTTAGCAGTATATATACAAATAAATTTGAGTTAAAGTAAGATTTAAAAAATGGGACTCAAGTAGGTGAATTAATTTGCCTGAAGTTACACAAGTGGTTCATAGCAGTGATAGACATGGAACCAAAGCACCCTGAATTCCAGCCAAATTCTACTACCTAAATTTAAATTTAGAATATGATTATATCCAAAGTTTCTTAGACGATTGAATAAGCAGGGTTAAATGAGGCTGTATGAAATTAATATAATGTTTGAAAAACAAACAACCCAGTAAGGTTGAGAACCAACTAGGGGTTATTTCCTTTGAAAGTTGCTCAGGAAATTGCCTTCATTTTCATAAACGAAACTTCCCCCAAATAGGTCAATTTCCAGATTGCCAATTGTACACACAATTTGTGCAAAATAAATAAATAAAAGGAATGACCAGGGAATTTCACTCTCTGTCTCTTATTTCCCATGATAGAAATTGCATCATTTCAACTTAATTTGTATGTTAACATTTTATATTCAACTCATATCTTATTTCTGGTAATATATTCACTCTGCTTTTTTCCCAGCAAAGTTGAAAGTTAAACTTGCTCATACTATTCCAGGGAAGGCAATTCAGCAAAACTAAATCTTTGAGTTGTCCTAAAATTTTGTATATTTGTTCTATTTCAGATGGGATGAATTTTAAATAGGAGAAATAGTCTGCTTTTTATATGCTCATCCATTCCATAAGTCTATTCTGAGAAATTCCCTCTGTGGGAAAAGATACAAATTATAATTCATTTGCTAAGAATCAGTTTGATATCAGAACCCTGTTAGTTCAAGGTCAACTTGGGGAGTCAATGAAAAACTTGTAAATCAAAGGAGTTTTTTTTTTTTTTTTGCCTTAATACAGCAATGATACATAACAAAAACACAGTTTGCTTTAACTTCTACAGATACAGTATCTCTCATCTTCATATGGAGTCACATCTGCTTTACAGGGCAGGTTATAGTAACTTGCATGGTCTTTAGTCATCCACCAACTTGAACTCCACATGGATGAGACTTTTTATCTCCTTAGGTAACCAGAAAGCTGCATCAAAGGAGACAGGGATCAATCAAGTCCTGCTTTGTTTGTTGCCTGCTAAGAAAAACTAATCTTCTTGCAAGAGGAAGAGAAAGGAATATTATTAAATATTTGTCCATATCAGTGCTGGATTTGAGGAGCTAGGTTTTCTCCCTCTCTGATAAAGGAGTCTCTCATTATTGAGGAGTCTCTGAAACCACATGACCAGTGACCTAGTTTAGTCCTAGAGGGATCTTGGCTTCTAGAGGGGTTAGACTATTTCCTTGCTCTCTTTGTCCAATTACTTTTCACTAAAGTGTCTCAAAATTCTGCTGGAAGGCTGATATTTAAAATCATCAAAACATATTTTGTGATATTGTACAATCCGTATTCACATTTCACCTCAGCTCTTCACTATTCGAACAATTTCTTCTAGATCCATGTTTTCCAGTAAGTGTAGAGTTTGAGAAATTTACCAGGACAATGGAAGAAACTCCCCCTGCTACCAAGGAGCTCAAACCAAAGTGACTCAGAACCTCTAGAACTCTTGAAAGCATAAGGTAGACTTTAAGGCTGGTAATGTTTATTTCTGGAACACTGCTCTATAACTTACAATAGGCAAAGAAACATAAGCCAGAAAAAAATTAGCTAGAGCTCTGAAATAGTCTATGGTTTTCCCATGACAGGTTGGAGAAGGGTAACTCTTCTTCCCTCTCTTCAAAGGAGAGGCTTGGGTTGTTGCTGACAAAATCTGTAGCCAGAAAAAGAAGAGAAGATCAAAGGCCAGTCACTCCATTTAAAAATTCTGATCAGTGATCAATGAAGGCTATTGTTTAGTCATATTGCACAAGTGTTGGTGTATATGTGTGTGCATATATGTGTGTGTTAATGTGTATTCATCTATATTGTGTATATATGCTTCTATAGATTTTCTACTTTTATTCTTTATACCCAGAACATCTTTTTTCCCCACCTTTGCTAAATGATCTCTTACCCATTCTTTGGGGTTCAGCTCAAATTGTATATGTGTATGTATGTATCAAAATATGCATTTTGACATATAGAAATGTTATACTTATATATCATCATATTATATACAAATATATTTTATATATTTATTTTGTTATATATAATGTATGCAGCTAAAGGTAGGTCAGTATTATTGAAATGCTAAAAATATGTGTGTGATCCCATTTTTACAGTGAAATATTTCATTAGTATTCTCTTCTATTGCTCTGGAAAATGTGAATAGTTTCTCAATAAATCCGTAAAAGACATCTTTAGAGAAGTTGGTAATTGAGTCTGTGGAAAGAAAAAAAAAGCAAAGGAAAATATGGAAAAGAAAATGCAAAGTTATCCATTCTATTAAAGATTAACTCAAGGCAACTGAACATTCAGCAAAATGACAAATGGAATTAGAGATATTGTTCCTATTGGGCTTCAGGTAGTAATAGAGGAAATAGCCAGTTTCTAATTAGCAGTGCTCAGGATACTACAAATGACCTTAAAGAGGAGCTGAAAGGTGTTTTAATGAATTTTGGTAGTAACTGCTGATCAGCTCTTTTTTCATAAGAGAAATATCTTTAAATTAACCATGGCTTATCATAGTCATATTGGAATGATATTTTAGTAAAATAAAAAGGGTTTATCATAAGATTAGGGAATACTAATCAGCCTCTATCCTTTTTACTTAATTATTAGAGATACATGGCATAGAATACAAAGACTGGACCAGGAATCAGGACAATCTGAGGTCAAATCCAATCTCAAAATATCTTAGCTAAGTGAAACTGGACCAGTCACTTTAGCCTCTGGTTGCCTCAATTTCCATATATGTAAAATGGGAATTACAGTACTTATCTCCCAGAGTATACGATAAAATGAGATAGTATTTGTAAGGAACTTGGTAAGTTTTAAAGCATTATATGAATAGTTGCTATTATTATTTTAAGGACCAGGTATTTAAGCCTAATATAGGTGCAGTATACCTAAGTCTTTTTCAAAGCTTTGACTTAATAGTTGTTTGGTGAGACATCATCAGGTATCTCTCTAACAGTGTGTTTCAGTGATTTTTTCAGAGCACCCTCCCTACATCACTTCTTTACTTAGCCACAAACACTGTAGTTCGTTTTTACTCTTTCTTTTTGGCATTCAAACACACAGGTCTCATATGGAAGGGGGAAAAAAGTCTTTATTTGACTTCCTGTAAAATACTTTCTTTTCAACTCTAAGCTTCTTGATCAAAGGACTTACAATCACTGACCCTTCATCTTCTTCTACTCCCTTCCTTCTTTATTTTCTAGCAATTTGGTTTCTGGTCCTAGAAGGCAATTGAAGCTGCTCTCTATAAGTTCACCACTGAACTCATGATTTTAAATCCAATGACTTTTTTTCCTGCCCATATGTACTGTAATCTTTCTGTTAACTCTGTCACCCTTAGATCACAGAAATATAGATTTAAAGCTAGAAGAATTATTTAGGGTCACCATATTCAACTTCCTCATTTTATAAATGAAATCTGAACCAAAAAAAAATGTTTTGCCTAACACCACACACACACAGTTAGTAAATGTCAGAACTGGATTTTAACCTAAATTCTCTCACTCCAAATGATATATTTTTTTTCACCACACACTGCAATTATTCTGATTTTCCTAACCTTATTGCTTTCATCAAGTGTTTCCAATTCTTTTTCCCCACCCCTAAATATGTGTTTCCTTGCTCCTTGTTCCTCTCCTCTCCTCTTTTTCCACTTATTTCCTTGGAAAACATATCTGTCTTCATGTTTTATTGAGCAATTTCTCAGACTGGATTCCTTAGCTCAGAGAGAATTTCACCTCTCAGCAAGTGGTCCTATCAAGAAAGTCTCTCTGTGTAAGAGAAAGACTACTCTCCATCATATCAGGCCCAATAACTTATGCATATTCCTAGAGGACTTGACAATCTTAGTCAGATGCTGCACAACTTCTCACCAAAAGCAGGTGAGCTTAAAAAGAAAAGGAACAATAAAGAGACTACTTCTTACCTTTGAAAGAAATATCTTGCTTTTGTCAAGCCTGCTTGTACTACCTAAATCTATTTGCTTATGATTCCTGTGTGGACTACAATAATAGAGAGTCCTGAGTCACTACTTTAATCTCTGCTCTTGACTTGCTTATAAGCATTATTAATAAGAAATTTAAAACCATAAAATTCTTACTCATAACTTTGAACCCCCAACTAGGGACAAAAAAACACAGGCTTTTTAGGCTACAATTCAAACTTCTGTCATATTTTAAAACAGTAGACTCCAAACTATGTTGGTATTTCAGGACTCCTGCTCATAATTGAGAGCACAGATCAAATATCACAGTTATGAAATAATTTAAAAAGTCATACTTTTATTGTTAAAAGTGAGACAGCTTTTAAAGCTCTATAAAGTACTTTTAAAATACTACAAAAATACACTAATTGTTAATAATGTAAAGAAATAGAAAAAATTGTGTAAGAAATACCTGCCAATTTCAAACTCTGTCCCACCTCCCTCCCCCTCACCATGGTCAAACTTTCTCTTTTCCTTAAATCATGCTACAGCTTACTTTGCTCCTCTAGGCCTTTTAGTCCTTCCCATCATGGAAAATCCAATGTCAGACTACATTTCATAGAAGTTCACAGCCTGTTTCAAACCCTTTCTTTGCCTACATGGAGATTGGAATGAATACCTAGTCACAAATAAAATGAACATAATAGTATTTGAACTAACTGCCTTACAAGTTTGTTGTGAGGAAATCATCTTGTACAGCACTACAGATATAGGTCATTATTATTTAAAAATAGAGGACTCACATTACTATAACAGCATTAGTAACTGCCCTCCAAAGACAAAACATAACTAATCCTGTATCATTCCCCAATGTCTATAGCAAGGCATTCCTTTTTAAAAGAAATCATATTTGTTTTTCACTGTATGTTCCAAATAAAAGAATTACTCAAATCTTGCAGCTTAGACAATAAATGTGCTTTGCTTATGTTCATCCTTTGTGCTAGATGGCTCAGAAGATAAAGTACTGGACTTGGAATAAGGAACATTTGAGTTCAAATCCAGCATCAAAGACATTTATACACTATATGACCCTGGGCAAGTCACTTAACCCTATTTGCCTCAATTTCCTCATTTTTAAATGAGTTGGATAAAGAAATGGAAAATCACTTCAATATCTTTGCCAAGAAAAACCCCTAATGGGATCATAAAGAATCAGACACTCTGAACTGAACACAACAATCTTTTCTATGAAAGAAATATTATCATATGTGATGTATATATAATATCTCTGGGATCCAGATATCTTAATTGTGAATGTCTGTTTATCTGTCAATTTATCTATCCATCTGTCTATCTATCTAAGCAAAAGGCCAGTCATATAGAAAAAAGAGTACCAAACTTGAAAATAGGAAAATGTGGACTCAAATTACACCATTGCTAAATTAATATACCTTAATATTAGTCTAGCAGGTAGCCTAGTGACCATTTACTCCAAATTCCCAGGTTAAAGGTGGAAAAAAAAATGAGACCCAATGCTTTTGCAATTATTTGCACAAGTTGACCTAGAAAATTAGTAGTACCAGTGCTACCGTCTTCTCGTCCAATACAAATCTCTTTTGGTCACTAGAAGAAAAGGCCCAAGCCTTTAGGCGGTATTAATAAAGTGAGGGCCTTTGTTGTATACTCAGAGTCCCACTTCTTGAGAGCAGATCTCTTATACATAGTAATAGGGACTGCCAACTCTTGAATTCATCAGCAAAATCTAAATCCCAGTAGCTCATCATTAAAATGCTGCTCTGTGTCCTCAGTAGATAAAGCAACACACAGAGAGGAACAAGTAGTAAATTAGAGAAATCAGTCATCCTGATGATGTGGAATAGAAACCAGAATGAATTTAGTGGTAGAATTATGGGAATTTTAAGCGTTTTTTCTCTCTTCCTTTTGAGCAAAGGGGCACCAGAAATTCATGAAAATAGCAGATGGCCAGGACACTCTGGTAATGAGGAAATGATCCTCATGCAGAGAAATTTAGGTGGAAGCTGTATCCCAGGATGATATCTGATCAGGACATAATTTCTCTATTCTACTTCATCCTAGGATTTTTAGGGATATAATGGCTAGAACTTGCTGTACATAGTGTGTTGCTCTTGTTTATTTTACTGCTCCTTGATGACTTTTCTCAAGGATACTAGGACCTTTTAGTATATATTCAAAGACTAAACTAATGGGCACCAGTGACCCATTTGCCCCCAGCAAAATAATTAAAAGGCTTTGTAGTTTTCAAAGACTGCCAAATAAATGCCCCTGAAATTACATTCTCTTTCACAGTTTTCTGGAAGATAATGCCACTGGATCTCAGTTTCTCTAGATAAGAACTGTTGATCAGCACCAAAATCGTGAATAAAAATTATTTAACTTGGAACAAAAATAGGTGTTTAGAGGTAAGGGAGGGATGCAGAGCAGAAGGAAGTCCAATGGCAAGTAGAGTTTTGTTGGGAGAGAACTTAGTAATTCTGGCCCACACCCTTAAAGAGATTATAGATAAAGGTGAATTGCTGGAAAGAAGCACCTCAATAATAGGTCCCTAGAAGTAGAAACCTGGGGTTAGGTTTGTGGAAGTGGAGGAGTTTGAAGGAAGTGGAGTTAGTCCACATAGGGCAGTTTGATGGAGAAACTCAAGACACAGAGACAATGGCCTCTATATTACTATGGGAAGAAAGCATATCCCTAGAAACAAAGGTCCTGACTACCTACCTTGTCCTAGTTATGTTTCCATCACTCAGGCAGATCTCTGGAGGGAGACCCCATAAAAGTCAGCAGTGAAGGTCAGCAGGACCCGCACGTAGTTAACAAACTGAAGTAAATGGTTTGTTTGTAAATTACCATAAATGGCAAGAGCAATTTTTTCTATAACTTAGGACCTATATATCTTATTGTGGTCAGTTCCTGCCTTTACTTTGCCATCTTGGCTAACAGCCCCATATGTGGAGAGCCAAGGGACAGTTAAGAGAGGAGCCAATATGTTTTTTCATTCATGTAAGGAGATGGAATATCTTTAGCAAGATCTTGTTATTTAGGGAAGGAGAATGGTAAAAAGTCATGATGTAGCTTTTACAAAAAGGCAAATAAGAAGTCAAGATGAGGCTTGTATAGGAGACAAATAAGGAGCAACAGACAGGAAGTTTTATTGTTTTACATTCCTTATTTAGATATGCAATTTTTGAATGGACTCTGGGCACTAGTCCATCATCTCCCTCCTTCCGTCTTTTGGAGAAAGAAAAGTCTGCACACAAAGGCCGGGGATAGTGGGGAGTGAAGAATAACATACACTGAAAAAAGCATTATTTATATAAGAATGTGAATAGCCATTATTTCATTCTTTTTAACATAATGCTAGATTGAAACAACAAACTGACTTGGCGAAGCAAAGTTCCAAACTACTAACAATTGAAAAACTGGAAAGATGGATAATACTGTAGATAGAAAGTGGAGGAGAGGACTACCCATTGCTAAGATTTGAATGAACTACTAATGTAATGATATAATAGACTTGAGGACAGATAATAAGTACCATGGTCCTTCTCAAGTCTGCCTACAAGTTTGCCTGCCTTCCTTCAGTTCTTAACTGAAGTCCAGAGGGTCATCTCCAGTCATTCTGATCTAAATCTGGCCATTGGCCCCTGAGGTTCTGAAGAAGAAAATTTTGACCCTAATTGCCTCAGAGTGAATCTAAAGAACAATTGTTGCTATTTTGGCCAGAAATAATAAGGATGTTCCCCTCTCAGAAGGATTCTTTTTCTGTTTCTAACTAGATGAAAAAGGCCATTCTTTGCCTCCTTTCTTTCTTACCATGCCTTAATCATTGATTGGGCATTAGTCAAACTGAGACCTGTTAAAGACTTTACCTTAAAAAGGACAAGGTCTCTCATAGCATCCAGGGCCATCTCCATTAATTTAGATCTATATTTTGCCACTGGACCCAGTTGATTCTAGAGGAGAAAGTGAGCCTGATGATTTCTCTCACTTCAATCCAATTTTCTTGCATCCCATGACATCACCTCCCTGATGCCATGGTCCTCTTTGAAAATGAAGAACAACAAACAGCTGAAGTTTTATCTTCTATAAGAAGTCCTTTCAGGTTTTTGTTGATCTTAATTTTAGTTTATCTCCAAATTATCCTGCATATATTTTGCATCTGGTGTGTATGGATGATATACACACATGTATACACACATATATGCACATGTGTAAATCTGAATATATATGTATATGGGTATGTATATATCTTATTGTATATATGTTGTGTGTATAAATATACATATATGTGTATATCTGTATAAATATTTGTGCATATATGTATATGTATATCTGTATTTGTAATTTTCATGCAGTCTCTTCCATTAGACAGTGAGCTCTTTAAGAACCCCTTAAAGGACTAGTTGCTCTTGCTTTGTCTTTCTTTGTATCCCTATTGCTTAGCATAGTACCTGATACATAGTAGGTGTTTAATAAAGTCTTATTGAATTGACTGGCTTCTGCCACTGTTGAGTCATCTATAATATGGGAACCAGCTGTTTCTCCCTCACAGGGTTATTATGAGAATCAAATTAGACAATACACATCAGGCATTTTATAAAACATAATGTCATATTAGCGTCATCTTCATCCATACTAAAAGAGACTCTGTGATTTTGCTGATGTGGGGACTCCCTCCAGTGTATGTGACTCTTGTCCAAGTTCTCCCTTAGAATCTTCCACAAGAGCTCTGCCCAACATGCTAAGAGCGCTTCTCTAAATCTCTTAACATTAAGAGAATATTAACGCATTATTTATTATAAGGGTTCTCCATTTGTTATCCTTATTTTTGCTAAATGATCAATTTATCTCCATTTCCAGAAATACACCAAATCTTATATATAATTTGATAATATGCTGCATAGAGACAGCTTGGCATAGTGGAGAGATGACTGATTTTGAAATATAGAAGACCTTTCCTGTGATTCACGTTAGCTGTGTGGGCAGAACAAGCTATTTAACCTCTTGTTGACCTAGCCAATTCTCTAAAATGAGAATTTACAGATGATTGGTAAAGAAGATTTCTACAACAGAAATTCCCATAATATACTGATGAAATTACAATCACTATCGGTCCATATACACAAAATATGTGTAGAAATACATACACACATATAAATATATACACATATAAATACATGCTATGAATTTGTAATTTTATATGTATAATATATACACAAATATATGTATAATATATACACACAACTTATTTATAACCAAAACCCATCTCCTTTTCCTCTGGCGAACCCACAATTTTGATTCTTTGGATAGTATAGTTAGGATATTGCACAGTATTCCAAGATTCATAACCTTATAGTATCACTATAATATTGATTTTAAAAATGTTGGCTCATGCAGGTTTTTGTTTCAGGGAAAAAAAACTTGGGGTCATTGAAAGTGCTATAAAATTTTTCATATATAGTCTAGGTCACTTGTTTGCCTTTAAATTTTTGGCTCAATTCATTTTTATCTGCAGAATCTTTTCCATGGTATATGTATTGGTAAATCAGCTTAATGAGTCATCTAGCTCATTGCTTAGGATAGTCTAAACCAATGGTCTCCAATTTTTTAGTTTATTACATAGTTTTATCAGTAAAAAAAAACTTTTTAAATTGTGTATATTTTATTTATATATTTGTAAATTATATACATTTCATAATTACATACAGCATAAAACACATAAAAATAAACATTAAGAACTAAAAGATTAAGGTGACATGATATTTGATCCTATAAATAATGAGCACAGGTATTATTAAATAGGAGAATTATATAGTTACACCTAAGATTTAGGAAAATCACTTTGGCAACTATTTGTAGAAAAGTTTGGAAAAGGGAGAGTTTTGAGATAAGATGATAATTAGGAAACTATTTCAACTGCAAAACTCCAGGGAAGAGGTGATGAGGGCCTAAATTAAAATGGTGGCTATACAAGTCAAAAGAACGAAATAGATGAGAAGATGTTGTAAAGGTAGAAATGGCAAAATTTGTCAACTGATTGGATTCTCTGAGGTAGTAAACTTTAGTGAGAGAAAATATGATAAAACCCTCAAAAGAATTAGGGAAGTTCAGAAGAAAGGATTTGGAAGAAAGACCATGTGATGAAATTAGTGTACAAATGGCAAACCATCCATGCCTGCCCACCCTGTGAAATTCCCCGAACTACCCAAAATGAAAAGGAGAGTCTTGATTAACAGTCATTGCCCCACAGTACAAAAGCTACTTTCCAAAGGACACTTGCCAAAACTATAAGGCAATGTGAGGCACAGAAAGAAATGGGTATGGTGAGAATTTCCCCAATGATACCCATTTATAGCTGCTACTCTATGTGCCTGGATAGTGATTAATAATGCCATGCTCAGAAGAGAAAAAGTTAGGCACTTGTAAAGAGGAGAACAGAGGTAAAGTTGGGGAATGTTGGGTGATTAGAGTAGGTGTGGATATATTGGAGATAAGCCTCAAAAATATCACAGAAAAGTTGGGAATCAATCCATTTCCTGCTTTCTGATTGGTTGATCACAAACCTGTTAAGTATAGGCCTTGGATCCATTGGGGTCAGACTACAATGTCTTATTTGGAGACCACTGTTTTAAAGAAACATTATTTGTTATCCACTTTGTTTTTTCTGGGTTAATAGGCCAAATTCTTTAAGCAGTCACTAATTCCATAGAATGGCTCTGAAATCCTATATGAAAACTGAATGTCATCCAAAAACAGTAGCACAAGGAGGACCTCTCTATATGCAAAGAATACCTATTTGACTTAGATTCTGATTTACACATCCTGCATGAGAGAAGCAAACCTCTATAATGTCAACTGTTATTACTATAATTGCATTCATTTTAGCATTCAGTATTGATGCTATATGATATAGGCTGAATATTCCTGCATTGGTCAAGAATTCTCAAATATCTTTGCTGAGTGTACTTTTTTTTTTCTTGAAAAGGGCACAGAGATATATACATCCTGCTCAGTATCTTGGAATCTGAATAAAGACTTGATCCTTGTTTGAAAATATACAAGTTAGCTACAAAAAATCTCAAGTGAACCATCTTATACAAATCACCTTCAATTATGTATTAATTTCAATATTATTATATGCAGTACACAACAGTTACTCATTAAAAATTAATCTGTACTCTATCAATTTTATTTAGTATTCATTATAATGCAATATTCGCTTGAAGAAAAAGCTTTCAAATAAATGTGTTGCTTTACATAACCAAGTAGTAATTGCCAGAGAAAAATATCTTTAAAATTCTTTCTATTCATTGAAATTTCTCCCATCCCGCTTCTCTCCCTGATTTTAGCCTCAGCAAATGGTTGGTTTAACAAGGAATAGGCTAGTATTGAATGTGACATTGAAAAACCTTATTATTACAAAATATGGAGTTAAGAGTCAGAACAGTGAATGTTTATTGGAAGTTTAGCTGTTGAAAGGATTGTATTGTATTATTTAATTTTAAAATCCTTACTAGAGGCTCCTAAACATGAATACCTTTTGTTGAGAAGTCTCTTTTCTCAAATAAAAGGTCTTTATGTCTTTACTCTACCTCAGTTTTTATGTTCTACTGGCTTCTAAGTGAAAGTCCCCTTTATGTGGTGTGTGATCTCACACACATGATTGTGGAAAAAATTCTTCAACTGTTTCTATACTTAATCCTGAAAGGCATGATAGTTCATGTTGGCTTACTAATTAAAAGTACAATAACCATAACTACTTTTATTAAATTAGTAAATCTGAGTTTCTCAAGACAATATGTAGAAATGAAGGATTAGTAGACCTCAGTGATCAAATTTCAACAAGATGTTTCAGTCAATAAATAAACACTTATTAAGGGTCTACTATGTGCCAGGACTATGCAAAGAGCTAGGAATACAAAAAGAGGCAAAATATATTCCCTGCCTTCAAGGAACTCATAATCTAATGGGAGAGATAATCTACAAATTACTATGTATGAACAAATTATATAAAGGACAGAAAGGAAATAACTAAAAGAAGAAAGTCACTTGAATAAAACGAGTTGGAAAAAAAATTTCTGTGCCTGGTGAGATTTTAATTGATTTTAAAGGAATTCGGGTAAGGCAGTATTACAAATAATAAGATAATAAGGTATAAAAAGACTGGAAAGGTAGAAAGAAGCTGTGTTCCACAGGATTTCATATTTGATCCTGGAAGCAAAAGGGATCTACTGTAGTTTATTGAGTAAGAGGGTGATGTGATCAGATCTATCTTTGGGAAAATCATTTTGGTGGATTAATGAAAGATAAATTGGCATGAAAAAGCCCTGAAAGCTGGTAGACCCAGAATCAGACTATACCAGTAGTCAAGGTGTAAGGGGATGAGGGCTTACATTAAAGTAGTGTTAGAGTCAGAGGAGAAAATAGGGCATATTCAAGAATTGTTACAAAGGAGAAATCAAGAGACCTTAGTAACAGATTGTATGGGTTGGGGGATAAGAGTGGGGATGAATGGGAGAGACAGTGAGAAGTCAAGGATGATACCTAGATTGCAAACTTGAAGAGCCAGGAGGATGATATTTCTCTTTACAGTAACAGAGAAATTAAGAAGAAGGGAGATTTAGTGGAAAAGATAATGAGTTCAGTTTTAGACATGTTGAATTAATGAGGAACATCTAGTTCCACATGTCTGAAAGGCAATTAGAGATGCAATATTAGCAATCAGGAAGTTTGGCGTAGGAAGGATAGTATCTTAAGTATTTAAGAAGAAAATATCAAAAAAGAGTGATCACCAGTGTTAAAAGCTGCAGAAAGATGGAGAAAAATGAAGATTGAGAAGAGGCCATTGTATTTGACAATTAAAAGATCACTGGTGGCTTTGGAGAGAGCAGTTTCAATGTAATGATGAGGTTGAAAACTGGATTATAAGGGACTAAGAAATGAGTGAGAGGAAGAAAATGTAGACATCTATTGTAGATGGTCTATTCAAGGAGTTTAAATACAAAGGCTACTTATATAAGAGCAATAAGACAATACTTGGTTAAGATGGAAGGATAAAATGAAGAAGGATCAAATTTTTTAATAATGGGAGAAATACGGGCATGTTTGTAAGACGTAAGGGAGAAGGGGAAAAGTCATTAGACAATGAGAGATATAAAGTAAATGATAAGAATGGGGATGACGGGGCAATCTGGGATGGAATTGGATTGCCTGAGCAGGTAGAGGGCTTACATGTGGTTAGAATTATGTGAATAGGGGAGAAGGAAGAGATAATGGAAGAAGGCATATGAGTGATAGGAGATGAGGAAGGAGAAGAGGGGATTCATTTCAAATAGACTCAATGTTTCTATAAAATACGGGGCAAAGTTCTTAGTTGAAAGAATGCAGGATCATATTCTTCCCTTTACCACCGTGGTTTCTGTGGATTTTGTGAAGAGGCCCACCCAAAGGTCCTCAACAGCTCCTCCTCCTCTAATGACCCAAGTCCAAATGTGTTCCTTTGTTGACTAGGACCTTTTTGAAATCTTTCCAGTCCTAACTATACAACTAATCAAAAAGTCTCTTTAATAGAAACAGTTATAGAATGTCAGTACATATTCCAAATCAATCCATGACTAGTTACTATGATTATGTAGGAGACTTTCCAATCACTTTCATGTATGAGATTGCTTCAGCATACCCATTATACTTCGATATGTGTTTCACCAGTGCTTAACATTCATGCTTCATCAATGTTATTTTCAATTCATTACTCAATGAGAGTGTGTGAGAGAGAGCTATTCTTATGTGGGATGATGCCCATACTTAATAATGTTCCTGGGTGTAATAACAATAATAATTCATATGCATTATTAATAATTAATGTAAATTATTAATAATAATTCATATATATCAAACCTCAATGGTTTCTCTTACTAGTTTGCTACCTAAGTGGCAAAATAATGAGAACACTGGTCTTGGAGTCTGGAAGATATAAGTTCAAACTTTGCCTTGGATACTTACTGGCTGTGTGGGCCTGGAGAAGTCATGTAACCTCTATTTGAGTCAGTATTCTTATCGTAAAATGAGCATAATAATAGTATCTCCTTCCCTAGGTTGTTGTGAGGATTAACATTTTATTTGTAAAGCACTTTAAATGCTGCTGCTACTATTGCAACTCCTCCTTCTACTGACAATGATGATGATGATGATGATATGGTGATGATGAAGAAAATAATGCTCTCTCCCTTTCTGATCATGCTAATATGGAATAGTGCTTTAGTTTCTTTAAAAGCAAAAGAAATCTACCCTTTGTCTACTTCTTTCTACAGCCATCATTACCCATACAGGTCAGGATTAATGGCTGCTACTTATTTTCTTTTAAATCAAGGGAATAAATTGGTAATCAATGAAAGACAGTAAATAATCAAGGTACAGTTTCTTGGTTCAATGCTAGGTCTTTGGGTCTGCAGTCAGTAAGAAACAGAATAGATTTCTCTTAATGAATTCCTCCTGTCTGAAAGGAAGAAAAACAAAATTCATTGTTTAATTTTTACTTCAAAGATTCTGCTAATGGCCTCATTTCTAAAATATATAGATAATTGACTCAAATTTATAAGAATTCAAGCCATTATCCAATTGATAAATAGTCAAAGGGAATGAACAATTTTCAGATGAAGAAATTTAAACTATTTCTAATCATATGAAAAGATTCTCTCACTATTAATCAGAGAAATGCAAATTAAGACAACTCTGAGATACCACTACATACCTCTCAAAACTGGCTAGTTTGATAGGAAAATATAATGACGAATGTTGGAGGGGATGTGGGAAAACTGGAATATTAATACATTGTTGGTGGAACTGTGAATGGATCCAACCATTCTGGAGAGTAGTTTGGAACTATGCTCAAAAAGCTATCAAACTGTGCATGCCCTTTGCCCCAGCAGTGTTTCTACTGGGCTTATATCCCAAAGAGATGTTTGTGGCAGCCTTCTTTGTAGAGGCTATAAACTGGAAACTGAATGGATGCCCAGCAATTGGAGAATAGCTGAATAAATTATGGTATATGAATATTATGGAATATTGTTTTTCTGTAAGAAACAACCAGCAGGATGATTTCAGAGAGGTCTGGAGAGACCTACATGAACTGATGCTAAGTGAAATGAGTAGAAATAGGAGATCATATTCATTGCAACAAGACTATATGATGATCAATTCTAATGGACATGGCTCTCTTCAACGATGAGATAATTCAAACCAATTCCAATTGTTCAGTCATGAAGAGAGTCATCTTTACCCAGAAAGAGAACTGTGGGAACTGAGTGTGGACCACAGCATAGCATTCTCATTCTTTCTGTTGTTGTTTGCTTGCATTTTGTTTTCTTTCCTAGTTTTTTTTCCCCTTCTTGATCCAATTTTTCTTGTGCAGCAAGATAACTGTATAAATATGTATACATATATTGGATTTAACATATTTTAACATATTTAACATGTATTGGATTACCTGCCCTCTAGAGGAGGGGGTGAGAGGGAGGGGATAATTTGGAACAGAAGGCTTTGCAAGGGTCAATGTTGAAAAATTACCCATGCACATGTTTGTTTGTTTTTTTAATAACTTTTTATTGACAGAACCCATTCCAGGATAATTTTTTACAACATTATCCCTTGCACTCACTTCTGTTCCGATTTTTCCTCTCCCTCCCTCCACCCCCTCCCCCAGATGGCAAGCAGTCCTATACATGTTAAATAGGTTACAATAGATCTTAGATACAATATATGTGTGCAGAACCGAACAGTTCTCTTGTTGCTCAGGGATAATTGGATTTAGAAGGTATAAATATCCCGGGAAGAAAAACAAAAATGCAAGCAGTTCACATTCATTTTCCAATGTTCTTTCTTTGGGTGTAGCTGCTTCTGTCCATCCTTGATCAATTGAAACTGAGTTAGATTTTCTCTTTGTTGAAGAAATCCACTTTCATTAGAATACATCCTCATACAGTATCATTGTTGAGGTATATAATGATCTCCTGGTTCTGCTCATTTCACCCAGCATCAGTTCATGTAAGTCTCGCCAATCCTCTCTGTATTCATCCTGCTGGTCATTTCTTACAGAACAATAATATTCCATAACATTCATATACCACAATTTACCCAACCATTCTCCAATTGATGGGCATCCATTCATTTTCCAGCTTTTAGCCACTACAAACAGGGCTGCCACAAACATTTGTGCACATACAGATCCCTTTCCCTTCTTTAGTATCTCTGTGGGGTATAAGCCCAGTAGAAACACTACTGGATCAAAGGGTATGAACAGTTTGATAACTTTTTGAACATAGTTCCAAATTACTCTCCAGAATGGCTGGATGTGTAACATAATTCCACCAACAATGTATAAGTGTCCCTGTTTTCCCACATCCCCTCCATGCATATGTTTTTTAAATAAAAAGTTTTAATAAAAAAATTTTTTAAAGAAAGAAGAAACAGTAAAAAAAAGAAATTAATGCACTGGATTAGAATATCAATATCTACTTAAAACCATTAAAATTTATGATTTTTGAAGGTAAGGTGTTTCATTTGCCTTTTTTTTTTTTTTTTTTTTTTTGCATCCCCAGCTGTTATGTACTGGGTACATAGTGGGTGTTCAATTAATGTTTGTTAATTGATTGATTGTACTGACAGTGTAGAGCAATGAGCTGATTATCATTTGAAATATAGAAATGATAAATTTAAAGTACTGCATTTGTGCTCAAGAAAATCAAGAACACAATGATAGGATGTAGGAGACATGCCTAGATGGCAGTTCTTGGAACAAAAACCTGGAGATACTGAATTTGTGATGTGATGTAGGTACCAGAAAAGTCAAAAAGTATTTCTATTAGCATTTAGAAATCTGGAGGACTCAGAAAAACAGGGGAGCTTTAGTCAGAATACATCTGAAATATAGTATTCGGTCAAGTGTCACATTTTAGAAGAAAAGTTGACAAGCTGGAGAATATTAAAAAAAACTTGCAAATGTAAGATATGCTAAGAAGTTTGATTGATTGATATCTTCAAATATTTGAAGGACTATCGTGTAGAACACTATCATGTAGACTTGTTCTGGATGAACCAGAATACATATTAATCAATCAGCTAACCAAACATTTGTTATCTACCATCCTACCTATTATAGTAGGCTAGAAGATTAGAATAGGTGGATAACAAATGCTTGCTGACTTGACTTAATTACTACATGCTAAGTGCTATTGTTGCATTAGGACAAATGAATAAAAGGTACAGGGAAGCAGATTTTTGGTCCAATGTGAGGACTGTTAGAATTTTCTAAAAGTAGAATGTGCATAGAAAGTGAGTTTCCCAAAATTATGGAGCTAGATGACCACTTGTGAGATGTAGTATTCCAAATATTCAAGCTGCTCCCATAGTCAGAAGTGTCAAATATGTCCACTCATGCCCCAGCGAGGAACCAAACTAAAATGTAATTAGAAAATATTTAACAAAATAAATAAAAATATAATAGAACCTAGATAATGTTAATATGTGGTTTTCTAAATCATTATGTGACGTACAAGGATTCTTATATACAGTTTAGTGACTTGTCACTCTCCTAGATAATTCCAGAAGACACTTTCAACAATAGGGTACTTCCAATCACTTGAAAAATTTTTTAAAGTCAAATAATTGTTTTGGTTTGTAGTTGAGAGTAGGGCTGCAATGTAATCTATAAGATTTCAAATAACTAATTTGATTGTTGTCTCCTCTAAACTATCAATTATATTGTAATATGTATTGCATTGAATAAGTAAAATCAGTCAGTTATTTTGGTATCATGGAAGTCAAAGTGAACTATACATTTGAGAAGTAAAAACTACAGTGAATATTTTCAAAGAATCATGGCCTTAGAGGTAAAGAGTATTTTAGATTCTATATAATCCCTCATTTTACATAGAAATTGAGATCCATTTAAAGGAAGGGATGTTCCTAAGATCTATGTCTGGAATGTCCTCCTTTCTAATCTTTACCTCCTGGATGTTTTTTTAGTCCTAGTTAAACTTCATTTTCTACAGAAAACTTTTTCCAATTTTTCTTAATTCGAACAACTTCCCTCTGTTAATTATTTCCACTTTATCCTACATATAGCTTGTTTGTACATAATTATTGGGATGATATCTTCCATTAGACTGTGAACACCTTGAAAGTAGGGATTCTTATCTTTCTTTATATCCCCAATGTTTAGCATAGTGTCTGACACATAGTAGGGACTTAGTAAATGTTTATTGACTGACCTATTGATTGAGAATTGAAAGTAGAATTTAGTTCTCCTGTCTACCAGTCTAGATTCCTTTCTAGCAGACCATATAGAATGCAATGAATGGTTTTTAATTGTTCAAAAGTAATTGAGGAAGAAGGCTTTAGAAATGAGATAATAATGTTTATTTTATATTAATTTTAATTTTATGTTCAAAGAACATTTGAAGGTTCTCCAACAAAGATGAGTAAGACTACTCTACAGAGTATCGAGAGTAAAGCTGATCTCCCATTACTCTTATGGAATCTAGGATATGACCTAGTCTCTTCTAGATCCAAAAGTGTGAGTCTCAAGTTTAAGAAATTGATCCTCAGACATTTTTTCCTTGAGAAATAACCTGTGGTAGCCTGACTTTAAATTAAATCTTCCAGCCTTTTTACATATTTATTTATTCAACCATAACACACATCAAATGCTATCCAGTTCCTTCACTACAAAGTTTAACTTTTTAACCCAATTTCAAAGCCTTCAAATAATTCATAATAACTTTCAAAATCTGTCATCCCCTTTACAAAATCAAATCATTTTTCTATCCCATTAGTTTGTTTCCAAATGCTTCCTCAGGATGCATTTTCATACATTTATTTGTAATAGTAGGGAAACTTCTGGGTAATATGAACAATGAGATAGTTGATTAGATATTTTTTCTGACTTATAACCTCTCAAACTTTCAAAACAGAAATTACATATTGAAGATAAAGCAATTTCAACTGCTGTAGTAACAGGCCCAAGGATACAAAATAGGCTTCCAATAAAACTGACCTGTACACTCTAGTCCTTCTTCCCTCATTCCAGAGTCATAGAGACCCTGACTTTAGACTTAGTAAACTATCTTAGCTCTCAATAACCAACCTGGCCACAGCTCTTTAAAAACAAAAGTCTTCTCAGGGCTGCAACCTGAAAGCACTAGTGACACAAAGCTCTAAGTTATTAGTGCTGAGGAAAACAGACTCTGCCCTACCAGTGCTGGGCCAGAGAACTGAGGGGAAAAGGCAGTGAAAGAGATTACCAAGACAGGACATCATGCTTATAGAATGTTATACAGCACTCCAAGTCTGAGGGAAAGATCACACCACCAACCTTAGAGCCAGTTTTGTACAAATATATCAAATCCTAAAGGGAAAGGAAAGACAAGAAGAGATTAAGAGTAAGGAGAAGAGTGGGAATAGGGTCACCTTAAAAAAAAATTAAAGTTAAATAACTGTTAGAATATAATACGAAGAGGGGGAAATCATATCTTTGTAGAGACAAAGGGAGGAAAACATAAATCTAACTCAAAATTTTAAAGGTGAATATATTAAGCAATGCAATGAAATGAAAAATTGTGACAGATTGGATAAGAAAATAAAACCCTACTTGTAATGGGGGTAAATAAATAAGTCATCCCAATCTATAGGACCCTGTCTTAAACTTCAAAGAAAAATCATGAGGTTATAAGGGTCAATGTGTGGAAATGAATAGAGTGGCTTTCTAGCTCAGATTTGAAAAACTTGACATGATGTAACCCACTCTAGATTATCCTTTAACTCCCCACTCCTAAAGTTGACAGAGAGAAGAATAATGCATTAATTTAAAAAGAAAGTTTCTCCTTTTTAATTTTTCATTCTCTTCCTCTTCTTATTTTCATCTTCCCTTTCTTTTTCTCTCTCTTCTCTCTGCCTTTCTGTCCCTCTCTCTCTTTTTCTGTCTCTCTCTGTCCCTGTCTTTCTATCTCTAGATCTCTGTCTCTGTCTCTGTCTCTCTCTCTCTCCCTCCTTCCCTCTCTCTCTCCCTTTTTCCCTCCCTTCCTCCCTCCTTTCTCTCTTTGATTTCCTCCCTTGTTCCTGCTCTCTACTCTCTACTCCTTCTTCTCCTTCTCTTATTCACTCCTTCTGGGTAATTTGTAGCATGGAACTGACAGAAACTCAAAGACTCTCTGGGGAGCTCCCCCACAAAACCCAGCAGTAATGACTTCTGCACACAGATGACCTCTAAGCTAATCTGATTCAGGATCTCAAGGTACTGGTTACCTCTTCTACTTTGGGTTTCTTTTCCTGAACATAATTGACTGAAGAGTAACCCTGAGATCCAGCCTTGACAATAATTTTATGAATTAGAGAGTTTAGGAATTTGGGGGTCTCTCATTTAGTGCTGGATACACTATAGGAGATGCCCCTGATAGCTTCCATAGTACAAAAACAGAGGAAGAACATAACTTCTGTCCTCCTTTGCCAAAAGACATAAACATTAAGGGTATTTTTCAGACTCAGCAGAACTAAGGTGAAAGTGAAATGCTTATTCAACAACTATATTAAGTATATCAGGTTTTAGATACCAGTATCCTGAAATGTATAATGGTAATCAAAAGCTATTACTTCATGGAAAGCCATTATCAATGCATGTTTGTAAGTCTTTTGTGTTTTAAGATTTCTTTCATATAATAAGGTAAATTCATATTGTATTTCATTCAAATTCATATACTTGAATATCTTTCTACCAAAATTAAGCTTTAAAAGATTCTCCCTCAGTCTTCATATACTTGGGGAGTATAAAGGGCCAAAGAGTTTAGGGGGATAAAGACTGACACGTCTTTTTAGAGATCAGGTTCCTCTGGGACTTAATGGGGTGTATGTTCATGAATCCAGAATTAGGAGTCCCTTTAGTAAAAGAAAAGTGCCAGATATTCTTCTTCATCCTCCTTATCTCAGTAGTGGTTTCGGTTTATTACATAATTATTCATTTCAACACATTAACCCTCATAACCTCATGATTTTTCTTTGAAGTTTAAATCAAATAGTCTGAACTTGGAATAAAGAGAAATCTGTGCTAAAATTCCGTTTTTGACACTTCTTAGCTGCATGACTATTGGCAGATCAATTTCCCTTTATGAGCCTTTGATTCTAGATCTGTAAAATAAATGTTTAAATAGCACCTACCTCATAGTTCTACCAGAAGGTCCAAGATGATAATATGTATAAGGATTTTTGAAAACATTGAAATACAATATAAATGTAAGGTATTACATTAGTTCAATAATGCACTTATAAAATACTGGAATTTGTTAACCTCTCCTGCCTATAAAAACTCAGATTCTTCCACGAGAAAGTGTCCATTAAATATAACTCAAATACCACCAAG
Source organism: Sarcophilus harrisii (assembly GCF_902635505.1). Classification (NCBI taxonomy): domain Eukaryota; kingdom Metazoa; phylum Chordata; class Mammalia; order Dasyuromorphia; family Dasyuridae; genus Sarcophilus; species Sarcophilus harrisii. The sequence continues at coordinate 280,512,542 of NC_045426.1, read as the reverse complement.
GCAGCTGAAAGGCCAGGCATAGTCAGGAAGACTTTTCTTTCTGAGTTCAAATCTAGTCTCAAACACTTAGCAGCTGTGTGACTCCTAGACAGTTACTTAATCCTATTTGTCTCAGTTTCCTCATATGAAAAATGAGCTGAAAAAGGAAAAGACAAGCTACTCTAATATCTTTTTCAAGAAAACTTCAAAGTGAAGCAGAAATCTGGGAAACAATTTTTGCATACATTTTCTGATAAAGACTTCACTTTTATTTAAGTTTTAAATAGTATTTTATTTTCCAAATACATGTAAAGATAGTTTTCAACATTTATTTTTGTAAGATTTTGTTACAAATTTTTTCTTCCTCTCTTACCTCTCCCCTCCCCAAAACACCAAGTAATCTGATATAAGTTAAATATGTGCAATTCTTTTAAACATATCTCCATATTTGCCACATTGTGTAAGAAAAATAAGACCAAAAAGAGGGAAAAAAAATAAGAAAAAAACAAACAAAAAGTGAAAATACTATGCTTCAATTCATATTCAATCTCCATAGTTCTCTTGCTAGACACAGATGGCATTTTAAAGGCTTCTTTTATAAAATATATAGAAAATGGAGTCAAAGAATGCAAGTCATTTCCCAATTAATAAAATGATCAAAGGATATGAACACTCAATTTTCAGATGAAGAAATTAAAGCCATTTCTAATCACATAAGAAAATGTTTTAAATCACTACTGATTAGAGAAATACGCATTAAAACAACTGTAAGGTACCACCTCACGCCTATCAGATTGGCCAAGGTGATACAAAAAGATAGTGATAAATGTTGAAGAACTGGAACACTAATGCATTGTGTTGAAGGTGTAAACCGATCCAGACATAAAGCAATTTAGAACTGTACCCAAAAGACTATGAAACTGTGAATACTCTTTGATCCAGAAGTGTCACCACTGAGTCTGAATCCCAAAGAGATCATAAAAGAGAGGAAAGGACCCTTTTGTGCAAATGTGCACAAATTTTTTTTGTGGTGTCAAGAAATTGGAAATTTAGTGAATGCCCATCAATTGGGGAATAACTGAATAAATTCCAATGTATAAATATAATAAAATATTATCATTCTATAAGAGTGATGAACCAGATGATTTCAAAAATATCTGGAAAAACTAATGCTGAGTGAAGTGAGCAGGACCAGAAAAATATAATAGCTAGATTATGTGATGATCAAATATGATACTTAGCTCTTCTCAGCAATACCATAATCTGAGACAATATCAATAGACTTGGGATAGAAAATGCCATCCACATCCATAGAGAGAACTACAAAGACTGAATATGGATCAAAGCATGCTTTCACCTTTTTTGTTATTATTTATTTTTTGTTTCTTGTGTTTTTTTTCCTTTTCTTGTGATTTTTCTTTCACGGATATGGTAATATGTTTTAAAATGATTATATATGTATAATCTATCACAGATTGCTTGCTCTCTTGGAGGAGGGGAGGGGAGAAGGTAAGAAAGGTAGGGAGAAAAAAATTGTAACTCGAATTCCTACCAAAAATGAATGCTGAAAATTATCTTTACATGTAATTAAAAAAATAAAATACTATTGAGGGAAAAAAAGACTCCAAATCAGCTCATGAAGTCAAACATTGCTGAAAAACTGGTGAACTACAAATGTGTTAGACTAATATGGGTTATTAGAGGGGTGGTTCAGTTTCATGTGATTAGCCTTAAATGAGTTATTTCACTTTTTCCTAAATCTAAACTACCATATAAATTAATGTTAAGGCCAAGAAGCAAGCACAGTCAGCCAATAAAAACGTATTAATTGTCTATGTGTGCAAGGCATAGGGCCAAGCACTGAGGATACAAAGAAAACCAAAAGATAGTTGCTGATCTCAAGTAGCTCAGCCTAATATCAATCATATATAAACACCTACATAAAAATATTCTATATTCAGGATAAATAAGAAAAAAACAGTAGGAAGGCAATAGCCAAAAAGTAGTATAGAAAGGCTTTCTATAAAAGATGGAATTTTGGCTGGTACTTGAAAGAATCCAGAGATGGCAGGAGACAAAGATGAATTGAGAGCAAATTCTGAATAGTTGATGAAGATTTTTTTGGTGGGAAATAGAAAGCATTAAAACGACCAAATTAGAATGTAAAATCAGACACAAAGTATCTCCCTTGAATAAGGATATGAGGCAAGTGAAAATTGATAGAATTTCAGATGATCTCAGATACTATCAACTTAACTATAACCACAAGTTGAAGATTATTTATTTTGATTTGTTTTTTTCTTTTAATGTTTTTGGTTATTTTTGTTCCATTTAGCTTTTATTCTGCACTCTTATAAGTAGCAGTTTGATGCTTCCTTTCTGACCATGTTCCTTTCTGGTTTTTTGTTTGTTTGTTTGTTTGTTTTTAAGAATCCTCAAAAGCAGTTCCCTTCTGTCTCTTAAAGAGACTTTAAAATAACAAGGTATCATAAAAGGTAATGAAAACATTAATTCATTCTTCCTTACTGAGCATCTATTCTGTACTAGGCAAAATTAGGAGCTAGTTCTCATTCTAGGTAATAATATAAATTTGTCAAATTACTAGAGGAGAAGTACTGGCCCTTTAAATGTTATTAAAGAATTTCTATATGAGGAGGAAACTTCCTCTACAACTACACCTTCTCCGTTTTTTTAAGACAGTCTAAAGCCTTGAGAAATTAAGTGACTTGCTGAGGTCACACAGCCAGTGTATATTAGAAAACTGAACTTGACCTCAGGTTTTCCTGGCTTTGTGATCACCTCCTTATCATTTTAGTATACTGCTACTTGGAAAGGGAAAAAATTATTTCCAATTGTCTTATGAAAATTTAGATGAAATATAGATGAAAATTTTGTTAACTCAAAATATCAAGTGTACAATTTGGAGAGTAGAGTGCAAAGTTTATCTTGACCATAAAGTCAATATCTAAGTTTATCTATGAGACCACACCCATTAAAATAGATTAAAACGTAATCAATGACAAAATGTTTTTTTAAAAAACTTCAAAGGGGATGGATAAGATAGGAATCTTGGGACACCTGCAGGGTTTTTAAAAATATCTTAGAACAGAGAAGTTCTACATGACCACATTGAATATTTTTCTTGATTAAAAGATTTGTTTCCCAATATCCTAAATGGAACTGATAAAATTAGCATGAGATACACTGCAGTGGTGATAGTGATTATTTTTTATGTTATTAAGTTTAAGCAGCAGCTATAAAATATGACGTTTAAATTCCCTAATGAATAAAGAAATTATTAGTGACTTGCATAATTAAGCAAGTTTGAAAGGTTAAGTTCTTATGTTATAAATTACAAATTAAAGGTTACTCTCACTCATATCACCGGGACGTGACTTTTTAAAAAGAATTATAAACAGTTTTGAACCTTTAAGTCTTTAAAAAATGTAATTTATATTCATGTATTCAAAAAAATTATTGTGTGTTTGGCATACAGCTTCTTCTTACTTCTTGCTGCCACTTTCTGACTCTCCCTCTACCACTCAGGTGTCCAGTTCTCCTTCTCCAAAATCCACTTCATTTCTTTCCAGACTTTTATTACAATCATTTATAGATCTATGAGTCACTTTTTCTCCTTCCTTTATGTGTGTCTACTATGCAGAAATGAACAAAAAGAGAGGGAGAGGGAGGGAGAGAGGGAGAGAGAAGGAGAGAGAGAGGAAGAGAGAGAGGGAAAGGGAGAGGGAAAAAGAGGGAAAGGGAGAGGGAGAGGGAGAGAAAAGAAGAGGGAAAGGGAGAGAGAAGGGAGAAATGGAATGGAGAAAGGGAAGAAAGAAAGAGGGGGAGAAGAGAAAGGGAGGGAGGAAAGAAAGGAATGGAGGAAAGGAGGAAGAGAGGAAAGGAAGGGAGAGAGAGAGGAAAGAAGAAAGGGAGAAAGGGAAGAAGGAAGGAGGGAGGGAACGAGAAAGGGAGGAAGGAAGGTAAGGAGGGAAGGAGAGAGGGAAGGAAAGGAGAGAGGGAAGGAAGGAAGAGAGGAAAGAAGGAAGAGACAAAGCGAAGAGAGAAGAAGGGAGGGAAGGAAGAAGGGAGGGAGGGAGGGAAGGAGGGAAAGAAGGAAGGAAAGAAGAAAGGAAGGAAGGAAGGGGAGGAAAGGAAGGAGGGAGGAAGAAAGAGGGAAAAAGAAAGAGAAGGAGGAAGATATAGCAAGAACCTCCAACACCTGAGGGTATATTCTCCCCTATATTTTCTTGGTCTCTTGAGTTAGTAGGTGCAAAACTTATCTTTTCTTATATAGTATAGGATGTTCATGTTCATGTTGAGATGCATCATGCTTACCAGATATGTCAATCTTTTCTAGAGAGTTTGAAGGTCACTCTCAAAAGTCCAGTTTACATTTGCTTCAATGCTATAAGCGTAAAGAAAATTTTAG